>NW_027224268.1:0-600000 GCF_023699985.2 Odocoileus virginianus
TGGATTGTTACAAACATTACATGCTGGGGCGGGAAGGGGGAGAACAGAAAAACACACCTACCTACATAGGTTCACGAACTACCTCCATAACTTTATGAACAAAGAAAACAAACCTATATGAATAATGCAACTATGAAAGCTGACTACCTCTAGCTCCAGTAGCAATGACTGTGGCCTAGGAACAACAACAACAACAACAACAACAACAACAACAAAAAAACAAAACAAAACCCGTGGCTCACATGGTAAACAATTCGCGGGCAGTGCCGGAGACATGGGTTCGATGCCTGGGTTGGGCAGATGCCAGAAAAGGGGAAGGCTAACCACTCCAGTCATGGCATCTGGTCCCATCACTTCATGGGAAATAGATGGGGAAGCAGTGGAAGCAGTGTCAGACTTTATTTGGGGGGGCTCCAAAATCACTGCACGTGGTGATTGCAGCCATGAAATTAAAAGACGCTTACTCCTTGGAAGGAAAGTTATGACCAACCTAGATAGCATATGAAAAAGCACAGACATTACTTTACCAACGAAGGTCCGTCTGGTCAAGGCTATGGTTTCTCCGGTGGTCATGTATGGATGTGAGATTTGGACTGTGAAGAAAGCTGAGCGCCGAAAAACTGATGCTTTTGAACTGTGGTGCTGGAGATGACTCTTGAGAGTCACAGCACATTTATACTCTGTGGGAAGTCGCCATGACAGAGTGAAAACTGTCCAGTGATGTGGCCTTTCTACTGTATCTGGATTTTTGCATTGCTGGAGTGCAGTAATGGTGGAGAATATTACGGTCTTAATGACTATGATTGTGATTATAATGTGGATACTTGAGTCGTAGTCACCAAAACCCTCCATTATTATGAATCGATCCAATGTCTATATGGGGTCGCAAGGAGCGGGACACGACTGAGCACACACGGATGCACTATATCAGCCTCCTCCTCCGGCAAAGTGTTATTGAGAACAGGCTTAATTCTTAGAGGGGCTGGTGATTCTTCCTGCCTTGTAGCCTTAGCCTGCAAAAAGTATAGTCACTGCTCATCATGGTTATCAGAAAGGAACAAGATGGGTCAATATATATCATCACGACTGGAGGAGGGGAAAATGCTACAACAGATTTAGAGTAAAGGACTGTGTGGAGGGAATTCCCTGGTGGTTAGGCTCCCGTGCTTTCATTGCCAAGAGAGCGGGTTCAATCCCTGCTGGGGGAACTAAGATCCTACAAGCTGAGTGAAGCCCCCCCCCCACCCCCCAAAAAAATGATGGTGCCTGGGTTACAGTGATCTGTTATAATGAAGGACAGGTTACTGAATTTGAGAAGTCTACAGTGAAAGTAAAATGTGTTCTTCAAACTCAAGACTATCTCAGGGCAGTTTCAGTTCTAACAACAGGAGCTGACGGGTCCTCTATACCAGAGGAGAAGTTTTAGTTTTCAGAAGGAACGGCAACATTTAACCTTAAAGAAATCAGGATGCACGGAAATAATGCTATAAAATATTGTAGTTTAACAACTGAAATCATAAATGGCTTTATCTAAACAAATCCCTCAGTGTGAATATCACATAACCAAAGTGACTTGTGAGAAATGCGTAACTGCATGAAATTAAAGCTTCATGAATATATATGTCATGTGCCATGACTTACTAGTTTTCCAAGCGTCTTTGGGGGCACTCTAACATGCATTTTGTAATTTTATTTTCTTCTTACCAACATAGTTCCGTACTTTCATGAACTAATCATTCATTAAAACAGCCTGTTCTCCCAATGAGTTAAACTAATTGATTGTATTAACTATATCAAAATTTCTACCGCATATTTTTTACAACTCAAAAGTAATTTGTTAAAATTCAATGTACCTAATTTCAGGGTTGAAAGATGTGTATCTTTACTTTACTTACAATGGTGGGAAAGTCTACCAGAAAGAGCAACCTACAAAGTAATGCACACTATAGAAGCACATGCAGAGTCCTATTTTTTAATATCTCAAGCAGTCAAGAAGGCAAATAAAAAGTTGCAAGTTGGATGTAAGCTTGTTTTCTTTTGGTAAACTTTAAAAATATTCTGTGAATCCTATTCATAATGTTATTAATTTTTTTTAATGCTCAAAATTGTAAAAAGTATGGAACACTTCTCCCAATTTGTTTGTCATCCCTGCCGCAGGGGCCATGCTAATCTCTGTATCACTCGAGTTTAGTATATGGGCTATTGAAGCTTCTAGCACTGAAACATTATTTTGATTGTGCAAAACCATCTTGGTTATAACGGGGCATCTGAAAGCACAATGAGTACCAACACTTGCTTTATCTCCTAAAAGAAAAGCTTTAAAAATTTTCGGATATGACACATTGAGACTCGTCACTTTGTGTAAGTTAGCACCTCTGCGTATAGGAGATTCTGCCACTGGGACGCGCCCGTGGTGGCAGCGCACAGCCTCCTGAGACTGGCAAGGTCAGCTGAGGGTTTGACTTACTTGCCATCAACTGCTGTCATCGCAAAAGAGACGGATATTGTTCATTCTTGTGTAATACTGACGCCATGCACCTAAAGTAGGCTATAAAGACTTAGTATGGTTCGATGCTCTCTTTACCGTTTAAATGATTTTTGTTATTTAGGTTTATGTGCATAAACACATCATCCGGCCTTCAGGGTGGGCACATCAGGCCTTAGATACCGCCCGAGAACCTCAGAGAAAGCTCGTGAAAAGGTAACGTGGTTCTCAGAGAGCCTTGCCTCTGTGGTTGGTAGAGCGCACACTCTGAAATGTGCTGTGAGAAATATCTGGTTTAGCAGGATTATTCATTGTCCCCCTGGGAACTTGGATCCTCTTAATTTGGGCCTGTGGAAAGGGGAGTGGGCAACGGGTGACAACTGGAGGCACCCGCAACTAGAAAGCCAGTGTCAGCTGAGGATGCTCCAGCAAGAGTAAAAAGCACCAGAAGGTTCTGTTGCCCTGAGCGCACCAGTGCATTGGTGCAGCGCCGTCAACTCCTGCGTGCTCGCTCAGTCATGTCCAACTCTGCCACCCCACAGACTGTAGCCCGCCAGCCTCCTCTGTCCATGGGACTCCCCAGGCAAGAATACTGGAGTGGGTTGCCAGTTCCTTCTCTCAGTTCGTGAGGTCCATTCTAATCCCCTACTGATTACAGCCACCCTGATGGCTTAGACAGTAGGGAGTCTGCTGACAACGAGGGAGACCCAGGTTCGATCCTGGGGAAGCTTCTCCCGGAGAAGGGAATGGCTACCCACTGCCCTATTCTTGCCTGGAGAATTCCATGGACACAGGAGCCTGGAGGGCTACAGTCCAAGGGGTGGCAAATAGTTTGGCACGACTGTGCACTCGGGACACTCTGTTTCATTTGACATTATAGTGAAGCTTCTCTGTGTCAAATGCGGCCCTCCTATATCATTTTCTTAAGCCGTCAAGAAAATCCTTTATTCGAAAGAAATCAGACACAGGGCGTCGAGGAGAAGACATGGAGTCAGGGGCCTGGGGACAAGGGACTGGAAGCAGGCTTCGCGAGAGCTGGGGCGGGAAAGGCGCGAATCTCGGGGGCGGGACTCAGTGTTAATCTGCATAACCAGAATGCACTGCGCGCGATATGTTCAGTTTATTATTTGAATTTAGCGTAGATTTCCTTTAAACATAGTATTTCGAGGGATGAGCCTTCATCCACTAATGTGAAAAGATCTGCTACAACCTCTTTAACGGGACTTACCGTTTTTATTTTTTCCTCATCCTCGGTGTATTAGGAGTCAACTTCCCCCTATCGGTACGTTCCCCAGCCTGAGTGAGGTGGCAGCATGCTCTTTCTTGCTTCTGCTTGCGCTTAGTCTCCGGTACTGCCGTGTAGACTAAGTGAAGTAGAACCAAGAAAGAAGTTTTCCCTCACCAACCAATTTTTGGAGGTCTTGTGAGACCAAACAAGACCAATAATTTTGTGTTGAAAAGTAGAACTTGAAAATAACTGGTTTCGGTCGATTCTCTTAGACAGGAAGTCGGTTAATCGTGTCCGACTTTCTGCGACCCCATGTACCATGCAGTCCGTAGAATTTTCCGGGCCAGAATATTAGAGTGGTTTCAGTTCAGTTCAGCCGCTCAGCCGCGTCCGACTCTTTGCGACCGCGTGAATCGCAGCACGCCAGGCCTCGCTATCCATCACCAAGTCCCGCAGCTTACTCAAACTCAACGTCCGTCGAGTCGGTGTTGCCATCCAGCCATCTCATCCTCTGTCATCCCCTTCTCCTCCTGCCCCCAATCCCTCCCAGCATCAGGGTCTTTTCCAATGAGTCAACTCTTCGCATGAGGTGGCCAAAGTATTGGAGTTTCAGCTTCAGCATCAGTCCTTCCAGTGAACACCCAGGACTGATCTCCTTTAGGATGGACTGGTTGGATCTCCTTGCAGTCCAAGGGACTCTCAAGAGTCTTCTCCAGCACCACAGTTCAAAAGCATCAGTTTTTCGGCGCTCAGCTTTCTTCACAGTCCAACTCTCACATCCATACATGACCACCGGAGAAACCATAGCCTTGACCAGACGGACCTTTGTTGGTAAAGTAATGTCTCTGCTTTTTCATATGCTATCTAGGTTGGTCATAACTTTCCTTCCAAGGAGTAAGCGTCTTTTAATTTCATGGCTGCAATCACCACGTGCAGTGATTTTGGAGCCCCCCCAAATAAAGTCTGACACTGCTTCCACTGTTTCCCCATCTATTTCCCATGAAGTGATGGGACCAGATGCCATGACTGGAGTGGTTAGCCTTCCCCTTTTCTGGCATCTGCCCAACCCAGGCATCGAACCCATGTCTCCGGCACTGCCCGCGAATTGTTTACCATGTGAGCCACGGGTTTTGTTTTTTTTTTTTTTTTTTTGTTGTTGTTGTTGTTGTTCCTAGGCCACAGGCATTGCTACTGGAGCTAGAGGTAGTCAGCTTTCATAGTTGCATTATTCATATAGGTTTGTTTTCTTTGTTCATAAAGTTATGGAGGTAGTTCGTGAACCTATGTAGGTAGGTGTGTTTTTCTGTTCTCCCCCTTCCCGCCCCAGCATGTAATGTTTGTAACAATCCATAGAAGGTCTCAGGCTTCCCTGGTAGCTCAGCTGGTAAAAAAAAAAGCCACCTTCCATGCCGGAGACCTGGGTTCGATTCCTGGGTCGCGAAGATCCCCTGGAGAAGAGAACAGCTACACACTCCAGTATTCTGGCCTGGAGAATTCCATGCACTGTATAGTTCATGGGAGTCATTTTAGACTCCCTATGAGAATTGCTGATCAAGGTGTATTTAACTTTTCATTTATGTTTTGCCAATTTTGCTTTTTCTCCAAGGAGTGTACAGTACAACTCATGGCCATATACATTTCGCTGTTTCACTGCAGCAATCGTTGTTTTCAGGCTTTAGAATATCTGACCGTCTGGGATGTGTGCAATCCTCATTTAGTATTTGCTATAAGTTCACTGCATGAGGAGCATCACTTGTTCAAATCAAATTTCTGGTGTAGGGCGTGTAGACAGTTTCCAATTTTCATTTTCTCAAGCAGTGGTTGTCAAATTACTTCTCAAGCAAATTCCAAGGTGAACAGCTGGCTAATGTTCCACACATTGAAATTTTTGATCCATATTGCCCACTGTCACCTGGAATTTTGCAATTTTGTTCTTATCTACAGTGTTTGATACCTTATCAAGCGTTTCAAAGCAGCTTTTAAAAAAAAATCATTTTGTATATACTTAATATTATCTTTTTTGTGTTTTTAATATTTTTTAATTGAAGGATGATTGCTTCAGATTTAACTTTAAAGGCCAAAGACCAAGTTCAGAAGAGAAAACTCAGGATTTCTTTCATCCAGTTCCCATTGCAGAAACAACTATTTTAAATCTAGCGGTTCATTGTTTGGTCTATAACTATAATATGCTATACGCTCTTTCCTGTTTTGTTTAAATGTATGACAGGCTAATGCCACTCGTATCAGTTTGTCCTCAACTTCAGAGGTAGCTTAGAATTCCTGAGCTTTCCAGGGTTCTGAAGCATTAAATGTCTTTCCCCACTTGGGCAGTTACTGCTCTGTTTTTCAATAAGGCAATCTCTCTTCTATTCCTTTACTGCATTTAGTGGGGTTTTGTGGATAGGTAAATGGATATATTATCTGCATATTAACGTGAATCCGAAGATACTTAGTTTTATTATCATTTAATTATTATTATTTAGTCACACTATAGGGTTGGGAGACCTTATTTCCCTTCAGGATTGAGCCTTGCCCTGAGTGAGTCACCATGACTTCAGGAATTTCGTTATTAGAAATTTTTTAAAACTTTGAAACAGTTAGAGTAGTATCTATGTTAGAAAGGCCTCTTGAAATCGTTAACACTTGGACAGGGATGGATGTTAAGAAACTGAATCAGCTGAGCGCCCCTGCTGGATATCTTGCCCAGCATTGATTTCCTGGGCCTCTTTGTTCAGGGCCATGTTCACAATGGTGCGGTCCACCAAAGGAGTCGGGAGTTCTAAATCCTTGCAGACTCACCTGGGCAGGTAAGTTTTTCTGTGTTGGTGATTGGCATCAGCAGTTTTAAAGGTCTTAAGTGGTTCTGGAGTGCAGGTCCTGTTCTCGGTAAGCAGTCACTGGTTTAGCCGTTATAACAGCATGGCATATTTGGGTAATCCTCCCGTTCTTGTGTGCAGTTACTTTTGTGTGTTCCTAGTTTGAATAGTGCTATTTTCATGCTTTAATTTAATGTTTGTTATTGGTAAGGAAAAAAGCCTTAGATACCGCCCGAGAACCTCAGAGAAAGCTCGTGAAAAGGTAACGTGGTTCTCAGAGAGCCTTGCCTCTGTGGTTGGTAGAGCGCACACTCTGAAATGTGCTGTGAGAAATATCTGGTTTAGCAGGATTATTCATTGTCCCCCTGGGAACTTGGATCCTCTTAATTTGGGCCTGTGGAAAGGGGAGTGGGCAACGGGTGACAACTGGAGGCACCCGCAACTAGAAAGCCAGTGTCAGCTGAGGATGCTCCAGCAAGAGTAAAAAGCACCAGAAGGTTCTGTTGCCCTGAGCGCACCAGTGCATTGGTGCAGCGCCGTCAACTCCTGCGTGCTCGCTCAGTCATGTCCAACTCTGCCACCCCACAGACTGTAGCCCGCCAGCCTCCTCTGTCCATGGGACTCCCCAGGCAAGAATACTGGAGTGGGTTGCCAGTTCCTTCTCTCAGTTCGTGAGGTCCATTCTAATCCCCTACTGATTACAGCCACCCTGATGGCTTAGACAGTAGGGAGTCTGCTGACAACGAGGGAGACCCAGGTTCGATCCTGGGGAAGCTTCTCCCGGAGAAGGGAATGGCTACCCACTGCCCTATTCTTGCCTGGAGAATTCCATGGACACAGGAGCCTGGAGGGCTACAGTCCAAGGGGTGGCAAATAGTTTGGCACGACTGTGCACTCGGGACACTCTGTTTCATTTGACATTATAGTGAAGCTTCTCTGTGTCAAATGCGGCCCTCCTATATCATTTTCTTAAGCCGTCAAGAAAATCCTTTATTCGAAAGAAATCAGACACAGGGCGTCGAGGAGAAGACATGGAGTCAGGGGCCTGGGGACAAGGGACTGGAAGCAGGCTTCGCGAGAGCTGGGGCGGGAAAGGCGCGAATCTCGGGGGCGGGACTCAGTGTTAATCTGCATAACCAGAATGCACTGCGCGCGATATGTTCAGTTTATTATTTGAATTTAGCGTAGATTTCCTTTAAACATAGTATTTCGAGGGATGAGCCTTCATCCACTAATGTGAAAAGATCTGCTACAACCTCTTTAACGGGACTTACCGTTTTTATTTTTTCCTCATCCTCGGTGTATTAGGAGTCAACTTCCCCCTATCGGTACGTTCCCCAGCCTGAGTGAGGTGGCAGCATGCTCTTTCTTGCTTCTGCTTGCGCTTAGTCTCCGGTACTGCCGTGTAGACTAAGTGAAGTAGAACCAAGAAAGAAGTTTTCCCTCACCAACCAATTTTTGGAGGTCTTGTGAGACCAAACAAGACCAATAATTTTGTGTTGAAAAGTAGAACTTGAAAATAACTGGTTTCGGTCGATTCTCTTAGACAGGAAGTCGGTTAATCGTGTCCGACTTTCTGCGACCCCATGTACCATGCAGTCCGTAGAATTTTCCGGGCCAGAATATTAGAGTGGTTTCAGTTCAGTTCAGCCGCTCAGCCGCGTCCGACTCTTTGCGACCGCGTGAATCGCAGCACGCCAGGCCTCGCTATCCATCACCAAGTCCCGCAGCTTACTCAAACTCAACGTCCGTCGAGTCGGTGTTGCCATCCAGCCATCTCATCCTCTGTCATCCCCTTCTCCTCCTGCCCCCAATCCCTCCCAGCATCAGGGTCTTTTCCAATGAGTCAACTCTTCGCATGAGGTGGCCAAAGTATTGGAGTTTCAGCTTCAGCATCAGTCCTTCCAGTGAACACCCAGGACTGATCTCCTTTAGGATGGACTGGTTGGATCTCCTTGCAGTCCAAGGGAAACTCTCAAGAGTCTTCTCCAGCACCACAGTTCAAAAGCATCAGTTTTTCGGCGCTCAGCTTTCTTCACAGTCCAACTCTCACATCCATACATGACCACCGGAGAAACCATAGCCTTGACCAGACGGACCTTTGTTGGTAAAGTAATGTCTCTGCTTTTTCATATGCTATCTAGGTTGGTCATAACTTTCCTTCCAAGGAGTAAGCGTCTTTTAATTTCATGGCTGCAATCACCACGTGCAGTGATTTTGGAGCCCCCCCAAATAAAGTCTGACACTGCTTCCACTGTTTCCCCATCTATTTCCCATGAAGTGATGGGACCAGATGCCATGACTGGAGTGGTTAGCCTTCCCCTTTTCTGGCATCTGCCCAACCCAGGCATCGAACCCATGTCTCCGGCACTGCCCGCGAATTGTTTACCATGTGAGCCACGGGTTTTGTTTTGTTTTTTTTTTTTTTTTTTTTTGTTGTTGTTGTTGTTGTTCCTAGGCCACAGGCATTGCTACTGGAGCTAGAGGTAGTCAGCTTTCATAGTTGCATTATTCATATAGGTTTGTTTTCTTTGTTCATAAAGTTATGGAGGTAGTTCGTGAACCTATGTAGGTAGGTGTGTTTTTCTGTTCTCCCCCTTCCCGCCCCAGCATGTAATGTTTGTAACAATCCATAGAAGGTCTCAGGCTTCCCTGGTAGCTCAGCTGGTAAAAAAAAAAGCCACCTTCCATGCCGGAGACCTGGGTTCGATTCCTGGGTCGCGAAGATCCCCTGGAGAAGAGAACAGCTACACACTCCAGTATTCTGGCCTGGAGAATTCCATGCACTGTATAGTTCATGGGAGTCATTTTAGACTCCCTATGAGAATTGCTGATCAAGGTGTATAGTTAACTTTTCATTTATGTTTTGCCAATTTTTGCTTTTTCTCCAAAGAGAGTGTACCAGTACACACTCAATGGCACTATATCAACATTTCGCTGTTTCACATGCCCAGCAACTCGTTGTTTTCAGGCTTTTAGAATATCTGACCGTCTGGGATGTGTGCAATCCATCATTTAAAGTATTTGCCTATAAGTTCACTGCATGGAGGAGCCATCACTTGTTCAAATCAAATTTCTGGTGTAGGGCGTGTAGACAGTTTCCAATTTTTCTATTTTATACTCAAAGCAGTGGTTGTCAAATTACTTCCTCAAGACAAATTCCAAGAGTGAACACGCTGGACTAAATGTTCCACACATTGAAATTTTTGATCCATATTGCCCACCTGTCACCTGGAAAGATTTTGCAATTTTACGTTCTTATCTACAGTGTTTGCATACCTTACTCCCAAACGCGTTTCAACAGCAGCTTTTAAAAAAAAAAATCTAAGTTTTGTATATACTTAATATTATCTTTTTTGTTGTTTTTTTAATTTATTTTTTAATTGAAGGATGATTGCTTTCAGAATTTAACTTTAAAGGCCAAATGACACAAGGCTCTCAGAAGAGAAAACCTCAGGATTTCTTTTTCCCATCCCAGTTCCCACTTGCCAGAAACAACTATTTTAAATCCTTAGCGGTTTCATCTGTTTGCGTCTATAACTCATAATATGCTTATACTGCTCTTTCCTCGTTTTGTTTTAAACTGTATCAGACAGGCTAGATGCCCACTCTGGTATCAGTTTGTCCTCAACCTTCAGAGGTAGCTTAGAATTCCTGAGCTTTCCAGGGTTCTGAAGCATTAAAATGTCCTTGTCCCCACTTGGCTGCAGTTACCTGCTCTCCTGTTTTGTCAATAAGAGCACATCTCTTCTTCTTATTCCTTTACTGTCATTTAGTGGGGTTTTGTGGAGAGAGTAGAGATAAATGGATATATTTAATCTGCCATATTCAACGTGAAATCCGAAGATACTGTAGATTTTATTATCATTATAATTATTATTATTTAGTCACACTATAGGGTTTGGGAGACCTTATTTCCCCGTTCAGGGATTGAGCCTCTGCCCCTGCAGTGGAGTCCCAACCACTGGACCTTCAGGGAATTTCCGTTACTTAGAAAATTTTTTAAAACTTTGAAAACAGTTAGAGTAGTATCTATGTTAGAAAGGCCTCTCTGAAAATCGGTTAACACTTGGGACAGGGATGGATGTTAAGAAACATGGAATCAGCTGAGCGCCCCTGCTGGAATATCTTGCCCAGAGCAGTCTGACTTTCCCTGGGGCCTCTTTGTTCAGGGCCCAGTGCTTCACAATGGTGGCGGTCCACCAAAGGAGTCGGGGAGTTTCTAAAAATCCTATGCCCAGGACTCCACCCTGGGCCAGGTAAGTTTTTCTGTGTGTGGTGATTGGGCATCAGCAGTTTTAAAGGTCTTAAGTGGTTCTGGAGTGCAGAGTCACTGTTCTCGGCTAAGCAGCTCACTGGTTTAGCCCGTTTATAACAGCATGGCAATATTTGGACCGTAATCCATCCCGTGTTCTTGTTGTGCAGTTACTTTTGTGTGTTGCCTAGATTCTGAATAGTGTCTATTTTCATGCTTTAATTTCATAAGCATGTCTTCTGTTAATCTGAGTAAGGAAGCACACACCATTAACATAGTGTTGTCGTGCCACACTCATTTGGCAGAGGCATAGGATTTAGCTCAGTCCTCACAGCACATTTATACTCTGCGGGAAGTCGCCATGACAGAGTGAAAACTGTCCAGTGATGTGGCCTTTCTACTGTATCTGGATTTTTGCATTGCTGGAGTGCAGTAATGGTGGAGAATATTACGGTCTTAATGACTATGATTGTGATTATAATGTGGATACTTGAGTCGTAGTCACCAAAACCCTCCATTATTATGAATCGATCCAATGTCTATATGGGGTCGCAAGGAGCGGGACACGACTGAGCACACACGGATGCACTATATCAGCCTCCTCCTCCGGCAAAGTGTTATTGAGAACAGGCTTAATTCTTAGAGGGGCTGGTGATTCTTCCTGCCTTGTAGCCTTAGCCTGCAAAAAGTATAGTCACTGCTCATCATGGTTATCAGAAAGGAACAAGATGGGTCAATATATATCATCACGACTGGAGGAGGGGAAAATGCTACAACAGATTTAGAGTAAAGGACTGTGTGGAGGGAATTCCCTGGTGGTTAGGCTCCCGTGCTTTCATTGCCAAGAGAGCGGGTTCAATCCCTGCTGGGGGAACTAAGATCCTACAAGCTGAGTGAAGCCCCCCCCCACCCCCCAAAAAAATGATGGTGCCTGGGTTACAGTGATCTGTTATAATGAAGGACAGGTTACTGAATTTGAGAAGTCTACAGTGAAAGTAAAATGTGTTCTTCAAACTCAAGACTATCTCAGGGCAGTTTCAGTTCTAACAACAGGAGCTGACGGGTCCTCTATACCAGAGGAGAAGTTTTAGTTTTCAGAAGGAACGGCAACATTTAACCTTAAAGAAATCAGGATGCACGGAAATAATGCTATAAAATATTGTAGTTTAACAACTGAAATCATAAATGGCTTTATCTAAACAAATCCCTCAGTGTGAATATCACATAACCAAAGTGACTTGTGAGAAATGCGTAACTGCATGAAATTAAAGCTTCATGAATATATATGTCATGTGCCATGACTTACTAGTTTTCCAAGCGTCTTTGGGGGCACTCTAACATGCATTTTGTAATTTTATTTTCTTCTTACCAACATAGTTCCGTACTTTCATGAACTAATCATTCATTAAAACAGCCTGTTCTCCCAATGAGTTAAACTAATTGATTGTATTAACTATATCAAAATTTCTACCGCATATTTTTTACAACTCAAAAGTAATTTGTTAAAATTCAATGTACCTAATTTCAGGGTTGAAAGATGTGTATCTTTACTTTACTTACAATGGTGGGAAAGTCTACCAGAAAGAGCAACCTACAAAGTAATGCACACTATAGAAGCACATGCAGAGTCCTATTTTTTAATATCTCAAGCAGTCAAGAAGGCAAATAAAAAGTTGCAAGTTGGATGTAAGCTTGTTTTCTTTTGGTAAACTTTAAAAATATTCTGTGAATCCTATTCATAATGTTATTAATTTTTTTTAATGCTCAAAATTGTAAAAAGTATGGAACACTTCTCCCAATTTGTTTGTCATCCCTGCCGCAGGGGCCATGCTAATCTCTGTATCACTCGAGTTTAGTATATGGGCTATTGAAGCTTCTAGCACTGTAACATTATTTTGATTGTGCAAAACCATCTTGGTTATAACGGGGCATCTGAAAGCACAATGAGTACCAACACTTGCTTTATCTCCTAAAAGAAAAGCTTTAAAAATTTTCGGATATGACACATTGAGACTCGTCACTTTGTGTAAGTTAGCACCTCTGCGTATAGGAGATTCTGCCACTGGGACGCGCCCGTGGTGGCAGCGCACAGCCTCCTGAGACTGGCAAGGTCAGCTGAGGGTTTGACTTACTTGCCATCAACTGCTGTCATCGCAAAAGAGACGGATATTGTTCATTCTTGTGTAATACTGACGCCATGCACCTAAAGTAGGCTATAAAGACTTAGTATGGTTCGATGCTCTCTTTACCGTTTAAATGATTTTTGTTATTTAGGTTTATGTGCATAAACATATCATCCGGCCTTCAGGGTGGGCACATCAGGCCTTAGATACCGCCCGAGAACCTCAGAGAAAGCTCGTGAAAAGGTAACGTGGTTCTCAGAGAGCCTTGCCTCTGTGGTTGGTAGAGCGCACACTCTGAAATGTGCTGTGAGAAATATCTGGTTTAGCAGGATTATTCATTGTCCCCCTGGGAACTTGGATCCGCTTAATTGGGGCCTGTGGAAAGGGGAGGGGGCAACGGGTGACAACTGGAGGCACTTACAACTAGAAAGCCAGTGTCAGCTGAGGATGCTACAGGAAGAGTAAAAAGCACCAGAAAGTTCTGTTGCCCTGAGCGCATCAGTGCATTGGTGCAGCGCCGTCAATTCCTGCGTGCTCACTCAGTCATGTCCAACTCTGCCACCCCACGGACTGTAGCCCACCAGCCTCCTCTGTCCATGGGACTCCCCAGGCAAGAATACTGGAGTGGGTTGTTCCTCCTCTCAGCTCGTGAGGTCCATTCTAATCCCTGGGGGTCTTGGTACAACGCAAGACCCTGAGCCAGCAGGTCTGGGAAGGGAGGGGCCTGAGTCCCTGTGTATCTAACCCCTTAATTCTGTTTCCTTTTATGAAACTCCCTTTCGTGAAGCTCATGTATTTTTATGCACAGTATAACTTGTCAGTTGACCCCCCAAGCATATAATAAATACTGAAAAATTTCCCATCAAACAGGTTAAAATTATTTTGCCCTTTAAAAGAACAATACTTCAGGGAATTCCCTGATGACCTAGTGGTTACGATTCTGAGCTTGCCCTGCTGTGGCCCCAAGTTCAATTGCTGGTCAGGGAAGTGAGATCCTGCAAGCCCCACAGTACAGCAAGAAAAAGAAAAGAAGAAAAAAGAATAACACTTCAGTTACCTGTGTAATTTAGAAAAGCAGAACATTTCACCCACTGATGGATCCATAAAACTGTAGCCGAACTGTATTTTTGTGCTGCGTATAGGAGCTCCAGTGGTGCAATTGGTTAATCTACTTATACCCTGTGTATAACATCTTATTTTATCCTTTTATTTTCACAGGTTAACACACAATTAAGCATTAAGACTTTCATGTAAAACTAATAGCAACAACTAACATTTCTATTTTCATTTTACATTTTTAATTTTTTAAGGTTTTATTTATTTATTTATTTATGACTGCACTGGATCTTTGTTGCTGCACAGGTTTTTAAAAAAATTTATTTATTTTAATTGAAGGATAATTACTTTACAATATTGTGATGGTTTTTGCCATACATCAACATGAATGGGCCATAGGTATACATGTGTCCCCCCCTGTCCTGAACTCCCCCTCCTGAACCCCCCTCCCCACTCCATCCCTCTAGGTTGTCCCAGAGCACCTGCTTTGGATGCCCTTCTTCATACATCAAACTCCCACTGGCTATCTATTTTACATATGGTAATGTATATGTTTCAATGCTGTTCTCTCAAATCATTCCACCCTCTCCTCCCACTGAGTCCAAAAGTCTGTTCTTTACTTCTGTGTCTCGTCTGCTGCCCTGTATGTAAGATCCAGGTGGTGCTAGTGGTAAAGAATCTGCCTGCCAAGGCAGGAGACAGAAGAGATACAGCTATGATCCCTGGGTCAGGAAGATCCCCTGGAGGAGGGAATGGCAATCCACTCCAGTATTCTTGCCTGGAGAATCCCATGGACAGAGGAGCCTGGTAAGCTACAGTCCATAGGGTCACAAAGAGTCGGACATGACTGAAGCTACTTAGCGTGTGTGCTCCTTTGCTGCCCTGCACATAGGATCATAGGTACCATCTTTCTAGAGTCCATATATATATGTTAATAAATAGTATTTGTCTTTCTTTCTTACTTCACTCTGTATAATAGGCTGTGAGTCCATCCACCTGATTAGAACTGACTCAAATGCTTCTTTTTATAAATGAGTAATATTCCATTGTGTAGATGTACCACAGCTTCCTTATCCATTCATCTGCCCATGGACATCTAGGTTGCTTTCATGTCCTAGCTATTGTAAACAGTGCTGCAGTGAACAGTGGGGTACACATGTCTTTTTCTGGTTTTCTCAGGGTATATGCCCAGTAGTGGGATTGCTGGGTCATATGGTAGTTTTATTCCTAGTTTTTAAGGAATCTCCATACTGTTCTCCATAGTGGTTGTATCAGTTTGCATTCCCACCAACAGTGGGTTCCCCCTTCTTCACACCCTCTCCAGCATTTATTGTTTGTAGACTTTTCGATGATGGCCATTCTGACTGGTGTGAGGTGATAGCTCATGGTGGTTTTGATTTGCATTTCTCTAATAATGAGCGATGTTGAGCATCTTTTCATGTGTTTGTTAGCCATCTGTATGTCTTTGGAGAAATGTCTGTTTAGGTCTTCTGCCCACTTTTTGATTGGGTTGTTCATTTTTCTGGTATTGAGCTGCATGAACTGCTTGTGTATTTTGGAGATTGTCAGTTGTTTTGTTTGCTATTATTTCCTCCCATTCTGAGGGCTGTCCTCTCACTTGCTTAGTTTCCTTCATTGTGCAAAAAGCTTTCAAGTTCAGCCAGTTCCCATCTGTTCACCTTTGTTTTTATTTCCATTACTCTGGGAGGTGGATCATAGAGGATCTTGCTGTGACTTATGTTGGAGAGTGCCCTGCTTTCTTTAAGTGCGATGAGCGAGGGCTACTCTCTGCTTGCAGTACGCAGGCTTCTCATTGTGGTGGCTCCTCTTGTTGCAGAGCATGTGCTCTAGGACATGGGCTCAGTAGTTGTGGCACAGGGGCTTAGTTGCTCCGCAGCATGTGGGATCTTCCCGGATCAGGGATCGAACCCGTCTCCTGCATCGGCAGGTGGATTCTTTACCACTGAGCCACCACGGAAGCCCCAGGTTTTTAACTTTCTCTGAAACCTTTCCTTTTTTATGTTTATTCAACATTCGTCAATAAGAATTTGAGTGCATATCCTAAGAGCCAACTACTGTCGTATTCTGAGCTGCTTATATCTAGGATTTTTAACTACTTAAAAACATTTAACATTTGTTTCACTACAGTCAACTCTAAATCCTTAAAAATTTTCAACAGGATTGCCCCAAAAGTTGCCAGACACCACCGCTGAGTAATCAGCAATTGCAGACCCACAAGTGGAAGTCTCTTGATGATGGTGTCAGTGGTTTCATCAAATACAACCCAAGTGATTCTAGCTGAGGAAGCCTGGTTTCTTTGTGGGAGCATATCCCAAACTACAAACCTAAACACCTAATTCTCGTTGACTATATCTGCCAGAGGTCTGTAGACTAATTTTTATGGGATCAAGAATATAAATAAGTACATGTTTCTTAGAAGAACTGTGTTAATTCTGCTCCCCTTTATGAAATAAAGGCTTTTTGAAAAACCTGAAAGGTTCAGGAAGGAAACACTATGGAGTGTTCTGGTATTCAGCCATCTATCCTTTTCAAGTAACCACGTTCTGTGAACAGTCCTGCGGTAGTGCAGAATCCAGGGAGGATTGATTAATAAAGTTCCAAAAGCTGTACTCAGGGAACACAATTTTATAAAGACTGACCCTTTAATTAAGAGAAAAAAGCAAAAACATGTATTATATGTGGAGAAGATTTAAACCACATGAGACTTTAAGGTGAAGGGGCTTCTGACAGTCATTGATACTTAAAGGATGAAAGACCCTGGTTTCTACAAAAACTATGATGTGAGATTTAGGAAACCATTATTAAATGTGGCATAGATTTTTTTTAAAAAGGCCCCGAAGAAAAACAAATTTTTACACAGTATTTCTCAGTGTCAAACTGTGAGACGCTTACTCATTATAATCAACATAATTATTTTATCTTTTGGCTTCCAGATGGAATTTTAGAAAATATCTGCAAGAAAATAGTTCAGAAAGTGCTTCCTCTCAAGTTCTTGGTACAATTTGGTCATTTTGATAGTTATTAATCCATTAAGTACTTTAACATATATGTATCAACAAAAATGCAAGAAGTACAAATGTTTAGAAAACCACAATTGAAAAATAAATTATATTTTTGACCTCACAGAAAATTGTACTCTAAGATTTTATGTTTCTGAAACATGTCTGTACTGACTACCAGAAAGATGTCTGTACTGACTATAAGAACATCTCTAACTAGATTTATATTAAAGGAACATTACCTAAAACATCCTTTTTTGATTAGAATAAATGTCCTGTGTCCTGTTTTTTTAAGTAGAAGAGGCAAGTTTCAGCTTGAAAAAAGAATAATTTTGAATTTAATAAAGTTATATTCCTTTGTGCCTTCCGATTAAGTGAGTCTCAACATCTAGAATTTAATGTCAGTTATAGAATGTTAAGGTTTATTCTTTTATTTCGGGAGACAGACAGTTAATTTTCCTCCTTCAGCATTTCCTCTATTTCCTTATCCCAGTTTTCATCTCGCTTCTCTGATTCTGCCACCACTTCATATTCCTGAAGTTCCTGTTGTAGTTCCTTCTCCCAATCTACAGAATCCTCTAAAAGAAACAAATGAGAAGAAAAAGATTCTGAATTCATCATGGTGGTCTAAACAATGCAGTCCACTATAATTACCTGTGTTACGTCCTAACCACAGAAATATTTACTGTCTCAGGCTTTGTTCAGCACTGTGTATGCTAAGAAACTGAACAGATTTTAACTGTTACTGAAGAGAAATATGATAAGAAAGATACATTTATTAAATGCAGAAGGAAAGGTATCAGATGTTGTCAGTAAATTTTGAGTGTTATTTTCCTTTACCTAGGCCTCTGATTTTCCTTCTATTTAAATAGATAATTGATAATTAATATTGGCAGCAAAAACAGCTAATGTTTCTAGAGCACTCACTCAGCCAGGCGAGGGCTAAGCGCTCTCTGAATATCATTCTTTAACCTTAGAACAGTCCATGGACTAGGGAGACAGTTATATACATTTGACAGATGGGGAAATGGAGGTTTATAGGTTAAGTGACTTGTCCAAGATCACAGAGCGTGACAGTGACAGACATATGGATGGAACCTGATGTGCAGGTGGTTCACCTCTGGGAGGCCAGCTTTATCACCAGTGCTTTCTGCACAATGGTGGGAACAGCTGTCTTCCTTGATGGTAAGTCTCTGAAAGCTTCATGAATGATGAAGCCTTTGTTTGTCATCCAACAGGAAGCCAGCAATCTGTGCTGATGTGGCAAAGAAAGCAGCCCCATCATTTGCACTTTTTTCCTACATTACTTTAAGTTAATTTGGTTTTTAAAAGGCAGCCTGCTCCTTCCCAGAAGTGATGTGCTCGTGGCACACAGCAGCTGGAAAGAGTCTTAAACCTACAGTATAAATTCCAGCAGGATGCAGCTTTGAAAGCAGAAGGCCAGAGGGCAGCATCTCCAGGGGAAGGGGTGGCTTTGGTGCCCACTCCTGGCCACATATCCTTGGCGCTGAGATGCCTCAGAAGAGTCACTTAGCCTCTGTGGTCTCCTTTCTATGCTTCTGTGCTTAGGGCAGAGGAATGGGAAGTCTGGTCATGTGTGCCAGAATCCACCTTCTAGTGCGGAACACAGAGCAGTTTTGATGCAAAAGTTACAACCTAGTTTTGTATATCTGCTCCAAAATAACAAAATTTTCTAAGGTCAACTTCAGCACTGGGGATGAGAACAGTGATGTCGTTGGCTCTGTACCTTCCAGTGCGACTGTCCCCTCCTCTTTTTTGTCCAGCACCAGCTGCTCCATTTCCTTCCTCAGGTCCTCCTGATCCAAGTTACAGGAATCGAAGGCATCACTGACAAACTCAGAAACACATGGGCTGGTAGAAATCTCCTCTTCATCCTGAAAGGCAATACATGAGCCCTGGAAATGGTTTTTGAAACGACACACAGAGATTAGAGCTCGTGTTTACGGTCATCTAATGACTTACTGCAGCCTCACTTTCATTCCCCTCCCCAGATGGTTGCTGTGCTCTAACTCCTAACCTGCACCCTGGCTCGCTGACCACAGGAGTGACCACCTGAGTCTCTCCACTCACTCACAGTTTGGATCACTCCAGTCATTCTGTCTAGTTCTGGAGGATCGCCTCAGGTCTCAGCTGTAGGTCTTTAACCCTTTAAGTACCGGATCCCTCTTCTTCAGAACAGATAAGACCCGTATGCATAAGCAGTTTTGAAATGGTATCTGAGCTAGCTGACAGTTACTTCATTTCCAGACATCAACTACTAGGTAAAATGTAAGACTGTATTACCTCTTGAGTTTTAAGCTGAGATTTGATTACGACAGGTGGTGTTTTGGGCCGTACTGCCTCTAAGAAGTGAGAAGAAGAGAGTCAAGAATTGCTTGATTTAATTCTGAATACATATGATGATAACAACTAAATTATTCATGAGCACATGATGATACTAAGTAATTTTCAGAAATGAGTTTTTAATGTTATGCTTTCTGTTTTTCTGTAATTATCATAGGAACTACCCAGATGAAACCATCTCAACCTCTTTCTTTTGGGGATATGTTTAGTATATATCATCATATTCTAATACCCCTTATGTAAGGTTTCCAGTAGGAAACGAGTTTTGATTATTAGCAAAATGCATTGAAGAATAATTCTGCTCTTTCTTTTAAGATAAAGAGAATTAAGTTAAGTTTTCCTTTTGTCCCAAATGCTAGAAAGCACAAAGTATCAATAAAACGTAACGCTCAGTCATAGCGGCTCTCCTGTTAAGCCCATTTTGATACACAAGCAGTTTTGGGTAAAATGGCATTTTCCAATAAAATTAATAAATAAATACTAAAGTATGAGAGACAACTGGGATTCATATTAACATCTGCATGCAAAGTGCTAAATGTTCTTGTGAGAGCAACTTCATTACATTTCCTGACCCTAAATGTAGTTGTCAGGTGCCCTCCTAGTGGTCCATACAACTGGTGCCTTAGGATGCACTGTTTTATATAATCATTTAAAATTCCATGTATGGATAAGTCTCCAGTTGTAACAGGTACCTATACAAAAAAAGCAAGTGTTCATTAAACATTAAAAATATGACACAAGATACATATCTTATTTTAATAATTATTACAGGTATTAAGTCAGGGGCCCCCAACCTCTGGCCCATGGACTGGTACCTTCTGTCAGATCAGCAGCAGCATCAGATTAGAAATAAAGTGCACAATAAATGTAATGTTCTTGAATCATCCTGAAACCATCACCCCCTCCTGGTCCTGTGGAAAAACTGTCTTCCATGAAACCAGTCCCTGGTGCTAAAAAGGTTGGGGACCACTGTATGAAATCATTGCTGATATTATAAACCACTTTCCCCAACAACCAGGGTAAAACTGCCACAATAAGGAAGAGTCACATGTGTCACTGACTGAGGTCTGGCTCCAGGCTGGCTGGCTGAGCTCAGCTCTACAGACCAGAGAACTGGGGAAATGAGCAGGCTGAGTGGAAGACTGAGAACCAAAGGAAAGTGGGGAGCTGAGTCAGCAGAGAACAGAAAGCATGAAAAGGGCAAGGAGAGAGATGGGAAGATGACTGGTGATGGAGGGAGAAATACAAAGGAAGAAATAAAAAACCTGAAGAATGAGAAAAGCAAAGGAAACGAAAACGGAGGGAAGACGGTGGGCAGGGTCAGGGAGAAGGCAACAAGAGAAGAATGAATATCTTCTCTGGAAGGAAAAGGACTTTCCCTAAGATGATGATGACATTTCTGGTATGTGCACAATGACAGGCTCATGAGAATCTCACAGTATTTGTGAAGGAACGTTTGTGACATTTGCCCTGCAGAGTGAAGTCTTCTTGAATATACCTGTCAGCGGCAACTCATTCTGTCTGCCGTGGTTCTTCTCCTCCTTCCCAGCAGCTTGCTGCTGGGCTGCCAGGGCTGTGAGCTGGGCCGACTGCTTAATTAGGGAGACGCGGTAGAAGTAGTTCCTCCAAAACACGTCTTCCTTCACACTTTCAAAGACAAACAACAATGCACTTGAGAATGCATGCATACATGTGTGCAGGGCTTATCTGTTGCAGTGGAGATTGGAATAGGTGGTTTTTACAGACAAGTTTCGAATCGGAATGGGGCTCAAAGGAAATTCTCACTTGCTTTTGAATTGAAAGCTGAGTAATAGGATAAGAAGAAAACTATTTTCTCCACAGCAGTAAAGTTTATAATGCACCAATGAATCCTCAGTGTTTCTTGGTGTTTCAAATATACTGACACTGCCCTCAGCAGAGGGAAGTGGGGGACTGCTGTCAAAGCACCATGAGCAGCCTGGGAGACTGGAAGTAGAGCCAGGTCCCCCCCAATTATGTTTCCCAAAGGATTAAATGCTTTCAAGCAGTGAGAATAAAGGATTGTGGGTGTTGTTCCTTATGCGAGGACATATTTGGCAGCTTGCATATAACTAGCAATCAGTAACAGTAATGAAGTGGCAGATGACTGATAAAAAGACTGACATGCAGTTCAACCTGAGAACTCTTCAGTGGTTCTCAAACTTGGCTGCACACTCGTCACCTGGGGTGAGGTGTCGGCACCCAAGAAGGGTAAGGTGAGTATCCATCCACATGGCGGTGGCCTGGAATGGTGAGTGACAGCCTGAGCAGGGACAGGAGGGTGTCTAAGCTGGGGAGGTGGTGGTGGTGATAAAGGACGATTGCTCACTCGCAAGGGGATTGACTGCTTAAATAAAAATACTAAGGATAGTGGAAACTGGGTTTCTCACCATCAGAAAAGGGAGTTACAATCATGGAAAGGGAAAACTCTAGAATGATCCTTGCTGTGAAGTATCACTGTGACCATATGGTTTTTATTTGATAGAGATGCAAACAAGTGCATCTGTGTGTATATGAGCACAATAGCTCTTCCACTGAGTGGGCCAATGAGTAGTGAGACCCCAATAACAAAGAGCATGCCTAATGCGCACCACTTTCCACTAAAAGGAACCAGAACCCCTGGGATAAACAGCCAATTCCAGGCTCATAGCAGGGGAAGTACAAGGCGAGCCTGGAGGACTATCTCATGCTAGAAAGGAAGGACTCAATGAATGAACGGGATGAGTTAAAAAGACATAGAAGCCAGCTTGAATGGGCTTCCACTGGCAAATAGGTGATGATTTGAGCATCAAAACAAATAATGATAGCAATGGATTATAACCATTGCATAAAACAGGACCTTGAGTCCATACAGATATACATACATATATTAATACATGGAAAATTTGAGGAGAAATGACGTATTTACAGTTTCAAAGTGCCTCCCCAGAAAATAGTTATTAATTTCAAAGAGGAAAGGAGTAACTTTATAGTCAAGAAGGCTGGCAGACACCACCTTCATCAAGTGGCAGAGACCAAGAGTCGCAGTCCCTGCACTCAGGGACGCTGGCGCGGCTGAGAACAGGGGCTCCTGGCTGTACTGAAGCCACGGGGCTCAGGCTCAACTCGCTGTTCCGTCTACAGCCAGCCCGGGCTGAGGAGTCTGCTTACGGCTACCGAGCTGCCCCGCCTCAACGGCCCAGAGGAGTACATAGCCCCAAAGAACGGGTAAGAGAAGCCACCAGCATGAACCACAGAACCCAAAGTCAAGATGCAGAGAAGGCAGAGTGAGAAGGGTATCTTAAGAAAGCCAGACTTCATGTCCTCAGAGAACAGGAAGATAACCCCACCACACTAGGAGAGAGAGGCATTAAACAGGAACACTCACCGAACACCAAAGACCACTGACTTTAAAAATGGGGCAGATTCAAAAGAAGGTAGAAAAGGTGAGGAAGAACTCACGGTGGCTGAGGAGAAGGGAGGGGGCCTCTGTTGATCACCACGTCACAGAAGACATGATACATGTGCTGGAGCTTAAGGGACAAGCAGGGATTTGTGGAGGGGAGAAGCCTTGGATGGGAAGGAGAAAGAGACCACTGCCACAGACAGGAGCCCGAGTAGAGAAAAGGCAGCGCCATGTTCTGATGCACCTTGGGGATCTTAGTTTTATTCAGGAGGGTGCAGGTGCATATGCTTTTTTCATAGGAAAATTCTTTCCACCATCTAACTGGGGATAAAAGAGCACATCTCATTTGTACTCCAAAATTCCCCAAAAGTTCACCCTGAGTTTTGATTCTATGGCACTGTGTGTGGGGGGAGGTGGGGAGGTGGGTACTGCTGAAGAGCCGTAGAGCCCGTTTCCATGAAGAATGTCTGAGAACATCCTGGCTCCCAGCCCATGTCTCTTTCCCATCAGGCTCGAGAACCCAATGCTTACAGTTTAGGAACAAGGTCAAATCTCATCCTGCTCAGCAGCTCGTCCTCTTGGAGCATGACCAGTGCGACGGGGTACATCTGATCAAAGTCAAAGTTAAACTGCACCCCGGCTGGAGGGTCACGAAGGAAGTTCCTCTTGTCCTTGGATAAAAAGAGGAAAAACACAGGGGAAACCATAGACTGCAATGAATAGGTAACAACGCATCAATGATATGACACATTAAATTCCCTAAATGCTTCAGCCACCAAGTGCAATGAGCTGTCATTAACTTGTCTGCCTTAGAGAGAGTGGAGAATGATCAATCTTTTCATATATTCTTTAATAGTTTCAACTGGAGAGAGCGTCATGAGAGGTCAGGAGATTCAACCATGTAACTTGTTGAAACTATATAATTTGAAACCATAGAAAAAGACTTCTGTTTTAGTATGTGAAAACTAGTATAAAAGAACCCAAAGTTGGAGTCAGCTAACCATGATGGTCTTATCATAAAAGTAAAACCCAAGTCATTTCTCAAGTGTGCACAAACCACACTTTAGTCCCAGACCTTCTGATGGAACGTACGTGCCTACGCTCTGCCTGAAATCTCTGGGACGCTCTGAAGGTCAGTCCCTGCACTGAGGGCATGAGAATTCAATGGTGACTGAGACAGACAGTGCAGCTTCTCCACAGAGTGCCAGGCAAGGAAAGGCTTGTCCTTGGGTCACTTGGGGAACCTTGGCTGATAGGGCCAGGGCCCCCACCCAACACTCCAAGTCTCCCCCTTCTGGGGAGAAGCAAGCAGATGTGTGATGTCAGGATTTACTAATGGGAAGAAAAAAAATCTTAAATGCCCTGGGGCAGTGGAAGGGAGGGAAAGCCCCGCTCTACATTTGTTTTCTAGACCAAGGTTCCATTTACAACTTTAGTTAAAAAAAAAGCAGGTTAAAAATAAAGCTTGAAAATCACTGATACAGTGAAAGCCTTATGCTGGGTGCTGAGGACAGAGCTCAAAGCCAGCCTCTGCTGAGAGTTCATAGCCCAGTACAGACAAAGATAAGGAGTGAGGGTCCCATTTGAGAGTATCGGTCTCCATACCTGCGCAGTGGTGCTAAAAGCCCCTACCTACCTCACAGACATACCAGGAGGCTCAAGAGATAATGTGTGAGAAAGTACTTCCTGAAACTGTCAGGTGCTACATGATTCTTAGGTGGTAACACTCTAATATTTTGGGGGCAGCATATGGAGATTTATTTCTTTCAATTTCAGTTTCAGAGAAATATATACAGTAGTTAAAGAGCAAATTTAGAATATGATCATTTCATTCGGAAGAATCAGAATACTATCTAGAAACTTCGTAATAGCACATCTCAAAAGACTGTCTTAAAAAAAAAGATTGTCTTAATAACAAAAAGAAATCCTTTTAAGGCTGAAAGAATTATTTTGTGAAAGACTAGAAAAGCAAACTTAAAGACATTGAAAAAAATAGTGAAAGTTGATGTGTACATTCCTAACATCTCAAAATATTTTTAAAATTGTATAGAAGAAAAACATTCTGCTAAGGATGAAGTCATGATAGGAAGAAAGTATTTCAGTACACGGTATCACGAGATACTTACAGCTGACAGGGCCAAGATTTGTTGTTGAATTGTTTCTTCATCATTACTATCAACCCATGGTGGCACTGCTACTTCTAAAAGGTTTTTAATGGCAAAGAAGTAAAAACAGGTTACAAGGGTTACACTGCGACACCAGAAACTAACACAACATTGTAAAGCAACTATACTACAATTACAAAGGGGGGGCAGCGGGGAGAGAGTTACACTGCCATTTGTGGCTTGAAAGAATGAGAAAGTTTCCACATAACCATTTTAGCAATTTACTAATAAGTTCCAAACACGAACACTCATTGTAATCCTCAGAGTTAATGTTATGAATCTTATGCACGTATGCATTTGGTAACAAACGGACTTGCATCATACAATGGAAAAGTTGAACAATGCCTTGACTAGGTGACCAAAATCAACATCACCCAGGAGAGATGGCCACTGTAGGCCTCCAGATGTGATCTCCTGAGAAGGATTCATCATGTAGGTAGTCTTCTGGCCAAGCATGCATAATCTGAATCTGATCATGAGGAAGTATCAGACCAAGCCCAGATGAGGAATGGTCTATTTTAAAAGAAGAAGCACAACAAAAAGTGCAGGACTGTATCCAAGACTGGATGCTGAACTGAGGGGGAAAAATGTATAAAGGATGTTACTGGGTCAAGTGACAAAATTAGACTATGAATATTATGTCAGTGTTAAATTTCCTAAAACTGGTAACTGTACCATTGGTGATTATATAAGAGAATATCCCTATTTCTTAGGAAATGCATACTGAATGAAACGGAAAAAAAAAAAGTGAACCTGCCTCCAAACCTTTCACTCCCAATCCGTCCACAGTTCCCATCTCAGAGGCACCAACTAGCTCCTGTACCAAGTTCCTGAGCCAGGGTCAACTTTACTGCTTCCCACAAATCACCAGGTTACACTGCCCTGTCCAGTAGTTGACTTGTCCCAAAGAGCCGCTTCCCAGTTTTGGGTACCTAGGGGCAACAATGCCTGACGGGAACTCAGCACAGGACTAATTAGTTGTTTTGGAATTTGTGGTACTGCTCAAACCAACTGAAGTATTTTACACTACTTTTGCCAAATTCAAAGATATGAGGTCAGTTTTGTGTTTGAAAACCACCGAACAGTAAAAGCAGGCATTTTGAGATCTTGCAACTGCAAACATTTAAACAAACATTTGTCAGTAAAGAAATGTGTTGAGTAAGTTCTCCAACACCCTGTGATTTTTCACAGCCCTCTGTCACTTCCCTGGAAAGCCCTTCCTTTTTTTCAGGAAGGGAGCCAACATTTGCTAAGTGCCCGCTAGGTATACATCAGAGACTCTGCTGGACATGTGAGAAAGTAAAAAAGAAAAGCCCACTCTCTCTCCTTCAGAGCCAGCTCCCCAGAAGGGCTACCTCACCCACATCCTAGCCACGGGGAGAGATTTCCTTCAAGTCCTGAAGGTTTGTCTCCATTGATCCTTATGCTACCTGAAAGATGGGGGCCTAACTTGGACATTTTTGTAATCTCATAGCCTTAGTGGGATGTCAAGCACATAACCAGTGTTCAGTAAAATTTGGTAGCAAGTAAGTCACGTATAAACCTATACCATACCTGACTTTTTTGTATTCTGCTCCTCAACAAATTTTTTCTGTTCCTTATGAAAATCTCCTATAATTGTCTGTTAAAAAATACATAGAGTTAAATTACTTTTAAAAGCTTATTAGATAAGAAACACACTCGAGATTTGTGAAGTTCATTTGGGACATCTCATTCATTTTCTTCAAATAATGAGACAAAAAAGTGGTATGTCTTCCCTTCCCCAATAAGAGGGAATCTTCAACATTTCTGAACTCTAAGTGTTCAACTGCCTTTATGATAGACGATCTTTTCAAATGCAAAAATAAAAGGAGTTAAAGACAGAATTTTTATGTTATTCTATAAAACAATAAAAGACAAGTCAAATCTCATTCTAACAAATAGTACACACAATGAAAATATCTAAATAACAAGCTGTCTTAAGTTTGATTGATGACCTCCTTAGTTCAAACAGTTACCAACAGAAATGACATTCCCTAGGCCTGTATCCTACCACTGCAAAAAATGAAAAAATTCACTCCCTAGAGTCTTAAAAGGGTTGTTCCTATTGGTCCAGGACTTTTAAAAAGATTCAACTGAATGAACTCAAATGATTCAAAGGCATAAATGTATTCTGAAATGGTTATGGTTGAAAATTAAACTCACAATATGAAAAGCTTAGTATTACCCAAAAGCATCAATGTATTTTAGAATATATTAAAATAAAAACAAAGGTTATTCAAATCAGGTAACTTATAGTTACTTATTATACAAAAAGGAGAGGGGAGAGAGAAAAAAACAAGAATCTGAACATTTTTATCAGAATATGATACCCTATTTGGATTAATAAAGTTAATAAAAAGGGATGATTACATTAGCTGCTAATGAATTTCATAAACTTATATTTCCAAAAGATATTTAAGTATACCTTATCAATGATGTCATCTATCTTTCCTTCTTCTACTGATTTCTTTATTGTTTGTGCTGTTTCAGCAACTGATTCAGTTATTTTTTTTGTAGCAGCGGTTGCAAAGTTAAACAGATAGTCTGTAAAGAATAAAAAAAAGTCTATGCTCCATTCAAGTATGATGGCTATTATATTTGTAAATTTCTCCCTAAATAGTGCTTGTAAGACTAAAACCACAGGACACATTTCTTGTTAATTAGGACTTAAAACTTAAGGAGTGAGAAGCACCAATAGTACGCCACTTTCTCAGCGGACAGGCCGTCCACACTGGGCCTTTAGTTCACTGCTCTCAAAGACTGTTAGCATGCTCCTCGGTTCACCCCAGTAGCTGTTTCAAAATTATCTTGCCCTTCTCCAGCCTCTAGTTCTAATTTATCTCAGCAAGTAATCTCCTCTCCTACTTTACAATAAGATCAAGGCTCCTTCTTACTTTCTTTCCTTTCTAGACCTTAAGTATCCCATCTTAATTTTCTCCTTTCCTCTTATTCAAAAAAAGAAGAAAAAAGCCCCTCCTCTCCTAGATTAACTCATCCCATGATAAATCTGGGGGAGTTTTTAATAAATAGAAATCTTAGCAAGCCCTAATGTAAATATTCTTCATTAATATAATGAGCAAATATGTGGAATGAAATTCAAATTGGAACATACAAACTTCACAAGACAAAACGAAAACACAAAATTAACTTTTCTAAAGCCCTGAAAACACATTTGTTATCAGGGCTCTTTTTGCACTACGATGTAAAGGTGTACTTGTAGATAAATAACATTTTGAAGTTCACATTCTACAGAATTTGGGCCACAGGAAGCGACCTCAGGAAGGTCATGGTGGAGGATGCTCCCAGGCAACTGGCTTTCAAATTTCATCTCAC
Source organism: Odocoileus virginianus (assembly GCF_023699985.2). NCBI lineage: Eukaryota > Metazoa > Chordata > Mammalia > Artiodactyla > Cervidae > Odocoileus > Odocoileus virginianus. The sequence goes on from NW_027224268.1 coordinate 28,270, forward strand.
AGAAAATGCTCCAAAATCTAGGGCGGTCTTCCTCTGTGACACACACCTGCTGAGAGGGCAGGAGGGCTGACTCACACCACCAGCAGGGAGGAGACCCTGGTAAGAACACCCCAGGGAGCTCAGCACACCTGATTAAATCCTCACTCTGTGGCTGGTACCATGGAAAATCAAGTGACATCTCGCCCACTTACCGCCTCCTTTACCACTCAACAGTCTCCCTTCCCCACTGTGTCTGGAGGTGTTCATCTGTTCTTGGTAGTCACATCCACTGTGACTATACCTCAGGACACTCCTTGCCCCTGTCTCTTTCTCTCTCACCATTCTCCCCCTTCACATGACCACAAGAAATTCTTCAGGATCGCCAAGGAAGCCCCAAATACGTCATTTCTTGGTTTGAAACACTTTTATTGGTCACCCTCTCTTTACCCAGCTAACGCTACACATCCTGTGAACCTCCACTTACACATCACTTCTCAGCAAATGGACGCCGGCTCCTTGGCCAGCATAGGTGTCCCCAAGAGGTGTTCCCTCACTACCTGTGGTGCCAGATCAACAATATCCATGACACTATATCCATTACGTGGTGAATGTGTCCTCTCAGCTAGACTCAAGACCCATCCTAAGCCCCACTGGGGCAGGGACCGAGGCTGGCTGACTCAGTGTATCCCCAGAAAGTGACCAGTAAGTACTTGCTGAGTGCATGAATGGGGAGTGACTAAATGCTGAGCTTTAGGGAGATCCCTGATTTCCTTGGCTATGACTAGCTTATTTACCCATAGTAGTATGATAAAATGAGAATACAGCCACATTACTTTGTAAAAATATTCTCTGCAGATATACAAATCCAAACTTCTAAAAGAGCAGGGTTCCCTCTAAGATTTTCTCAGGAATACCTTTTGAATTATTGATAGACTTGTCATTTTGGGCTTTTTTTTATCTTTGTTCCCTGACCAGGGATCAAACCCATACCCCTTGCATTAGAAATGCAGAGTCTTAACCACTGGACTGCCAGGGAAGTTCCGAGAATGCACAGTTCTTGCCCTCAAAGGATGTCCATTGATAAACAAATAAACCAACAAAGAAAGATTGAAAGACAACAAGAGGAGCGAGATTATTCATTAAACAGAGGCTCTCCAAAAGGGAGGGATATCTCCCAAGAGTTAATTACTGAGAGGCCTGGATTCCTAAGTCAGAAGGAGGGGGCAGTGGGAGACAGGGCAAGAGATTCTCAGGAGAGATGCTCATAAAGACGAGAAGTCTGGAATTGTGCAGAGACTGGCTGACACCAAGTTAAAGACAGAAAAATTGAGATGCAGATAAGAGTTAACAGGAAGTAACAGGAGTACAAAGTCCACTTCAGGGACTTAGGAGGAGGGGATCTGAACTGAAGCAGCGACCAAAGAAAAGACAGTCTAAGTAAAATGTCTGCAAGTGAATAGACATAGCAACTTTCTGGAAGGAGGGGGCAGATCGCTAATATCTTATCTTCATTTTCATCATGTCACAAGCATCCCAGGAAGAGTAGGTATAATTAGCCTAGTTTACAGATAGGAAAGCTGAGGCACAGAGGATAAATGATTTGTCCATGAAGATGGGGAAGACCTTGTTGCCTAGCCAATAGCCTATCCTCTTCCTCCTTGCCAAAGAAACTAAAATTTCAGTGGGTGCTCATGAAACCTGGGGGTGGTCTTTGTCCTCTCTGTCAAAAGCCTGTTTGTTGGACTTACTATGATTTGCAAATGACATCACAATAAAGGTAGTAAGAAGTACAAGGAACACAAACACAGGCTACCTGCCTCTAAATGGCAAGCTGGTGCCCCAAAGAAACTAATCTACTCAGTGGGAATCAGGCACAGAGATGTTTAAAGTTTTCAAAACAAAGATGGTTTTTTTTTTTAAAGAATATACCTCTTAGGATCACTATGTAAAATAAAAAATATTTGATTGTCTCTCATCTTTTTGAGGGGTTTTGTACAAACTAGGACCTTTACATCTTTTTAAAATCAAATGACTTCCTTGGTGGTCCAGTGGTTAAGATCCCTGCTGTGGTCTATCCTAGGTCAGGGAAGTAAGATCCCACAATGCCGCGTGGCTTGGCCAAAAAATAAACAAACAAACAAACTTCAGAGCCAAATGAGCTCTAATTTATTTGGAAACTTTGCATTCACAATGTGTGTGTGGGCAGGGAAGTCCTTCATCTAACCTTAGCCTCCTAAACCTAAAGAAAGTCTGGTGAGGAAAGAAAAAGATGGCAGTATTTGGTTTCAAAGTTTTCATATTGAAAACATACTTACTAAAAATATTTGGAAGTCTTTATTACTAAATATAAACATGAAGCTTCAATAAAGCCCTGAGTTTTAAGAAGTCACTTTTGATACTCTTCTGAAGATAAAGGAAAATGCTTTTCTATGTTCTGTGAAATCAAGGAAACAAACATACACAGCCTTTCCTAACGTGGTCCCACTTTTATTTATCCCAGCTACCTAACATAGCTGAGAGGCAAATTGCTCTAGTCAAATTCATCTTCTTACATCTCTCAAATATTCCAAGCTCATTTCTTCCCCAATCTTCCACAGAGGAAATAGTTGTTCCCTCTTCAGTGATTTCATTGCACAGCACTTAGTTTTATTTTTCTTGTACACTGTTTAGAGGCTTGGGGCTGAGATTGTGTACAGCCACAATGTGAGATGATGCCTGTTCTCCCTGCCTCTCCACCCCACAGTAAACTTTTTTAACGTTAGAGCCTTTCCTATTCAAATATGTGTTTCTCCACTCTCTGGCTCCAGCCTGCCCTATGCTCTTGCCTTTCAGTATCTTGAACTAAATCCTTTAAAACTGTTTGCTAAATTTCATATCTCTCACTTGTAGTGTTGTCTGCTTTAGGGCCACCTTCTCAAAGACGGTTTGATTATTTAAGCCTGACAAGGTCTTTCCAGGAGCAGAATTACTACAGCTTGTGTTTATTTTGCATGTTTATTACTTATACCCTCCTCCTGAATTAAGACTGTAAGCTGGGAGAGAGCATGGGTTTTGAAATTGACAGCCCCAGATTCAAATTTCACTTCTACCATTTACATATCAGCCTAACTTTGGGTCACTAACTCGGAGCTTGTTCTCCCAACTCACTGGGATGTTAACAGATGAGGCATCCGTTCACAAAGCATCTAGTGCTGACACTTGGAATACAGACAATAGTTGGCAATTAATTACTTTCCCGCCTTAAGGAAAAAGGTTCAGCTGCACCTAAAAGGACAGAGCCTACTTGTCACAGGCCTTTAGCAACTCTTCCTCAATTTAACTGGGACGACACATTCTGATTTAAGGGCAAAAAGCTCCTCAACGTCCCCTGTCCTCTATGGCTGGGAGGCCGTGGAAGTGAAAGTTGGCGAGTTTAATAAAAAAGATTCCCCGTCAAACCTAAAGATGTCGGGCCCCATTGCTTTATTGCGCCTCCGCTCTCAGTGTTGACACACTGCAGAGTGACATGTCACTAGCCACTAGGGACTTCAGGCACAGGGTTTGACTATTAGATGAGGCTTCGGTCTTGCCAAGATCCTCACCAACCTCTCCGGTCCTGTGAGGACCGACCGATCGACAGAGACACCTTCCTCTCCCCACCCCACACTCCGGATCATTGGTGGTCCACACCCAGGGGCGGCAGGAGGGATGCGGGAGCTCCCGAAACCCTGCGGTCCCGGGGGAGACTCACTGCCTAGGCCCTTGGCCTGATGAAGGAGCTCCTGGTTCGTAGCTAACTGTGGCTCCCCCTCCGCTGACTCCGCCACCGCCTCGGAGCGCTGATCGGGTGGAGAGTGTCCCATGGGCTGTCCGTCTCCCTGGGACTGCCGGCCACCCGTCGCCGGCTGCTCCAATCCAAACCAGCTGCTCAAACCGCGGAACATCCCGTCAGCGGGGCCGCCACCGCGGTCCGGGTCACCGGAGACCCTTGAGGGTGCCGCCTACTCTCAATTCCACAAGAAATATCTCCCAGGAAGATAGCAGGAAGGGCGACACGGAGCCGCGGCTCCGTGCGTCGCCCCGCCTCCACGGCAACTCCGCCACCGGCCGCGCTGGCGTCACTTCCGGACAAAGGCCCCGCCCTCCCCTTATTTCGTAACTCGATTACGCGCGTGGAAACCGGACGAAGGGTTTTCCCCACGTCTCCCAACCCCGCCCCTTTTCCTCCGCCCCCGGAATTTTGTAGTTTCCTGATGTAGGGTAGTAAACAGCGTCTTTGTCACTCAGAGCAGCTTTGCTGGTGACTTAGCCTCGCCTTTTCAGATTCAGTTGGGCTGGCCCCTTGAAAATGGATGTTTTTAAGCTCTTCCTGAGTGAGTGAGTGAAAGCCGCATAGTCGTGTCTAACTGTTCAAGACCCCATGGACTGTATAGTCCATGGAATTCTCCAGGCCAGAATACTGAAATGGGTAACGGTTCCTTTCTCTCAGGGGATCAAACCCAGGTCTCCCGCTTTGCAGGCGGATTCTTTACCAGCCTAGCCACAAGGGGAGCCCAAGAGTACTGGAGTGGATCTTTCCGACTCAGGAATCGAACTTGGGTATCATTCATTACAGGCGAATTCTACCAACTGAAATATCAGGGAAGCCCTAAGCTCTTCCTGAGTCCCCATCAAACCTAGCTCAAGATGGAGGAAACTATTGTAGGACACATCAGGATATAAGGAGCAGAATCTAGGCTGTGAGAAACTACAGGCAGACGACCTCGTTTTTTCAAATAAATTGTAAGGAAAAGGGAAAGGGGACTCTATAGATTAAGAATGGCTTAAGAGAGGACCCATGGCAACTTGTGGATTTTATTTAGATCCTCAAACACAATGGGGAAAACTTTTTGACGTAAGAATTGAATATGTGGGCACTGTTCATGAGATTAAGAAACTTAAGTTCAAAAAATTCTTATTGTGGTTGTTCTTTTAGTCACTAAGTTGTGTCCAACTCTTTTGCAACCCCATGGACTGTAGCCCGCCAGGCTCCTCTGTCCACGGGATTCCCAGGCAAGAATAGTCGAGTGGGTTGCCACTTCTTTCTTCAGGGGATCTTATTGACCCAAGGATCAAACCTACGTTCCCTGCATTGGCAGGCAGATGCTTTACCACTGAATCACCTGGGAAGCCCCTACTTGTGGTAGATAAACATAAAATTTACCACTGTAACCAGTTTTTAAGTGTACAATTGAATAGTACTAACTACATACACATTGTTGTGGAACCAGCCTGCACAATTATTTTTCTGTTGCAAAACTGAAATTCTTTACCCACTAAACGACCCTATCTCCCTTTCCCCTAGTCCCTGGCAACAAAGCTACTTTCTGTCTCTGATTTTTGATTACTCCAGGAACTTCATATAAGTGGAATTATACCACAACTGTCTTTGTGACTGGTTCATTTCATTGAGCAAATGTTCCTGAGGTTCATCCATGTTGTAGCATGTGTTAGAACTTCCTTAATAGTCTGGCTTAAAAGGCTACTTCAAACACTCTTTGATATAAATTATAGCAATATTTTTTTTTTTTGATCTGTCTCCTAAGGCAAAGGAAACAAAAGCAAAAATAAACAAATAGGACCTAATTAAAAGCTTTTGTACAGCAAAGAAAACCATCAACAAAATGAAAAGACAACCTACTGAATGGGAGAAAATATTTGCAAGGGACATGACTGATAAGTGGTTAATATCCAAAATACAAAAACAGCTTATACAACTCAATATCAAAAATAAACACACAACCTGATTAAAAAATAGGCAGAAGACTTGAAGAGACATTTTTCCAAAGAAGACATACAGATGGCCAACAGGCATATGAAAAGATACTCAATGTCACTAATCATCAGAGAAATGTAAATCAAAATCACAATGAGATATCACCTCACACATGTCAGAATGGCTATCATCAAAAAGACCACAAATAACAAATGTTGGTGAGGATGTGGAGAAAAGGGAACCCTTGTACACTGTTGGTGGGAATGTAAATTGGTGCAGCCACTGTGGAAAACAGTATGGAGGTTCCTCAAAAAACTAAAAATAGAACTACCATATGATCCAGCAATTCCATTCCTGGGTATATATCCAAAGAAAATGAAAACACTAATTCAAAAAGATACATGCACCCCAATGTTCATGGCAGCATTGTTTACAATTGCCAGGGTATGGCAGCAACCTCAGTGTCCATCAACACATGAATGAATAAAGATGTGGTATGTATACATGTATACACACACACACACACACAAACACACACACGAGACTACTTCTCAGCCATAAAAAAGAACGGAATTTTGCTGAGCAACATGGATGGACCTGGAGGATATTGTGCTTACTGAAATAAACCAGATGTGGAAAGACAAATACTGTATGTCATCACTTATATGTGAAATCTAAATATTGAAATCATTGAATATGATGAAAAAAAGCTATCTTGAAAAAGACAATAGTATTCCATTGTGTGTATACTCCACATTTTATTTACCCATTCATGTGTGATGAACATATGGATTATTAATTTGTAAATTGTGCTAATTTTATTGTGTGTATGTGTTTAAAAGAGTTGGAGTTTACATGTTATTGTGGGAAAATTAAATATATAGAAAACCAACCTAAAATTTGAGCTTCAACAGTCATCAATCCCTGGCCAGGTTTGTATCATCTGTATCCCCACCTATTTCCCCCTATCCTGTATTAATTTGAAGCAAATGCCACACATCCTGTTATAACTGTCCTGAAGGGTAGAATTTTTCAAAATAAAAGATTATAAAAGAACATGAAAAAAAAAAAGAACATGAGCAGTCAACTTAATAACAGATTTTTCTTTTTTTTGCCATGCGGCTGGTGGGATCTTAGTTGACCAGGGATTGAACCTGTGTCCCCTGCAGTGGAAGTGTGGAGTCTTAACCACTGAACTGCCAGGGAATTCCTTTTCTCATTAAAAAGAATTTTTTTTATCCCCAATGCTATATAAGCACCTGGTGAGGGAAGATACACTCTGATTCCACACAAGTCAGTCAGTCTTGCTCGTCTCATCAAATTTGTTTTTCTCCTCAAATCTTTTCCCATTTTAGATTAATGATACCGTAGTTATAATAATCCCTTTGTATTCACAGAGTATCCATCATCTGTTGGCCTCATAGGTTAATAGAATTAAGATGAGTCCTTATATCCTGTGATGAAGAGTCCGGCTTTGGGGACAGACTTTTTGGTCAGGGTATTTTACATCTCTAAGCCTCAGATTCTACAGATTAAAAAAGGGGATCTTAACAACTGTCCTGGTTGTGAAAAGGAAATGAAATACTGAAATGTAGAAGGAAGCCTTACATATGTGGCATTAAGTTTTACCATCAGTGTGAACCTGTTTCACAAGCATCCTTTGTGCTGGGTCCTCTGGAAGACTTGTTTTACAACAAAGTCCTCTGTGCTTCCTGCCTTTTTATAAGGTGTTTCCTCCTTTAAAAAAAGAAAAAAATTGAATTTTGCCAATGCATCCCTCTACCTTCCTTGTTGCTGTTACCTACTAGCTTCCTCATTGCTCCTCCACGTTCACCAAAGATTTGGTTCCTTGGCCTCGACTGACTCCTCCAATTGTTGACATCCTTCTGGGGGTCCTCAATGTTCCCCACACTGGCCTGGCGAGCCCTAGGCCCAATTCTAGTGACGCCCATCTCACTTGACTTCATTTCAGGGTCAGACCCTAAACTGGGTCATCTCCTGGAATTTCTTCCCCTTTGACATCGCTGACACCCAGAGTCTGGTGACAACTCCTCAGTCCCTTCATCCCCACAGGCCCTCATCTTTTGGTCTCTTTTTTTTTTTTGGCAGCGCTGTGGTGCATGTGGGATTTCAGTTCCCCAACCAGGGATCAAACCCCTGCCCCTTGCATTGAAAACGTGGAGTCTTAACCACTGGACCACCAGGGAAGTCCCCATCTGTTTTCTTAGTTCTAGTCTACCTGCTCCCTTGCTCCTCTCCCTTCCTTTCTTCTGGAGACTAGGCCCCTGGTGCGTCACCATCGTCACATTCTTTCAGTGCCCTTAACTTCCTCACCCTTATCCTTCTACTTAATCAGCGAAGTCTGGTTTTATCACAATATCAGTATTTATATGTCGACCTATAGATACCTTGCACAACTATAGCTGGAGCTCATTGTACATGAATGGCTTCTAGACTCCACTGGGTCTTCAGTGATGCTCATCTCACTGGGCCCTCTAGTGACTCACCTGGCTGGTTAGTCAAAATTTTCACCAGTTTCCCAGCTCTTCCATCTCACTCCAAACCCTCCTGTTGTCCCTGTTAGATCCTCCTTCAGTGGTTTGTGCACGTTCTTCCCTTCGCTTTAATAACCAACCTCCTGTGTCCTTTCTTGGCACCAAGGCACCAACCATCCTCTTTAAAAAGTCACTTGGCGAAGCCCTGATTGTCGTCCCCCTAGCCCCTAGCATTTTTAATTTTAATGTTTGCTACACGCGTACTGGCCAGGAACCGTACTGATGGCAGTAGAGGTGTAGCCCTCTCCCCATGGCGTGAGCCCCGCGCTCCGTCTGACCGTCGTCCTCCGCTTGGCGCTCCCGCAGTCCCTCTCCGCGACCCAGAAGTCCTTTCCGGCGTCGAGAGCCTGACGCGAGGACCCGAGCGGGGTCGGGGCGTGCCGAGGGGCCGGGGCGCCGGGACGTGGCGCTCACCCGCGTCCCCGAGGTGCCGGTGCTCAGCCAGCCGCGGAGGGGAGGGGCAGTCCCCGGGGCTGAGCCAGGCCCGGGGCCGAGCGCGTCCAGGGCGGAGGGTGACGGGAAGCCGCCAGCGCCAGAGGACTCACTTTGGGGCCGCTTGTTTCGGAGCGTGGCACGAACCCGGGTGCCAACCCCGAGCTCAGCGGAGTGAGTCAGCGGGGCCCGCGGCGGCAGGAGAGGGGAAGGTGGGCTAGGAGGGCGCCGCGCACCCCGAGGCCCGCGCGGGAGGCGGGAGGGATCTTGAGGGAGGCTCGGGACACCCCTGGCGGCGGCCTCTTCTTCAGCCGACAGGTGAGCGCGGGCGGGCCTCGAGGCGGAGCCCGGCGGCTTCAGAGGCCGTCCTCTGCGCCGCCGCCGCCGGCTCACAGGTAATCCCCCGCCGGGGCCGCCCTCCTGCCCGCCTGCGCCCGGGCCCGGCGCGCACGTGGGGCCGAGCGCCTTTGTCTCCTCCGAGGGCGGCCGCCGCGCGCGTCCCCGCACCCCGCGCGCTCTGCCCGCGGGCCGACAGCGGCCGGGCGGGGCCGGGGCCCTGGGAGCCCGCTCTGGGGCGGCCAGCGGCCCGGGCTCCCGAGCGCCGCGTCCCCAGGAGGCGCTTCTGCGCGCGCCTGGCCTCGGAATCGGGCGCCGGGGCCCGCCGCGCCCCCAGCACGGTTTCTCCCGGGCCCCGGGAGCCCCCGAGATGGCGTTGGCGGAAGTGCACCCCAGCGCCGGGGGAGAGGGCCTTTTCGTCCCCTCCTCTGCCCCGCGACTCTCGTTTCCCGGTTCCTAGCTGGTTGGGGCGCGCTGAGCCCTAGTCCGCTGCTGCTACAACATAGCTTGCTTTCTTCAACAGTGTCTCCACATATGGTGTCTAATTTGCATTCAATAAAATGCCCCCATTTTAAGTGTGCAGATAAGGGATTTTGACAAATTATACATCCGCGTAACCACTACCCAAACGCAGACCTAGATCATTTCCATCACTCCAGAAAGTTCCCTCGTGCTCCTCCCCAGTCAATCCACAACTGCCCTCACCCCTTGATTTTCATCAGAGCTTAGTGTTGCCGGTTCTAGAATTTCCATAAAGTGGGCTCATTCAGTAAGTATTCTTTTGTTTTTGACTGCTTTCTAAATGGCCGTCATCGAGAAGGTGTCTCTTGTTGCCTCTGATGTTTTTTTTTCAGTTGCTCTAGTCCTGCGCTGTCCAGTGTGGTAGCCACTCGCAGCATTGTGACTCTTGAGAGCAGGAAATGTGGCAAGTGTGTGAACTGAGATGTTCTTTGAGTAGACACATAATTTTGAAAGACAGTACCAAAAAAAAAAGGATGTAAATTATCTCACCAAAATATTCTTACATTGATATATGTGTTGAATGATAGTATTTTGGATACATTGGGTTAAATAAGATATGATTAAAATGACCATAATCTGTTTCTTTTTATTTTTTAATATGGCGACTGGAAAATTTAAAATTACACAAATGCTATGTTTTCATTGGATAGCGGACAGCTCTACACACCCCTATTTTACAGACAGTTGGTTCTGCCTACTGCCTGTGAGTCAATGTAAATAACGTAATTCACAAGAGTAAAAAAAGTCCTGATTCTAGAAGGAGCGTGAAGAATCTGGTTTTTTCTACTGTTTTAAAATTTTGCTTCAGACTTACTTATTTGCTTAGAAGAGATGGAAAGGACTAGGTGTCTCCTTGATATTGTTATATTTTCTATTTTTAAGTTACATTTTCAAAAAGAACTTTGCAAAATATCTGATGTGCTTCAAAAGTTATCTTGTGCTTTTGAAAATGTGGAAAACTGATAATTACCTACAACCCAACCACCTAAATATATTAAAATGTAGCATTTTAGTGTGACTTGAGCAGTCTTAATTTTAAAAAGCAGTTGAGATGATATAATGTCTTATATAATAGATAATATAATGCTTATAATGTAAGCATATTTTACATGAAAGATTCTTAGGCTTTCTGACAACCACATAATGTACCTTCTCATGAATACTCTTCTGTTTTTATAGCATTTTTCCATGTTGCTAACTTTTACAAATGGGAAGTCATTTTAATAGTGTGACAGTGCTGGAATGAGGTAGTTAAAGTGCCGCTTATTTGCCCCTTCATCCCACAGAAAAGGCGAAAACCAGGAGGGCAGGAACCTTGATTTTATATTCACCCCCATACACACAGGATCTGGGAACACATCAAGCATGTAATTGTTCTTGAGGAAGAAAATTTTCTTCTGTCCTTCTAAGTTCTTCTGACTGACTTAAGAATTAAATTGACATGAGACAGATTCATAGGAGAAAATTTTTAAAAGTTTAATAATTCTTGAGAGAGACTCAGGAAAACTGAGTCACTTGCCAAAAGGGTTGAAGCCCTCGCCTTTAATAGCATCTTCAGCTCAAGATGAAAGAGGGTGTTGGAGGTAGTGTCTTGGGACTTGAAGAGGGAAGAAGGCACTTAATCTGGAGACAGAAAGGCAAATATTTCCCTAAACAAATGTGTGCTGGGCCAGGCAGAGACAGTGGGACCCAAAGTAGATTCTGATCTCTGAGAGCTTCTGACACTACATCTAGCTCATAGTCTGAAAATATTGGGTTGATCAGAAAGTTCGTTCGGGTTTTTCCATCAAATGTTATAGAAAAACCCAAAGGAATTTTTTTTGCCAACCCATATCTCTGGTGAAAAGCTCTATTCTGGGAACAGGTTCTTTATCTAAATTCCTTAGGCGGTGGCGGGGGCGGGGGGGGGGGGCAGTAAAAAAAAAAGACTTACTGAGTCCTTGTTTCTTAAAAATAATCAAACTAAATCCTCATGCCAAAGAGGCACATTTTGGGGTGGCAGATTTTCCACCCCTACCTAACAGATTTTCAGTAAACATTTGTTAGCTGACTAAATCAATGCATAGGTGGCTCTGAAAAATAAGAGCTAACCTTCACTCAGCACTTGGGTGCTGCTCTCTTTGGAAATGCCTACACAACTCTATAAGGCAGGCACTGGTATTGTTTCTGTGTACTGCCCAGGTGGAGGAAATCAAAGTTTTCAAAAGTTGGAGAAGGTGCCCAGGGTCATAGCTATGAGTGACAGAGTCAGCACTTGAACTTGGGCTGTCTGGCTCCAGAGGAGGGGCATTGATCAAAATAGAAAAAAAATCAACAGTGGGATGAGTAACGGAAGACTGTGATGAAATTCCCACTCTACCAACTACCTGGGCTAGTAGGAGTGGTAAGAGGAAGATTTAGATACATTTTGGATCCACAGAAGGAGCATTCTGGGTTTGGAATGAGAATCTTGTAGGGCTAAATCTAGCTCAGGTGAGTGGGTGGATGGCCAGGTGGCTAGTAAAGAGAAACGATGACATTGAATGTGATCAATTGTAGTGTGTAGAGAAGGGCAGGCCCAGAGACTTGTGGAAGCCGTTTGGGATGGGACTTCTGTATTTTGGATGACTTCAGTCTACTCACCCTGATGGTGATCAAAGAGAACTCACAGCTCTGAGGTGAGATAACGCTACATCTCTTAAGTTAAGCTAGTTTGTTTTGCAAGTAGAGGAAACTACAAAATCAGAATGGGCATTTTGTTGGGGATGACAGACATAGGATAAGCACGGAACTGAAATTATTCCTACCTCATTGCACTTACAGTTGATTTACAGGTATTTTAAAAAATTGTAAGTTGCAATAGAAAGTGGGATTTATAGTTATTAGTTTTTGTAAGTGACTGTCTTTTCTTGTACTTGCAATTTCTAATTATTTTGAATTTTTAAATTTTAGTTTATTTAAAAAATTTTATGACTTGCAATTTTTTTTTTGACTTGCAATTTTATATTAATAGTTTCACTCTGTTGGCAGTTGGCCTGCCAGGACTATACAGCTCACCTTCACGTGCATGGTGAAATGGCAGAGGCCCACAGCCCCTGGCGATGCTTAAGAGAAAAACAACAGTACTCAGAGTAGAGAAAACCAAGTAGCTCATGGACTCCCTGTCTGCCTTTAAAACAAAAGAGTTTGGATCAGACAGCAGCGGCAAAGTCAAATAAAATTTCTTTATGACATAATATTTTCTTTTTTTTTCCCTGCTTGAATATTTCTGTATGATGAAATGGATGGGTAAGGAACAGATTCAGTGTTCCACATGCTTAGTTAAGGAGGATACATTTATTATTAATTGATAGTAACATTAGTAGCTAATTTTTGGTGCTGGAGAAGACTCCTGAAAGTCCCTTGGACAGCAAGGAGATCAAACCAGTCAATCTTAAGGGAAATCAACCCTGAATACTCATTGGAAGGACTGATGCTGAAGCTGAAGCTCCAGTATTTTGGTCATCTGATGCAAACAGCTGACTCATTGGAAAAGTCCCTGATGCTGGGAAAGATTGAGGGCAGAAGGAGAAGAGGGCGTCAGAGGATGAGATGGCTGGATGGCATCACTGATGCAATGGACATGAACTTGGGCAAACTTCAGGAGATGGTGAGGGACAGGGAGGCCTGGCGTGCTGCAGTCCATGGGGTCAAACACAGTCAGACATGACTGGGTGACTGAACAACAACAACGTGTTAATATAGGAGTCGACTTGACCCCCTCTAAGCCAGATATCAGCAAACATTTTCCATGAAAGATAATAAATATTTCAGGTTTTGTGGGCCAGTGGCCTCTCTTTTCCCAGCTCCTCAACTCTGCCATTGTAGCCAGAAAGGCACCATAGACAGTATGTAGATGATTAGTGTGGCTGCATGCTAATGAAACTTGATTTATAGACACTGAAGTTAGAGTTTCATATAATTTTTTTGTTCCATTTAATTTTAATGTGTCATGAAATATTCTTTTGATCATTTCTCAATCATTTAAAATGTAAAAACAATCTTAGCTTGGGGACTGTACAAAAATAGACAGTGGGCCAGATGTGACCTGTGGGCCCTGGTTTCCTGACCTCTGAGCTATACCTTAGCTCATTTAATCCTCACAACCACCTGCAAGATTTTTTAAAATGTTGGCATATTTGAATATTGATTTCAAAAATAGACTATTCTTTTAAAAGCAATTTTAGGTTCACAGCAAAACTGACCAGAAAGTACTGAGTTCCCATATACCTCCTGTGCCATACCCACGGTGTTCCCTATTGTCAACAACTTGAACCAGAGAGGAACATTCATTAGTCAGTGAACCTACACATCATTATCATTCCAAGTCCACAGGTTTCATTAGAATTCACTCTTGGTGTTACACAGTCTGTGAGTTTGGTCTAATATATAATGACCTGTATCCACCATTATAGTATCATACAGAATAGTTTCACTGCCCTAAAAAAACACTCTATGCTCCTCCTATTCACCCTTCCCCAGTAACCCCTGAAGACCACTGATCTTTCTACTGTCTTCATAGTTTTGTCTTTTCCAGAATGTCATATTGTTGGAATTGTACAGTATGTAGCCTTTTCAGATTGACTTCTTTCAATTAGTAACGTGCATTAAGTTTCCTCCATGTCTTTTGTGGATTGATAGCTCATTTCTTTTTAGTGCTGAATAATATTCCAAAGGAATGGTACTTTTTATTTCATTTCACAGATGAAGAAACAGGTGCAGCTTGTACAGATCTGAGTACAGAGCCTGATCTCTTAAACATTTTACTATGCCTCTGAATCTTAGAAAATGTTGGCTTCTTATGATGAAGTTTGTCACGTGAAAGTTGGGGTAAATATAACATCAGGGTAATGGAGCCAGATATTTTGCTTGCAGAAAGTATCCACAGCTTCCTGAATATTGACATGAAAGAAAAACCTAGACGATAAGACTTTGTTTCAAATACTTAGAAAAAGTGCTGTGGGCTTTTGAAATTTTGGTTCAACACACTCTCTGCTTTACTGATTTAAGATCATGTTTCTCTTCCCTGACCATTAATTTTGTTACCTTTCAGATTATACCTGGGTGCTGGCACCCAGCCACTCCTCTGCCAATGAAGTACATCTTGGTCACTGGTGGGGTCATCTCGGGCATTGGTAAAGGGATCATTGCCAGCAGTATTGGGACGATTCTAAAATCATGTGGACTCCGAGTGACTGCCATCAAAATTGACCCCTATATAAACATCGATGCGGGCACTTTTTCACCTTATGAGCACGGTATGAGGGAGAACCCCTTCCCCCCCACCCCATAAAGCACTGGGTCAAATTGCAGTTCTTTCTTGTATCTGGGTAATTTCTTTAAGATAGTGTTCCAGAAGTAGAGTTGCAGGATCATTATGGATCTGTGAAGGTTCTCATGGTTATTGATACGTTTTTTAGATTGCTGATGACATTCCAAATTAGTCCACACTTTTGGAAAGCAGTATGTGAGGATACCATTCTCACTGTACTTTTTGTAGTGTGGATTATTATTTTTTTTTTTATCTTAAAGGTAATATATTTCTCAACATTTCATTGTTAAGAAAAAATCAGACAATATAGACTATATTGACAATATAGAATGACCTAAAGAAAATAAAAATCATCCATTTCCCACCACTTGGAATAATTATTGTTATTGTTGAAATTTTTATGTATATACTCATTATTTTTATTTATTTATTGGCCACACTGCACAGCTTGCAGAATCTTAGTTCCCTGACCAGGGATTGAACCTGTACCCCTGCACTGGAAGCATGGAGTCCTAACCACTGCACTGTCAGGGAATTCTCTATACTTATTATTTTTAAAAAGGCACAAGCCCTTACATACTTTCCTTTTAAACTTTTCACATACAAGCAAGAAAGTGTATAAATCATATGTGTACCACTTGATGAAATGAACATACTGTGTTAACAGCCCCAAAATCAAGAAACAGAAACCCCCTTTATGTTCTTTCCAGTTTCTCCCCATCTAAGATGACCAGGGTAACCACTATCCTGTCTTCTGACATCATAGATCAGTTGGCTTATTTTTGAACATTAAATGAGCTGAATCTTACAGTCAAACTAGTTTTTAAATTGAAATATACTTGACTTACAGTATTTCAGATGTACATCAAAGTGATTCAGTTATACATTATGGTGGTGGTGTGGTGCTTTAGTCACTAAATCATGTCTGACTCTTTTGACCCCATGGACTGTAGTCCACCAGGCTCCTCTATCCATGGGATTTCCCAGGCAAGAATACTGGAGTGGGTTGCCATACCCTTTATACACACACACACACACATACACACACACACACACTTTTTCAGAATCTTTTCCATTATAGGTTATTATAAGATATTGAATACAGTTTCCTGTGCTATACAGTAGCTCCTTGTTGTTTATTTTATATACAGTAGTGTGTACCTGTTAATCCTGAAGACATTTTAATAGATTCTGTACTTCTAAAGGTTGCATAGAATCTGTACAATAATAGGAATTCATTTCCAATTTATTGATGTTATAAGCAACACTGTGACAAGAAACTTAAAACATTTTTTTAACATAAATGTCTAGGTACAGAATTTCTGATTTGGTGGGTAGATATGTTTTTCAGGTTTTTTAGTTTTCTTTATACCTTTGCTGAATACTATTCTTTTTAAACTTTACTAACCTGAGAGTACATGAAAAAACAAACCAAAAAAGGGTATCTCATTATGTTAATTTAGATTTATTTGACTTTCATTTTGTTGGTGGAATGGCTTATTCAAGTTTATGGTAAATCATATATTTAATTGAAACCATCACCTAACTTCCTTCTGTGAGCAAACTCCACGCCCCACTGACTCTGGCCTTTGGCCGCATAGGGTAAGGAACTCTTCCTGGTTTGTCTGGAACTTTGCTGCTTTTGAAATTGAAAGTCCTGAATCCTGGGAATACTTTTACTCCTGGGCAAACCAGAGAGGTTGGTCATCTTATTTGGCCATGTGATTTGTTTTGCTCTGTAGGGTTTTAGTGAATATGACATATGCCTTGTTGAAGCATATGTGATGGCATGATTTCGCTCAGTCCGTCTTGTGCTTCTGCCCTCTGCTGTTCGAGCTGCCTTCCCCATAGAGAGATTTCTCCTTCAACCCAAGTCCTGGAATAAGAAAACACAGGGTAGACTCACAACTGACCCACATCCCCTATGTCACATGAGGGAGAAATCAATAGACGTTTTATAAGTTGCTGAGATGTTAAGGTTGTTTGGTAGGCAGCAAAATTGACTAACGCCATGTGTTAGGACAATTTTCCTTTGGATCTTTAAAAATGATTTTTAAGAATACTTTGTGCAGAGCATATTAACCTATACTTACCACATGAATATATTTCTACCCTGTTTTCAGTTTGTCTTAATATTACCTCTGTTTGCTGCTGATAAATTTCATTTTACTGTTTATGTAAACTAAATGTATCCACTGTTTCCTTTATGGTTTCTGCCTTTGATATCACCTGTTAGCTTCTCTGTCCCAGAAATATTTAAATATCTGTATTTTCTTTTGGCATTTTTAGAGTTTCATTTGCTTTTACTTTATTTTTTCTTCCAGTTTTATTGACATACAGCACTGTATAAGTTTAAGGTATATAGCATAATGATTTGACTTATATACATCATGAAATGATTATCACAATAAGTTTAGTGAATATCCATCATCTCATACAGATGCAAACTTAAAGAAATAGTGAAAAAGTGTTTCCCTTCTGATGAAAACTCTTAGGATTTATGCTCTAAAAACTCTCATCTAGAACGTAGAGTGGTGTTAATTATGTTTATCATGTTTTACATTTATATATCTAATACTTATTTATCTTATAACTGGAAGTTTGTACCTTTTGATTGCCTTCATCCAATTACACACAGTCCTACCCCTGCTTCTGGTAACTACAAATCTGATCTCTTTTTCTATGAGTTTGTTTTTGAAGTATAATTGACTTACAACACTACGTTTCTGGTGCACAACATAATGATTTGATGTTTTTATACATTTCAAGGGCTTCCCAGGTGGCACTAGTGGTAAAGAACCTGTCTGCCAATGCAGGAGACATAAGAGACGTGGGTTCGATCCCTGGGTTGGGAAGATCCCCTGGAGGAGGAAATGGCAACCCATCTCCAGTATTCTTGCCTGGAGAATCCCATGGACAGAGGAGCCTGGCGGGCTACAGTCCATGGGGTCATACAGAGTTGGACACAACTGAAGCACCTTTGCATGCAACACTCATAGATTTCAAAATGATCACCACCATTTGCTTTTACTTTAATATTGTTAATACATCTAGAATTTAATTTGATGAAAGATGAAGATGAGGTTAGTCACTATTCCTAATCACAGTTATCAAAGATTTCATCCTTTCTCCATTGATTTGAAATACTACCTTTTAATATACATTAAATTTCTCTCTTATTATTCTGTTCTGTTCAGATCTCTTTGTTTATTCCTGCCCACCATATTATCTGGAGTAGGAAATGGCAACCCACTCCAGTATTCTTGCCTGGGAAATTCCATGGACAGAGGAGCCTGGTAGGCTACAGTCCATGGAGTTGCAAAGAGTCAGACACAACTGAACATGCACACACACACACACACCATTTTAATAGCTATAGCTTTTTATTATCAAATAGGTCAGAACTTTCCCCACTATGCCTTTTCTTCTTTTTTTTTTAACCTCAAAATGTTAGTTGTCTTTAAGACTAACTTCAGAGACCTTTTATCAAACTTGCCCTTTAAATTTATGAATTAATTTGGGGAAGAAGTAAACACTTAAATTATTGACTGGCCTATTCAGGAACTTTATAAGTGGCTTTCATTTTATTCATACCTCTTTTATGTCTCTGAAGTAAAATTTTAAACTTTTCTTCTTATTGGTCCTATACATTTCTTGAAGTTTATTTCTGTGTATTTTACTTACTTTGATTTGTAATGAAATCTTTTTTTTTAGTCATATATTAAATTCCTTTATGTAATAGGGACCTTTTGGATTTATTTTGGTTTTGTGTAGAATTTGTGCTATTTTATTTCATATTTGTATATATTGAAATATATAAATATATATACATATATATTTCAATCTTCCTGTACTCATTGTTATTTTATAAGGGCTTTTATTTTTATTTACTTTTTTGTGTGTTTTATTTTGGTACTCACACATGTTTTTCTTCCAAATTAAGTTTCACTGTCAAGTTAAAAAAAACCTGTTGGAATTTTTATTATAATTCCATTAAATTTAAAAAAAAGCTTCTTGAAGACATGATCTACAGCTTTTCTTTTTCATCTGCGTGCATGCTAAGTTGCTTCAATCATGTCTGACTTTTTGTGACCCTATGGACTGTAGCCCTCCAGGCTCCTTTGTCCATGGGATTCTCCAGGCAAGAATATTGGAGTGGGTTGCCATTTCCTCCTCCAGGGGATCTTCCCGACCCAGGGATTGAACCTGCGTCTCTTATGTCTCCTGCATTGGCAGGCGGGTTCTTTACCACTAGTGCCATTTGGGAAGCCCTTCTTTTTCTCCTAGGAACATAATAGATACTACTTTTATTTTATTCTATTTTTTTTAGATACTACTTTTAAAATTTAAGAATCTAAAATTTCAAGACCTTTGTTGTATACCTGGATTATTACCAAACTGGACTTGGCCTGAATTAACTAAGAGATTTCAGAGATCTTCCCCTATTTGTCAGAAGTTAAAATGATCAA
The DNA here is from genome assembly GCF_023699985.2 of Odocoileus virginianus. NCBI lineage: Eukaryota > Metazoa > Chordata > Mammalia > Artiodactyla > Cervidae > Odocoileus > Odocoileus virginianus. The sequence goes on from NW_027224268.1 coordinate 47,587, forward strand.
AGTACAAAGACTTTCCCATAGATCAGTGATTCCTCATAAATATTGGAAAGTAGAATTTGAACTAGAAATGGAATTTGGGAAATACAAAATATTGGAGTTTCATTATTTTGTTCTTTTGTCTTTAAAATTAGAGATCTTTCCGATCACACTGGTACTTTATGAATACATAAATGAGAGTATAAAAGGCTTCAGATTAGGTTCAGAAGCTAGCCAACCTTCCTTTTTTTTTTTAATGTTGTGAACATCTAGCAATAGAAGTAAATGATAGAATTTTATTAATCAGGGAGAGGTTCATTTCTGACCAGGTGGCGTTAGGACATTGTCCTCCAAATTGATGCCCTTAAGTAACACTGGAGACACAGACGCATAACCAGTAGTCAACACAGGTGCCCATAGTGTGATTAAGTCTTCATCTATATCCTTCTTGACGGGGCTGTTGTACAGGTGGTGGCTTATTGCTCAGTTTCTTTTTGGTCTCAGTTTCACCAAGTCACCCTGTGGGCTAATGGAGGCTCTGCTTTTCATCCACTGTCTGTTTAATAGTGTCTTAACTCAAGATGGGAGTCAATGAAAATTTTCTTAGGCCAATTTCAGAGTCTAGGATACTGATGCTTCAAAGTCACTTGCTATTTGTTTTTAAAAAAACTGCTGTTTGAAAGTCCCTTTTTCATATGGTATATGATGAGTTTGGAAAAGCTAAATCTTGAAGACAGAATTTCAGTAAGCATTTAAAAACTACCATTATAGAATACTAGAATTTTTCTAATGCATTATCATGGGTAGATTAGAATTACTCAATTTTTCCATTAAAATAAGGAAATGATGATAGACTATGGCTTATAAATGTCTTTTACCAGCTTTTTAACATATTGTGTTCATCTTTGGAAAATAATCTAATGGAAGCAAATTTTTAATTTTTACATTGCCTTTTTATCCCAGGTGAAGTGTTTGTCTTAAACGATGGTGGAGAAGTTGATTTAGACCTTGGAAATTATGAAAGGTTCTTGGATATTAATCTTTATAAAGACAACAACATCACTACTGGGAAGATATATCAACATGTGATCAATAAAGAGAGGCGTGGCGATTACCTGGGGAAAACAGTACAAGGTATTATATTCTACAAACACTAGAGGGCCCTGTTGGCTGAGCACTCAAACACTCTGCTTAAAATAGACCTAAAGATGAGGAGGTCCCTGTGCTTTACAAGTTTCAGTCCTGCTCAAATCCCTCTGTTCTTTTCTTTCCTTCTTTTTCCCCACCTCCAATTTTATTGAGATCTAATTGACATACAGCACTGTATAAGTTTAGGGTGTATAGCGTAATGATTTGACATCATACAATGGTGACCACAATAACTTTAGTAAATATCCATCATTTCATATAGATGCAAAATTAAAGAAATAGACAAAAATTGTTTCCCTTGTGATGAAAGCTCTTAGGATTTACTCTTTTACATAACACAGAACCATGTTAATTATTAATATATATAATTAATATATTTATCATGCTGTACAATACATCCCTAGTACTTATTTATCTTATAACTGGAATTTTGTACCTTTTGTCTGCTTTCATTGGCTCAAGTGGTAAAGAATCTGCCTGCAATACAGGAGACACAGGAGACCAATTTGATCCTTGGGTCAGGAAGATTCCCTGGAGGAGGAAATGGCAACCCACTCCAGTATTCTTGCCTGGAAAATCCCATGAACAGAAGAACCTAGTGGGCTACAGTCCATGGCATCATAATGAATCAAGATGACTGAGCACACACTTACACATCCATTCCCCTGACCCATAACCACAAATCTGATGTATTTTTTTCCTTGTTTGTTTTTTAAATATAACTAACCTACAACTAACCTATGGGGCTTACCTGATGGCTCAGACGGTAAAGAATCCATCTGCAATGTGGGAGACCTGGGTTTGATCCCTGGGTTGGGAAGATCTCCTGGAGGAGGGCATGGCAACCCACTCCAGTATTCTTGCCTGGAAAATCCCATGGACAGAGGAGCCTGGCAGGCTATAGTCCATGGGTTGCAAAGAGTTGGACGTGACTGAGCAACTTCACAACCTACAACACTATGTTAGTTCCTGTTATACAACATAGTGATTTGGTATTTCTGTACATTTCAAAATGATCACTACAGTGTCTATTACCATGTCACCATGCAAACTTCAAGTTTATCCTCCATGTTCGTGATTGTATTTTCATCAGTCTTTTCTTTGTTACTGATGTCATTGTTTCCTTTAGCCCCTTTTTCTGCCCTCTTTATCTTTTTCTCTTTAGCTTTTATTTATGAAATCCTTAGGGAATCTTCATCACATATCTGATTGGGTGTAGATCTGAGTCAATTTTTGTCTGTCCTTAATATGTTCTTTTTCTACTTTTTTCTTGAATCTTTGCATTGATGATGATTACTTCCTTTTGAAGAATAGCCGTGGGAAGGAACATGGGATTGAACAGGAGGGCAACATGATGACTTTTTTCACCAACCTTTTTCATTGGTCACATGTTTCTGTCAGGTTGGTTTACTTCTACAAAATATCAGATTGATTCTAGTGGAAACAGTTCTTTTATTAAGCAGACACTCCCAGGACATGGGAGCAGACCAACGGCAAAGGGGTGGCAACAACTCCCACTTGGCTTCCCTTTTTATACACTCTCTCTCCTTCTCTTGGTTCTGCTGTATGCAAAATAGGGCTTGACCCACCACCAATCAGGAAAGGGAATGCAAATTGGCATACACATAAGGCTGATTGACAGTTGCAAGTTACATAACAACAGGCTCTATTGTGCATGTCTTTCCCATAATTCAGTCTGTTATAATCAGATGTATGTATGTATAGAATATTTATGAACCCTTAATGGGCTCCTGGCTGCCTAAGGTCACTTGAGGACACAGCTGTGCACACACATGCTAGCAAAGTAATGCTCAAAATTCTCCAAGCCAGGCTTCAACAGTATGTGAACCATGAACTTCCAGATGTTCAAGCTGGATTTAGAAAAGGCAGAGGAACCAGAGATCAAATTGCCAACATCTGCTGGATCATCAAAAAAGCAAGAGTTCCAGAAAAACATCTACTTCTGCTTTATTGACTATGTCAAAGCCTTTGACTGTGTGGATCACAGCAAACTGTGGAAAATTCTTCAAGAGATGGGAATACCAGACCACCTTACCTGCCTCCTGAGAAATCTATATGCAGGTTAAGAAGCAACAGTTAGAACTGACATGGAACAACGGACTGGTTCCAAATTGGGAAAGGAGTACGTCAAGGCTGTATATTGTCACCCTGCTTATTTAACTTATATGCAGAGTACATCATGCAAAATGCCAGGCTGGATGAAGCACAAGCTGGAATCAAGATTGCTGGGAGAAATACCAATAACCTCAGATATGCAGATGACACCACCCTTATGGCAGAAAGCGAAGAAGAACTAAAGAGCCTCTTGATGAAAGTGAAAGAGGAGAGTGAAAAAGCTGACTTAAAACTCAACATTCAGAAAACTAAGATCATGGCATCCAGTCCCATCACTTCATGGCAAATAGATGGGGAAACAGTGGAAACAGTGACAGACTTTATTTTGGGGGGCTCCAAAATCACTGCAGATGGTGACTGCAGCCATGAAATTAAAAGACGCTTGCTCCTTGGAAGAAAAGCTATGACCAACCTAGACAGCATATTAAAAAGCAGAGACATTACTTTGCCAACAAAGGTCCATCTAGTCAAAGCTGTGGTTTTTTCCAGTAGTCATGTATGGATGTGAGAGTTGGACCATAAAGAAAGCTGAGTGCCAAAGAATTGATGCTTTTGAACTGTGGTGTTGGAGAAGACTCTTGAGAGTCCCTTGGACTGCAAAGAGATCCAACCAGTCAATCCTAAAGGAAATCAGTCCTGAATATTCATTGGAAGGACTGATGCTGAAGCTGAAACTCCAGTATTTTGGCCACCTGATGCAAAGAACTGACTCATTGGAAAAGACCCTGATGCTGGGAAAGATTGAAGACAGGAAGAGAAGGGGATGAGAGAGGATGAGATGGTTGGATGGCATCACCGACTGGATGGACATGAGTTTGAGCAAGTTCCGGGAGTTGGTGAAGGACAGGGAAGCCTGGCTTGCTGCAGTCCACGGGGTTGCAGAGTCCGGAAATGACTGAGCAACTGAACTGAACCTAACTGAATTGAACTGCATGGTAGGGTAAAGATGCTAGTTTTCCACCCCGCTTAAATCACCTTCAGGTTGAAAAACAGGTGAGAAGTAGATAAAGAAATTGGACAGATGGAGCTCAAAAGATCAGCTATGTTACTGCTGACCCTGGACGGTGTGGCTTAGATCTCAACTATTGATGCAGCTGTGCTTTGTAATAGTTTTCCTCCAAGTGTATGTATTGGGAAAGCCCGCGGGAGGGAGAGTTGCTGCCTCATACCAGTGACCCCCGCAAAATTAGGGAAAGGGCAAGGTCCCAAACCTGGGCCTGGAGTCTGAGTCCCTGTGCTGCCCACGTGTAGGGAGAGCTGACTTGCGCAGTCCTCACGGAAAGGGGTTGGGCTGGGCATGCTGCAATGGGTCGTTCCAAACGCACCAATCAGAGGCGACTTCCTCCCGCCTGGAGGCAGGTGGGGCGGTGCCTGGGAGCCGCAGGGGCCGTCGCGGCAGGCGAGTGACGTGACATGCGCTGCTCTGCGTCAGCTTTACAGAGGCCACCATTTCTCCTCCTTACGTCGTATTAGGTCAGTTAACTAGAAACAAAAACATTTTTTTCTGTTTTGTTTCTTTGCCTGAGGCCAGCAGCTGCAGGCCTGCTCAGCACTTAGGTACCCCGGGGCCTTGTGCGTGTGGAGATACCACCTTTTAGCCTCCTCAGCTGACAGTAGCCGCCGCAGGCCTCCTCCACGCCCTCTCAGTGACTCCTCCCCACTGGCGGGCGGGCTGCCCGGGGGTTGCAGGGCTGGGCCACTCTGGGCCACTTCTAGGAATTCGGCGTTCAGCACCCTTAGCAGCCCTCCTTCCACAGTTTTTAGTTGGCATTTTAGGTGTTTTCTAGTTGCTTCAAAGATGGCACTTCTGCTCTGTGTTTCTCTGGGCTTGGTAGATTTCAAGAGAGATGGAATAACATTTAAATGACTAAATCTATGTTGGTTCAGTAATATTAATTTCAGTGACATGGATAGTAACACTAGGACTGGAGCTTGTCTCATTTGCCAGGTGGCTTTCAGGTTATTTGGGAGGTCAACAGACACTAATTCATTTCTCATAGCCGTGACACTGAAATACGCTTTTGTGCTAATTATTACCTCTTTCTGCAGTTGTCCCTCACATTACTGATGCTGTCCAGGAGTGGGTTATGAATCAAGCCATGGTGCCTGTGGATGGTCATAAGGAAGAGCCCCAAATATGCGTTATTGAGGCAAGCATGGAACTTTATTTCTTTATAAGTTTGTATCCTTATCAGTTTTTTTAAAAAAACTTTTTTTTAAATGGAACTACTGAGATTTTTATTTTATTTGTTTTTTTTTTTGTCTGCACCCTGTGGGCATATGGGATCTTAGTTCCCCAACCATCGGTCAGACCTGTGCCCTCTGCCATGGAAGCAGGAAGTCTTAACCCTTAATGGTTGGACTGCCAGGGAAGTCCCTTCCTTATGGGTTTTTAAGCAGCTGATCTTCCTTCATTCAAGGAATGTGAATAGATGGTATCATGTGTGCTGGACACCCAGCTAGGAGGTGGGATTACAGCATGCAGCGATATAGATGGTCTTTGCTCTTTTGGTCACAAGTCAGTGGGCAAGACTGGCTTAAACTGGATGAGTACTCCTGGGATGGGCATGCACCAGTCTGTAAGTGGGGACTAAACAGTTGCAGAATGCATTCTACTCAGTGCTATTTGCAAAATGCTTTGAAAGTAAAGACGGAGTTAGGGAAGTCCAACTGTAGAGGTGATTTGGAGGTGAGAAGTGAGTATTAGCTGTTTAAAGAAAGAGCATAGTATTCTCCCTTGCCACTTGTTCACTGCTTCCCTTCCTCTCAATGTGCAGAATGAGAATAATATCCATGTACTCCTTATCTAAATGTCGGTTGATCTAACTGCCAGGCAGGAGAGGAGAATAATGAACATTTTTTTGTTTCTTAGAGGCAGACTGCCCAAGTTCAAATTTCTATCATGGCCCCCAAACAGTGTTTGGCTTAGTGGTTAAGAGTCTGGAGCCAGACTGCTTGGGTTCATAGCCCAGCTGGATCACTTATCAGCATGGCACTGACACACACAAAAAATTGTGTCGTGAGGTAGAAGTGAGAAGGAGTGCTGGAGGGCAGAGAGGGAGAGCACACTCTCATTTAACCCTGTGAGGGTCTATAGGTACTGTTAGTAGCTGGCTGAAAAAAGAAGCAAAAGTATTTCAGGTTAGTAACCAGTAGAATTAACAGTTAAGATTGGGATCTGGGGATAGGGGTACCAGAGAGCTGTAGCCTCATCTGTCACAGCAGGAAGTACACTTACATCCTTTAGCTGTGATAAGTCGCTTCAGTCGTGTCCAACTATTTGCGACCCTATGGACCGTAGGCCGCCAGGCTCCTGTGTCCATGGGATTCTCCAGGCAAGAATACTGGAGTAGGTTGCCATGCCCTCCTGTGAGGGATCTTCCCAACCCAGGAATCGAACCTGCATCTTTTATGTCTCCTGCATTGGCAGGTGGGTTCTTTACCACTAGCACCACCTGGGAAGTCTAAGAGGGTGTCTGAAATGGCTAAGTCAAGAAAGAGCCGAGCTGGATGAAGTTTGGTTTAGAGATATGGAGGTCGCCAGAAAAAATCCCAACAGAGAAGTTAAAGTACTTGGTTTGGGGAATCAGACTTGGGAGAGGGAAGAGTGGGGCAGGGAACTCTTGCTTTTTATTGTAAGTTCTGCTGTACAATTTGTTTCTTTAACCATGTGCATGCATTGTTTTAATTTTTGAAAAAACACAAATTAATGGCAACTGGAAGGTCCCATTTAACAATATCAATATCTTAAAGATCAGTCCAAGACTGATTTTATTCAAGCTCAATAGAGGGTTGGACAAGCCCTCACTCCTTTGGTTTACACTGATTATTTGTTGCAAAGTACCACCTTGTCCAGTATGGTAGCCACTCACCACATGGGGCTGTTGAACACATGAAAGCAGACCATTCAAACTGAGGTGTGCTGTGACTTTAAAATATAACTGGACTTCAAAGACTTAGTATTAAAAAAAAAGGTGTAAAGCACCTAATAATTTTTTTTAAAATTGGCAATATGTTGAAATTATAATATTTTGGATATACTCTGCTATATAAAATGTAGTGTTAAAATTAATTTCTCCAGTTTAATTTTGCTTTTTTAAATATGTCAACTAAAAACTTTAAAATTATGTATGTGACTCATCTCACGTTACATTTCTGTTGAACAGTGCTGGTCTAATGCTTTCACTGATTTTTGCTGTTGTTCAAGCAATAGGAAAGAGAAAGGATCTTCCCAGAATTGGTCCCTTGGCTCAAAAGTAATGACCAACCTGAACATTTTTTATAACTTTTCTATTGATTTTTTTTCTCACTTTTAGGTTTTGATAGATGAAGGAATAGCTTTTTCTTAATCCCAGGAAAAGTTCCAAATGGTCATGTATATGAATGTTTTTATTCCTTGATTCTGCTTTTATAAAAATATATATGTTTTAAATAATAATAACAAAAAAGAGAAGAGGAAATGTATTTTTTAAAATGTAATTGAGCTGCTGCTGAACTTCACCAAAAAATATAAGCCCTATTTAACCATGGGAGAAGTCTTCTTAACACTTCTTTTTCATCTTCCTAGCTCTCCTAGCTATTGTTTTTTGAGCATCCTCTTTGAACAAAGCTTTTATACTGTGCCAAATTGTCCTCAGGAAAATCCCTTCTCCTCTATACAACCTTGTTGTTTATATTTGCTTACTGGACACAAATCAGGTATCCTTTTGGGTTCATTTTAAGTTGTGCTCAACAATTTTTGGACTTAAAGGAATAAAAGGTTTCTTCTTTTCCCCCAAAAGGACTCCTTTACTTTTTTTTTTAAGTTGTCTTAATCTTCTTGTATATATATATTTAATTTTATTAAAGTATAGTTGATTTACAGTGTTGTGTTAATTTCTGCTGTACAGCAGATTCAGTTATACATGTATATAAGGACTCCTTTAGTTTTATTTTTACTTTTTAATTAAAAATTTCTGCAGCTTTATTGAGGTATAACTGACATATAACATTGTATTTGTTTTAGGTGTACAACATAATGATTTGATGTATGTATATACTGTGAATAGATGACCATAATAAATTTAGTCAACATCCATCATCTCACATAGTTAAACTTTTTTTCTTGTGATGAGAATTCTTAAGATTTATTCTCTCAGCAACTTTCAGAGAAAGATTCCTTTCCTTAAAGGTGAAGTGGACATGGCACATCTCATAGTTTTGCTTGCTGCTGCTTCAATTTCGGCTTTGCATAGATCTTAAAATGTTGTTATGGGTGATATTTTTCCTGTTGTACGGGAAGAGAATTAACTTAGGACTACTTTAGTAATAATACTGAAAGTTTCTGGTCACAGTGAAGACAATGGTGAACCAAAGGAGAGGTAATGGTACTTTCCAAATTAGCAGAGAGAATGCAGTACCAGTATAGGCCATATGGGGGCAAAAGCAGATAATGTTTAAAGTTTTTGCTTCCTTTTCTGGATTCCCTTCTTATTCCCAGAATACCGCCCCCATCAAAAACCAAAAAATGTCTCTTTATGGTTTAAAGTGCAGACCTCAGACAAGTGCTCAGGCCTGGTGCACTGGGAAGACCCAGAGGGATGGGGTGGAGAGGGAGGTGGGAGGGGGGACCGGGATGGGGAATACATGTAAATCCATGGCTAATTCATTTCAATGTATGACAAAAACCACTGCAATGTTGTAAAGTAATTAGCCTCCAACTAATAAAAATAAATGGAAAAAAAAATAATAAAGTGCAGACCTCAAAAAAATAAATAAATAAAGTGCAGACCTCTTTTTTTCCCCTAATTTTTTCCCCCATTAGCTTCTGATGCATTATAGTTAGGGAGCACTTACACCCCTCACCCCCCTGCCAGTTTCCTGATTGCATGTTTTATTTCTTGGATTTTCGTAATTAAGTTTGTCATTCACTTACAGAATGACCATATATTTCTATCTGTTCCATAGCCAGAAGACTTGAATTTTAATTTTGTTTTGTTATCTTAGTTAAAGTTAGTAAAGAATAATTTCTTCCGTAATAATGAAATCCTTGTACATCTTAGTTTGATCCTGTTGTACTTATGGTAACAGGTACTAGAATGCTGTGACCTAGGGCTTATATTAAATTTCAAGACCTTCTGTCCTGTCCTATTAATCTAAATTCTCAGCGCTGCCTGCAGGTCTCTGGGCTAGTGCTGGAGATACGGCAGGCAAGTTCCTGCCCTCAAGGACCTTACAGCCTAGTGGGGTAGAGAGATAGGAGTGGTGGTTTAGTTGCTAAGCTGTGTCTGACTCTTGCAACCCCATGGACTGCCAGGCTTCTCTGTCCATGGGATTCTCCAGGCAAGAATACTGGAGTGGGTTGCCATTTCCTTCTTCAGGGGATCTTTCCAACCCAGGAATCGAACCTGGGTCTCCTGCATTGCAGGCAGATTCTTTACCCACTGAGCTACGAGGGAAGCCCGAGAGACAGGAGATAAGAACTCAAATAAAATAATGGCACCCTGTGCTGTGTTACTAGGAAGGGCACAGACAGGGTGCTTCAGGTGGGTGGTCAAGGTCGCACTCTCTGAGGGACATGCAGCTCCCTGGGCTGAAGGATAAAAGGGAAGTAGGTGTATATGAAGAAGGTGAGTAGGAGGGCCTAAGGGGCAGGAAGGAAGAGCATGGCCTGTCTGAGGACTTGAAAGGCCAGTGAGATTGAAGTGCAGAGGTGGGGGTGGGAGAGTAGGGGGATGGGAAAAGGGCAGATGGGAGTGGGGACATGAGATGAGATTAGAGACATGTGCAAGGGCCAGATCATTTAGGTCCTTTTGTTAGCTGCCTAAAGGAGTTTAGATTTTATTTTTAGTGAAGCAGTGAGTTGCCGAAAGATATAACCATGGAAGAGAGGTATTCTGAATCTTAAAAGGTCACTCTGCTGCTGTATGACAAACGGTTGGTAGGATAGGAGAGGGTGGAAGCTAGGAGGCCATTAAAATTGGGGGCAGCCAACTTTGTAAAGGGCTAGACAGTACTCTTGCCTGGAAAATCCCATGGATGGAGGAGCCTGGTAGGCAACAGTCCATGGGGTCGCAAAGAGTCGGACACCACTGAGCGACTTCACTTTCACTTTTCACTTTCATGCACTGGAGAAGGAAATGGCAGCCCACTCCAGTATTCTTGCCTGGAGAATCCTAGGGACGGGAGCCTGGTGGGCTGGCGTCTATGGGATTGCGCAGAGTCGGACACGACTGATGTGACTTAGTAGCAGCAGCAGCAGATAGTAAATATGTTTAGTTTTGCAGGTGAGAGAGTCTCTGTCACAACTACTCCGCTTTGCCATTGTAGTGCCCAAGCAGCCTTAGGTGGTGTGTGAGTGGGCGGGGCTGTGTGTTGGTACAGCTTCGTGTAAAAACAGGCAGCAGGCCATCTCAGCCACCCAGGGCTTAGATGATTGCAGTAATCCCTGCAAATGGTCATGTTGCCTTGGGTGTCTAGGGTGGTAACAGTGGAGAGGTTTGCAAGAATGTTTTGGAGGTACAGCTCACTGGACAGGGTTGGATAAGGAAAAGCAGGTGGATCGAGGATGATTTCCAGACCTCTAGCTTCAACCAGTTACTGGGAAGAGATGCTGTTGCTGAGACGAGGGAGGAAACACCAAGACAAGCAGGCCCAGGGCTGTGGGGATTAGGAGTTCAGTGTGGGACATGGTAAGTTTGAATACTTACTGACCCATCTGAGACATCAAGGGCAAGTTGGTTTCAAAGCCCAGTGGAAAGAGAGGTCAGGGCTACAAGGAGATTTTAGACCCAGTCAAGTCCCCGAAACCAGGGAAGGTGGTGAGTTCTGGGCTTGGGTCCACCAAGATCTCTTATTCCTCCACATCCAGATCATTCCACTTAGCGCTTAAGTTGGATTCTTGCTTATTGTTCTTTAGCTCTGCCTTATTTTTCTCACTCGCTTCTGAGCTTCTCAGGAGCAAGCAGGCTTGTCTTAAATTCTTCCTGGGGGCTTCTTTATAGTGTTGAGCCTGTAGTAGATACTCAAATGCTAAAGAATTAATTTAAAAATCCATGTGATAATCTTTAAGTATTTAAATATGGTGAGGATGAATGGGTTAGAGTGAATTTTATCTTCGTCTAAAGTAAAATGCTTAAGTAACTTTACTGGCAGTACAATGTAAATTAAGTTAACATTTATCAAAGGATTACACTGGCAGGAATATTCTCAGGGCTTTTGGTACTACTTGTTTCAGAGAGCCAGCATGTTTTAATAGTAGTGATTTAATTCTGGTAGTACTACCATTACAAGGAGGCTGTTCAGCTACACACAAGGCTGCGTGTGGGTGTGTGTGTGTGGGTTCATGCAGAGATGGAGAGAGAATGCTATTTCGCACCGGGCAGAGCCAGATGGCTCTCTGCTTTCTCATATTGTCACTGGATTTGAAATCTCCCTTCCAATGGGACCACTGGTAGAAGCTAACTGATCTCACTCCTGGTGGTGTATATTCTGTCTTTTTATCTGCTTAGAAACTCCCTTCTCTTTTCTTAAAGTGCTCCTTTTCTTTTTTTCCCATTCCCAGCTGGGTGGCACCATTGGAGACATTGAAGGAATGCCGTTTGTGGAAGCATTCAGACAATTCCAGTTTAAAGCAAAAAGAGAGAATTTCTGTAATATCCATGTTAGCCTTGTCCCGCAGGTGAGCTTTCCAGATAAGTATGTAGACAGCAGCTCCTATAGGTTTTCCTGTGATGCTCTGTTTATTCCACCTTTTAAATCAGGAAGCCATTCATTATCCAGAAGAGCCTGATGTCCAGCATACTGACAGTGACCCATTTCTTTTCAGCCCAGTGCTACTGGAGAACAAAAAACCAAACCCACACAAAACAGTGTCCGTGCGCTGAGGGGATTAGGCCTGTCTCCCGATCTGGTGAGTTAAGGGGAGTGGGTAAGTTTTGTGGACTAGGACCTCCATCTCCTAACCTGTAGCATCATCTGAGTCCTAGCTCTCAAATGGTTTCAGTGACTGAACTTATTGTGTCTGGGACCTGGGGAAGGTTTATTCCCTCATCATCAACTGTTGCTTCACACATTTCTAAATTGGCCATCTGTTCTTCTCCAGGCCCTCATTTGATTGGCCACACTGACATCTGGGCAAGTGCATTGTGTGGTCATTTGTGTGATCCCTGGGTCCTTTGGAGAGAGTTGGGACCTGGGAGATTTTCCTCTGAACCTGCTAGGTCGGGTTAGCCCTTCTTTTGTTTATAGCAGTAATCCAGTTATGGCCAGTAGTCTAGATGAGGGGTGGGCAAGTAAGGGCCTGCAAGCCTGCTGCCTGTAAAGGAAGTTGTTCTGTGACTCTCTGCCACTCATTGTCCACATTTGTTCATAGCTGCCTGTGCACCATGGCAGAACCATTGAGGAGTCAGGGCAGTGACTGCATGACTGCAAAAGCTAAAGCTTTTACCATTTAGCCCTTTAGAGAAGAGTGCCAACCCTTGGTCTAGCTTTCTTCTTGTAGTTTTAGGAAGTAACATTTCTGAGCCTCATGTCTGTTCACCACATATGCTGTGACATTTATTACCAGTGGATTTGTGGTGAGTTTGGTTACACTTGCTCCTATTAGTGCTCAGACCAATTTCTAGTAACCCAGTGGGGTGCCAAGGATGGAGAAGTCAAGTCTCCATAAAGTTAAGTCAAGACTTGGTCAAGTCTCTTGGAGCAAAATTAACATAGCTTCCTCCTGAAAACCAGTGGCGGTGTGAACAGCTCAATAATTCCTGCCTGCTAACCTGTGCATGATTGACTTTGACAGATTGTCTGCCGGAGTTCAACGCCCATCGAAATGGCTGTGAAGGAAAAGATTTCTATGTTTTGTCACGTGAACCCTGAACAGGTTAGTGCTGCTCTTTAGATTTGATTGCCTTGCAGGCACTTCTGCTGATGCCAGCATTTTATACCTCTTAAATTATTGTATACTTTTCACAACATTTATAAAAGTTTTGGGGGACTCATATGCAACTATGGCTTCCTTGCCTTTAAGTGAACAGTCTTGAGACTACTGACTCCTTAAATAGATTGTGTATTTCACTCCTTAAATTTTAATTATAGGTATAACACCAGGCAGATTTTTTTTTTTAACTTGCAGTCAACCTCTGGAGAGAACCATTTGAAGCCTGCTTATCGTCTCTTTATCTTGTCTTTTCAGGACACTTACGGCTTTTACTTCAATTTCTCCTTTGTACTTGTTACAGCTTAGCTCACCTCAAACCACACATTACAGTGACATTCACACTATCACTTCTGATTACATCAATGGCCTCAGTTCAATTCATTGCTACAAAAACTACTGTGATGTGGGTTCAGGTCCTCTGTTCTGTAGGACTTTCCACCTGTGTATCTGAGAACTGGCTTTTCTTTTTTCTTTTATCCACTTATCTCTGTCTCTTGTTTGTAATAAGGCTCAGGCACAAGGGATTGGAGTTTAAAAGTGATTTGATGGATGTTCAGGAAAAGGGTGAGGTTTAGCAAAAATCTTTTGTTTCCTTCAGATTATCTTGAGGTTTTCTGAAGCCTAAAAACTACCTACTCAGATTTCTTGAGTCTCAGGAGTCAGGCTGATGTATTCACTGGCTGATGCTTCAGGGTCAGTGCACAAGTCTGAACACCTTTGAAAAATGTGATGGCAGATTTAAAGCACTCCTCTGTATCTGTATGTCATCAAGCCATTTTGGTTTTGTTTAATTGTTTTGTAAATAGTACTTGGTATGGATATCACACACATTTAACTGGTTTCTGAAATAGGAGGAGGATGCAGCTTTTAGAGTTGGGTTGCTAAGACTTCTGAGAACAGATGATACAGTCCAAACTTTCAATCATGTGGAATTTCTTTTCTTTCTTTTTTTTTTTTTTTTGGCTGCACTGCATGGTTTGCAGGATCTTAGTTCCCTAAACTAAGGGACTGAACCTCAGCCACTGGGCAGTGAAAGCACGGAGTCCTAACCACGGGACCACCAGGGAATTCCCGAGTTTATTTTCTTTATAACTATAGATTCTGAAGAATGTTCTATCTTGTTAGTCCACAGGCTAGCTTATTAGTCATTTTTTTAGCACATTGCTTTAAAAATTTTTTTATTGAAGTACAATTGATTTAAGGGGTTGTGTTAGCTTCAGGTGTACAGCAAAGTGAATCAGTTATATATGTGTATTATATATATACATATATCCACTTTTTTTTAGATTCTTTTCCCATATAGGTCATTATAAAGTATTGAGTAGAGTTCCCTGTGCTATACAGTAGGTTCTTGTTATTATCTGTTTTATATATAGTAGTGTGTATATATCAATCCCAGTTTTCCAATTTATCTCTCTCCCCTGCCCCCACCCTTGCCTTACCTTCTAGTAACCATAAGTTTGCTGTCTACATCTGTCAGCACATTGCCTTTTTAAACATGAGTTAATTCTCCCATTTCTTAGTTCCTCGTGAACTTGCGTTTAGTGCTTTTCTCACCCGGATTGCCGAGGAGGGAATGGAAGGTCACAGGCATTTCTCTGTTGTGCTCTGTTACCATGATATTTGAAAAAATGTCTCAGGCCTGGAGGATAGATGAGTAAATAGCTCCACATCCCATGCCTTCTACTTCTGGGAGTTGTGGCTGTCCAGAAATTTAATTTTAATTAATAATTGGGATGGAGCATCATATCAGTGACATCTTGGCACTTTGAATTGCATCAAAGAATGCACAAATGAGACACAGTTGTCTTAAAGATAAAGTTGTCAATGTCCAAACAGCTTAAGAACCCTTGGTTGGATAGCTATGGATTTGGAAAGACTGAACACACAGAGTTTGCAGAACATTTCTTGGCATTTGTTTAGGATGTGGCAGATCCTTAAATGCCTGCCAGTAGCCCTTTATCTGTACTTGAGAGGATGGTGAAAGCTCATTAGGGTGTGAAAAACAACCGTACCACCTGGCATTTAAAAGAGCCTTTCTCCCCTCATAGGTGTAATTAACTTGACTGTGTTCAATATGTGGTTATAAATTTACCAAATGAAGGGCAGACAAAAAAAGCAACTATAGTAGCAGCTACAACAAAAAATGAGTGAACGAACAAACCACATACCCATACTTAGAGGACAAGGTGTATGTATTCTAAGTCTACTGTCTGAACCTAGACTGAGGAGATGGTGCCTTGGGCCATGTGTCTTGGATACTGACATATAAAGCATACATGTTCTAACACCAAATCTCTGACACCCTTGGGGTTCCTGCACTTCAACTCAGACGCTCAGTACCTGGAGTGAGCATCAGACTCTGCAGGCCTTTATAAGACTGCCTTGCACTTCAGACACCAGCCACAGGTTTCCATTGTTCCAAGCCACCCCACTTCTGCCTGGCTGACTACAAAGTTGAAGCTTCTCGTGACCGCCTCAGGTTTGATAATTCTCTAGAATGACTCACAACTCAGAAAAGTGCTCTGCTTATGATTACTATTTTATTATGAAAAGTGTAAGTGAACAGCCAGATGAAGAGACACATAGGGCAAGGTCTAGGAGAGTCCCAGGCACAAGAGCTTTTGTTCCTGTGGAGTTAGGGGGCACCACCTTCCCATTACATTTGTATATTCACAAACGAGGATGCTCCCCTGAGGCCTGGTGTTCACCATTTTTATTGGGGTTTCATTACATTGGCATGATTGAGTAAATCATTGGTCACCTGATTGAACTCAGTCTCTAACCCCCATCCCTTCCCTAGTGGTCAGGTGGCTGAAAGTTCCAGCCTTCTAATGACTTTCTGGCTTTAACCAACTCCAATCCTAAAGTCATCTCAGTGCCAGCCTCATTAACCTAACAAAGTTATTCCTGTAACTCAAGAAATTTCAAACGTTTAAAATATATATATGCGTGTATGTGTGTGTATGTATTCTTTGTTCCCAGTTCGTGGCACAGGAGATACGTATTTTCTACCATAGCATCCACGGTTCCAGGTGTAGAATAATGACTTCTTTATATATGGTTGTGTTTATATATGGTTCAGTGTTTTGTAATTAGATGAAACTAACCTTGTGTTAATTCTGACTCCTGTTTAGGTTGCTGAGTTCTTGGTTTTTTTCTGTCAGTATAAATAAACTGCCATCTCTCTTGAGTTTTGGCTCATTCTTGTGTATGTTTTTGTGGCATATTTGAGTCATTCCATTAAATATGGTGTTTTATCATCATTAATCAGGTCATATGTATCCATGATGTTTCTTCCACCTACCGAGTGCCTGTGCTTTTGGAGGAACAAGGCATCGTTAAATATTTTAAAGAGAGATTGGATCTGCCCATTGGGGATTCTGCAAGTAGTTTGCTTTTCAAGTGGAGAAATATGGCTGACAGGTACTGTGAATGGAATTACTAATGTAATCTTTCTTAATTCTTGACTTTGGGGGTAGGACTGAGGTCTACCTTAGAAGGTAACTATGTAGCAGTCTGCTTTCCACATGGGCATGTTTGGTTTGGGAAATATCTAAAGCCCTAGCATATTGTCAGGGTGTTTTGCTGTACTCTGAAGATTGACAGGGCCTTTGATTTTCCTCTACTTAAAGAAAACTGAATTGAAAGAACTTGGATTCCAGAATTTAAAAAAAAATTTTGGAAGCATTTTGATTTATTATTTAGTCTCTGAATATTTTAAACAGTTTAAAATGCCATAGGCTTTGTTTTGTTTTGCTTATTTTTAAGAGTTTTGGCTATGGCATTGTTGTTTTGTCCTGCAGTCATGAATTATCAGTGTCGGTATTAAAAACCCCTGATAGGTTTTCGCTTTAAGACAATCATATTAATTTCAGCAAGGTTTGTCTAATTTGATGTTGTATACAGAGGAAATCCCCATCGCCTATTTTCTTACACTAAATGTTGATGAGGCATGACTTCATAAACTCCTGGCTGTTTCACTTCTCATGTAGCTGAGGTAGAGGCAGTTGGTGCAGTAGTTACAAATGTAGGCTCGGTGTTGCTGAGAGTAGATCTTAAAAGTTCTCATCATAAGAAAAACGTTTATAACTTTGTGTGGTGATGGATGTTAACTAGAATTCTTGTGGTTACCATTTTGTAATATATAAATATATTGAATTATCATGTGTGACTGGAGCTAATTAATGTTATATATCACATATCTCAATTTAAAAAATGTAAGCTTTGATGTCAGGCACCATAGATTCAGACCCTAGCTTCTCCTTTCACTAGCTGTGTGAGTTTAGGCAGATTACTTCATCTCTCTGGGCTTGTTCTCCCATCTATATATAACTGGGGGATGCTAGTTCCACGCTGTGGCAATTTTGAGAGAAAATACATTGGGCCTTAACTTCACATCAGGCACTGTTGGCTACTGATGTCTGTTACAATAATCAAAATATTTTTGGGGGGCTTCCCTGATAGCTCAGTTGGTAAACAATCCACCTGCAGTGCAGGAGACCCCAGTTCGATTCCTGGGTTGGGAAGATCCGCTGGAGAAGAGATGGACTATTCTTGGGCTTCCCTGTGGCTCAGCTGGTAAAGAATCCGCCTGCAATGCGGGAGACCTGGGTTCGATCCCTGGGTTGGGAAGATCCCTTGGAGAAGGGAAAGGCTACCCACTCCAGTATTCTGGCCTGGAGAATTCCATGGACTGTATAGTCCATGGGGTTGCAAAGAGTTGGACACGACTGAGTGACTTTCACTTTCACTTTCCCTGGTGGCTCAGTGGTAAAGACTCTGCCTGCAGTGCAGGAGATGCAGGAGACTAGGGTTTGATCCCTGGAGGAGAGGAAATGGCAACCCACTCCAGTATTCTTGCTTACAAAAATCCCCTGGACGGAGGAGCCTGGCGGACTACAGTCTATAGTGTTGAAAAGAATCAGCCATGACTGAGTGACCGAGAGCATTGACTGGTCAGAAATGGGACAATTTGAGCTTCCAAACAGATAATAATTTTGATTTATCGAAACCCATGAAATGTTTTTAAATGAGCAAATTCATAAAAATATAAAACAAGTGATTTGATGGTGACAAAATCACTGACCTTTGATAGATAACTAGTAGATTGAAAGTTCTTTTGCCCTTTCATTTTAAAATTTAAAAAGCATTTTAGAATTTGTGGGGTAAGTAGAACCAGGAATGAAGTGCATTTTCTGAACTTAGGTGCTCCAATGACTGGTGATACAGTTAAGCCCCTGTCCTCTAGAATGCTTAAGGAATCAGTCACATTGTGGGAATTTTCTGGGTACTTGGGGCTGATCCTTTTTAAGCATGAGAAACTTTAATATTTTAACTCTTTGTATTGAAACTAGTTCTAAACTGTAGTCTATGCTTCTGTGCTTTTTAAAGCCAGAGTTTGGTTTTTGTACTAGTTTCCTGTGGCTGCTGTAACAAGTTACCACAGAATGGGTGGCTTAAACCAGCAGAAATTTGTTCTCTCACAGTTGTGGAGTCTTGAAGTAGGAAATCAAGGTGTGAGCAGGGTTGGTTCCTTTTGGAGCTCTGAGGTAGAATCTGCCCCATGTGTTTCTCCTGGCCTCTGTGGGCTAGCTTCCTTGGTGTTCTTGGCTTATGGCCATGTCATTCCATTCTCTGTCTCTCTTGCCACATGTCCTTCTCATTTGTGTCTTCTTCCTTTCTCTTTTATAAGGATGCTTGTCTTTGCAGTCAGGGCCCATTCTAATCCAGAATGATCTCATCTGGAGATCCTTAACTGAATTGCATCTGCAAAGTGTCCCCCCCCACCCACCCAGATATGGACGCATTCGTAGGTTCTGGGGGACATATGTTTTTTTGAGCCACCATTGAGCTCAGGATTCAAGCAAAGGGAATATTGAGCAATAGTCTCTCTGTGTCATGTTGGCTGTGATGTTGGTCATAGAGGTGTGAAGTGTCCATATCTTCAGACCCCGTCCCCTCAGTCCAGCCTCTGGAGAGATGGATACAAGAAGGCAAACAGAAGTCAAAGGGGCAGCCTTGATTGTGGAGGTCCAGTGCTGCTCAGAGGCCTCATACCCAGCTGATGGCTGAATGGAGAGCACAGGGGGAGGGAGGCAGTAGACTGGTGCAGGTTCAGGAGCGAAAGAGGGCACAGGGGTGTAGGCTTAGCATATCTCCCCGGACGGCAGCTGGGCTGACCAGTGGCCTCCCCTGTCCCACCCGGCTGCTGCGTGACTCCTCGTTCCCTGGGAAGACAAGCCACAAGTGAGTGGAGAGAGGGATGTGTGGAAGGAGGGACTGGCCATGCTGACTGCAGCCCTGTGTCCCTCTGGCAGTGGAGGTGTGAGAGCGGGGTGAAGCCTCAGCCAGACTGCTGTGCTCACCTGGGCCAAACTCTGGGACAGGATGCGCTCCCACCCCATCACGTCATCTTGGAATGTTGCCTTGGTACCAACTTGCTTTGTTACCTACGTCCTTTGTACAGCTGAAATGAAGCGCAGGCAGGCAGTCTCCAGAGCGACATAAAATTAAGTGGCAAGTTAAAGGTTTAACAGCATTCTCTGACGTTTTTCAGTCACCTTCCTAGAAAGTCACCTCTGCTGTCAGTTTTGACTTCTTAGCTCTTCGTGTGTTTTTCTCCTCCTACCACTTCCATCACACTTCTCTTTCACTCTTTGCAGATATAGATATAAAAGAGGAATATTCCTCATCCCAGTAACATTTTTCTAAGGTGTTTGGGGGAAGACTTTGCTTCAGAGCCTTAAAAGATCTTCAAGCCCTGAGTGACATTTCCACATACTTAGTACCAGACCACACGTTTTTCATGTACTTTGAACAGATCTCCTGGCAGAAGCAACAGTAAAGACTGTGTCTCTAATGGCAAATTGTGATTGAGCATCTTATGTAGAATGGAATTTTCTCATAAAAATGATGTAAGTGGCTTATAGTATTTTAAATAGTTCTCTCAGCACCATTCTTCAGGAATGTCATAAATAACTTGGCTTTTGTGGGTCAGCTGGGAATGTAACAATTTTTAATGTAGACATTTTGAATGCATTCTCTCATATGATGTCACCTTACAAAGTTAATATTATAGTGTCTCCTATTGACACTGAGAATGCATTTTCTTATACAGTGTCACATTATAAGTGAATTTAAGGACAGCTCATGTTGATGAGATGGGGAGACTTTTTTATTTTTTATTTGTAATGCTTTTAACTTTTTCTTTTTCTCCTTGGATTTATGTCTGTGCTTGCTCATATAAGCCAATGTTGGGCTTTCTCATGATTTTCAAATATCTTGGAGTACAGATTTTTATTCTTTGGGGGTAGGGTGGAAAATTTAAGTCAAGTACATCAAATACAAGGCATGTCTGTTCCTCAGGTTTTAAAGAGTGCCTTGGGATAAGAACAGTGGCTGTCATTATGCTTGTGATGTGCTGTTACATGCATATAACCTTTAAACTTGTTTTCCTTCCCAGGTATGAAAGGTTACAGAAAACATGTTCCATTGCCCTGGTTGGCAAATACACCAAGCTCAGAGACTGCTATGCCTCCGTGTTCAAAGCCCTGGAACACTCAGCCTTGGCCATCAACCACAAGTTAAATCTGATGGTGAGCCCCTGCCTGGTCTTCTGCATGTTTTAGCCATTCATTGTGAAATCTTGTGTTGTACAGAGGCAGGTTGTGTTGAAGGACCCCCAAGTTCAGTGATTCACCAGGACTCAGAGGACTGAGCATACAGCTGTACTCATGAGTATAACTTATTTTAGTGATAGGATACAGAGCCAAATCAGCAGAGGAAAAGGCTAGTCGGATAAAGTCTCGGGGAAACCACCTTTAAGCTTCCAAGGGTCCTCATCCAGCGAAATCACAGAGGACGTGCTTGAATCCCCCAGGAACAAGCTGTAGCAACACTGGTGAAGTGCTGACTGTCAGGGAAGCTCATTAGAGACTTGGCACCCAAGGTTTTTACTGAGGGCTGGTCACATAGGTGCCCTCTGCCTCCAGAGTGTCAAAATTCCAGACTCCCAGGAGGAAAGCAGGTGCTCTACATAAATCATATTGTTTCTTCCAACACTGTAGGCACAGCGAGCCACTCTTATCGGTTCTTGTTAATAGTGGGCGTGTGTGCATGCTCTCATCGTTTCTAACTTTGCGACCTCATGGATTGTATAGCCTGCCAGGCTCCTCTGTCCATGGGATTTTCCAGGCAAAAATACTGGAGTGGGTTGCCATTTCCTCCTCTAGGGGATCTTATCATCCCAGGGATCAAACTTATATCTCCCGCGTCTCCTGCATTGCAGGCGAATTCTTTACTGCTAACCCAGCAGGGAAGCCTGGTTATGGTGGGAACCCTCCCCAAATCCAAGTTTCCAGATGCCAGACAAGGGCCAACCTTGTAAGCAGGCCTTTCCAAGGATAGCGGTCAGGCCTGCCATGTTAACTTTTTTCTGCATGCAGGTTTAAGGCACAGTTTCTGAAATTAGGCTTTGCACATTCAGGAACGTATCTACTCCATGCTCATTTAAGTATTTACTTTTGTAAATACTTTTGTATTTGTGTTTACTTAATAAGAAAATGGGGCTTCCCTGGTGGCTCAGCAGTAAAGAATCTGCCTGTAATGCAGGAGCTGCAGGAGATGCAGGTTCAGTCCCTGGGTTGGGAAGATCCCCTGGAGGAGGGCATGGCCACCCACTCCAATATTCTTACCTGGAGAATCCCCATGGACAGAGGAGCCTGGCGGGCTACAGTCCATGGGGTTGCAAAGAGTTGGTCACAACAGAGCACATACACACACATGCACATATGGGATAGCAGAGGCGAAGTTATATATATATAGCTTGACTATACTCTTTGTTAGATATAGAAGTAGTCTATGCTCAGCGTGTAAAATGTAAGCAAAGCATAATGCAAAATCCAGAAAGTAGAAGATTCTTCCTCTCTGAAATCCTTCTCTTGCTGTACCTGTCATTCCCAGTTTGACACATATCTTTCCAAACTTTTCTCTCTATATATAAATGTGTATATTTAATGATATTCTCTCTGGGTATATCACAATTTAGGAAGGCTTTATTATCTTGATTTAAATGGTAAAACCTTTATATAATAAACCAAAAGATACAGTTACATGTTCAGGAAATTGAGTAATTTCCAGCTTAGGACCTATCTGATTTTCTCTCATCTCTTTGTAGCTTCTTTCTCTAAACACTTATTGTTTTTGACTCTTAAAGGAATTGTTCCCTTCCTATTCTTCCTATTCATTCAGCTTCCCCAGGCCCTCATAGAAAAAAGAAAGCAATAATAGAAAATCTGTTTTAATACAAATTTTATAAAGTAAAATTTTGTATCTTAAGATATATTCAGATAGTAATTTGTATAACATAAATACTAAAATAACACATATATAGGGACTGTTATGTACACAGGAATTGTCATAACTGTTTTTCTTGTAATAGAGTTCATTGATGGTGGCCTCTACTAAGTCTTGTTTGAATCATGGGCTTGTGCTATGTTTATCTTGCCTGACTTTTGCGGCTGTTTCCCAACTGGTTTTCAGTCTTCCCTCCATTTCCCTCACTGAATTTTTCTAAAATCACTCTCTGTTCCTTCAGACCTTTCAGTCACTTCAAGTGTTCTGTCGCTGCATGGAACTTCTTTTGGTGTCTCCAGAGTGGTCACCACTTCCTGTCTTTTGTCTGCAGTTTCATACAAGCTGTTCTTTCACCACCACCCCTCTCTACACCCCCACCCTGCATCCCTTCCCACCTGCCTCCCAACTACACACACACACACACACACACACACACACGCTCGGCTTGCATCAGCTCCAGGGCTTAGCTTCTTGGACATCCCCTCCCCCAAAAGCTTCCATGAAGGTGCTCCTTCCCTTCTCTCCAGCTCTTTGTTCCGCAGTATTCTCTTCTTTGCCCATAGTAACTCTTATCTCCCTGTGCTGTGGGTGCCTATTTATCTGGTTTTGTAATCTTCCTAAAAGATTGTAAGAGCCACAAGATTTCTATGCTAAGTGACCAGTACAGTGTTTGCATAACTAGTTATTGAATAATTGTGTGTTAGATGGTTCTAGTATTTTCCAGTTTTTATTTTTCTGAAATCTTTAAATTTGTTGGATGTTTTTAGTACATAGATTCCATTGATCTGGAGCAGACTACTGAAACTGAGGACCCTGTGAAATTTCATGAAGCTTGGCAGAAGCTCTGCAAAGCTGAGTAAGTACCAAGGACTTTCCATGCCAGTTAGGAGAATGCCACTGATTTTTCCATAATGATTCAACTTACCCCAATTACTGATTTTTGTGCATTTGAAAGATAGTTTGGAGTACTTGTGATTCTGGGTGCTTGTACTGCATTCACATTGCATTTACTTTGAAACATGCCATGTTAGTATTAGTAGCCCATGCAATGGGAATGGTTTTATTCTGGATAAACACTCTCATTTGCAAACATGAGAGCTCAAGAGAAAACTGGAAGGTCATGTTACCCTTCATGGCACAAAACAATGCTACCCCCAAGAGTTATATTGATTATTTAAAAAAATAAAACCTTGAATCAAAAGATGTGGAAAAGAAAACAAAACCAAGAGGAGGGAAGATTGTCATTCTTGCATTGTAACTGTATATTTAAGGTCTGTCTCTATATTTTTCCATAGCATCAACTCACTTTCTCCTCCCCAGAATAAGACCACCTTCACTGCACATGCCACTAACACTAACATGGCATGTTTCAAAGTAAATTGGTGAAATAGGCCTTAGATTTTGATGACTAATTAAGTTGTAGCACAGCAAAATTTCCTGGCTAGGAGCCACTTTAGAGACTTGAAGCCACTGAAAGGTCTGAAGGAACAGAGAGTGATTTTAGAATCACTCTGGCTCAGTGAAGGAAATGGAGGCAAGTTTTTACCATATTTATGGGAAAGTGAGTTGATGCTACAGAAAGATGCAGAGACAGACTTTCCATGTACAAAGTTACAGTGCAAGAATGACAGTCTTCCCTCCTCTCTTGGTTTTGTTTTCTTTTCCACATCTTTTGATTCAAGGTTTTATTTTGTAAGTAATCAATATAACTCTTGGGGGTGGCATTGTATTGTGAGGATAACATTACCCTCCAGTTTTCTCTTGAACTGTTATGTTTTCAAATGAGAGTGTTTATCCAGAAAGTCTCTAAAGTGGCTCCTCGCCAGGAAATTTTCCTGTGCCACAACTTGATTAGCAATCAAAAGGTCTATTTCACCAGTTTAACTCTATCTGATTATGTAAGAGGTCTTAAAACATTTTTATAACAGTACTTTTAAAAGAACCTTAACCTATTTTTCTTCAGATAATTCTTTCAGTGGCATTTTTAACTGAATTGAGTCTCTTAGTTATATGGTCATGTGCTGCAGAGACCTGTCAGGAAATATATATCAAGGTCAGTTGTGAGAAATTGTCACAACTGCTTTATAACATTGGGAGGATTTCAAGAAGAAAGTTCAGGATGTGAAATTATGTAATCAATTTTGAAAATAGACTCCAAGCGTATTCTCTAGCAGTTGTGCCAAATGTTGAATTTGGTTTCAATAAGCATGATCTGAAAACAAGAATTTCACAAATAAAAATGTCAAATTTCCCCTCCTTTTGTGTTGATTGCAGTGGTGTTCTTGTGCCAGGAGGCTTTGGAATCAGAGGAACGTTGGGAAAACTCCAGGCAATTTCTTGGGCACGGTCAAGGAAGATTCCTTTTCTGGGTAAAACTGATGTTTATGAATCCTGAGTATGAGTTTTTTTAGATTTTTGATACCTAGTTCAGATAACACATAATAGGGTTTGTTAATGTGAAAAGTGTGATTTTGAATTTCAACATTCAGGTGCCAAATAGTTTACTACAGGGTCTGGAAACTATATTCTACAAGCCCTACCTGGCTCACAGCATTTTTGTAAATAAAGTTTTATTGGAATATAGCCACACAGATTTGTTTGCATATTGTCTGTGGCTGTTTTTCCAATGCAGTGGTAGAGATTGAGACCCTACAGCATGCAAAGCCTAAAATCTTTACTCTCTGGCCCTTTACCAAAAAGTTTGTCAACCTACAAGAACTTACCACTGGTCTGGTTGTATAGCAAGAGGCTGGGAAGAACCTGTGTTCAAACCTGCCCTTACCTTTTCCGATTCCCACCTGATTATATCTTTTGCCACTTCAAGCAGAGAACATCTCAGTAGGATGCCACAATGTTACTTCTAATCAGAAAAAAAGCTTATTGAAATGTATATATTCCTTCTAGAAAAGATAATACAGAAAAATCATCTAACATTACAGAGACAGCTCTGTTAAGAATTAGAGCTGGGTGTTTTTAATGCTTTTGTTGAAATTGCAAAGCATGGCTTCCTTAGCAATGAAACTCGATGTAATAGAACATTGATGGGATAACAAGCAGCTCTGCGACTGGGGGTCCAGAAGGAAGAGGGAGTGGGGAGAGGCTGTGTTTCATGCAGTGCTTGCATGGGCTGCTGGGTTTATAAACTGAGTGGACTGGCTTTGGTACCATTTACTTAATATCAACAGGTTCATTTCCCCCACTTGCCTGTTCTTTAACTTCCTAGACACTCTCCATTAGGGATCCATTTTCAAAAGAGAAGCTAGGAGTAGTTTACCTTGGTACCTTGCTTTGTTTTATCCATCTAAGCTCACCTGGGCCACTGTTTTCTTTTGAAGTAATCTTGTTTAGTTTCTGTCTGAACATGATTAGCATTCTTCAGATAATTTTCACTGTACAGAATAGTTTGCAGCTCTATAGCTTTCTCTTTAACACACTGTCTGTGTGTCCTAG
Source organism: Odocoileus virginianus (assembly GCF_023699985.2). Lineage (NCBI taxonomy): Eukaryota > Metazoa > Chordata > Mammalia > Artiodactyla > Cervidae > Odocoileus > Odocoileus virginianus. Next base: position 73,568 of record NW_027224268.1, read on the forward strand.
CTTTGTGGGACTTTCTGAAGTCCCTCCAAAGCACTCAGCTGTTTCACGCTTTTTGACTTTTGTTCTGGCATGCTTGATGTATTGATTGCTCTCTCCTTTGAGTCCCTGTGTATCTTGGATATATCTGTAAAAGCATCTGGAATGCTCCTTGACGTTTGTTTATTGGAGAGTATTGGTAGGCCACAGTGAATGCGGGGATGGGCAAGGGGTGCATCCCTGTGGCAACAGGCCCGGGCCTCTGCAGGTCCCTTTCTGTCCTCATTGAGCTCTCTGCTCAGTTCCGTTTGGCTTCTCCATCATGCTCCAGCCTGCAGTGGAGGTACCAGCTCGCCCGGCTGCTGCTGCTTCCTTGTAGTGAAGGTTTAGCCTGCTCTGGGCTCAGCAGCTGGGCACAGACCTCCTACTCCCCTGCCTGCCTGTGGGCGCTCCTTGGAGCCCAGCCTGCTGCCAGGCAGGGGCTGCCTGCAAACAGAGCCCACATTTAAGGCCATGAAACTATCTAGAGAAGAGAGAGTGTGAAGACTCAGCCCACAGAGACTCCCTTGTGAATTGAGGTGTTGTTAGACATTCTCTGAAGGAGTTGGGTGCTCTGGGGCAGCCCTGCAGGCCACACGTGCGCCTCAATCTAGAGACACATTTGGAGGTAGGCAGATTGGCCTTTTGGACCTTGCCTTCTCATTTCCTGCCCTTTTCCAACTTCGCATTTATTTATTCCTACTTCAGTTTGGGTCGTCCAAACCCCTTCCCTGCCCCTGCCACGCCTGTTCTGAGGGCAGAAGCTTCAGCAGCAAACTTACTCTCTTGCAGCCTGCATTCTAGATGGAGAAGATAGCAAACAAATGAACAGAAAATATGACACAGTACAGAATAGTTTCATTTGTTTTGTATATGTGCTTTTTAAAATAGGAGTTTGCCTTGGGATGCAGCTGGCAGTGATAGAGTTTGCAAGAAACTGCCTTAACTTGAAAGGTAAGTCTGAGATTTTCTAAATACCTCTTAGTGAAAAGCATTCTTATTACTTATTTTTCAGTTACATAATGGTGAGTTACTGAACTCATTTCTTTATCTTCAGATGCTGATTCCACAGAATTTGAGCCAAATGCCCATATTCCTGTGGTAAGTGGATTATTTATCTTTTTGGGTTGGGTCATTATTTTGTTTCTGGCTCTAGCCTATGCTCTTAAGGGGCTATTTTTTTTTTCATTATGACATCAGGACATTTTAATTATATATGATTTTGCTTATTCTTATTACTCTATTGTTATTAGTTTAGATCAAACCACTTTATTCTCCATCGTCCATTTTGTCAGCTGTGTCTTGCAGGAAGAAACGGTCCTAGACTGGTTTCTCTGCAGTAGTTTTCAAGCTGAACATTCAGGAAAAGGTTGAGTTGACTTTGACAACAGTTTATCAGAACTGATGTAAACACACAGGCTGTCCTGTCTCTAGACCCATCCTTGTCTGTTCTTTTGCTGCTCCTCAGCTTATCAGTTCCTTTTCCCATAAAATAGTCCAAGGATTTGGCCAGGAGCGAAGGCTACTGTGCTCTGTCACCTGCCACCCTGCTAACTCATCCCATGGCATCCCTGTCCCTCCATACTTGGAGTTTTAGAGTTGGACAATCTGAATGACATTCCCTACACCTGAGATCTCTCCTGTCCTGCAGCCTCCCTACCCCTGGAATCTCAAAACCAGTGAAGAATTTAATTACATAAGTAAACCCAATCTGATTACTGATGACTTCCTGTTGATCCTGGGAAGCCTTTCCTGACCTCTGCCTTTTATGCCTTATACCACCTCTATCAGAGTATACACCTCATCATTGTGATTTGTTTTTTATTAACAATTTTATTGAGATATAATTCACATACCATAAAATTTAGCCATTCAAAGTATGTAATGCAATGACTCAGCACATTCAGATTTCTATAATCATTACCACAGTCAATTTTGGACCATTTTGATTGCTCTAAAAAGAAATCCCACACCCTTTGCTGACAGCCCCAAGCCGCCTATGCTCCCAGCTCTGGGCAGCCATTCATCTGTTTTCTGTCTCTATGTATTTGCCTATTCTGGCCATTTCACATACAGTTGACCTTTGAATAATGCAGGGGTTAGGTGTGACTCTCCGTGCAGTCAAGTATCTGTCTATAACTGCTAATCACCTCTCCATATATGCATTCCTCCATATCTGCAGATTCAACCAACCATGGATCATGTAGTACTGTAGTATTTACTATGAAAAGAAAGGCTTGTTTAAGTGGACCTGTACATCTCAGACCTGTGTTGATCCACTGCAAATGGAATCATACTGTATGTGGCCTTTTGTGACTGACTTTTTTCATTTAACATAATGTTGTCAAGGTCTGTCTATGTTGTAGTATCTATCAGTACTTTGCTTCTTTTTATTGCCAAATAATATTTAATTATATGGCTAGATTACATTTTATTTATCTGTTCATACTTTGATGGACATTTGTTGTTTCCATCTTTTGGCTACTGTGAATAATGCTGCTATGAACATTTGTTTACAAGTTTCTGTGTGGACGTATTTTTTCATTTCACTTGGGTCTATACTTAGGAGGGGAGTTGTGGGTCATATAGTGACTGTATGTTTAATTTTTTGAGGAACTGTCAGATTGTTTTCTAAAGTGGTTGCAGCATCCTGTCAGCAGTGTATGAGGGTTCCAATTTCTTCATATCCTCAACACTTGTTGTTATCTTTTTTGTTACAGTTGACTTTTTTTTAAAACTTCAGTTTATTTTTCTAGAGAAAACAGTGGTTCTTATACTTTAGTTTGCATTAGAAACACTTGAGGAAACTTTCCCCCCTTTCAATGTTAATTTACTCAGCACATATTAACTGCAAACATACTGTGATCCACGTATATTCTTTCCTTGGGAAATGATTACAGTTGACTCTTGAACAGCATGCATTTGAGCTGCACAGGTCCACATATACATGGATTTTTTTTTTGTAACTCTCTTTTAATTAATTTATTTTTTATTGAAGGATAATTGCTTTACAGAATTTTGTTGTTTTCTGTCAAACCTCAACATGAATCAGCCATAGGTATACATATGTCCCCTCCCTCTTGAACCTCCCTCCCATCTCCCTCCCCATCCCACCCCTCTAGGTTGATACAGAGCCCCTGTTTGAGTTTCCTGAGCCACACAGCAAATTCCCGTTGGCTATCTATTTTACACATGGTGATGTAAGTTTCCATGTTACTCTCTCCATACATCTCACCCTCTCCTCCCCTCTCCCCATGTCCATAAGTCTGTTCTCTATGTCTGTTTCTCCACTGTTGCCCTGTAAATAAATTCTTCAGTACCATTTTTCTAGATTCCATATATATGTGTTAGAATATGGTATTTATCTTTCTCTTTCTGACTCACTTCACTCTGTATAATAGGTTCTAGGTTCATCCACCTCATTGTGTGTATGTGTGTTAGTTGCTAAGTCGTATCCGACTGTTTGCCACCCCACGGACTGTCGCCCACCAGGCTTCTCTGTCCATGGAATTCTCCAGGCAAGAATACTGGAGTGGATTGCCATTCCCTTCTCCAGAGGAACTTCCCAACCCAGGGATTGAACCCTGGTCTCCTGCATCACAGGCAGATTCTTTACTGTTTGAGCTATGGGAAGTCTGTGGATTTATCCACCTCATTAGAATTGACTCAAATGCCTTCCTTTTTATGACTGTGTAATATTCCATTGTGTATATGTACCACAACTTCTTTATCCATTCATCTGTCGATGGACATCTAGGTTGCTTCCATGTTCTAGCTATTGTAAATAGTGCTGCAATGAACAATGGGATACACGTGTCTTTTTCAATTTTGATGTTTTTTTTTTCAATAAATATATACTACAGTACTACACTGTTGACAATAGGTTGATTTTGTGGGTGTGAAACTGTGGATATGGAGGGCCAACTGTAAAGTTATATTTGAATTTTTGACTACTTGAGAGGTCAGTACCCCTAAACCCTGTGTTGTTCAAGTGTCAGTTGTATACCAATTCTAGTGGGAGTGAAGTTATAGCTCACTGTGGCTTTGATTCACATTTCCTTGATGTCTAAGGTTGTTAAACATCTTTTCGTATGCTTATTGGACACTTGTATATCATGTTTGGAGAACAGTCTATTCAGATCCTTTGCCTACTTTAAATTGTGTTATTTGTCATCTTATTAAGTTGGAAGTATTTTTTAATATATTCTAGATACAAGTTCCTTATTAGATATATTATTGACATTTGGGGCCAGATAGTTGTCCTGTTCATTGTAGGATGTTCAGTAGCATCCCTGGCCTCTACCCGCTATATATCTGTCGTATTTTCCTCCCAACCCCCAACTGTGATACTAAAAATACCTCCAGACATTGCAGAACATACCCTGGGGACACAGGCAAAATAGTCTCCTTTGAGAAGCACTGATTTAGAAAAATCTAGTATTTTTTTGGTAACTTTTTATTTTATATGGGGTATAGCTGATTAACATGGTGTTGTGATAGTTTCAGGTGAACAGCAAAGGGACTCAGCCATACATATACATGTATCCATTCTCCCCCAAACTCCCCTCCCATCCAGGCTGCCACATAACATTGAGCAGAGTTCCATGTGCTATACAGTAGGTCCTTGTTGGTTATCCATTTTAAATATAGCAGTGTGTACATGTCCATCCCAAACTCCCTAACTATCCTTCCCCCTTCCTTTCTCCCCCAAGCAACCATAAGTTCGTTCTCTAAGTCTGTGAGTCTGTTTCTGTTTTGTAAGTAAGTTCATTTGTATCATTTCTTTTTAGATTTCACATATAAGAGATAGCATACGATAGAGAAATCTAGTTCTTTTCCTCTCCCCTCAATACAGTCCCTTCCTTTCCTTATGGCACCCATTAATTCTTTCTCTTTAAAGAGTTATCTTTCCATTTAAAAAAATACAAGTAAACCCATATATTTTTAAGCCCCTCCCCTTCTTAGATAAATGACAGTAGACTGCATATTTTTTCTGCCTTGCTTTTTTTCACTCAACATTCTCTGCTGGAGTGGAGATCACTGTGGAAGGATATAGAGCTATTCTCCACTCATTTTTATAGCTTGCAATTCAGACTATAATGAACCATAACTTCCCAGCCAGATGGTACTTTTAAGTCTTATGCTCAGAAGACTTAATACAAGTGAAGAGTTCCTTATAAGGCTTTAATAGAAACATATTTCCTGACTAATGGCTGAAATGGCTGTGCCAGGCAAACATTGGGATTTCTTCTCTTAGAGAATACTTTGGGGTAGGAACTGACTTTACCAGTAGGTGCCACTGTTAGATAGCTTTGGCAAGGTTTATTCCTTGACTATCCTTTACTGTGTGTGTGTGTATTTTTAAAACATTTATACACAGGATAAAAAAGTAAAGCCCTAAAGAAAAGGTATAAAACTGCCTTTTACATGACCCTACCTCACCTCAGTTCCCTTACCCAGAGGTGACTACCTTCATCCGTTTCTTTTGTTATTCTGCTAAAGATTGTGTGTGTGTGTGTATACAAATGCCTACCTGCTCACATATATGGATATATGTTCCTTTAAAAATACATATGCTGGCATGCCTAAGACATCATTCCCCTTGCATTGTACTCATCACTCCACTTCAGTGCACAGGGATCTTCCAAATGCTTGCCTTGCTGTTAATATATGCATCATTCTTTATTTAAACAGTCTCATATTGATTAATATTTAGGTTGTGTCCATTATTTGCTGCTTTAAATCATGCTGCAAATTAGTATCTGTACATATGTCCTTGTAGCCACACATGCACACTTCTATAGGATGAATTCTTAGAAGAGGAATTGAGAAGTTGGAGGAAATGTACATTTTACATTCTGATAGCTTCTATACTCATAAGTGAGATGAGAACAATAAAACCTAATTGCTACTGAACATCTTTATGGCCTACAATCAGTTTGTTGGAGAAAAATAGCCTTAAGAGCCAGCATTTGTGAGGATGGGGAGAAGCCTTATTAAAGAAAAAGACTAAGGTAATAGAATCACCAGGCAGCAAACACCAGGAAGCCTCAGGAATCTCTTAAACTTGAGCAAATAACAGTGACTTACAGAGGGTAATAGCCATTCTGGCCCTTCTCACTAAAAAAGTAAATAATTTGGAAACCAGGAGCCTCCTTTAGGATATATTTGCGGCTGAAATCTGTTTCACGGATGTGGGGGAGAAAAAGTAATTTTCCCTCTACCTTTCTAGATTCTTGGTTGAGAGTCCTGTAACAAAAGGCAGATTAACAGGGGAAAAAAAAAAAAAAACAAGCAGAAGTTTAATAACATGGATACCTCCAGTATACCCAGGAAACCCTGAGTAACTCCCCAGAATGCCCCAAGCCACCATCTTAAATACCATCTCCAGCTAAAGAGTAAAGAAGATGTTGGGGGTGGGGGTATTTATGGGAGGTTTTCAAGGCAAAAGCACAGTAAACAAGGGTAAGGTTGTCATGAAGATTTAAGTCCATGCCTTCTCCATTGTTAACAGTTTCTAGAGATTTAGAGTTATCTTTCTCTTCCTGGTACAGTGAGGGAGTGAAAGTGAAAGTGAAGTTGCTCAGTTGTGTCTGACTCTTTGCGACCCCACGGACTGACTGTAGCCTACCAGACTCCTCCATCCATGGGATTTTCCAGGCAAGAATACTGGAATGGGTTGCCATTTCCTTACAAATGGAGAGTGAAAGTCGCTCAGTCGTGTCCCACTCTTTGCGACCCCATGGACCAGTCCATGAAATTCTCCAGGCCAGAATACTGGAGTGGATAGCCTTTCCCTTCTCCAGGGGATCTTCCCAACCCAGGGATTGAATCCAGGTCTCCTACATTGCAGGCAGATTCTTTACCAGCTGAGCCACAAGGAAAGCCCTTACAAATGGAGGTTTCCTTTATAAATGCACATGTCTCTGACAAAAGGGTAACTTCAACTCTGTTTTTATTTTTTATTTTTAATGTTATTTGGTTTGGTTTTTGCCTTAGGGCATGTGGGATGTGGGATGTTAGTTCCCTGCAGTGGAAGCGCAGTCTTAATCACTGGACTGCTAGGGAAGTTCCCACTAGGTTGTTAGAGCTTCTCTTCTGTCTGCTGTTTCTTAAAAAGAATCATCCCACTATAATCTTTATGCCAAAGAGACATATTTTGGGGTGGCAAATTCTACTCCCCTTCATGGGCCATTGTGACCCTCCTTTGGCGTGCATGATTAGTCTTATGGTTGCTTACTAAATCAGCAGACACTGGCATACAGGATATCTAAGAAGAGGCGTCTCTTATACACATCAAATGAGAAATGGTTTCCTAAGAATGAAGGTAGACTCTGAGTCTGGAAGTCCCAGGAGAGAATGAGTAAGATTTGTTTCATTATGTCATTCCTCTGCTTAATCCACATGGTGAAATAGAAGGCTCTGGGACTTTGCAGAATATTTAGGTTCTATAGCAAGTCTGACTTCTTGTTGTTCAGTTGCTCAGTCATGTCCGACTCTTTGTGACCCCATGGACTGCAGCACACCAGGCTTCCCTGTCCTTCACTATCTCCCGGAGTTTGCTCAAACTCATGTCCATTGAGTCGGTGATGCCATCCAACCATCTCATCCTCTGTCACCCCCTTCTCCTCCTGCCTTCAATCTTTCCCAGCATCAGGGTCTTTTCCAGTGAGTCAGTTCTTTGCATCAGGTGGCCAAAGTATTGGAGCTTCAGCTTCAACATCAGGCATTCCAATGAATATTCAGGGCAGGGTCCTGGTCCCCCCTCCAGGGATACACAGAACAATATATTTGAGCTGTTTTACAGATACTGAAACCCCCACCAGGTGGGAGAAGTTAACTGAGTGCTGCCCACAAGCACTAGACCCCAGACCTGATGGAACCAAAAGGTTGATGATGCTGACTCCCATTTCCTTTAGGATTGACTGGTTTGATCTCCTTGCTATCCAAGGGACTCTCAAGAGTCTTCTCCAGCACCACAGTTGAAAGCATCAATTCTTTGGCACTCAGCCTTCTTTATGGTCCAACTCTCACATCTGTACATGACTACTGGAAAAACCATAGCTTTGACTATACAGACCTTTGTAGGCAAAGTAATGTCTCTGTTTTTTAATACTCTATTTAGGTTTGTTATTGCTTTTCTTCCAAGTAGCTTCACCTGCCTTCTAGATGATGTGTACCAGGAAAATAGCTGTAGCTGATTTGTATTCTGACTCTGTCTCAATCACATGGCTGCTGCTGACACCCTTGACTTTGAATTTGCCTTCAGATCTCTCCAGTTCATGTAGAAGATAGCTTGTGGCATTTTAGAGTTTTTATTTAGAATATTTTTGACTTTTGAGATATATATAGGAAGAATGATCTCAATCTGATGTTTAGGGATGTGGATATGCGTACTTTTTAGCATTTCTTTTCTATTTATTAAAAATAGTAACTTTAAACATTTGAATTTACATTAGATATGGAAAGAGAATCTGGAAACAGAATCCACATTCAAACACATCAACACAGACTTGTGTCAACTAAAAGAAAATTCAGGAGATTTCAAATAAGAGTTTCTTTGGAATCTTAAGAATTGCAGTTCAGGGGAATTCCCTGCCAATGGTTAGGACTCCACACTTCCACTGCTGGGGGCCTGGGTTCCATCCTTTTTGGGGAACTAAGATTCCACAAGTTGTGTGGTGTGGCCGAAAAAAATTTCCAATTTGGGAGACATAGATTTGGGTAACCCTAAAAGTGTGTTACGAGGAAGAGAAAGAGTCAGGGCTTATAAAGACAAAAAACCAAGATGTTAAAAGTTGCCTGGTAAGAATTGTGATGGCCTCTGATATGAGTCCGAGAATATTTGCCCTTGAGGAATCATGAGTTGTTTTAGGGCAGGGGTCCAATAAGTTCTGGCAGATATTCTGAAGCTGAATCCAGCCTTTGTACCCCAACAATGAATGAAATCTCAGAGACAGAGTTTTGGGTGAAGTAGAAAAGAATAGCTTTATTGCTTTGCCAGGCAAAGGGGGCCACAGTGGGCTAATGCCCTCAAAACTATGTTCTGATCTAGGGGGAGTAGTGAGGAGTTTTACAGTAATGGTTCAAAGAGGGCGTGATCAGCTCGTGGACATTCTTCTGATTGGTTGGTGGTGAGGTAAATGGGAGTCAGCATCATCAACCTTCTGGTTCCAACAGGTCTGGGGTCTGTGTGCTTGTGGGCAGCATACAGTTAACTTCTCCCACCTGGTGGGGGTTTCAGTATCTGCAAAACAGCTCAAAGATATTGTTCTGTGTATCCCTGAGGGGGAACCAGGACCCTGCCCAAGGCTGCACTATTGTTTCTTTTGACTCTTTCTCAGATTGAGGGCAGGAGGAGAAGGGGACGACAGAGGATGAGATGGTTGGATGGCATCACCGACTCAATGGACATGGGTTTGGGTGGACTCTGGGAGTTGGTGATGGACAGGGAGGCCTGGTGTGCTGTGGTTCATGGGGTCGCAAAGAGTTGGACATGACTGAGTGACTGAACTGAACTGAACTGAATCCCTCTCTCTGCATCCCCTCCCTTCCCTAATTAGCAGCTGTTTGAACCTGCTCATTGGAACTCAGGGAAGGTCATGGAGACTGAATGAAGCCTATTTCCTGTAATCAAGAAATGGGGAACACAGAAAAGGAGCCCCAAAGGGTCCTGTTCAGTATCAGTTCTGATGACTTCATCAGGTCAAAAGGTCAGATTCCATCCAAGCTGACATGTGCATAAGTCATACTTCCTTAATGGCCTCCTAGCTCCATTTTAGAGAGTTCTCTTTGCGGTACTAACTCCATTTTGATTTTCCTTTCACACATGTACACTTGGATGGTGGTCTTGGTGAGGAAAAGGGAGAAATGTGAATCATTTTAAGCAGATGCAAATGGAGACTTGAGATTGTGGCATTTGATATTATTTCAGTTTTATTATTGATTTGACTTCTTTTACCCCTTTTTGATCCAAGGATTTTCAGAGTCAAAATTAATTTTATATCTGACACAGTGGATTTGTGATAGACACATATAATAAAAAAATGGATTCAGGTGTGTTATATATTAAGCATAATTGATGCATAACATTTTCCTACCTTTAGTTGTAGCCCTGTTTGAATTATTTTCTACTTTCATTTATTTTTCAACAATTTCATATGGAAAGCAAATTAGGAGGCTTAAAAAACCCAGTCACTTAGAGTAACCTTCCAGGCAACTTTTATAACTTTGAAGACTGCTTTAATTTCAAACATTATAATGAGCATCTCCCAGCTAACAAAGCAATCCTAAAGAAGTCATTTGGATCTTAGTTTGGGCTAAAGAGGTTTTTTCCCATAAAAGTAGCTGTCAGGAAGACAGCTATACTATGAGTAAAATGTTTTTTTATGGACCAGTCTGGGAGTCTAATAGTCATTTAATCCTGTCTCTGTGGGGACTGTAGGTTCAGAGTTGATATCAGGCTGTTGGTTGGCTCTAGTAACTATTTTCGATCTGGGGAAGAAAATTCTTCCAGGCTTGATGGCTGCTGCCTAATGGCTAAGGCTTCTTGGGAGTAAGCCCCCATTAGTGAATCAACAAGGGTAGTCCATAATTTTAACAATAACCAAATGACTAAATGAGTACTTCAAAGCTAATGCATTTTAAAGCTTTTGTACCTTTAGCTCAATGGGAAATGCCTTGGGAATAGATATTTCAACAACTTGAAAGATATATATATATATATTTTTTTGCAGTTGAAATAACTGGATTCTAGTGAAAAGAGATTATTAAGAAGAAAAAAACTCACTGTGCATTTGGCGCTCATCCACTTAAGTACCATCCTAAATATAGTGCATTACAAATGAGCAGCTGCCACAACCCTGCTTACAGTTTAGTTAGAGACATAAGACATAAACCTGTGAAACGTAGAAACAAATGTGTGGACAGAATGTGAGTACACCCTCAGTGCTACGAGCCCTGACAACCAGGACTTCTGCCATGAGAGAGTGTGCTGGATCTGTGCCATCCTTTACGGCAGCCACTAGCCACACCGGGCTATGGAGCATTTGAAATTTAGCTAGAGTGGCCAAGGAACTGAATTTTAAATTTTGTTTAATTTTAATTGATTTAAATGTCAATAGCCACTTAATCTAGTGGCCATGGTATTGCACAGCACCAGTAGGCCTTGAATACTTAAGAATTCAGGGTTTGCGGGGGAAATGCTGTGGATTAAAGTAAGAAGGGAAGATTGTCAAATACTGGGAGACTTCATTGAAAGGAGGGGAGGCATATGTAGGCTGGAATGTCTAAGATCTGGCCATAAAATAGTGTGAGCAAAGCACATTGCTCCTGTAGGGAAGTGGAAGGAAATAAAGGAGATTGGTGCTAATTTGTGGAGGTCCTTGAGTACTACTGTCAAGATTAGTCCTGAAGGCAACAGGGAATGAGTAAGAATAATGCCTATCAGCTGTGACATATCTTGCAAATACTGAACTCTTGCTGAAGCCTTTCCAATAGAAATGGATGCTTTAGGAAGATTCAACTGGTGTGGAAAACAGAGGGATGAGAGGGAAGAAAAGACTCCAGGCAGGGCATAAATCTGCATCACAATCTTACCCTTGTTGACTGCTTTTCTTGGTCACCTCCCATAACTGACTCTCCCCACCTTCAACATCCTCTTGTCTGTAGTTGAAGTTGGTATTTAAGGTGAGGGTTTTGGACATTTTAGTGAGTCACTCAGTTTTCCCGGGTCTCTCCCATGTATACATGTTATTAAACTTTTGCTTGATTTTCTCCTGTTAATCTGTCTCATGTCAATTTAATTCTTAGACCAGCCAGAAGATCTTAGAAGGGCAGACGAAAATGGCTTCCTTCTTAACAACATGATGTTGATTTGATGTGTTTTCTCTCTTTTTCAACTTCCCTGCAAGTTCTCTTTAACATTGCTCTTGCAAATCCCAGTTGAAATACTACTTCTTAGATTAAGCCTTTCCCTGACATAATTCCAGAATCATTGACTTAGGATCTCAGAGGTCTGGAAATTTGTATATCTTAGGGCATCTTGTATAATGCTTTGCCTGTAATAGGTGCTTTACGTATGTTGGAGTTGAAAGACATAGTGTGTATTTACTGTGTGAGGGGCTGATTGAGATTGAAAACATAGACAAAAATGGGAAGGTAGCATGACCTAAATATTAGAACTCAACAAGGCATATGCAACAAAAAATAAAACTCCAAGCTATAGACTAATGTTGGTTATTAATAAAGATGTAAAAACCTTAAATAAAATGTCAAAGTGTCTAATTTAACAGCATTTAAGGGATAATCAGTCATGACTGGATAGTGTGTTTATCCTAGGAATTAAATTGATTAATGCATCATATTGATCAAACAAAAGAGTGAACCCCCATATCACCACAAACACTCAATAGGCAATGTATAGTATCTACACCCTAGTAGTCACAGTCTCATAACAAACTTGAATATTTTTTACAAAACTGTACCCAACCATAAACTCAGTGGGGAAATAAAGACCTTCCTTGACTTATGCTGGGGTTATGCCCTGAGTATTGGAAGCTGAAAATGCTTTTAATACACCTAACCTATTGAACATCACAGTTTAGCCTTAAATGTGTTCAGAACACTTACATTAGCTTACAGTTGGAAAAACCATCTCACACAAAGCCTATCTCATAATAAAGTGTTGAAAATCTCATTAAATTGTTACTGAACCAAACTTGGGTCCACCTGCCTGATGCACAGCACAGCCAGTCTACTGACGCCAGGTTGTGGTGAAGGATGGGGACAGCTTTTATTTGCAGGCCTCCAAGCAAGGAGAATGGGCAGCTTGTGCTCAAAAGACCCAAACTCCCTGGTGACTTTTAGGCAAGGGTTTTTAAAGCCAACATTATGGGTGAGGGTCATAGGGTGCCTGATCAGCTTGTGGACAGTCTTCTGATTGGTTGTGGTAAAGTAACAGGATGGTGTTTCGGTAATCTCAGTCATCAGTCTTCTGGTTCCAACCAGTCTGAGGTCTACGTGCTTCTGTGGTCAGCATGTACTCACCATCCTCCACTTAGTTTCTGCAGAACAACTCAAAGATATGGATCAGATTGTTATCTGTACCCTTCAGGGGGAACTAGGAGTCCTGTGACTATTGTTTAAGCTGTTATTACTTTCCTTGCTTGACTGCTTTCTGTTTCTGCATTTTCCACTTCTTTAATCATTAACTGGATCTTCTCTTTGAAATCTGAGGAAGGCCCAGGAGATGAAAGCTTTTTATACAAACGAACAGGGAACACAGGGGGACTTGTACCCAGGAGGCCCTTTCAGAGTCCTGCTTGGTTTCACAATGTATTTAATACTGTACCGAAAGTGAAAAACAGAATGGTTGTCTGGTTGCAGAATGGTTGTCAGTGTGTCAGTTGTTGCCCCTCTTGATGGTGTGGCTGACTGGGAGCTGTCACTGCTGCCACTCAGCATCACGGGAGGATCATACTGCATATTGAGATCAAAATTCAAAAATTGAAGTACAGTTTCTACTGAATGCACATTGCTTTTGTGCCATTTTAGAGTTGAAAAATGGAAAGCTGAACCATGGTAATTTGGGTACCATCTGTAGTTGGGAGATTCCTATAAAAACCATAAATGAATAAAAGATGTACATTGTTGCAACTAATGAAGTAGGTAAAATGAAGCTGACGAATGCTGTCTGGGGAGTGAAGCTGGTGCTCTCCCACCTGTTTGTGGAAATATGAATCAATACAACTTTTTGGGAATTAACTAGATGGTCTCACAAACTATAAAAATATTCATTCCATCTGCCTCAGACATTTACTTCTCAGAAATTCTGCTAAGAAAATCTGATATATTGACAAAGAAGTGAACAGGTATTCACTATAGCATTAGTTAGAAGAATCAAAAATGACAGTAATCCTAATGCCCCACAGTGGGGGAAATAGTTGAGACCATTAAGGGGTATCCCTACAGTGGACTATAATTAGTCATTAGAACTGTTTAAGGTTTTTGATGCTATGAGAATGCTCTTGTGTTGAATTAGAATGATACAGATTGTGTTTAAACATTCCCTCATGGTGTATAAAAACCTTTGTTTCTTGGTGGAAGGGTTATAACTTGTTTTTCTTTTCCTCTGGTTAAATTTCTGAGTTTTGGAATAGCTTCTGATACATTTCCCAGAATTTAGATAGTTGTATGTTCTGACTATTCCGAATAAAAAGGATGCAAAGAAGCTCATTATGAAAAGCAGCAATATGGTATTTTACAAAAGTTGTCTTTTTATTAACAATTTTCTTTTATTCTTTTTGATGGGCTTCCCAGGTGGCACTAGTGGTAAAGAATCCCCCTGCCAATGCAGGAGACGTAAGAGACGTGGGTTTGATTCCTGGGTCAGGAAGACCCTCTGGAAAAGGAAATGGCAACCCACTCTGGTATTCTTGCCTGGAGAATCCCAAGGACAGAGGAGCCTGGCAGGCTACAGTCCATGGGGTCACAAAAAGTCGCATGTGGGTTTGATCCCTGAGTTGGACACGACTGAGTGTCTGAGCACACATTCTTTTTGACGGGACATGCATCCACAGGATTGAAAAATCAAAAATGTTTAGTAAAATATCAAGTCAGAAGTGGTTCTCACACCTCTGTCCCTCATCTGCCCAGTCCTTTCCTTTAAACCAAACAAGGGCTTGTGTGCTCTCTGCACAGAAAGCCAAACTCTGACAGTAAGTATTTGCTGTGAGTTCAGTTCAGTTCAGTCACTCAGTCGTGTCTGACTCTTTGTGACCCCATGAACTGCAGCACACCAGGCCTCCCTGTCCATCACCAACTCCTGGAGTCCACCCAAACCCATGTCCATTGAGTTGATGATGCCATCCAACCATCTCATCCTCTTGTCCCCTTCTCCTCCTGCCCTCAATCTTTCCCAGCATCAGGGTCTTTTCAAATGAGTCAGCTCTTCGCATCAGGTGGCCAAAGTATTGGAGTTTCAGCTTCAACATCAGTCCTTCCAATGAACACCCAGGACTGATCTCCTTTAGGATGGACTGGTTGGATCTCCTTGCAGTCCAACGGACTCTCAAGAGTCTTCTCCAACACCACAGTTCAAAAGCATCAATTCTTCTGCACTCAACTTTCTTTATAATCCAACTCTCACATCCATACATGACCACTGGCAAAACCATAGCCTTGACTAGATGGACCTTTGTTGACAAAGTAATGTCTCTGCTTTTTAATATGCTGTCTAGGTTGGTCATAACTTTCCTTCCAAGGAACAAGTGTCTTTTAATTTCATGGCTGCAGTCACCATCTGCAGTGATTTTGGAGCCCCCCAAAATAAAGTCAGCCACTGTTTCCACTGTTTCCCCATCTATTTGCCATGAAGTGATGGGACCAGATGCCATGATCTTAGTTTTCTGAATGTTGAGCTTTAAGCCAACTTTTTCACTCTCTTCTTTCACTTTCATCAAGAGGCTCTTCTTCTTCACTTTCTGCCATAAGGGTGGTGTCATCTGCATATCTGAGGTTATTGATATTTCTCCTGGCAATCTTGATTCCAGCTTGTGCTTCCTCCAGCCCAGTGTTTCTCATGAGGTACTCTGCATATAAGTTAAATAAGCAGGGTGATAATATACAGCCTTGACATACTCCTTTTCCTATTTGGAACCAGTCTGTTGTTCCATGTTCAGTTCTAACTGTTGCTTCCTGACCTGCATACAGGTTTCTCAAGAGCAAGGGTTTATTGCAGGCGCCAGGAAAGGGAGTGGGAGAGAAACCTCAGATCCTCTCCAACCTGGTCTTCCTTTTAAAAGGCAAGAACAAAGAGGCTGGGGTTAGGACCTTCCCTAGTGCTCCAGTGCTTAGGACTCGGCGCTTTCACTACACGGGGTTTGGGCTCAATCCCTGGTTAAGAACTAAGATCCCACATGCTGTTTGGTGTGGCCAAAAAAAAAAAAAATACTGGAGTTAATTGTCTTGTGACATTTGTTAATCACATTTTCAGAAGTCAGGATGTCTAAGGTTTCTGAGTCTTTGGCCAGCTGATCCTGGGGAGGGGATGATCTGTTAGCTCATCTTGCCCTGGAGAAACAACCTGAGTGCTTTAAGGATGTTATCCACAGGAGCACTTGTAGTCCTCTGACTCTGGTTGATTAGTGTTCAGACAGCACAGGATTGGGAGAAGGCAATGGCACCCCACTCCAGTATTCTTGCCCTGGAAAATCCCATGGACAGAGGAGCCTGGTAGGCTGCAGTCCATGGGGTCGCTAAGAGTTGGACACGACTGAGCGACTTCACTTTCACTTTTCACTTTCATGCATTGGAGAAGGAAATGGCAACCCACTCCAGTGTTCTTGCCTGGAGAATCCCAGGGACGGGGGAACCGGTGGGCTGCCGTCTATGGGGTCGCACAGAGTCAGACACAACTGAAGCGACTTAGCAGCAGCAGCAGTAGCAGCATAGGATTGAGGTCAGAAGGGATGAGAAAGGGAAAAAAGATTTTTTAAAAAATGTTCTACCGCTGTTAAGATTTATGTCTGCTTTATCTTTACTTATTTATTTATTTTTAAATTTTTTGGCCACACTGCTCAGCACGTGGGATCTTAGTTCCTCAACCAGGGATTGAACCTTCCCCCTATGCAGTGGAAGTGCAGAGTGTTCGACTGCCAGGGACTCCCCGGGGAAAAAAAAGATTTTAATAGGTTAATCATAAAGTCAGTAGGGGAATTCAGTTTTAGGGGGACTAAACATGTAAACACTAACTTACTAACATGTAAACACTGATACTAGTTTTTTTGTGTGTGTGTCCTTTCAGAGAATTTTTTTAGCTCATGTTCATTGGAAGGATGATTGGGAAAAAAATGTTTAATGAGGCTCATTAGGAGGGTGATAATGAACAGAAATGTCAAGATGCTGATCAAAGAGAATGTGTGCAACACTGATGATTTGCTGGTGTTTCTGAGGAGAGGAGAGTGGGGGTCAGAATAAAAACCTGGCTTCCATGCACCACTGTCGTGGGCTATCATGGCCAGCTTGTACTCATATGACTTTGTCATTTTAACTGTCAGGTGAGGGGCAGAAGAAAGTTAGTCTCCTCCCACGTTCCCCACTCTCTCCCTCCCTCCCCTGAACTGGACTCAGCTTGTGGAACTTGAGGGCTAGCTGCTTCTCAGATACCCAGAATCCCAGCAGCACAGGATGCCAGATCTAGAGGGCCCTGCCTTCCTGTCCTTTTTATTTTTCACATGACATACCAGAACCAAGGCCACCTGTTCGGTCATGGAGTAAAACTGACTCTCTGGACATGTGTTCCTTCTGCTTCCCCAAAGGATCAGTGATTGCAAAGGCACAGCTGGTGATAGGATATGACTTTAAAGACAAGTGCCTGTTCTGTGAAGTCTGTTTCTTACTAGCCATTGACTAGAGTGAAATGTGAGTTGATGCTGGGAATGATGTGATACCCTGCGTGGCTGCAGAGGGAGAGCAGGAGAGGGTTTTTCTGGTGGACAAGTGGAGGGAGGGAGTTGGTTTGACTCATCAGAATTCTTTCCAAGTCTCTGCCACCATTTTTGTGGTCTTGGTCAAGATCATGGAACTATTCTGGGCCTCTTTTTTTTTTTTCTTTATAAATCTGTAAATTAGATGCATCAAATTAAGGTTATTTTCTTTTTTTTAAATTTTTTTTTCCATTTATTTTTATTAGTTGGAGGCTAATTACTTTACACTATTGTAGTGGTTTTTGTCATACATTGACATGAATCAGCCATGGATTTACATGTATTCCCCATCCCGATCCCCCCTCCCACCTCCCTCTCCACCCGATTCCTCTGGGTCTTCCCAGTGCACCAGGCCTGAGCACTTGTCTCATGCATCCAGCCTGGGCTAAGGTTACTTTCAAATCTAGTAAGCTACTGGAGTCAGTACTTGACAAGTTGAGACATGTTTGAGGATTTCTTTATTTAGTAATTAGACCTTAGTGTTGGATCATTACAATTGTAAAGAATTAAGTGGCAACATTGGTGGTTTTGTACAGAGTAGGACCATATCCCAGGCATTCTTCTGGTACTGAGAATGATATTTTATTCTTTCCTTCACTGGGATATCTTTTTCACCAACACCTGGAATTCTTCGAAACTAACTTCTCCATCTCCATTCTTGTCTAGTTCTTCAAAAAGCTCATCAAGGGTGCTTGGACCCTGGTTTTAGACAAAAAGGAGGGAATAGAAGAGGGGGAGAAACAAATCAGTTACTGCTGCACATTAAATTAGAGACACTGCGTGGATGTTCCAAGAAGGCAACTGTCACATGTTACAGTTACTGTTACATGTTACAGTCACATGTTACTGACTGTGAGAGATGAAGAAAAAACAACTTTAGTTGTAGCATTGCTTCATTTCACAGAGCTGGCTACCCACCCCCCTATTAAAAACAACAACCAACTATATCACATTTATTATTTTGAAATTAATAATATATATTTAAAAATATTTGGTTTCCTTTGTAATCTAAATCATTCTTTTGAGAAGTCCCAGGGCTTCACTTGGCTGCCGAGGGGCCCTGCTCTAAGGTTTCCCTGAGAGCTGGTTTGGCATCCAGCTCCAGGGCTGAGCCAGCATATGACCAGGGGCTTGCTGTGGGCCAGCTCTGTGACAAAGCTTCCTTAGCTGTGTAATTCTCCCAGCTGCCTTGTGGGGGAGATCCACTTTACAGATGAGAAAACAGGCTTTGAGACGGCTACTGACTTGCCCAGGGCTCCCAGCTGTTAAAAGGGGATTGGGGTTCAAACACTGACTCTAGAGCTCAACCTCTTGATTAGCAAGCATCCCATTTTTCTCCCCAAATCGTGTGTTGCAGCCCACTTCTACGCAAGGTGACTTTGGCTCAGTGGTTCTTAAACCAGGTAGGTAGGCTTGTTGACTGTAATAAACCCAAGTTGATTGGTGGTCTTACCCAGAGCTTCCAGTTCACTAGGCTTGGAGTCAGATCTGAGAATCTATATTTCCAACAAGTTCCTGGGCAGTGCTGATGCTGAGAACCAACCACTCAGAGAACCACTGCTTGTTATCAGAACATCAGATCATGTTCAGCCCGACTCCCTTTTGACTACTGGTATTGCTGTAGTGACTTAAGCAGACTTAATTTTGTCCCTGCTGTAGGGGTGGAAAAATTTCCCTCCTTTCCTTCTGGGTTCTTTGGCTGGTCTATTAATTAAATAGACACAGACAGATTAACAGGAGAAAAACAAGTTTAATTATATACGTATGGGGTGCCCCATAAAAATTTGAGACCCAAAGGGCAACCAGGTAACTGAGGCTTATATAACATCCTGAGCTAAGGATACAGAGGGAAGGAAGGCCATTCGTAGGAAGGTAGAGATGTTTGGAAAACAAAAGTTTAGCCTGTTATACAGATACATTTCTAAGGAAAAAAGGAATCTATAGCAAGAACTCTCTTCCTGGGACAGGCTTCCCTTTCCAATGTAAATTTAGGCAGTTGAGTGGGAGGTAAAGAGCTTTCCTTGAATCTTCCGGGTTTTGATTCCTGTTAGTTCAAAATAATCTCCATGCTTAAGTGATATATTTTGGGGAGACTTGTTCTGAACCCCTTCACTACCATAAAACTCAAATCATAAAACCATTACCACTCTGAATTTAAGGTAAGGAGTCTCTTTGGCAAAATGGCATCCAGGAAACCTATTGAAATAGCAGTTTAGTTTGTAAGTCAGCTTCAAAAATTTTTTTTGAATTCTTGTAGAAAACACATAAGATAACATTCCCCATCTTAACTATTTTTAAGTATACAGTTCAGTAATGTTAAGTATATTCACATTGTTGTGCAGCCAATCTCTACATCAAGGTATGTTTTAACCCCTAAGATTCCTACAAAGACATTTGACACTTAGCTATGCTCACAAGACCGAACTTATAAGTTAGCTATTCAACATCTGTTTTACAAAAAGTCTGTATGGAAATACAGTCAGTACATGACTTCATATGTAGATTTTTCACAACTTACCACTAGTCTTTCTGCCTTTATCCAAATTAGAAAAGTCATATGTGCTTTTTATAGGAAATACATAAAATATAGAAAAATACAGAAAAGTTCACCAATCTTACCTTTAAAAACAACTTGACTAGATTGCCTAGGCTTTCCTGTCAGATTATTATTTTTCTTCTTTTTCTTATTTTTTAAAATTATTCCTATTATTTTTTTTCTTCCTTTTGGAAAAATTTAAGAGTTTTTTGAAGAGTTAAATCTTTCTCAGAAACGTTTGTTTTTAATTAGAAACTCTTTTTCTGCTAGTGCCTTTAACTTTTAAAAAGTTATTTCACGTTTTAACTGTAAGAAAATTGATTATAAGGTCATCAAATTCAGCTACTTCGCTTTTTAGTACTAAAAACAGAAACCTCAACAACTAAAACTAGAAACCTCACATGTCATATTGGCAAAAGGGACATTTCTGGTTAAAATACGAGAACCAGATCCTGAAGTTAGAGCTAAATAGGGATCAAGTCAAATGTAACAGTTAGTTGCACAGTTGCTTCCATTTTGAAGATGAGTTTTAGTTCCAAGGGAAAGAAAGGGTATAGGAGCAAGGAGAATCAGTTTTTCCCTGTTTCTTATTGCCTGTAGATGCGTTTTGATTTTGACAACTCTGGGATGGTTTTGATGAGAAACTTTATGGCTGGGGAAATGTAATCCTTTCCTGAAAGTTTAGAAATGTATTGTTGCTCATTAACACAAACTTAGGTGCTTAACACAAACTAACACAAATGTAAATGCTTTTGAAATAGAAATGGGTGTTGCAGGAGGGCAATTTATTAGCATGAAGCCGGTTTCCTTAACAGATTGCCAAGTAAGTGTTGGTCTAGTTGAGAGATCCTACCTATAACAGAGAAGCACATCCAAGTCCATCTTCTATAATTGTACAGGTCTCTTTGTTTTCCTAAAGCTTGACACAGAGGTGCCGAACCCAGACTGAAGGACTTAGTATGTTTGCTTGGCAACCTGGGGGTCTTCCAAACCTATCTTAGTAAAAGTACAATTGTGGCTTTGTTTACTATGACTGGGCACCTCGGGAATTGTGTGTCAAGGCTGGGGGCAATAGACGGCCAAGCCCGTTCTTTCTAGGAGCTTGCCATCTGAAATGTAGCCTGCCCCGTAGGAGGAAGGCACGCATTCAAGTGTCCTCTCTCAGGCGATGCCCACACCTTGGCTGCTGGCTGCTCTGCTCCACATGGAGCTCTGATCAGTGGCATCGAGGACCTTAGCCTCTCCCTGAGTCCTCTCTTCTCCCCGCCCTTCCCACCATCCCTGCCCCGTCAGCGGACACTGTGATGCTGCACTCACCTTCAGTAAACTGGGGAATTCCGTCTGAATCAATAGCTTCAGCTCCTCCTTGGACAGTTGGTTTGGATCACCTTCTTTGGCTGCATATTTTTCGAAAATGCTCTTCAGTTCTTCCGGAGACTTTTTGGCACTCATTTTGGTGTCCTGTAAATTGGGAAAACAATGAACTTATCAGAAAGCTGGAGTATTTTATACTGATGATAGCCAGCAGGAGTTGAGGGCTTTTGGGCAAGGTGAGAGAGAATAAACAAAAGGGGAGGGGAGGAGATAAAAAGGAGGAGGAGGGTGGGAGCTGTGGAAATGGCAATGTACCAGTGATTGCTAATGTGTTTTTAAAATAATCATCTTAGATAGTATGTGAAATGTCTGTTCTTAAGAGTACATCTTTTAGAAGATAGGCTTTGAAGTCAAATACTTTTACTAGTAATTATGACATTCTTCACTTGTACCTGATCTGCACACCGTAGGCTGTGTTCTTAAAGAAACCTGACCACAGCTTCTAGCCTCTTAAGTTACTGGTAATATCTTTAGATGGCACAAATCCACTTTTTCTCTAGACCATGATCTTTCACACCATTCTGAAAGGAAGCAGAAGGAACTACAGGTAGTACCAGAAGCACTCTTACCTGGCCGTTCAGCAGTCAGGCAGCTAGGAGAGCCAAATGGAAGTGTGAGGAGCTGAGCCGGGTCCTGTGACTTTTATAGTCTTAACAGGCACACCACCCTGATTGTGAAATTTTCCTTTTGTTTACCATTTAAGGGTAATTATTAATGGTCTTTGAAACCCAGTCTTAAAACTGCATGAACTTCATAATTAAGGGCAAGATCCAATAAAGGGCCACCTTGATAGTTACTTAATGGTTCAGAGTCCCAAGAGTACGCTTGGATTCTTTACTCCTTAGATTATATTTTCTCTCCAAAGTGGAATTAGGATATTTTCTCACTGTTCGTATTTCAGAAAGCTCAAATATGGAGGGTTGTTTTTTTTTAATTTAGTTTCCTATTTATTTATTTTCCTATTTATTTTTGAAAAAACAATTTTCAAAATAATTATTCCTATAAATTATTTTCCTATTTATTTTTGAAAAAAATAATTTTCTGTACATTAAGAAAAAATGCTGAAATGAAAGATCAAATACGAAATAGTTTGAAAAATTTCTTTATAGCCTTTAAAGTCCCTTTGTATTTATTTTTTACAAAGTTTATTCTAAAATGTATAATGGTTTCCAAGACAATACTTTATTCTAGTTATAGATGGCAACAGATGTTATGGCAAGGAATTCACATGTTTACGCAGAAATGGAACTAAGGGTCATCATTGCCTCAGGTGCAAGAGACAGTTTACTTTTTTCCGGATTTCTTAATTCTACCCATGACCAGGGGGCCTTTCCCCGATGCCTTAGCTTTTAGCTCTTATTTTTAGTTTCTTCTGCTCCTCCTTCTGCTTCTGCTTGAATGCCTTATCTCGCCCATCTCCTTGGCTTGCTTCTTGGGCTGCTTCAGGGGCTTCTTCTTGCCACCTTCGCGGCCCGACATGGCGCCTGCCGCCCCTTCCCCAGACCCTGCCACCGGAAGCGGCTTAAATTTTTGAATAATAATGAGTAAAGTATCATCAAGAAGCAGGTTTAAGAAGTGGGTGGGGGGGAAGATACACAATAATTTGTGGTTTCATTTGGCAAAGCAGTATTGCCGAGTAGCATGGTCTTTTTTTCAACTTTTTCATTATTTATTGTTCCCATATGTGCTTTTTATTTCTTCATTGCTTTTCCTTGCCAAATCTATTTTGTTAATCATTCTAAAAACTTGTGAAAACAGTTGACTTACTTTTATTCAATTGGAATTACTTAAAACTTTTGGAACTGCCAAATTTAAATTTGGTAACTTAATTTTATTTCTCTTGGAAAGAGTTTCATGAAAGAATTAGGACATTTCCCAGGAACATTATTCCAATACTGATCGTAACTCACAAGAAGGGGTTCCAGATCAACTTTAAAAGCACTTACAAGCATTTAAATACTTGTATACATCCATACTTTTATGGACCTTTTCTATTTTTTATTTATTTTTCTCTGACCCTTTGTTAATTATGTACAGATTCAAGATTGAAATATTGCACTATACTTCTCTGTATGCTTTTCAGTTCTAAAATTCTAAGGCCTTATTTACCTTGAAGAACAAATGTGAAATCTTATGTATAGAGATTCTTGAAAGCTTCCACCAATCCTGAGACTTGATCATTCCATGCATTTTAGCTGTCTTGTGTATGTTATTCTAGCCTTTATTACAGATTATTTGACTATGGTATGCATCAGTGGGGTCCCCTGTGGCTCAGATGGTAAAGCATCTGCCTGCAATGCAGGAGACGTTGGGTTTGATGCCTGGGTTGGGAGGATCCCCTGGAGAAGGGCATGGCAACCTACTCCAGTATTCTTGCCTGGAGAATTCCATGGATAGGGGAGCCTGGCAGACTACAGTCCATGGGGTTGCAAAGAGTTGGACATGGCTGAGTGACTGAGACACTTCCATGCATAATACTGACTGTGTGCTAACTCACTTCGTAAAGACAGGCATTTTGCTTTTACTTGTAAAATATAAAAAAATAGTGTTCTGATTTTGGTAATGTATTTTAATCAAGATTTTAGAGAATTTCTCAGGTTTTTATAGTTATGCTCTGTTTTACCTGGGAGGAAGGAGGCTTTTGTTGAATGATTATGAGAAGAAATATGTTTTTCATATAACACATTTTTTTTTAAAAAAAATTCAAATCTACAGAAAATTTTTAAGAAAAGTCAATGAATACCAACCCAACTTTTGCTCAGATTTACTAATTGCTAACATTTCCACATTTGCTTTCTTTTTCTATGGACAACCCTTCCCACCTCAACCATTTTAGAATCAGTTACAGATATCCAGACATCCACTAGATACCTCAGCATCTTGTTTACTAAGGGCAAGGCCATCCTCCTGCACAACCACAGTGCCATTCATTATCACAGCCTGTATTCACATCTTGTCAATTGTTGATATAGCATCTTAAATCATCTGTTCTCTCAAATTAGCACTTGTGAGCTAAAATCAACATGGTAATTGTTTTATTTCTTGAGTCTATATTGAAGAAATGATTTTTAAAAATATTTACTTCGTTCCCCTTGTGGCATGCGGGATCTTTTCCTTGTGGCACATGGGATCTGTTTCCCTGACCAGGGATTGAACCTGGGCCCTCTGCATTGGGAACACAGAGTCTTAGCCCCTGGACCACCAGGGACATCCCAAAGAAATGATTTTAATAATTATATATGATCTTAATAACAGTATATCTATATGATTTTAACAAGTATATATTGTATGACATAATATATATTATCTATAACACATGCCATATTGTATATATTACACATGTGTGAGCGTGTGTATATATAAAACTAACTCTTAAGAAAAACATTTGAAACAGTATTGGTTAACAATCTTTTAGGCTTCATATCTCTAGTTTCAAGGGAGGACCTCTGATTAAAATAGGCCCAGTGCTGCTTGTTGTCAGAAGTTAGGCTTGTGGTAAACGCTGATGGAGGGTTTGGCTTCCCTGGTGGCTCAGTGGTAAAGAATCCTCCTGCCAATGCAGGAGATGTGGGTTTGATCCCTGGGTTGGGAAGATCCCCTAGAGAAGGAAATGGCAACCCACTCCAGTGTTCTTGCCTGGAAAATCCCATGGACAGAGGAGCCTGGTGGGCTACAGTCCATGGGGTCGCAAAAGAGTCAGACACGACTTAGCGACTAAACAGCAAATGCTAACAGAACTGGAAAAACACCCCATTGATCCTCTTGTATTGTTACTTGCTCACCTCTGCCAGTGACCTCTCTTGTCTCTTATTTTTCTCTTCACCTGTAGACTCAAGCTTGGGGGTGAACCTGAAGTGGGAAACATGAAATCCACCAATAAATATTCTTATGAAACATTAACTAATAATGTATGGAGATGGGCGATAAATATAGGGTGTGTTCAAAAGAGTGCATTTTGAAACCAGAGAAAGCGGAAAAAATGACAGGCACAAGATGGGTAATGGAAAAATGGAGAGGCAAAGGTTATTTCACCTGACTGTTCAATTGCTTGATCTTTGGACAGACTTCAGTTTTTCCTAGGAAAGCCGAGAGTAACTTATTTTACAAGCTCGGGCTACTACAGGCTTTGGTGGCCGGGTTACTCTACTCAAAGACCACAATAGCAGTGCCTCAGAGAGCACCTCTGGGCTCCCCGTAGCAAAATGGGTGTGAGGTGCTGTCTCTGGGTTCATATTGTCTTTGATGCTGAGGTTTGGAAGAGATCCTGACTTCCAGAGCACTGTTGTCCCTAAAAGGGACACGTCCATGATGGAGTTCACCTTCCACTTCCAGCCTCTGCCCTGGGTTCCTCCTAACCCATGACTATTGAAGGCTGCCTTTTTTTTTTTTAATTGGGCTTCCCTGGTGGCTCAGCTGGTAAAGAACCTGCCTGCAGTGCAGGAGACCTGGGTTCAATCCCTGGGTTGGGAAGATTCCCTGGAAAAGGAAACAGCTACCCAACTCCAGTATTCTGGCCTAGAGAATTCCATGAACTGTATAGTCCATGGGGTTGCAAAGAGTTGGACACAGCTGAGTGACTTTCTTTCTTTTTTTTAATTAAAAAATTATTTACTTAGTTTATTTTTTGTTCTACTGAGTATTTATTGCTGCATGGGCTTTTCTGTAACTGCGATGAGTAGGGGGCTGTTCTCTAGTTGTGGTGCTCAAACATGTCATTGCAGTGGCTTTTCTTGTTGTTGAGCACGGGCTCTAGGCTAGTGGGCTTCAGTAGTTGTGGTTCTAGAGCGCAGGCTCAGCAGTTGTATCCATGGGCTTAGTTGCTCCACTAAGCCCATGGCATGTAGGATCTTCCTGGACCAGGGATTGAACCCGTGTCTCCTGCATTGGCAGGTGGATTCTTTACCACTGAGCCACCAGGGAAGCTGCCTCCACACATGACCTGTTAGCTCCAGAAGTCCTACAGCATCCCTGCGAAGTGGATGCTCGTGTATGGAGATGGGCAAGGACCCAGTCAAGGTCGCATCACTGGGAACTGGCAGAGCTGGGATTTAAGTCCAAGGCCAGGCTGCACTCTCAGCCACCATGCCACCTGCCCAGTCTCAGGAGTAGGCTTCTGTGAGGAAAGCTGGTCAACAGTGTTAGTGTGAGGCTCAGAGGTAGGACTTAGACTTGTGTCATAATCACACCTGAAAGTATGAGTCTTCTTTTCCTGGTGTAAATAACAGACCTTCTTTACTGATGGAAAAAAACAGATTTCAAAAGCTGGAAAATATGTACATGTTTCTAAGACTGCTCGATACTTTCTTCATTATAGATTCCGTCCTCACAGTGCCCTGAGGCTGCAGGAAAGTGCTGGCCCTGTATCACGTGTATCAGGTGGGAGTTGGGCTTGGGCCCAGTGTGCCTCAGGCTCAGAACAGCCCACTGCCCCTCCCCTTCTGTCTGCAACTTGATCTCAGAGACTCTCTACTCCATGTAGGCTCACTGACCAGTCCCTGGGCCTCCTCTGTTAATTTTTAATTAAAATTCAGGGAGATTTAATGATGGAGTGCTTGATCCGAACCTGACACTGTGCTGAACTCTGGTGGAGCTAAAAAAAGATCTAGTCCTTGTGTGTGAGAAGGCCATACTTTAGTTTCTGAGAGGAGATGCATATATGAAATGATTGAAGAGGTTAAAGTTGTATACAGTAAAGGACTATATTAGATTCCTGTCACTGCTGTAACAGATTACCACCAATGTAGTGACAACTTTACTTTTTTTACAGGTCTGGAGCTCAGAAGTGGGTTGGTAGAGTTGCATTTCTTCTGGTGGCTCTAGGAGAAAATCTATTTCTTTGCCTTTTCCAGTTTCTAGAGACTGCCTGCTCATGGCCCTTTCCTCCATTTTTAAAGCCAACCATGTGGCCTCTTCCAACCTCCCTCTTTCCCTTTCACTCTGACCTCTGTTTTATTGTTACATCTCCATCTCTGATTCTGACCCTCCTGCTTCCTCTTATGAAGACCTTGTGGTTACATTGGGCCTACCCAGATAACCCCAGGTAATCGTCCCATCTCAGAAGCCTTAATTAATCAGGCTTGCAAAATCCCTTTTGACATGGAAGGCAACATATTCATAGTTTCTGGGGACTAGGACTTGGACATCTTTGGGAAGCCATTATTCAGCCTACCGCTTACTTGAAATGAATTAGCAATGTGTAGGTCATTTCTTTGATAGGGTGAGCATAACATTGGTATTAAGTATGGTGTGATAAGGAGAACTGGAAGGTGCCCCTAAAGCATGAGCCCATGTGGGATGGTGGGGAGCAGCCATCTCAGGGGAAGTAGTGAAGAGGCAATATGTATGTAGTAGAGTTGTAGGGACAGAAGCAGAGGTGCCATTGGCCATGGACTTGTCCAAGCTGAGGTAGAAACCATAAGTTAGAATATGTAGGAAGAGCATAGATGGTTCCTGAATGAGGTGGAACTTGAGTGTCACATGGGAGGCTTTATATTTGATCTGCAATGATGGAGGCTGTTATAGCTGGCTAGCTACTGGAGACGATCTGCTGGGAGATAGCCTCCCCGAGTGTCCTCAGATGAAATGTCCAGAGGCCAGGGACATGGGAGAAGCTGGGCTTACCAGGGCTCTGTCAGGTAGGTCAGAAGGCTTGCATTCTTTCTCACACTGCCATTTAAAAATTCCATCTTTGGGAATTCCCTGGTGGTCCAGTGGTTAGGACTCTGTGCTTTCACTGCTGAGGGCCTGGGTTCAATCCCTGGTTGGGGAACTAAGATCCACAAGCCATGCAGTGTGGCCAAAAAAAAAAAAGGAATTTCATTTTTGATAAGGGAGTCTAACTTCCCTAGACTTTCTTGTGTAAGGCACTCAGGACTCCCGAAGTCTTAAACACATTACACTTTTATCATAGGCTACAGAAACTTTGGTAAAAGTTAATTAGGGCCATGTTTATCCTTACATGACACTTTTACATTTCCTAAAGCTTTATCA
The DNA here is from genome assembly GCF_023699985.2 of Odocoileus virginianus. Lineage (NCBI taxonomy): Eukaryota > Metazoa > Chordata > Mammalia > Artiodactyla > Cervidae > Odocoileus > Odocoileus virginianus. Next base: position 101,969 of record NW_027224268.1, read on the forward strand.
CCGCCAATATTCGTTACTTATTGATCTTTTTTTATTTTTCTTCTGGTCTGTGGCTCCGTTCCAAGAAAGGATGGATCTATAGTGGGGATCATGTGACAGCTTGTATTTAGGCAAGCTCAGAATGGGCAAAGGCGACCCTTTTTGCAACGGTAGAAGCCTTTTCCTCTTAGATGCAAAATCTAGGGTATTTTGGAAATGTTGGGGATTAAACTAAAGGATTTCTGAGATTCTTTTCTTTAACCACCCTAGTAATGATAAAAGATATGTTCTCCTATTTCTTCAGGCTTTTTGTGGAAGGAATGCCAGGAACAAAGATGGTTTCCTTAATTTTGTTGCTGAATCCGGTCACCTGTAACCTGAGAGGCAGTCTTATTGTCATCTTTAGATCTGGTAGGACAGCCTGACAACTTTGCAAGGCAGATGGCTGGGCCCGGTGTGGCCAGGAATGCCCTGTGTCTCTGCCTTCCCTGGCTGTTCCCTTCTGGTGTGTTTGTGTCCCCCAGCTGGTGCCTGGCCTGGATGCTCTTCTAGTGAGTGTATGATGGGCATCCACTGGATGAGGCCTCCTGTCGGTTCTCGCTCTGCTTTTCTTCTTTCAATGCTGTTCAGGGCATCATTCAGAGTTGGAAAACTACTTCCATCCGCTCCCCCATCTTTTCTATAACATTTTCTTGGCCTCTCCAGTGGTTTCTATGGTAGCACATTTTAATTGGAGGGTCACCATGGCAGTTACACCTTGGGATTTCTTTCTGTGCTATCATTTTAGGAGAAGGTCTTACTTATTGCTATGAAAACAGTGGGGATAATGTGAACAAATACCCTAGTGGAAGGCCTACATGATATATTGTGAAATTGGGCCTTCACATTTGGGCCTTCAATTTGTATTTTCGTTAAAGTAATGCTGTGTTCAAAGTTGAAAGAGCCAACAATTGCAAAAAGTCTATAATGAAAAAATTCAGTAATCCGCACCTTCTCTTTACCACCCTCAACTCTTATAGCTGTTTCTCTTGATATTTACCTTCATGTATCTAAGTAATATTCTTATATTGCTCTTTCAGGAATTTCCAGACTTCCCCCTATGTTGGAGGAATATTTAAGACCCTTAGGCAGCCCTGTGCCCACTGCATTTAGCTTTTGGAAATATCTCTTTTGGAAGTGTTTTCTGGCCTTGTGTTTGTCAGATTCATCCCAAGTAAGTAAGCAGTAAGGCAGGATTCCTGTTCTTAGTTGGGTCATTTGACACCATTCTCAGTGATTTATATCAGAACAGTCCTTGAATTCCAAACATGCTAATAACTGAAAAAAACACTCTTCCTGAGTGGAAAAACCCAGTACAGTAAGTAAGGGTGACTTGAAGCATCACATTACACTTACAAGAAGAAACCAGGGGAGTTTATTGCTGTAGTCTTTCTAAAGGATTCAGATTGTCTTCAACTGAAGTGGAAATTGAAGCTGTGAATCAGTCTAGGACTTCTTATGAGTCTGTGGCAGGTACTATAGTCTTATCTGCTCTTTTGTAGAAAATACCCAAAGGGCTGGGCACTTATTAGCAGCGCAGCTTTCTGAACTGGAAGCTAATGCCCTCTCTCACCTCACTCCCATAATACTTAATCTAGCTGTAATTAGCTGACCCAGGAAGATAGGAAAGACATGCCAAGGCCAAGAGCACTTCAGAACTGAGCGCTTCATCTGCCAAGGCATGTAGTCAAGTTTTCTTCTCCACCCCTTCCCCTCAATGACTCTTACAGTATACTGGGGCCACAGGGTTCAGGTGGTTCAGAAAGTCCTGGGGCATTGATAAGATCAGACAAGTTCTTGGAAAATTCCAGTTGTCAAGGTTTCCTGTAGAGCACTAGGTGGTAGTTAAGGTATAGAAAAAAACAAGGACAGAAAGGTTTTATGAGAGGAAACTTGAGCAATTCCATTAGAACAGGTTAAATCACCCAACTATAGTCTTTTTTAACAACTTTTAAAAGGTGAAGTAAAACCATGAGATTGTAGTGAACAGAACTGAGAAAATAGACCGATGATGAACAAGAACAGGCTTTTCATAAAAATCACGTGTTTCTGCGTTTCTGTGAATTAATCCTGAAGACAAATCTGAAATCTGAAGTTCTGAGTTCATGCAGTCCTCCATGCATCCATCCAGCGCACACCAGCTGCAGCTCCGTGTGTGCTGGGGGCTGGGAATGCAACGGGAAAAGCGAAAAGCAGCCCAGCTCCTGGAGATTCAGTCTGGCACACAAAGCAATGTTCACACAAACTGAAGGGGACACAGTGACAGGGAACATGTTGCTAGAGGACCCCAACTAGGCTGTGATGCCTGGGAGGATCAGTTCCCAGGAAGCTCAGATTGGACAGTTGAACTAAGATCTTAAAGTTAAGGATGGATTAATTTAGGAAAAGAGAGTAGGGGAGTGAGAGATGGTCAGAGTCCTCCTGGTGGCAGGAAAGAAGATGCACTTGAACTGAAGGAGGGCTCGGTGACTGGCTTGGGGTGGGAGGGTAAAGTCATGGGAAATGAGGCCGGAGGGCTCGGTGACTGGCTTGGGGTGGGAGGGTAAAGTCATGGGAAATGAGGCCGAAGGGCTCGGCTGAGCCAATACCACGTAGTCAAGGATTTTAAGCAGGAGAAATACCATGACCACTCTGCCTGCAGTGTGCAGGGTAGTGGGGGGTGTGTAAATGTGGGGTGTGGCTAGTTGGTGAGCTTTGTCCTCAGCCTGGGTGAAAGGCTATGGTAATGGGTGTAGTAGGAACTGTGTGAATGGATGCAGGAAGTCTGGAGTGGCTAAGTGGATACAACTCGACACGTTGGATGTGAGGGATGAAGGAGAGGGAGATCCAGGGTGATGCTTAGGTTTCTGAGCTATGGGATATGCTAGAATAGATGATATATATTTTTAATAAAAAGAATCGTTCTAGAGGACTTTCATGGAAGTCTAGTGGTTAAACACTCTGTGCTTCCACTGGAGGAGACACGGGTTTGATTCTTGGTCAGGGAACTAAGATCCTGCATGCTGCAGCACGGGCCAAGAAAAAGGAATCCTTCTAAAGATTTTCTGCAGATAAGTACAGTCAGCCCTCCATGTCCATGGGTTCGGCATCTGCAGATACCAATAGCTGACTGTATTAATGCCATTTGCTTTTAGAAAATCTTTAGGAAACAGAGTGGGCGGCAGGAGAGGGTTATTATTATGAGGGACATGAAGACCAACGTGGAAGGTCCCAGAAGGCCAGAACTTGAAGTGTGAACATTGACCAAAACTGAGTTTGAATAATGACAGGAGGGAGGTCATGAAGACGCTCCCAATAAATTTTGTACCTGTGATTTGAATGAAAGATGAGAAGCAGAGACGAAAAGGCAGCATACTGTGAGGAGTGTATAAAAGCATAACCGTGTTTGAATAGGAAAACTGGAAGGAATGATCGAATTTTATATTTTAGGGAACATCCTTACTCGGTGAGCATCCCCTAAAAGTAAAGCTTGAAATTTGGAAAATAATGTTTTTGCAAGATCCAAAACTGGGCTTGTTTTGTTTCCTAAGGTGATTGATATGCCGGAGCACAACCCTGGCAATTTGGGAGGAACGATGAGGCTGGGAATAAGAAGAACTGTTTTCAAAACTGAAAATTCAATATTAAGTAAGTTTCTCAGATTATTTGTTTTCTAGCTCTGCAGGCATCATTTGCAGGCCTTGCCAGGCCACAGCCCTCCTGGAGCTCTTCCATTCCACCCCCTCACCCCTTCCCTGCCTCTGCCCTCCCTGCCTCTCCTGCATCCCCGTTCCTCTCCCTGGAAGGGTTGGTAGAACACGCGTGCCTGCCCCTTCTCATTTCTTCTCCACCAGTGGGCTCATTTCTTGGCCAGTGGGCTGCTTTGTGTTTTACCCATGCTCCTGGAGATGACCCTGCACTGGGGCAGTCCTGATTCCAGCTCAATTCTTGTGAAGCCACTGTTCTCTCCACTACTTGGAAACTGGCTCCCTGTTTAACTGTTTCATGTCTGACTGCTTTGAGCCACTAAATTTCCGAACTTCTTGGGAAGGGGCAGTTATGTATCAGAAGTCTATTTCTCTGTTCCCTGAGTAGCTCCAGCATGGGACAAGGAAAATATGATGTGCCTTAGCATCTGATATTTGCTGATCTTCTATATATTGCTGATATTTGCTGATCCTGATCACAGAAATTATTCAAATTTCTGTGCAACTTTTCCCCATAAATTAAAATGATTTGAGAATAACTTGATGTAACCCCCAGCTCTTGATTCACCTTGATAAATATATCACAGTGCCTACTCTGTACCTTGTGCACTGTGCTCGATTATGGAGAATTGAGTGGTGGCCAGGACAGACCACCGCTGCTTGCCTTCCCCCCACACCCCCACCACCCCTGGGCGGATGCCGAGGCAGGAACCCAGATATCTCGGGCATCCAGCATTGTTCCTGTGAAGTTATAAGAATACCTTAGGAAAATGCCTTCTTCACCTGAAGCTTAATAAGACTAGAAATATGAGTTTCTCCTTTAAGGCTGATAAACAAACTTCTAAGAAATATAAAGCTTCCTAGCAAGAAAGAAATTTTAAAAAGGACAAGTTTCAAAGTGTACACATTTCCCTTCTCTCTCTGGATGAGAAGCCAGTGTTATAAAAAATTTTTCTCTTCATAGGTATTAGCAGAGATTCTTTGGCTTTCAGATGTTTCCAGATACTCTGAAACTTTGTTCAAATAGTGGTCTAAGAGGCAAAGATGGATGGTGGGGAATTTCATCTTTTAAAATTGTATCTGCTGTAAAAGATCAGTTATAATTGTACTAAGCTTTTTAAAAAGAGCATTGTGTTCAGTATACTTAAAATTTTTAGCTGTCTTGATGGAAATAAGACTGATTTAGGATTTGTTTTTCTTTACAGTAGACATAAAAATAGCATTGACAGTTTTTATGAATCTTAAACACATCCCAAAAACTTGTTGTTTAATTAACATCTTTTGCTTGCCTTGAAAAAATTTTAAACAGCTTTATTAAGATATAATTTAAATATCATACAGTTCATCTTTTAAAAGTGTACAATTCACTGTTTTTTTTTTTAAATTGTATTCACAGAGTTAGGTAACCATCATTGCAGTCAAGCTTTGACCATTTTTATCACCTCAAAAAGAAACTTTGTTCCCTTTAGCTATCACCACCCTTCCACCTCTGGCCCTAAGCCCATTATGTTAATCTATTAACAATCTATAGATTTGCCTATTCTGGATATTTCATATAAATGGAACAGGATTTTCTGACTTCTTTCATTTAGCATAATGTTTTAAGATATATGTACATTGTAGCATGTGTCAGTACTCCATTCCTTTTTATGGGTGAATAATAGTCTGTTGTGTGGATAGACCACATTTTGTTTATCCAGTCATCTGTTGATGGACATTTGGGTTGCTTTCAGGCCTGCCTTAAATTTAAATTATGCTTCACAGTTTGCAAAAGGCATATGAGTATATGAACTTGTGGTCCCCAGGAGACATATTGTTTTGCCTTCCCACCTGTGTGAGATTTTCCACAGGTCTCCATAAAGGTTGTGTTGGAGATGTGACCATGGCTCTGTTGATTGTCATACAAATATAAAAATAAATATCACCATAGTGTTTTTTTCCCCTATGGCATATTTCTTTTGTAGGAGTTGTTTTTTTTAACCAAGCTGGCATATTTCTTTTGAAGGACTTTTTTCCCCCTCTAGTCAGCCCCTTTATTTGTAGGTTTTTGTTTTCCCTAATTAACACATTTCTGTAAGAATGGTATGAACAGGACTTCCTTGGTGGCTCAATGGTGAAGAATTCACCTACCAATGCAGGGGACATGAGTTGGATCCCTGGTCTGGGAAGATCCCACATGCCGAGGAGCAGCTAAGCCCATGTGTCATAACTTCTGAGCCTGTGCTCTGAAGCCTGGGAGCTGCAACTGCTGAGCCTATGTGCTACAGCTGCTGAAGCCCACACCCCTAGAGCTTGTGCGCTGTAACAAGAGAAGTCACCGCAATGAGAAGCCGCTGCAATGAGAAGCCCACGCGCCACGACTAGAGAGTAGCCCCCACTCACTGCAACTAGAGAAAAGCCCATGTAGCAACAAAGACCCAGCACAGCCAAAAATAAATAAATGAATTAAAAAAAAATACATTTGCCTATATTGCCTATGAGAATAATTTATAGTTTTGATGGAAAGCATTTTGATGCCAATCATTCATTTTTAAAATAAATACATTTATTTAGTTTTGGCTGTGCTACATGGTTTGTGGGACCTTAGTTCCTTGACCAGGTATTGAACCTGGGCTCCTAGCAGTGGAAGCCCAGACTTCTAACCACCGAACTGCCAGGGAATTCCTGATGCTATTCATTCTTTATTTAAATTTGATTTATAGGCCAGTGATTGAAATGCTGTGGATTAAATGGAAAAACAGAAAGGTAAAGTTTTTTTTTAGTAAAAGAAGTAGGACTTCTTTTAGTCCTACTTCTTTTAGTCCTACTTAGGACGTCTAAAAGAAGAAGTATTTGAAGTAGGACCAAAGCCTAACAGTATCAATAGACTGGATTAGCTGGATTCCTAATCCAGGAATAGGTGGATTCCTAATCCAGGAATGGCTGGATTACTAAAATGATTCTAATTTTTATTTTTTAAAAATTTGTCTGTTTATTTATTTACTTTTGGTTGCACTAGGTCTTCTTTCATTGCTGCACTCAGGCTTTCTCTAGTTGCAGCAAGCTGGAGCTAACTCTTTGTTGTGGTCCACAAGCTTCTCATTGCGATGGCGTCTCTTGTTGTGGAACAAGGCTCCAGATGTGCAGGTGTCAGTAGTTGCAGCTCCCAGGCTCATAGTTGTGGCTCGCGGGCTTAGTTGCTTCAAGGCATGTGGAATCTTCCTGGACCAGGGATTGAACCTGTGTCCCCTGCATTGGCAGGCAGATTCTTATCCACTGTACCACCAGGGAAGTAATAATTCTCATTTTTACATTCATCAAGACCAATTCCTTGTTCTTCCTTAGTCACATGTTAGTTCCTTAAGTGTTGTGGAAATTATGAACTTGATTTTTCTTTTTTTAAACCATTTTATTGAGGTATGATTGACATACAGAAAAGCTGTACATATTTCATGTATGCACTTAATGAGTTGAACTTGAGTTTTCTAGAGTGGAGGTTATAGGAGTGAACTGATTTGGACAAATGTACTACTAATCATCATTTGCTCTGTTTATAAGAAATGTGTTCCCAGAGGATCACTCCTGCCCTGTATTCTGTATATATGTGTTGTCTTTGTCTGCAAAGGCTTTTTCTTATTAAGGGACTAATGACAGTGTGTAGGGAATTGCCCATTGCTAGTTCAAGGGTTTTTAGAAATAAGAGTTCCTGGAAATCTATCCTGAAGTCTCTACTTAAACACGGGAAGAGAGAGTAATACCAGCCCACAGTCTATTACCTAGATGGTCTAAAGCAAGTGTTGTTAAACTTTTTCTGTAAAGGGTCAGATAGTAAGTATTTTCTATTTTGGAGCCATGTGGTCTTTGATGCAACTACTCAACTCTGTTGTACTGTGAGACCGGCCATAGGCAAATATGCAAATAAGTGAGCTTGGCTGTATTCCAATGAACCTTTATTTATGGGACCTGAAATGTGAATTTCATGTAATTTTCATGCATTATGAAATATTATTTTTCTTTTGGCTTTTTTCAACCATTTGCAAATGTAAAACCCATTCTTGGTTCGAGGGCTGAACAAAGTTAGGGAAATCCTGTTCTGCCTCAGGGTTTGCCATGTCTTACAGAAACCTGATCTAAACAAAAGAAGCACAGGCTAACTGAAGCGGGAGGCCTAGGCCTCAAGGCTGCTGCCCTCCTCGGGCATGGACAGCTCCCTGCTCGTCTGCCTACGTATCCTGTTTAGTGACAAAATAAGTTCAAGAGGGCTTTCTGAAGCCATTTGGTCCAGTCTTTGTATTGATCACCTGAGGAAGTGGAGGGCCCAGAGGTGAAACAGCTCACTGTGGGTGTGTGGGGTGGAAGGCCCCAACCGCTCTTCTCATACCATTTCTAGTCTTCTACTGGAACACATGGCCCTGGCTCTACAACCCACCATTATGATCACTCTCCAAAAATGTGACTCTTTACGTATTTCAGGATTGTTAGACTTGTCAGACACTTTAGATCTGTGTATTTTATTTAAACATTTTAGATCTGTATGTTATATTTTAACTGAGGTGTAAATTACACCTCACTTAAAAAACCACACATATTTTATCTGGGAATGTCAATGGTAGGACTTGTCTGCTTATAGTGAAACATTACTTGGTTGATTAACTCATTAGATGACTTTTGAAAAGTAGGGGGATACAGTGCAGAGCAGTTAAGTGTTAAATGGGGTGCTTTGAAGAGTGAGAAACGTAGAATGAGGTGTGGCTAGAGAGGGGTCAGGCTCAGGTAAGAGGAGAGCTGGGGAGAGCACTCTCTGATATGAGAGGGTTTTAAGATTTCTGAAATAAACTTTATCATTTTGCTTGTGACTCTCAATTGAATGTGAGAGGTGGGGACATAATAAAGGACAAAGCAATTCAGACAGTGTTCAGAGCTTATTCAGGGGACAGCTGACAACTTGTTAGATAGTGTCTCCAAAATATTATAGGCCCCCGACTTAATTTTTTTGGTCAGGTCCCAGACCTGTTGCTAAGACATCCAGGAAAGGAAGCCTGTTTTGTCTATGTCAAGTGTGGTCTTTAAACCAAACTGCCATCCCGCAGAAGGTACTCATTATTTCAACCATTCACATAGGATGTTTAAATACTGCACAATCTGGTGTGGGTGTGCGATGCAAGGGGTACTTGAGTTAACCTGGTTTAAAGCAGTCCATGTAACTCTGCCCTCCAAGACAGTACCCTGGCCTTTAGAATCAGGAATGCACAGGGCTGGAAGCAGGGAGAGTGCTGAGGAGGCACTCTGGAGGCAGAGGAGGGAGAGAGCCAGCTATCGAGCACTGTGTGTGCAGGGCTGTGGAGTTGTTAAAATCGAGTGGATGCTATCTTGCCCTCCAGAGGTGTCCAGTCCAGTAGTGGACACAGCATGACATATTGGAAGGAATTAGGAGCAGCACAGTGCCTGCAACTGGAGACCAGATCCTGATGCTTTCCCAGCAGAGTTCTAACATGACCCTCATCCTCAGGACAGACAACACGGGGACGATGAGATGATGCTGGCAGACGTCAGCTGGCCTAGGAGACTGGGGAGATCTCCCCACGGTGACCCCAGCCGCTAGCCAGTGCGGCAGAGTCTAGGCTGCAGGAGGCCAGGGAAGCTGTCTGGATGCAGCAGGTGGAAATTGAATAGTTTAGGAAAAGACGTAATTGCTTCTGGGGACCTTGTCTGTATTTCCTCATAATAAGGACGATGACTTCACTGAAAGGCTTACTTCTGCTTTACTGTAAGAGAAAGAGATTTTTGTTTTGAGAGAACATAGGCAAGAGGCCAGTTAGGAAGGTATTGCATGAGTCCCTGTACTAAGGATCTGGGTAAAATTCATGGCATTAGAGATGCAGAGTGGTTCAATCTCAAATTGGAAAGAATTGAAAGAGATGGGGATAAGGGGGAGAAATTTTCAGGCCAGAAAAACTGCTTTAGCTTTCTTATCTCTTATCCAAGTGTTGATAGAGAAAAACAGCTTCCAGTTAGTGGTGTGATTAGATTGTTAGGAAGTTTGAGAAAAAAAACCATGCCACACAAAAAACCTTGGCTGGGTTAATGAGGTGATTTATAAAACAGTTTGAAAGAAATCACCAGGGATTTAGGGACCCGGAAAGACTGTGCCAGGGTAACATATTGTACTGAGACAGGAGTTTGAAAGGAGCATGGTGGGCTTTGGGAGAGGGGTGGGCCAGCCTCCCCGCCACTCCGTGGATAGCACACACTAGGAGTCCCTTTTCTTTCTGGCTGCTTCTTGCCTGTTGCTGGGGCTTTCCCAGCAAAGTGTGTTTGTGGATAGGGGGGTTCACAGGGCTGGGACATAATCTAAGGGATGAAAGCGTTTATGTCTCCCTTACTGGCCCAGCTCTCTCCTGAGCACTTTACCCGTGGGAACTCCGGGAGTGGTTACAGCCCAGCCCCTGGAGCACACCACCCCATCAGAGCCCCCTCTAGCCCCAGCTCTCAGTCACTGGCTGTGGCTGCTTACCCTCTGTTCTGTGTGTAGAAAATCGACATCAGAAGAGCTGCTGCCTCATGGGGGGCCTTGTGAGGGCTAACTTAGTTATGTCTGGGTCCTTAGAACAGCACCTGGCACAAAAAACACTACTCAAGTGTGGTGTTAGGATCACGAATGGGGAGAGATTATTGTATTGACCTATGATTCTCTCAGTGCTTGGGGTAAACTTCAGTGAGTGGCTTGCATTAAGAATGGACTCCCACGGGGATGGTGGGAGGGAAGGAGAGGCCAGCTGAGGAGTTGTGGGCAGGCAGCCCCTTCATCTTGCGTGTTCTCTCCAGCCCCTCTGTTCTGGTTTCCTGGCTCCCAACCTGCCATTATGGTCTAGCAGAAGAATGCAGAAAATCTCAGAAAGAGTTTTGAAAATATTAAACTAGAAAATTTGCATTTTCATGATAGAAAACTGAGATAAAAGCAGATAATGAAAAATAAAATCAGATGTTTTCTAAAAATTAAAGGACTGATTTGCTAAAATCCAAAAGTGAAAAATGGAGAAGGAGAAAGATAGCAACTGGCCCAGACTGTGCACTTTCTAAGCACTAGTCACTAGGACACGATGGGCATCTTTTTCAATTATCCTTCTCGATACCCCTGGGATCCAGATGCGTTCTGCACAAGAGAACAGCATTGCAGCATGGTGAAGTCACCTGTTCGAAAGTGACTGAGCTGATTTAAGAGCCTGAACTCTTGACCACCTCACTTTGACAAATGGATAGACCTTAGTCAAAGAAGGGATGGAAACCCCTGAACAGCTCCCAGAGCTGAGCCTCCTCATGCCCAGAGCCCCAAAACAGGCTTCCACAGGTTTCATGGGGAGTGTCTCATGGAGGAGAGCTGGAGGTTCAGGGAGTGAAGAACCCACCCCTGGCTTCTGAAAGCCAATCGAAACCAGGTGGTTGGCTTGAGAGGGACACTGAATCAACCTTGGATTGAGCAGCTGGGCCAGTAGGTCCAGGTAGGGAATGTGAATGAGTCACATGGCCAAGTGTAGGAAATGCCATGGCTTACGCTCAACAATCAGTGGCTATTATAGTGGGCCTCAGAGTTGGAGAGGCCATAGGGAGTGGTCAGGCCTGGGACAAGTTGACAAGCACTTGACCCATCAAAAGAGTAACTGCTACAGCTGATAGTCACATGAAGAACTGTGGATTCACTGTTGCCAGGCTTCTAAATTTTTAAGAGAATCTGGAAATCCAGAGTTTTATGAGAAATCTTCCTGATTTTTAAATGTTGGCAACTTATTTGAAAAATAAAAACACTTGTGTTTGCCAACACTGTGCAAGCCAAATATACCAAAAATCTGCACTCTGGGCAGCCTCTTGGGGTCTCTGAATTAGACAAACAGTAACAAATTCTTGCATAGACATAGAGAGCTCTAGCTTATCAGGTAGTGATTTTAGCTTTTGCACACTATGGGTGCAAAGTAAGGAGATGAAACCAGTCAATCCTAAAGGAAATCAACCGTGAATATTCATTGGAAGGACTGATGCTGAAGCTGAAGCTTCAATACTTTGGCCACCTGATACAAAGAGCTGACTTATTGGAAAAGACCCTGATGCTGGGAAAGATTGAAGGCAGGAGGAGAAGGGGCGCAACAGAAAATGAGATGGTTGGATGGCATCACCAACTCAGTGGACATGAGTTTGAGCAAACTTCGGGAGATGGTGAAGGACAGGGAAGCCTGCGTGCTGCAGTCCATGGGGTCGCAAAGTGTCAGACATGACTGAGCGACTGAACAGCAACACGCTCTGGGAGATTTCCTTCAGCCCTCTGAGAATAGGGAATGTGTAGGCCAGGTGAAAGGTAAGGATCAGGAGGTATAGAAAGGGAGCATACGACTGACAGACTGACAGCTTCCTGGGGGTAGTGAAGGTGGGAGAGGAAGGGAGGGCATTAAGTTTGGGCAGTTGTCCCCAGTGGCGGATGCACATCAGGTAGGCGGGGCAAGGGGAGTCCAGAGAGGAGCAGAGGTCACAGATGGGGGATGGGGCATTACTCGGGTCCCCACTGAGGACAGATCTGCTGGGTTTTAGAGAGCAGTTCAGTAAAATGACAGAAACAAAAGCTGGGTTGCAAAGGGTAGGGATGAGGGGTTTGGATAAAGGATGTCTCAGAAGAAGCGGGAATGATGGGGGCAAGAATGAGGATGTATACCTTTTACTTTAAAAATTTTAATTGTACTAAAATACACATAACAGAAAACTTGCTGTCTTAACCGTTTCTATGTGTACAATCCAGTATAGTCACATTGGTGTGCAACCGATCTGCAGAACTTTTTCATCTTGCAAAACTAAAACTTTTACCCATTTAACAACTTCTGATTCCTCTTGCCCCCAACCCCTGCAACCACCATTCTGCTTTCTCTCTCTGAGAATTTTACGACTCTGTGTGCCTCATAGATGTGGAGTCATCTAGCATTTGCTTTTTGTGGCTGACTTATTTCATTTAGCTTTTAGTCCTCAGGGTTCATCCATATGGGTAGCGTGTGTCAGGATTTCCTTCCTTTTTAAGGTTGCATAATATTCCATTCTATGTATATACCATTCTTGTTTATCCATTCATCTGTCCATGGACATTTGGATTGTTCCCACCTTTCAGCTTGTATAGCTTTTGGGAGGGGGGAGGTTTTTGCTCTGAAAAGGAAAGAGAAAGGTTCAGGTTCAGATGCTAGGATTACTAACAGGAGGGTGGGGATTGGCAGGACTGTTAGTGGTTAAATATATTTTATATATGAGCCAGAATCTACCCAGTAGTGAATTAGAGAAGGAGATGGTGTCATTTGGCAGTTTTTGTTTCTGATGATGCTGTTATATGCATTGTTGGGGTCTTGCTGCCTACATTGAGAGTATTTTGTAGGTCCTAAGACTATCAGATTTTTTTTTCTAAAATTTTGCTGCTACTTGCTTCTTTTTTTATAGATATGACAATGGATTAATTTCATCAATTCATTCTTAATAGATTTGTCAGTGATTAAGATTTTGAGTGCACAGAACATTTCCAAAGTTCTGTAAACATTCCATCATGTACCATATACACCCTCCCATATATATGCTTCATTCATTAAACAAATATCTATCGAGTACCTGCCTATGTGCTAGACACTAGTCACAAGAATTGAGGGAACGGGTCCCTATATTGTCTGTTATCTTGTAGAACTTATGTTCTAGCTTCTATTCTTTCTGTTTAGATTTCATAGTCTAGAGATAACAATAGCAATCACATGGTTTACTTACTGTTTTAGGTGCATCACATGTTTTGATTTATTCATTCCTTACAACAACGCCATGAAGTAGAGACTATCATTACCCCTATTTTATAGATGAGGAAGCTGAGGCAGAGAGGTGAAGTAATTTGCCCAAGGCACACATCCATTACATGATATGGTGGAATTTAAAGCCAGGCAGTCTGGCTCCAGAGTCACTCTACCTCCTCTCTTCCTATCACCTCTGTGATTTCATAGCAAACAAAAGTTTGCCTTAAGCCAGGCAGGAGGCACAAGCCACACAGGTTCAAAAGTTTGCACCATATCCTGCTAGTCGCAATGACTCAAGTATAACTCTTCAATATAATTCCTTATCTTTGGAGGGTTCTCCATTTTCTTCACCACCTGTTAGTATTGGCTGACTCTGTTACTGGATTTGCTTAGCCATCTGTTCTAATGAAGGAAGCAGAGAAGACATTTTGAACTAGAAGAATATCAAAGACAAAATCAGAGGTTAGAGGAGAATCAGAATCCTCCCAAAGTTAGGTTCAGATCTTTCAGCTGCTTTTTCTTGTAACTTCATGATATGTGTCTCCATTTTTTCAAACTGGGCATTATCGTGCTACTGTCTTCCAATTTTTCTTTCATTTTTATGAACCAATAGTTTGAGTACAAAGGCTCTGTCTCAAATGACTCCTTGGCAGAGGCATGTTGGAGTTTTCTCAAAGGAGTTCCTGGCTCCTACTATTGCCCATTTTTCTTCTAAAGCACATACCTTCAACATTCACTGTCATTAACATCGTCACCAGGGAACTCAGTCTATATGCACAGAATTGCAAGTGGAAGTTCAGGAACGATAATTGATCATACCAAGTCATAGAGAATACAGTCAGTTTGCGTTTTCTTTATCCAGGTCAAAAGCTCAAATGAGATGTGAGGCATTGGGTCTTTCTTGGTTGAAACATCCTGTTCCGTGGCCTGATGACATCTTGGAGAGTCTGGTAACCCCCTGCCTGTGGAGTGGAGACCTGCTCCTGATTCTGCTGGGGCTAGGCCGCGTGTTCCAGCACCGTCACGGGGTCTTCCTGTCCGCGGGCTCTGAGCCTGGGCTCTACATGCTGAGGGCTAGTGCTGCTGCAGCGGCTCCGGTGCTGTAACCCACTTGGCCACCCTGCTTCTCCATGTGCCCCCTGGGGCCTGTTCTTGAGAGAGAGGTGTCTGGTGACAGACCCTGCTCCTGGCTACTTTACACTGGGTCACTGGGCATCCCACTGACCCCTGTGTCCATCCCAGACAGATATTCCCAAGTTGCTGCCTTGGGCTGCGGCCCCCACTGCAACATAGGCCTGTCTAAGTAGGCCCGTGTGTGATTCGCACTACACACCCCTGGGTGAGAACTGTGCATGGCACTGTGCCCTCATTCATGCCAGCAGCCTTCTGTTCCTGAGGTGACACTGCTTACCGATTGTCCCCTGCTAAGAACGCAGCAGGTCACATCCTCATGGTTACCTCTGTGTCCTTGTTTCTGTTTTCTGGGGTCAATTCTTAGAGGTCAAATTTTAGTCAAAGTGTAGGCATATTTTTAAAGTGGGATGTAAACCAGTGTGGCCAGTACCATGTGAAAGCAGAGGTGGCTGGCATAGTGGAGAAAGCGTTGGACCAGGAGTAAGGAGGTCTGGGCTCCAGACAGGACTATGCAGCCAGCGGGCCTGGGCTTTGGGGAAGTCCTTTGGTTTCTTTTCCCTTCCCCTGGTTTCATTTTCTTCTTTTGTAAAAGGAGCCCTGTTAACTAATCTGCTCAGGTACTATGGTGCAGACGTCACTGGGGCTTTCGGCCCTGCAGGCAGGCGTGTGAAAGGAGAGTCTTCGCTGCGGTTCCCTTTGCACACTGGTAATGGCTTACTTGAGAACTGCTTCAGGGTTTCAAAGGAGCTCTCACTGTCCTATAAGAAAAGAAAATCGAGATTACTATCTAAAGTCTAGTTCATTTTTAGGCCTTTGATAGACAGAGATCAAAGAGATTTCTCCCACACAGATGCCATGGATGTGGTTCCAAAGGTGATTACTCCAGTATTAATTTCACTTTCATATCTTTACAGGGAAACTTTATGGTGATGTACCTTTCATAGAAGAAAGACACAGACATCGATATGAGGTACATCTGTCACACTAAATTACTGTGGAGTAAGGGCTTGTCCCCGGTGGCTCAGTGGTAAAGAATCCACCTGCAGTTCAGGAGATGTGGGTTCGATCCCTGGGTCAGGAAGATCCCATGGAGAAGGGAATGACAACTCACTCCAGTATTCTTGCCTGGAGAATCCCATGACAGAGGAGCCTGGTGGGTCACAGAGAGTTGAACGTGTCTGAAGCGACTGAGCTTGCACACATGTATGCATATGGGGTTAAGATTGAGACAAACAGGTGGGACCCCACTTTGATTTTAGATGAGGAAACACTTTCTGTGAAGGAGAGGCTGAAAAGTTTGGGAAAGGGCCACTGATGACATGAATGAGGGAAGGGGCTGTGAATCATGTCATCAAGGTGTCATCTATAACCAGTGTTTTGGTAGAAAACTTGTTCCAAGCTTCTCTTTAGAGCGATTATGTAACTATATATAAAGAAAGATTTTGGTTTAGTCACATGAGAAATAAGATAGTTTCAGTCCTCAAGTAGATTTGTCATTTGGGGAGAGATAGTTTATTACACATAATTCAAGGGAAGAAGCAAGTAGGAGGATGGCTATAAAAAGCTAGTCTCAAGGTTTCAAGAGAGAAAGTCTAGTTACCATCTATCATCATGCAGTCGATCCCCTTCACCCATTTTGCCTACCCTCCAACCCCCTTCCCAGCTGGTCACTACTATTCTGTTCTCTGTGAATTGTTTTTGTTTTATTTTGTTTGTTCATTGGTTTTGTTTTCTTTTAGACCCAGCATGTGAATGAAATCATATTTGTCTTTCTTTGATTTATTTCACTTAGCATAATAGCCTCTAGGTCCATCCATCTTGTTTTGCAAAAGTCATGTTTTTATTCTTTTTTGTGGCTGGGTAGTATTCTGTTTTATATATATATATACACACATATATATATATGTATATATATATATATATTCTCACATCTTCTTTATCCATCAGTGGAAACTTATGTTGTCTCCATGTCTTGGCTATTGTAAATAATACTCCAGTGAACATAGTGTGCATATATCTTTTTGAATTTGAGTTTTCATGTTCTTTGAATAAGTACCCAGAAGTTGAATAGCTAAGTCATATGGTAGTTTTAGTCTTAGTTTTTTGAGGAGTGTCCATCCTGTTTTCCATAGTGACTGGACCAATTTACAGTCCCATCACCATTGTGGGACTTTTCTTTACATCCTTTCTCACATTTGTTATTCCCTATCTTTTTGACGATAACCTTTCTAGCAGGTGTGAGCTGGTAACTCATTGTGGTTCTGATTTACATTTACTTGACATTTAGTGATGTTGAACATCTTTTCATGTACCTGTTGGCCATCTGTATGTCTTCTTTGGAAAAATGTCTATTCAGATCCTCTGCCCATTTAAAAATTTTTCTTTTTTGGTATTGAAGGATATGAGTTCTTTATATATTTTGGATATTAACCCTTTATCAGATGTATGATTTGCAAATACCTTCTTCCATTCAGTAGGTTGCCTTGTTTTGTTTGGTTTGTTAGTCTTTTGGCCTCACTGTGGGCTTGAGGGATCTTAGTGCCTTAACCAGGAACTGAACCCAGGAGCCCTGAAGTAGAAGTTAGGAGTTGTAACCACTGAACTGCCAGGAAATTCCCTGCCTCCTTATTCTGATGATGGTTTCCTTCACGTGTGGAAACTTTCTAGTTTGGTGTAATCTCAGAGTCCTACTTTTTGAAACTTATCTTTGGGCAACAGAAGATGGGCCTTCCAGATTTAAGGGCTGTGATTAAACTATTTCTCAGGTTCATTATGAGTTTAAAAATAGGCTTTGAGGTTTGACTATAAATAGAAATTACTAGTTAGAGCATCACCAAAATGGAAAATCATTTTCATAAGATATGTCTGTATTGCTCTGCTGTCCAAAGACACTTAATTTCTTGTTTTTCCAGGTGAATCCTAGCCTAATCAGCCAACTTGAGCAGAAAGACTTAAGTTTTGTAGGTCAGGATGTTGATGGAGAGAGGATGGAAATCATTGAACTGGCAAGTAAGTGGGGTCTTCATTTTTGAAAATTTTTTGCTGTGAGCTAATGTCTGTTTGTCAGCTGTGTGCATACAAAGATATAACTTGAGACCCATTTTGTTTGTTCTTTTCTCCTCTCTCTTTTGAAATAAATATTCAATTAAATAGAAATAATATGCACTAAATATAAGGTGTATGAAAAAACAGATTGCTTATAATACTAATTATTTTGGGCTCTGTTTATGTGAACTGCCATAAAATGATGTAGTGTTCAGAGCCTTACCAGTTTTTTCAGTAGTATGCTTCCTTAGCATCCTTGCCTGCTTCCTGGGGTGTCTCTTGTTCCTAGCCTCTGAGTTCAATGGTCTGGGAAAGGCAGGCAGCCCACTGTTGAGGAGCACTCTGCTTTCTCCCACCTCTGAGGAAGAATGGCCTGATGTTCTCCTCACTACTGGTAACCGACTGTGCAGTACATATGACAGTGATCTATTGGATAAACTTGCCCTCATTTATTGAATGCTTAGTGTGTACAGGATGCTCTAAAAATGGTAACATCATTTTCTAGAACCTACCTTTCCAATCTGTATATTTGGGCTCCAGATAACGTGGGCTACTTACTCTTCTAACTTTTCTACTTCTTTTTCCATCTTAACCCATGTCACTGTTCTTCTACTTCAGATTCCTTTTCTCTGTCCCTTTCGTTTTCTGTCTCTAAACTGTTCAGGTACTTCAGAGTTCCAAGCAGGGAGGACACTTGAAGTTGGGAAAGGCTTCTTTGACCACAGTGGCATGTTACCTGGACCCAGAAAGAAGGCAAGCAGTGGACATTGAGCATGCACTCACTGGATGCTTCTCACCAGACCCCTTGCTAGGGACTCCGTGTGCCTATGTAACTTACAAGGCAGGTGATGTTATTCCTACTTTAGAGAGGAGACTGGAGTGCAGAGGTTAAGAAACCTGCTAGGGCCATCCAGCTAGTCACTGGAGGGGCTGGATCTAAACCAGGCCATAGCCGCCTTCTGCCACCACTTTTGTGGGACTGTTGTTCTTCTTGTTTTCAGTGGACATTCCACCTAAGATTATCAATCCATGCCTGAAGTTTTAAATTAGAATATGAGGATATATTTTCTGTAGTTCTTTTGATAAAAATGTCCATCACTTATAATTTTTATAGTGTGGATCGCTGTTTTGTGTTGGAAGTCTCGTAAGTCTGGTATGTGAGAGGGCAGAGAAGTTTCTTAAGCAAATTATTGTTTATTTACTTTGTTCAACTACATTATTCTCTTTAATTCTCCTGACTCTCATTATTATCAGCAAACACTTAGAAGCTTCTTTCATTGTAAGGGTTTCATTTCCTATTGACAGTTTCAAATTTCATGTGGGTTGGAAAGGAAATGAGACCCGCCATAAAACCTTGAAATTTTAAAAAAGCTGACTGCAAGGGAGTTCATTTTATTAAGGAAAACTTCCCAGAAGACTTTGATCTTAGCTACTCTTACCATATCCATGAATCTCTACATTCCTGAAGGAGTTCTAAAAGAAACAACAAAACTTGTGATTAGTATAATGTCAGAGTATGTTTCAAAGCAATTAAGAGCATTATTTAAAAGACACTTTGACTGGTAGAATATCATTAAAATAAAACCTTTTCAGTCTCTTTCCTCATTTTGGTATAGGGGATTTTTTTAATAAAGTGATTCAGAGCAATGGTCTATTCATTCAAATATTCTTTCCTTGGCTATGACACGATCCATTGCTCACCTTCTGTCCGTAGTGGTACAAAAACACAATTATTGTCAGCTTCTTTCGGAGACATCCCTAGATGCTGTGCTGCAGGATTCATCACGTCTTTAAAAGCTGCACTGGTTTCTTTTCTAAGGACAAATGGTTTCTCTTCTTTTCTTGAGGGGACACTTTCCTGAGAGGAGAGGGCATTCCTCTCACCAAGCTTTCACACTTGAGTGTCCCTCTAATTCAAGGAGGCTTCTTCCTAGATATGCTATAGAGGATTTATACACTGGAATTTTCTGAATTCAGAGCTGTCCAGTAGAACCTGCTGCAATGATGGAGTATTCTGCCCTGTTCAGTATGGTAGCCACTAGCTGTTTGGGGCTATTTCACACTTAAAATGGCTTCCCTGGTGGCTCAGATGGTAAAGCGTCTGCCTGCAATGTGGGAGACCCAGGTTCGATCCCTGGGTCGGGAAGATCCCCTGGAGAAGGAAATGGCAACCCACTCCAGTACTCTTGCCTGGAAAATTCCATGGACAGAGGAGCCTTGTAGGCTACAGTCCATGGGGTCGCAAAGAGTCGGACACGACTGAGTGACTTCACTTCACTTCAGCACTTAAAATGTGCTCAGTTAATTTGAATGAATTTAAATGGTCACCTGTGGCCAAGGGCTACCATTTTGTATAGCAAAGCTTTATTCTGGGGGGTATTCTGGGGGATTTTCAACCTTTGTTTAGTTAGTAAGTAAGAAGTAAAAATGAAAACGGGCTTCCCAGGTGTGTCTCAGTGAGTGAGAATCCGCCTGCCAATGCAGGAGACACAGGAGATGCAGGTTCGATTCCTGGGTCAGGAAGATCCCTGGAGAAGGAAATGGTAACCTGCTCCAGTATTCTTGCTTGGAAAATTTCATGGACAGAGGAACCTGGCAGGCTATAATCCATGGGGTCGCAGAGTTGGACACAACTTAGCGACTGAGCAGAGCACAGCAAAAATGAAAACAGACACAAAAACTATCTGATACTGCCACTATTTTATAAAGGAGACTCAAAATAGGAGAAGGATCATCATCTGAAAACTGAAAGATCAATCCTTGCAGAAGGGAACAAACGGTGATCTTGCATCAAGGCTTCTGAAGCGGGTAGTGAGTGCCCCAGGACACACCTGGCCCCACAGGTGCAAAGGGAAGCATCAGCTAATAGTCAGATGATGAAAGCTGAAACCTCAGCTAGCTGACCAGAACAAAGCTTCTCCAGGCTTTTGCATCTATACCTGGACATTTACCCTACTTCTGAAGTCCTTTCCTATTCTAAAGCTTTATAACCATTAGATGAGAACAATCTGCTAGACTGTTATCTATTTCATTACAATAAGGACTAAACTTTAAATGATAATCTTAGGAGAATGGATATTGCCATTCAACCAGCATTTCCTCACTACTGAGCAGTAGTTTGGGGTCTTCAGTGGTAAGTGATGGGGATTTGTGATTTTGAATTCCGTACTAGACTTTCAGATCATTTGATAGAGCGTCCCATTAAAAGATTTAAAATTATATTTACTTCTTCCTATAAAAGTTATATTTTATCATATTCAGTTTGATATATATATATATGGCCATTAAAATTATTTTTAAAGTAAGGACTACATACAAACCATGCTTTTACTATGGGAGTTATGGGAATAGAGAGTTGCCCAATCTCCAATTAGGAGTTGCTTCCTAACCTGGGAATAAACATAGTTTCTGAGAGTTCTGAGTGGGGAAAGGAATTTGTAATCCTAGAAAATTTTTACCCAGATTTGAAAATGTTGCCCATTAATTTTTACCATTCACAAACAGGGGATTCCAGATACCTGAGAAAAGCGATTTTTCTGTTCCTATTACATCTAGGAGAACTTGAACTGCTCATATAGGGATTTCTTACAACTCTCAATATGTAACAGCTTTATTTGCCCTCAGTCATGTCCAACTCTTTGCAACCCCATGGACTATACCAGTCCATGGAATTCTCCAGGCCAGAATACTGAAGTGGGTAGCTTTCCCTTCTCCAGGGGATCTTCCCAACCCAGGGATCGAACCCAGGTCTCCTGCATTGCAGGTGGATTCTTTACCAGCTGAGCCACAAGGGAAGCCCAAGAAAACTGGAGTGGGTAGCCTTTCCTTTCTCCAGGGGATCTTCCTAACCCAGGAATCAAACTGGTGTCTCCTGCACTGCAGGCGGGTTCTTTACCCACTGAGCTATCAGGGAAGCCCAATGTAAGAAATTCACTGTAAAGGTTCACATGATACAAAGAATTATAATGAAGAAAATAAAAATATATTGAACTTTTGTCACCTTGAGCCATAACCACTATTAACATATTGAAAGGCCATCCTTTTATCACTTGGAGACTTCATTACAGGTGATAAGTTGCTGTTGTTCAGTTGCTAAGTCATGTCTGACTCTTTGCGACCCCATGGACTGCAGCATGCCAGGCTCCTCTGTCCTCCACTATCTCCTGGAGTTTGCTCAAATTCATGTCCATTGAGTTGGTGATGCTATCTAACCATCTCATCCTCTGCCACCCCTTCTCCTTTTGCCTTCAGTCTTTCCCAGCATCAAGGTCTTTTCCAGTGAGTCAGCTCTTCACATCAGGTGGCCAAAGTATTGGAGCTTCAGCTTCAGCATCAGTCCTTCCAATGAATATTCAAGGTTGATTTCCTTTAAGATTGACTGGTTTGATCTCCTTGCAGTCCAAGGGACTCTCAAGAGTCTTCTCCAGCACCACAATTCGAAAGCATCAGTTCTTCAGTACTCAGCCTTCTTTATGGTCCAACTCTCACATCTGTACATGACTACTGGAAAAACCATAGCTTTGACTATATAGACCTTTGTCAGCAAAGTGATGTCTCTGCTTTTTAATACACTGTCTAGGTTTGTCACAGCTTTCCTTCCAAAGAGCAAGCATCTTTTAATTTCATGGCTGCAGTCACTGTCCACAGTGATTTTGGAGCCCAAGAAAATAAAATCTGTCACTGCTTCTACTTTTTCCCCTTCTATTTGCCATGAAGTGATGGGATCAAATGCCATGATCATATTTTTTTTGAATGTTGGTTTAAAGCCAGCTTTTCACTCTCCTCTTTGCTTTCTGCTATAAGGGTGGTATCATCTGCATATTTGAGGTTATTGATATTTCTCCTGGCACTCTTGATTCCAGCTAGTGCTTTGTCCAGCCTGGCATTTCGCATGATGTAGTCTGCATATACGTTAAGTAAGCAAGGTGACAATATAGAGCCTTGACGTGCTCCTTTCCCAGTTTGAACCAGTCCATTGTTCCATGTTCAGTTCTAACTGTTGCTTCTTGACCTGCATACAGGTTTCTCAGGAGGCAGGTAAGGTGGTCTGGTATTCCCATTTCTTTAAGAATTTTCCACAGTTTGTTGTGATCCACACAGTCAAAGGCTTTAGTGTAGTCAATGAAGCAGAAGTAGATGTTTTTCTGGAATTCTCTTGTCTTTCTCTATGATCCAATGAATGTTGGCAATTTGATCTCTGGTTCCTCTGCCTTTTCTAAACCCAGCTTGTACATCTGGAAGTTCTCAGTTCATGTACTGCTGAAGCCTAGCTTGAAGGATTTTGAGCATAACCTTACTAGCATGTGAAATGAGCACAATTGTACAGTAGTTTGAACATTCTTTGGCATTGCCTTTCTTTGGAATTGGAATGAAAACTGACCATTTCCAGTCTGTGGCTACTGCTGAGTTTTCCAAATTTGCTGGCATATTGAGTGCAGCACTTAAACAGCATCATCTTTTAGGATTTGAAATAGCTCAGCTGGAATTCCATCACCTCCACTAGCTTTGTTCATAGTGATGCTTCCTAAGGCCCACTTGATTTCACACTCTAGGATGTCTGGCTCTAGGTGAATGATCACACCATCATGGTTATTGAGTCATTAACATCTTTTTTGTACAGTTTTTTTGTGTGTGTATTCTTGCCACTTCTTTTTTATTTATTTTTTAAAAATTTATTTATTTTTAAATTGAAGGATAATTACTTTACAGAATTGTGTTGTTTTCTGTCAAACATCAACATGAAAAAAAAAACACATCAACATGATTCAGCCATAGGTATACATATGTCCCTCCCTCTTGAACCTCCCTCTCGTCTCTCTCCCCATCACATCCCTCTAGGTTGTTACAGAGCCCTCTTTGAGTTCCCTGAGACATGCAGCAAATTCCCATTGGCTATCTATTTTACATATGGTAATGTAAGTTTCCATGTTATTCTCTCCATACATTTCACCCTCTCCTCCCTCTCCCTGTGTCATAAGTCTGTTCTCTCTGTCTGTTTCTCCACTGCTGCCTTGCAAATAAATTCATCAGTACCATCTTTCTAGATTCCATATATATGCATTAGTATATGATATTTATCTTTCTCTTTCTGACTTACTTCACTCTGTATAATAGGCTTTAGGTTCATCCACCTCATTAGAATGGACTCAAATGCATTTCCTTTTTATGGCTGAGTAGTATTCCATTGTATATATGTACCACAGCTTCTTTATCCATTCATCTGTTGATGGACATCTAGGTTGCTTCCATGTTCTAGCTATTGTAAATAGTGCTGCAGTGAACATTGGGGTACATGTGTCTTTTTCAGTTTTGGTTTCCTCAGGGTATATGCCTAGGAGTGGGATTGCTGTTGCCACCTGTTCTTAATCTCTTCTGTTTCTTTTAGATCCTTATCCATTTATTGTGCCTATCCTTGCATGAAATGTTCCCTTGATATCTCCAATTTTCTTGAAGAGATCTCTAGTCTTTCCCATTCTGTTGTTTTCCTCTATTTCTTTACATTGTTCATTTAAGAAGGCCTTCTTGTCTCTCCTTGCTATTCTCTGAAACTCTGCATTCAGTTGGGTATATCTTTCCCTTTCTCCATTGCCTTTCACTTCCCTTCTTTCCTCAGCTATTTCTAAAGCCTCCTCAGACAACCACTTTGCCTTCTTGCATTTCTTTTTCTTTGGGGTGGTTTTGGTCACTGCCTCCTGTACAGTGTTATAGTTCTTCAGGCATTCTGTCTACCAGATCTAATCCCTTAAATCTATTCATCACCTCCACTGTATAATCATAAGGGATTTGATTTAGGTCATACCTGAATGGCCTAGTGGTTTTCCCTACTTTCTTCAATTTAAGCCTGAATTTTGCAATAAGGAGCTCATGATCTGAGCCACAGTCAGCTCCAGGTCTTGTTTTTGCTGACTGTATAGAGCTTCTCCATCTTTGGCTGCAAAGAATATAATCAGTCTGATTTCAGTATTGACCATTTGGTGATGTCCATGTGTAGAGTCATCTCTTGTGTTGTTGGAAAAGTGTTTGCTATGACCAGTGTGTTCTCTTGACAAAACTCTGTTAGCCTTTGCCCTGCTTCATTTTGTACTCCAAGGCCAAACTTACCTGTTACTCCAGGTATCTCTTGACTTTCTACTTTTGCATTCCAATTCCTATGATGAAAAGGACATCTCTTTTTGGTGTTAGTTCTAGAAGGTCTTGTAGGTCTTCATAGAACCAGTCAACTTCAGCTTCTTTGGCATCAGTGGTTGGGGCATAGACTTGGATTACTGTGATATTGAATGGTTTGCCTTGGAAATGAACTGAGATCATTCTGTCGTTTTTGAGATTGCACCCAAGTACTGCATTTCGGATTTTCTTGTTTACTGTGAGGGCTACTCCATTTTTTTCTAAGGCATTCTTGCCCACAGTAGTAGACATAATGGTCAGTTCCATTCAGTTCAGTTCAGTCGCTCAGTTGTGTCTGACTCTGCAACCCCATAGACTGCAGCATGCCAGGCCTCCCTGTCCATCACCAACTCCTGGAGTTTACTCAAACTCATGTCCATTGAGTCAGTGATGCCATCCAACTATTTCATCCTCTGTCATCCCCTTTTTCTCCTGCCTTCAATCTTTCCCAGCATCAGGGTCTTTTCAGATGAGTCAGTTCTTTGCATCAGGTGGGCCAAAGTATTGGAGTTTCAGCTTCAGTATCAGTCCTTCCAATGAATATTCAGGACTGATTTCCTTTAGGATGGACTGGTTGGATCTCCTTGCTGTCCAAGGGACTCTCAAGAGTCTTCTCCAACACCACAGTTCAAAAGCATCAATTCTTCGGTGCTCAGCTTTCTTTATAGTCCAACTCTCACATCCATACATGTCATCTGAATTAAATTTGCCCATTCCCATCCATTTTAGTTCACTGATTCCTAAGATGTTGATATTCACTCTTGCCATCTCCTGCTTGACCACATCCATTTACCTTGATTCATGGACCTAACATTCCAGGTTCCTATGCAATATTGTTCTTTACAGCATCAGACTTTACTTTCACCACCAGACACATCCACAACTGAGCATTGTTTCTGCTTTGGCCCAGCCACTTCATTCTTTCTGGAGCTATTAGTAATTGTCCTCCACTCTTCCCCAGTAGCATATTGGACACCTTCTGACCTGGGATGGGGCTCATCTTCTGGTGTCATATCTTTTTACCTTTTCATACTGTTCATGGGGTTCTTGTGGCAAGAATACTGGAGTGGTTCGCCATTTCCTTCTCCAGTGCACCACAATTTGTCAGAACTCTTGACTATGACCTGTCCATCTTAGGTGGCCCTATAGGGCATGGCTCATAGCTTCATTGAGTTAGGCAAGCCCCTTTGCCACGACAAGGCTGTGATTCATGAAGGGGAAGATAAACTGACATAGCTGAAGTATGAGTGCCTGATTAGCTTCATGGTGCTGTCTGTGGTTAATATCCAGCCCAGAGCTATGACTAGAAAAGCAGTTATACCTGCTTCTTTCCCAGGGGACCCATCCCGTGGGAGAGGAGAACTTGTAGGAAATGGCCTGAAGCCATCTGAAAGTGACTTACAGTTAGCCTGACGTATGAGGATATCAGGCTGTTGGGGGAGGGGAACTTTCTCCCTCTACCCTCTTGAGTTCTTGTGACTGGACTAATAATAAAATTGATGCAAGACAGATAAACAGGAGAAAAAGAAAAAAATTGTACAAATGGAGGTCTCTTAGAAATGGAACCTAAAAAGTGGAGAAAGTAGGTAGGTTTTGTACTTTTTAGACACAGAAACAATATATGAGGAATTAACAGGACAAAGAAACTTAGGCTTTGAGTGCTTAATTAGTGAAGAATCTAAATGAAATTTGAGCTTGGGTAATAAATGAAAGAAGTCACAAAATGTGTTTATATAGGCTTCTCTGCCCAGATGTGTGTCTCTAGTGATAAGGATGTCCTTCCACCTCCATATGCTGAGAGTGTACCTTTCACATGAGAGGGTTATTTCCTGCTTCTAGGGAGACTGGGTGGAGTGTGTGTCAAAGTGTCCCTCTTACATCAGCTCAATCTTAAGTAATTTTAATTCAAAATAATCAGTATGCCATTGAGACATACTTTGGAGTAGCCTGCCCTGGACCCCACCCATGGAAATAGAACTATTGCAAGTCTTGGAAGGGCCTCCGCAGATCATCTTCCCATTCAAAACTTTTGCTTAACTTTTCTTGATCTATTTCACAAATAAAATGCGGAATCTCTTGTTAGCGAGATGTGTTTTACAATTTGAAATTCTACTACCAAGTTGTATCATGAAAATATCTGGCTATGATATAGGTAACAAGTTAAATCTTACCATGTAATGAGTTTTCTTATTTAAAGATAAGGTTTTTAAGGCTGTTCTCAGATTTATCAGCTTCAATTGCATTGTAATTATTCTCATTTCAGATCATCCCTATTTTGTTGGTGTCCAGTTCCATCCCGAGTTTTCTTCTAGGCCAATGAAGCCTTCCCCTCCATACCTGGGGCTGTTACTTGCAGCAACTGGGAATCTGAATGCCTACCTCCTACAGGGATGCAAGCTGTCTTCAAGGTAACCAGCTTACTGTGTCCTTAGCAGTGACTCAAGATACAATTATCAACATTGTAGGCTTCTCATAAAATTTAATATCATTGTAGGATTTATTTTTTTAAAGCGGAGAGTCATTTTTTCCCCTCTTAATAAGCATACATTTTTCTCTGAATGAAAGTGATTTAATCACATCTACAAGAGTAATATGTCAGTTTTCCAAATCATGCTGATGCTGAGTATTATTTTACAGATATTTATCATTTTGGTAGGTGAAAAAAAGGGATTTTCTTTTGTTGACTTTCTGAGTAATACATGTACATGAATATTTTATATGTTTATTGGCTTTTTTGTTTTATTAATACCCTGTTCATATCCTTTGCCCTAATTTTCCTTTTGCTATTACCCTTCTTCTTGATGATTAGTAAGTTCTTCGTATATAAAGGACATTAATCCTTTGTTTGATTACACATACTTTTTCAGAGTGGTTTTGTTTTTAAGTTGTTAATGGTTTTCAATAGTTTTTGTTAGATTTATCTTCGTTTTTATTTTCACTAAAGAACTTTAAATAAAGACTTTATGTAGTCCTTATTTATGTTTTCTTTGAACGTGGTCAGGGATTATGTCTTTAGTATCATGCCTAAACTCTTTCCCTGTCAAAAGATGATTATATAATTACCCATTTGTTTTCCACTAGCACTTTTATAGTTTCAGAGGAAAAAATTTTAAAGTATAGTTGATTTACAGTGTTGTGCTAATTTCTGCTGTACAGCAAAGTGACTCAGTTTTATATATATGTGTATATATATATATATATATATTCTTTTTAAAATATTCTTTTCCATTATGGTTTGTCCCAGGAGATTGGATATAGTTCCCTGTGCTATACGTAGGCCCTTGTTGTTTATCTATTCTAAATGTAATATTTTGTGTCTACTAATTCCAAACTCCCAGTCCATCCCTCTCCCTTCCCTCCTCACCCTTGGCAACCGTAAGTCCATTCTCTGTGTCTGTGAGTCTGTTTCTGTTTTGTAGATAGGTTCATTTGTGTCATATTTTAGATTCCACATATAAGTGATATCATATGGTATTTGTCTTTCTCTTTCTGACTTACTTCACTTAGTATGATAATCTCTAGGTCCCATCCATGTTGCTGCAAATGGCATTATTTCATTCTTTTTTATGACTGAGTAGTATTCCATTGTATATATGTACCATATCTTCTTTATCCATTCATCTGTCTATGGACATTTAGGTTGTTTCCATGTCTTGGCTATTGTGAAAAGTGCTGCTATGAACATTGGGGTGCATGTATCTTTTTGAATTATAGTTTTGTCCAGGTGTATGCCCAGGAGTGGGATTGCTGGATCATATGGTAGTTCTATTTTTAGTTTTCTGAGGAACCTCCATACTGTTCTCCATAGTGGCTGTACCAATTTACATTCCACCAACAGTATAGGAGGGTTCCCTTTTCTCCACACCCTCTCCAACATTTGTTGTTTGTAGACTTTTTAATGATGGCCATTCTGACTGGTATGAGGTGATACCTCATTGTAGTTTTGACTTGCATTTCTCTAATAATGAGTGATATTGAGCATCTTTTCATGTGCCTGTTGACCATCTGTATGTCTTCTTTGGAGAAATGTCTATCAAGGTCTTCTGCCCATTTTTCAGTTGGGTTGTTTGTTGTTGTTGAGTTGTATGAGCTGTTTGTATATTTTGGAAATTAAGCCCTTGTCAGTCACATCATTTGCAAATATTTTCTCCCATTCTGTAGATTGTCTTTTCTTTCTTTTTTTTTTTTTTAAATAATTTCCTTTGCTGTGCAAAAGCTTGTAAGTTTGATTAGGTCCCATTTATTTATTTTTGTTTTTATTTCTATTGCCTTGGGAGACTGATATAGTTTCAGTTTTATAGTTTCAATATGTAATATACATGGACTTTATTTTTGGTGTGGTATGTGAGGTAGGGATCTCCGTCCCCTTGACACCACTCCACCCTCACCAATTAAGTAATTTAGATTTGTTTCAGGGATTTCTGTTTTGTTCCACTGGTGATTTCATCTCTTTTTTCTGAATCCTTACCACCCTTTTTATTGTCATAGCATTATTGTAAGTTGAGCCCTTATTTACCCTACTCTTATTATTATTTACTATTTTAAAAAATGTGTTTACCTCTTCTTCTGGAGGACCTGTACAATGATTTTTAAGGTCTAATTTGAATTTAAAAATCCCTTAGGGATTTTCATTAAAATTTAATTTTCACTAAATTTCATTAAAAGTTCTTTACATTTAAATACTAGTTTGGTGAGAATTTACATCTTTACTTCTTCTCATCTAAGAATATTGTATGTAATAACTTTAAAACTGAAAGGAACTGGCCAGAATCATGTGCTTAGGTAGGAGTTACTCCCACAATAACCGGATATATCTTGTTTAGAAGTTACCATTGTGGACCCTCATTGTAGCAAATGAGTCTTGTGATACTGCATTTGAGGACTGCCAGGATTGTGGAAAATTCTTAAAGAGATGGGAATACCAGACCATCTTACCTGTCTCCTAAGAAACCTGTATGCAGGTCAAGAAGCAACAGTTAGAACTGGACATTGGAACATGGACTGGTTCAAAATTGGGAAAGGAGTATGTCAGGTCTGTATATTGTCACCTGCTTATTTAACTTATATGCAGAGTACGTCATGCAAAATGCTGGGCTAGATGAATCCCAAGCTGGAATCAAGATGGCCAGGAGAAATATCAATAACCCCAATATGCAGATGACACCACCCTTATGGCAGAAAGTGAAGAGGAACTAAAGAGCCTTTTGAAGAACGTGAAAGAGAAGAGTGGAAAAGCTAGCTTAAAACTCAATATTCAGAAAACTAAGATCATGGCATTCAATCCCTCACTTCATGGCAAATAGACAGGGAAAAATGGAAACAGTGACAGACTTTGTTTTCTTGGGCTCCAAAATCACCACGGAGGGTGACTGAAGCCATATGCATGGCTTAAAAGATGGTTGTTCCTTGGAAGAAAAGCTATGACAAACCTAGACAGCATATTAAAAAGCAGAGACATCACTTTGCCAACAAAGGTCCGTATAGTCAAAGCATTACGGTTTTTCTAGTAGTCATGTATGGATGTGAGAGTTGGATCATAAAGAAGGCTGAACGCTGAAGAATTGATGCTTTCGAATTGTGGTGCTAGAGAACTCTTGAGAGTTCCTTGGACAGCAAGGAAGTAGCCAGTCAATCCTAAAGGAACTGAATCCTGAACATTCATGGGAAGGACTGATGCTGAAGCTGAAGCTGAACCTCCAGTGCTTTGGCCACTTGATGTGAAGAGCTGATTCATTGGAAAAGACCTGGATGCTGGGAAAGATTGAGTGCAGGAGGAGAAGGAGGTGACAGAGGAATGAGATGGTTGGATGGCATCATTGACTCAATGGACATGAGTTTGAGCAAACTCCGGGAGATAGTGAAGGACAGGGAAGCCTGGTGTGCTGCAGTCCATGGGATCGCAAAGAATCAGACACAACTTAGCAACTGAGTAAAGGATTGTGGCATGGTGTGTCTGTGTGTACTTTGTTACATGAGCCTGCTCCTTTGCAGTATTACCTGCTAGGAGAGACTCACAGTTCCCTAGAATTTCCTTTAACTGTGTGTTCAGATGGGAACAGCTTTACATTGGACCTGTTGGACCTGTTAATGAATTAATGATCACTCCCTGCTCTCTTGAACCAGTGCAGTGGTTTTCACACCATGCCCTGTGGAGCTGGAATCCAGGTTGCTCTGAGGAATGGACTGGGGTGGGTGGTTTCAGGTTCTTCCCTGCTTCAGTGAAGCATCAGCTCCACTTGTCCTGCTTCCCATGGCTTGGTTCTGCATGAGACTGTATATGAAGATGAGTTTCCTGTGCTGTGACGCTGCACAGCTTACACAGCAGATTGGATATTCCAGTGTGGTCCCTGTTGCATGTATGCTGTGACCCTTCCCTGCCACTCTGTTTTCTCCATTGTTTCAGGTGCTCACACGTGAAAGGAGGATGACAGTGGAACAAGTTAGATGACTGGGAGAAATAACATGTGCATAATTGTTTGCATATAACTATATGGTTATTTGCAAGTATCAACTAATATATAAATGACATCTGGTTTGTGTGGCTTGCCTACCTGTGTACTGGCTGGCCCATCAATTCCCACCTGGGGGCTGGTAGTCTCTGAGTAAAGTTCACTGGTAGTTTCTAAGAAAAGTGACTGCTTGTTAGCAACTCCTGAGCAAGACACAGTGTGTCTCTTAACAAGACTCTGATGCTGAGATTGGAATCACAGCTGACTAGCAGGCTTCCACAGTGATCAGAGAATTCCTGTGTATCAGCCACCAATTGGTGCATTCCTTAAGAGAAGCCAGCATCTTATTTATCTTCATCTCTCTGGCTCCCCAGTATGCAGTGGTTGTTTACTACCCATTACAGTACTAAATGTAGGGGAGGATATATCCCCTACTATACTAAATATACGCCAGGAGGATATAGTCTCGTCTAACCTTGACACCTTGCAGGGGGCCTTCCGACTAAGAATGGTACCCATGATTTAATCCAGTGGCAGACACTAAAATTCCACAGGAACCTTGCACTTCAGCTTCTCCCTGCCCAGATCCATGGTGTTAGTGAGCATTGAAAAACAAGTAACTGCTTTGGTAGCCAGGCTCAAATGTGAGCTGAGTTGGGACTGTATTTCTGTCAAACAAGATTACTGTCTGTAATCAATCCTAAACAAATGTGACAAAAAATTTGAACACTAGAATAATGGCTTCCTTTCCCAGAAATTGGCTGATATTATTTAAATGTATGGCATATGTGCCACCGATGTCTTGAAAAACCCACAATGTAAAAATCCTTGGCTTTGAGCAAATACACCTGGGCTCTAACTTTTGCTTTCTGCCTTGTGGAGAACCTTTATGTTTTACTGTGTTTATATTTTACTGCAGTAAGAATATTACTTTGGGATCTCGAGCTGGTGAGCTGAACTCTTAGCTACTCTGGTATTTTCTAGAATGGTAGCAGTTATAAAGACCAGGTCCACCTGGTTTTAGACTTGTGGGGGTCTGTTCAAGAGGCATAATGGTTTTAGGATATTATTTTTTTAGGTTTTTATAAGCTACTCAAAAGAACTTGCAAAATCAAACTAAATCTTGTTTGGAGGATTCTCTAAGACCACCCACACATTTAACGATTGATTAGGAGGAATCTGAATATAGTTGTACTCATGGCTAAAACTCATTTCAGTGACAGAATAAGCATACACAGCTTGCTCAGGCAGAGAAAGAGGTGTAAGTAGGGCTTGGAGAAATCTATCTGCAGCTTTCCTATGCTTTCTCCCTCCCGTGAGAGGTCACACAGAGCTCACCCTCCCTCCAGCAGTACAAATGCAGTGTGTGATGTTTATGCCCAGAGAAGCCCATTTGACACTCAGGCTTTAGAGTTTCTATAGGAGGCTGGTCACATGGGCATTCTCTGCCTAGCAACCACCCAAATTCCAGGCTCCCAGGAGGAAAGCAAGCGTTCACCACAATCACATTGCCTGTACAAACAGCCTAGGCCCCCCAAAATGACTTTATCAGTTAGTAATGGAGAAAACATTCTGAAAGCCAAGTTCCCCAGCAACAGGCCCTTCTAAAGATGTCAGCCTCAGGCCTATTGTGTTAACTCTTTTGCACAAGTCCAGGAAACCATTTTTAGAATAAAAAAATCCAATGGGAAATTATGGTCCATTAAATAAATCATTATAATTATTTGCTGATATCTCTCTCCTGGTGTCTAAGTATAATTTGTCCCATGTTTAAACAGTAACCACAAATTTGCATGGTTTTGCTGGTGTATGATGTAATGGAATGAGACTGCTTCATGTAATTGCAATAAAAAGTTGTAGATTTATATGAAATAGAAGATCCAAAGATTCTTATAACTGTGAGTTCTTCAGTATGTATAAACAAAGCACATGATTTATGTCCAGAACTCCATTTTTTTAAAAAATTGAAGTATAGTTGATTTACAGTGTTGTGTTAGTTTTAGTTTCTGGTGTATAGCAAAATGGTTCAGTTTTATATATATTTTCTTTTATATTATGGTTTATTAAAGGATATTGAATATAGTTCCTTGTGCTATACAGTAGGTCCTTACAGTTTCAGAATTCCATTTTTAAGCAACTGGAAAGAGAAGAGGGATAAGAGTCTAAAGTCATAGGTTGTTTCTCAGCCTGTGTGTCTCGGGCTGCCCTACAAGGCCCTGAGGTGCAGTCACCCCACACTGAGGTCAGGAATGACTTCCAGTTTTTGTGATGCTGGCATTTTTCATGCTCCTCTGTCAGGTCAGACTAAAACTCTCTTGCTTAAATAGTGCTTGTTCTATGTCGGGAAGCAAGAACCAAGATGGGGTTCAGTTCACAGAAATGCAGCTCTTTGGGAAAACATGTTTTTAAAATAGAAAAGCAGAATCTTAAGACATGTGAGTAGCATTTTATTCTAGGTTTTAGGATCTTAGATTCCATGTCTCCACCCAACACAATCTATCTCTTGTGCAGAGAAATCATCTATTTGAGTTGAAATGGAAGGCAGGCCAGTATAGAAATGGGAGGAAAGTTAACTCCGTGGCACACTGTATTTGCCTGATCGTTTCAGACCAAACTCAAGAGTTGAAACTATAATCAGAGGGCCTTACAGGAAGTACAGAATTGCAGTCAGTGCTTTCTATTTCCTGATTCTTTGTGTCCTCCTAGCATTGAGTCCCTTCTCTCCTGCAAGCTCAAGCTTCCCTCTTCACTTTTCTCTTTGAATCTCTGCAGTCAGGGAGTGAAGGCGCTCATTTCCTTCACCATTGTCTCTGGTCTGTGTCCTGTGACTACTGGGCTTTTCCTTTGAGGTGATATGCTGTCTTCAAGCCTGGGAAAACTTTGTTTTCTGTTGACTTCTAGCTGAGGCATTAGAGAAAATTTGGAAAATAGGAAAAAGGATCCATAAACCTGTAAACCTAACTAGGTCACTGTCCTCGCTTTTGAGTCTTTCCTTCCAGTCTTTAGTTTATACTCATATATGACTCCTTTCATGGTTGTAATCAGAATAGAGAGTGTGTGTGTGTATTTTTCCCAATTCTTTTTTATTCTCTTATTCTTTCAAGCCTATATAAAAGATGAAGGAATAGTACAGTGAATACTTGTATACCTTTCACCTAGATTCATCAATTGTTGCCTTTTTACCACATTTGCTTCTCTTTCTTTCTCACTGTATAAACTTATTTCAGAAGCACTTATAAGTTGCAAACATCATAGCACTTCACTCCTAAATACTTTATCATTCATTTCCTAAAATTGAAGACATTGTCTCACATAACTGCAGTATCACGATCACACCTGAGAAAATTAACATTAATTCCATGACATCATTTAATATCCAGTTCATATTAAAATTTCTCCATTTATCCCCAAATGTCTCTTTAGCTTTTTTTGAAATTAAAAAATTTAATCAGTGATGAATTTGAGGTTCATTTGGTTATGTTTCCTAGTTTCTTTTAATCTGGGTAATCACCCTCTCTTTTTCAGTTCTTCATAACAATGACTTTTTTAAAAAAATTAATTTATTGTAATTGGAGGATAATTACTTTACAATATTGTGACTTTTAAAATAAAGAGGCCAGGCCGGTTATAGCAATGACCAGAATTTGATTCATATTTTGTCTTGATTCGATTCAGGCTAGGCATTTTTGGAGGAATAGTTCATTGGGGCTGTTGTGGACTTCATAAGGACACATCAGGAGGCACGTGAGGCACATAATATTCCCTCTTTAGTCACACAGTGAATGGTGCTGAGTTTAACACCTGGTTAAGATAGTGACTGTCTGGAGGTCTCTTTTGTAAAGAAACACTTTTCTCCATTTTAGTTTCTAAGATGCCATCCCCCACTGAAATGAACTAGGGCTCCTGGAAGAAATGGTTGGTTTCAAGTCTGGAACAAGAAAAGTACAGGATGAGGCCAGAAGGTGTTGCTGGACTTAAAGGAAAGAAGAGTTTAAAAACCAAGGGGAAGATTTTGTATAAGGTCAAAGAAGCTAGCTTGAAAGGATTCCTGCTGGCCTCATTTGGACAGTTTGAACATCAAAAACAGTAGTGACAAAATTGGATTATAACACATTATATGTTTTTAAAATTACATAATAATACTCAGGAAAAAAAAGGCCAATTTTAAAAATGTAGATGCCACCCCTGATGTAATAACTGAGTCGAATAAGGATCATAAGTGGATGCCAAAACCATTAGATGAAAGGTTTTGGAAAGTGGGATATTCATATGTTCTCAAAGTATCACCACAGTTTTTATTAATAACAGAAGCTTGTC
This sequence comes from Odocoileus virginianus, assembly GCF_023699985.2. Lineage (NCBI taxonomy): Eukaryota > Metazoa > Chordata > Mammalia > Artiodactyla > Cervidae > Odocoileus > Odocoileus virginianus. The sequence goes on from NW_027224268.1 coordinate 137,558, forward strand.
TTTTGAACTGAACACCTCATACCCAGTTTTCCAAGTTGCATGATGTTCCTACTGTTGATGGCTGCACGCTTTAGCATCTACTCAACGCGCCACATGTGCTGGAGCTTACACCACCCCAGCCATGGTGCTGGGCACAAGAGAATCAAGGACTAGTCCAATAAGAACACATGCCCTGTCCTGCGGGACTTAACGGGTAGCTTAATGCTTCTCTACGTTTTGGGGCTGACGGATCACCTTCCAAGAAAGTGATTAAAGCTGTGGACCTACTTCCTGTAAAAGTGCACACACATAGCAATTGGAACATCATTTTCCAGTATTCACATCCCAGAAACCTCCCATCCATCAATATTCTTCCAAGAGTCTTCTCAGATACAGACCGGCAGCTAAGATGGTTTTTATAAAAAGGAGATGGTAATAGTACCCACTTCACAAGGTAGTAACGAAGTGTGCATTTTTTTCTAAATGGAAAGCACTTAGCACAGTGTCTGGTCTGTGGTAGGAAATTAAATGGGAATTATTATTGTGCTATTATTATTATGAATCTCTTGCCTCCTGCAAAGCCTCCTACCTGGTCTCCATGCCTCCAGCTTTCCTCTTCTCAATCCACCTTTTGCTGGCAATCTGGTGGAAGGCAATCTGTAGCCTGTTAGGATGCTGGTTCCCCAAATGGTTACTGATGATGACCATTAGAGGTAGGCGTGGCCTCTCTGCTGATTAGAGTGTACATTTATCCTTCTAAGGCATCCTTATCCCACTTGGGGTGATTCTTTCTCTTTGACTAGGAGAGTAAGATACTCCTTTTCTCCTGTGTGAATCTAATGTCCATTTTCCAGCAGTGTTTTAAACTTGGAATCACCTTGCTTTTTATTTTAACTTTTGGTCTGCATGGTTGATGTTGCCAGGGACCATTCTTGCCGTATAAGGTGCAAATATTTTATTTTTGTGGGGATAGTGTGGACAAATAGAGCAGGTGCTATGGGTTTATTTTCTGGATATGCCACTTCCTGGGTAATGTTTTTCCAAGTCCCCACTCTTTTTTTTTTTTTTTTTCCAAGTCCCCACTCTTAAACCGCAGGATTCTCATCCTTTAGGGTTGCTGTGAAGAACAGTTGAGATGGTGCTTTGTAAACTTTCACCTGATATAAAAATACTATTTTTCCCTCTATGTTACATTTCAAGCAAAAGTGAACAGGAAAAGAAGATTCTTTTTTGCTTTCTTTTTCAACAGCTTTTTCAGACATCTTTAAAACAGCTCCCTTGCTTATTGTTGGATTCCAAAACCATACCTTGAGACTATTTCTTGTAAAGTACTGCTGATAAGCACCATTTGAGTATGCCTTCCCTAAGGGATTAAATGTTGCTGAAAAGGTGCTCTTTATTGATTGTGATTCACTGTCTGCTGATGATGCGGTGTCAGCCAGGGATGGAGTTAATACTGATATAGACTACTGTGCTTTTAATGTCCTGCCAGGGTTGTGTTCTACCATTTACTATTCAATGCAAGACTCATTCAAAACATACTAAGTTATTCATTCCCTTGCTCTTATATTTTATGGCTTCCAGGGGCTCTTTGAGAAGGAAGTAAGTATAGTGATAACAATGCTTTGGGGAAAACTGTGTGCATGGCAACCTGTTTTAAAACATGCTTTCTCCACACGAAATGGGTTTTGCTATAAAGTATTATAGGAATTTATGCATGCTGGGGATCTTAAGTATGCTATTAGAATTTTTTAATTCCAACTACCTCTTTCTGTTAATGGAAAAGAAATGGTTTAACAGCTGCCTCAGGGTAACAAAGAATGTGGACTATGTGAGGCAGTACTCTACCGTTGCCCTGGTGCCCTGGAATATATGTTTTCTTGTATTAGGAATTTATTAGGAACCAGAAGTCTTTGACAAACAAACTTGACTATGACAAGCCTTTCGTTTGTCAAAGAACCACATGTAGACCATGGTGGTCAAGTCTTGTTGAGTTGAGCTAGTGTTGAAGGATGGCAAGTCCTGTGTGTTGCCGCTGGTGATTTTGATTTTGTCTTGGAAATAGTACAGTAAACAGCTTTTTTTTTTTTTTTGAGTAAACAGCTTTTCAGAAAACAGTACTTCCATTATTTGGAGGGTGCATGCATGAGGGAGATTTGCTGTGATTTTGACTGTACATAGCCGGACCTTACAAAAACCTTTCTTAGAGAGTGACAAGGAGAACCATTGCATGGTGATTATAGTTTGTTTTTGTTAAAATCATTATTCATTTGTTTTAAATCAGTGCTATCCAATAGAACTTTTTTGCACTGGTGAAAATGTTCTAAAATCTGCACTGTCCTTATGTCAATTTTAATCTTAGCTCTATTTTAATTCTAGCATTGGCAAAGTTTTTATGTATTTGTGTGCTAAGTTGCTTCAGTCATGTCCAACTCTTTGTGACCCTATGGACTGTAGCCTGCCAGGCTCCTCTGTCCATGGGATTCTCCAGGCAAGAATACTGGAGTGGGTTGCCATGCCCTCCTCCAGGGGATCTTCCTGACCCAGGGATCGAACCCATGTCTCTTATGTCTCCTGCATTGCAAGCAGATTCTTTACCCCTGAGCCACTGGGGAAGCCCTATATATATATGTATTGGTTTCTTATATTATACATAGAAGTGTAATATTTGAAACTAGTAATAAAGAATGCTTTTACCCTAAAAAAATCTGCACTGTCCAGTATCATAGTCACCAACCACACATGCCTGTTGAGCACTTGAAGTATGGCTCAGTGTATACACATGAGGAATGGAATTTTAAACTTTATTTGGTTTCAGTTGATTTAAATTCAGATAGCTACTGTGGCTTGTGGCTACCATATTGGACAGTGCAGGTTTAAAACTGTCTGCTCCTCAAATGTAAGAAGGCTCACATGAATAGTTCCATATTCTGTGGCCTTTCAAAAAATTTAACATGTAAGACCCTAATACCTAATAACTCTCCCCACTGAGAAGTGTGTGTGTATGTGTGTGTGTGTATGTGTGTGTACAGAGATTATTTAAAGAGATAGGTTAGTCTTAAGATAGAGCTGAGATGTCTTGAACTAAGTGAAAATATCCCCAGAGAAGTATATCTTATGACTTAAGTCTACTCTATGTGAAACAAAAAATGAACCCCTAAGTCTTACGTGGCACAGATTTTATTGCATTTGCAGGAGTTGTTGCTGTTCTGCATGCAGAATTGTGTTTCTAGCACTTGTGTTTTGCTGGCACATGAATGCCATAAAATCAGCATGCTTAGCAGCGTTGCCTATTTTGAGAATTCTGTTCTTGAGTGTTGTGGTTTATTTTGTTGTTCTATCTCTGTCTCTGAACACATATGAAAAAATGAGTGAACCCAGTCATTTGCCTTGGAGCTTCCCTTTGTTAGGCTTACCCTGTGCCATTTTGATGCATTGGCAGAGTTTAGGGCTGATAGCCAGCAGACAGGAAATGAGAGCCATTAGGTTAGAGCCACCCAAGTCCACTTGTTAAAGTGGGGAGGGAATTACTCTTGGTACAGGAAAATCATGCACTTGGCAGTTTTCACTGCTTCTTTCTATTTCCATGACTTTTTGAGAGATGTCATGTTATAAAAACATATAACCCTCATAACCAGCAATGGCTTATATTTTTATGTAATTTCAGAGTACATTTGTGCAGTCTCTTTTGGCCCTCATAACATTTTGGTGAGGTGTTGTAGGTATCCTTAGTAATTTTTTCTGGACTCTCAAGGGGTCAAGTGACCAGTCTGAAGGTACGTAGCTAATAACTACTACAACCAAGAGAGTGAGGGGTAAGATGTGGGCCCACCCCTCTCTTTCCCGAGTTTAGCAGCAGGGAAGGAAGCTTGAACTACTAGAGAAAATGGAGTTCCTTTGGCTCTTTGAACCTTCTCACTTGTGGTGTCAGGGTACACACCTTTTGGGCCCACTGTAGCATACAGCTGAGACTTGAACTACTTGTGGCCTGGGTTAGCATGATATGGGGATTCTGGCCCCACCTCAAACAAGCTGTGTGCCTGGTGAATCACTTGAACATCCTTGACCTTCATTTCTTCTCACATAGGAAGTTGAGTGCATCTTCCAAATCCCCTTTTGTTGCAGAGAACCAGAGGGGACTGTATGTTTGTATAGTGAGAGTGCATGGATAAGGATATATCAACTTTTCTGGGTTCTTGTTTTGAAAAAATATTCTTTGGTTATTATGTGTTTTCTTTATTGAAAACCCTTTGATAACAGTAAAAGTGGTTTTCCTGGATTAAAATCTAACTAGGAGATATTTTCTACTTGATTGTTTATCTAACAAATCTTATCTTTTTTGCCATTCTTGAGCTTTTTCTTTGTCTTCGCCATACTGTAGCCCCACCTTCCCCCTTTCCAGTATTTTGTCCAGAAGTCAGGGAGGAGAGTGAGGTTTTGTTGATTTTGTTTATGTATTTATTGATATTTACTCAATATGTTTAGTGTAAATCTTTGTTTTCTAGCCTGTCAGCATAGGGTTTCTCCAATTGCTTCCTCTTCTCTCTTTTAAAAAAAGTGAATTTTGAACTCTTATGGAATTCAGATTTCTGTTGCTATAAGTCAGTAAAAACTTGGCCAAGGCTAGGAGTAGCTCAGGCGTAAAACACTTATGCCCTGGCAAAGCCATCTGCATAGATCAGTAGAGCTCTTGAGGGGTTGATCAGCCGGCTTGTTTACTTGGAACCAAGCAAGAGGAACCCCAAACTGAGCCTGTGACTCCAAGTCAAAGTACAATTGTAGGCCTATCTCGTGGAGAAGCTTTATTTCTACAGAAACTCAAGATGGCAGCATCTATGTCAATAATCAGTCCTACTTTGAATACTACATGTAACTCGACGTAGTTGGAGCAACACATAAAGTTTCTAATTTGAAAATAGCAAAATTGTACAAATTATTTCTCAAACCCTTGTACCTATGAGAATGCTTATTGAAATGGAAAACTTACATGTTGTTGGCCTATATTAGTGGTCTTCAGTACATTTCAGTCTAAATTGAAATGCTTTTATAAATTTTCTAAATAAAGTACTTCCAATTTAAAATAAAAGCAAGTGATCAGTTCCTCTGACAAAAGAAGGAGACCATTGGTTATGGTTGGATTAATGTCTTCCTGGAGTGACTAAGTAGTATTAGAATATTCCTTAGTATTTTCTCTGAGGGGGAGTAATTGTGGAAAGTGTTTGGGATCATAAATAGAATAATTGTGCAAAATTTTTTACATTTTGCTGAATCCATTCATCTTTTGCTCTAGTGACAGATACAGTGATGCCAGTGATGACAGCTTTTCAGAGCCAAGGTTAGCTGAGTTGGAAATCAGCTGAAACTGACCCATGACTTGGAATCACCAGGACAACCTGAGAGGGTGAGATGGAGCCTTGAAGTTCTTGTTTGTTATGTAGACAAGCTGTCGTCTTGGTGCAGAAGGGAGCATCACAGGACTCATCTCACAGGATCCCGGGATGCTCCTGTTTGACTGGCATAGTGAGCAGAACAAACTTGACAGCTGACTATGCTTCCGGTAATCTGGAACACCCCTGGGAAAGCTGGCAGTTAGGAATGTGCATGAGGCCAGGAATACGCATATCTGAGTACCTATGAATGGATAATGAAGGCTGTGGTGGTTAGAGCTGTACGAGCATAGCTGAGGGGTCAGCAGACTTGTGCTGGAAAGGGCCAGACAGGAGCTGTTTTCAGCTTTTCAGGCCCTGCAGTGCCTTGGAGATGGAGAACAGGCTTGGGTGTCCACACATGAATAGGCAGGGCTATGTCCCTATACAACTTTATTTCCAAACACAGTGTGTTGACCCGTGATCTAGGTCGCTCATGAAAAAGCAGACTTCCTTGAATTTGTAGAAAATAAAATAGTGTTTTCTTTCTTTGTAGGGAGATGTCAGAGACTGGCTTGGCTTCCAAGGGCAGCTTATGTCCCTCGCAGCTTCTGGAGGTTTTATTAGAGAAGGTAGCAGCCTGGATGGCTTTATTCCATTCACGCTCACAGGCTGCTGCTGCTTGGACATCCCTAGGAGTAGGACAGGTCTTAAAGTGTTCCTGTTCTTTAGTAGTTTAGTTCAGTTCAGTCGCTCAGTTGTGCCTGACTCTTAGTGACCCCATGGACTGCAGCACGCCAGGCCTCCCTGTCCATCACCAACTCCCGGAACTTGCTCAAACTCATGTCCATCGAGTCGGTAATGCCATCCAACCATCTCATTCTCTGTCATCCCCTTCTTCTCCCGCCTTCAATCTTTCCCAGCATCAGGGTCTTTTCCAGTGAGTCAGTTCTTCGCATCAGGTGGCCCAAGTATTGGAGTTTCAGCTTCAGCATCAGTCCTTCCAATGAATATTCAGGACTGATTTCCTTTAGGATGGACTGGTTGGATCTCCTTGCAGTCCAAGGGACTCTCAAGAGTCTTCTCTAGCACCATAGCTCTTTAGTAGGGACAGCAGTTTTTGGAAAATTTGCACAGAGTCAGTCACTCCAGTATGATTTCTCTTCTTATTTCACTTAGGGGCAGAACATTGCTGTTCACCAGGGAAGGCACATCCAGGTTTGTTTAGGTTTGCCTCAAACATGGAGCCTTTCAGAAGCAAACCAAAATGATGCAAAGATCAGTTGGAGATACTTTAAAGACTTACATTATTCAGCTTCTGATGTGGCTAATATGTATATTCTTTTTTTTTTTTTTAAGGCTCTGAAGTAACTGAAGCCAAGATGAAGGAACTATCTGATGAAATCACCACACTCGTAGAATCACTCTGTTCTCCACCAAACATGGGATGTCCAGCCTCAAGGGGAATTTAATAATACATACTTCAATAAACCAGAATCAAAGGGGTGGTTTTTCTTTTTCCTCCAGAGGCGACCGTTGGTTCTTGCAGATTTCTTCAGCCGATTAAACATTTCCCAACTATCTCAGTGGACAGAAAGTGTTTTGGTGTTTTGTCTGGCATATGGTGATGTCCAGGTGGTAAGCAAGGATCCAGGTAACTGAGGCTTCTCCAGGCTATATGGGAAGGCTGGCAGGGCACAGACAATGACTAGTTTTGAGTCAAAAATGAGTCCTTCTGTTACCTGGAATTCAGCCACGGATTTACATGTGGCCCAAGCTTATTTCAATTTCTCACTGTTTATTTCTATTAAAAAGTAAAATGAAACAGATCCAAGACTAGGGTTGGTAAGTAAGACCCTGGCCTCAGGCATTGAATTTAAGGGAACATAAAAAAATTCAGGAGTCAAGATCAGTAACACATACACACACATATTTAATTGAGGTGAAATTCATATAACATAAAATTAACCATTTAAAAGTGAACAATGCAATAGCATTAGGTACTTTCACAGTGTTGTGCAACCACCACCTTTATCTGGTTCCAAAACATTTCCATTCCTCCAAAATAAATCCCCACATCCATTAGCAGTCACTGTCCATTCCTCCCTCCCAGCCCTCTGCAACTCCTTTCTATTTCTGTGGATTTGCCTATTCTGGATATTTCATATTACTGGAATCAGACAACATGTGGCCTTTTGTGTCTGGCCTCTTTCACTGAGCTTGATGTTTTTTAAGTTCATCCACAGTGTAGCCTATGTCAGTTCTTCCTTCCTTTTTATGGCTGAATAGAATTTCCTGGTATGGATTAAACTACAATCTGTTTATCCATTCATCCATTGATGGGCACTTGGGTTGTTTCTACCTTTTGTCTTTTGTGGATAGTGCTTCTGTGAACAGTCATGTGTAAATGTATTTGTTTTTGTTTTTGCTACACCGTGAGGTTTGTGGAATCTTAGTTCCCTGACCTGGGGATCAAACCCAGGCCCACGACAGTGAAAGCACAGAGTCCTAACCACTGGACCACCACGGAAGTTCTGTAAATAATTAAATATGTTTGTTTGTTTTTTTAAAAGCTCTTTTGGTAAACAGTTATACCTAGGAGTGGAATTACTTATGATAATTCTGTTTGACTTTTGGAGGAAGCATCAGTAGTATTTTAATGTAAGAATTTTTAAAAACCAAAACTCATTTTAAAAAATTCACAAAGAGCAAAATACCAGATTTTAAAATAAAGATAGAATCTAGCCCTGCATCTCCCTCACCTGCGCCAGTCCCCGGCCGACTGTACAGCATTCTTATCCAGTATGCTTCCTGATTTCCCTGTTGAATGTGCTTGCGATGACTTAGTTGTTGCTTACATTTGAGCCTTCTGAAACTAATATAAATAGTTTAACTGCTCACTTGATTTTTTTGTGGTTGTCTTTGGCCTTTAACTTTTTTCTCTTAATGCTGTAAAACATTATTTTGTGAACTGCTACAGAAAATTCATCTACCAAACATGCAGAAATGAAATGAATACTTCTGGTAAACAAAAATATTAAAGAGCTTTAGGGCGCCACTTGTGAAAATTACAGCTTGAAGATCACAAGAGACTCCAAATGAAAAGCCCACAGGGAAGGTTAAAAGCTGGAATAGGCCTCCTAGAGAGAGATACGTAAGCACCGAGGGGATTCTTGAACAGCACAAGGGGTAGTCTGGTTTCAATGGGCGTTTACGATTGTAATGATTATGACTTCTAAAATAACTTATAATAGAGTGCTTACGCTTTGGGCTAATGATGCATGTAAATAGGACCGGAAGGAAGGGCACTTAAAAAACAACAAACCAGCCTCTGTGTTGTTGCTCCAGGAGATTTTCTCTTTTGGAGACAGCCGTTGAACTTGGAATCCAGCGAAGCGCAGAAAGGTGGTAGCACACCTGCTTAGGATAGTGGAGCAGCCGTGGCTGTGCACACACAGGAAGGTATTCTAAATCATTCATGTGGCAAATATGTCTGGATGAGTAACACCTGGTGTAGGTGCTGGGGGAATTGAGGGGAAGCAGAATCTGCCCCCCAAGTGTGTCTCTTTGGCAAAAGGACTATTTTAGGCTGATTTTAAAGAAACAGCAGACAAGGAAAAGCTTTGAAAACTGAATAGAAGCTGCCCTATTTAAGAGACATTTACATTTATAAGGGAAACCTCCATGACTGTAAATCTCCGGAACTGCTTCTCAGTGAAGAAGGCAATGACTTCAATCTGCATAACAACCTCACCCTGGATTCCTGGGCTTTGCCTGGTCACCTCCCCTAACTGGCCTCCCCCACAACATCTTTTCTCTTTAGCTGGAGATGGTAGCAAAGATGATGGTTTGGGCTGTTTAGAAGTTGCTCAATTTTCCTTGGTCTCTTCCAGCAGGTATACATGCTATTAAACTGAAACCAAGCAGGACCCTCTTGGATACCAAAGACTTTCCGTGTCCTGTTTCTTGTAGAAAAAGGCTTCAGTGTCCTATACTTTCCCCGAGTTCCAAAGAGCAGACTTAGTCAGTTAGTAATTAGGAAAGTGAGAGGATGCGGAAACAAAGGACAGGCAGTTGGGCAACAGTTCAGTTCAGTCACTCAGTCGTGTCCGACTCTTTGCGACCCCATGGACTGCAGCACACCAGGCCTCCCTGTCCATCACCAATTCCCGGAGCTTACTCAAACTCATGTCCATCGAGTCGGTGATGCCATCCAACCATCTCATCCTCTGTCGTCCCCTTCTCCTGCTTTCAATCTTTCCCAGCATCAGGGTCTTTTCCAATGAGTCAGTTCTTCACATCAGGTGGCCAAATTATTGGAGCTTCAGCTTCAGCATCAGTCCTTCCAATGAATATTCAGGACTGATTTCCTTTAGGATGGACTGGTTGGGATCTCCTTGCAGTCCAAGGGACTCTCAAGAGTCTTCTCTAACACCACAGTTCAAAAGCATCAATTTTTTGGCACTCAGTGTTCTTTATAGTCCAACTCTCACATCCATACATGACTACTGGAAAAACCATAGCTTTGACTAGACGGACCTTTGTTGACAAAGTAATGTCTCTGCTTTTTAATATATGCTGTCTAGGTTGGTCATAGCTTTTCTTCCAAGGAGCAAGTGTCTTTTAATTTCATGGCTGCAGTCACCATCTGCAGTGATTTTGGAGCCCCCCAAAATAAATATTGGGCAGCAATAGTTCAGTGATGATATAGAGCCCTAGTTCCTCTTCCAGGGATGCATGACAATCTGATGCTTATCTTTGAGTTGTTCTGCAGAAAATGAGGGCTTCTCTTGTGGCTGAGATGGTAAAGAATCTGCCTGCAATGCAGGAGACCTGGATTCAATCCCTGCGTCAGGAAAAACTAAGACCCTCACCCTAGTGATGGATGGTGACTAATTGTTGAGCATAAGCAGTAGACCTCAGATTGATTGAAACCAGATTGATGATGTTGATTCCCAAAACATTACCCTGTCGCTGCCTCACACACCAGTCAGAGAACTGTGCATGAGCTGACACGCATGCTTTTACCCCCTTTTGCCTTTGAAGATCTTACACCCTGGCCAGCCAGTAAGATGGATCTGAGATTAGCCTACATCTCCTATCTTTGCTGGTGGCCTCTCAATCAATAAACCTTTCTCTGCCTCAAACTCCAACGTTTCAGTCTGTTTGGCCTCAGGAGACACATGCACACAGTCTTTGGTTCAACAACAGAATTTGTTTTTCTCCTGTTAATCTGTTATTACAGAAAGTTCTCAGTCAAGAACCTAGAAGGGCAGAGGCAAAATGATTTTTCTTCCCCTGCAGAAGCAACCTACCCTCTTGCCCCTGACCTTTTCTTCAGGGAAGGCAGGCTTTACACAAATCTATAGGAAAATAACCATTTAATTATAATTGTGATATGTTCAGGGAGCTATGAATGTCAAAGAATAAGGACAAAGACTCTTATGGGAGAGTGTAAAATGGGATCCTCTGACAAACTAGTGAGCCAAGAAAGGCCTTTTGAGCAAAGCAGGTAAATGTTTTACACAAATTTATGCTCATGGTCTCACAGTGCAAAAATAGTGGGCAGAGAGCTCCAAGATCCAGTGGGGGTGTGGTTTCCCAGACTGGCAGGCAGTTGGGTGAGTGGTAATAGTGTTTCACTGGTGTCATCACTTGCTTGGTATCAGCCCACACTTTTCCTTTATTGAAATTTGGATTGAACTGAAGCTGAAGGGACTCAGTTTCTTTGTTTTCTCCATAAGTTCTCCAGCTCCATTCCTGATTGTCACTTTTGTTGCTATATTTCTTACTTGGACTTTCTATTTGTTGTAGTAAAAAGTACCAGTTCCATGCACATCTGTGCTCTGTTAAGGTCAGTGCCAGATATCTACACTCCACCGTTTCCCCATAGAGTTGAAGTTCTGCACCCTGAAGATGCCATACAAGAGGGGAGATACACAGAGACAGCCCCAGAAATCCAGAGGTAGTGAAACGTCTGTGGGTTCTGAGTTAGTGTTTTTGGGGTTTGGTTGAATTTCTTGAATGGAGCAAGAAAGAGCTCAAGATCATATAGCAGCATTGTGTCTGGATTGCTTTCTCCCTAGGCTGCCAAACCCTTCTGAGAGTCTCCCTTCTAACTCTTTCACTTGTGGATGGGAAGATGTAGGATTCTTTGAATCTGCAAAATAGAATCAAACTTGTACTCTTAGGGTCAGTGGTAAGGAAGCAGGCTCTATACTCATCATTAATCTGAGTGGCATAGTTAGTACTAGCCAGAAAGTTAGCTCTGGACAAGTAACCAGCCTCTCAGTTTAGAGGTAGGCTTTTCTTGAGCGATACCATTATTTCATTTGTGTTTACATTTGAGTATGGGTTTATTAATAAGCCAAATGTAATGATGAGCTGCTGTTTTGCATATATCACTGCTTCTTCTATTATCAGTAATAATAGGTGAGCCATTTTGGAAAACAGCTCATTTGATTGTGACTCATACTGCCCTTGAACAAAGCAACTGGATTTCCATCTTAATTTGAATTTTGCTAAACACCAGGGTTTTTCACTGGTCCAGTAGACATCCTACCCTATTTCTACATAGGCTTTCCATATGTGACATATGGACACTGATGGAAATACAAATTGAATTTTTTGAGCTGTTTTTTGCTATGCAGCTTTTGGTCTTCTAGGTTTATGCCCATGAATATCTCTAAAAGATAGTGGCAAATTCTATGGGGCCCACTTTCTATCCCTAAAACTTCTTTGGTATTACCTGCTTCCTCTGAGAAGAATACCAGTGTAAAGCAGGGGAATCTAGTTGGCACTGTTTGGTTGTATAGTTCATTTATAGCCAAAATGGTAAGTTTTAAACTTCCCTTCTTTTTCTTGAAGAAGAAATTGTCTTGAAAACAGAATATTGCTTTAATTTTTTTTCTGGGAGAGACTAGGATTTCAGCTAATATGCTGGGAGTATTCTGAAGAGTTAGATGGAAGCCTAGAACCTGGGGTTTGGGGCCAATGTCCCAGTAAACTAAACTTTCTCACACTGAATCACCCTTTCAGGGAGATTCTCTGAATTAGAGAATCCTCATCATGTGCCACAGGCCAGGATGATGAAACTACTTGTTATAGTGGTCACTTCTGTAGAGAATTTAATGGTAAGCAGTCAGTATGTAGTTAATTTAGATTATCTGCATTTCTGGAGTAGCAATTTCTGAATTTATTTGCACAAGTATACATTATTTTAGTCTCCAACTTGAGAAATATGGAGACTCAGAAGTAATTTTCAACCCAGGATATGACTTTTTTGTTGCCACCATTGATTCTTACCTGGAAGATTTCTGATAGGAGAGAGTTATCATGGCTTTTGAAACACCTTTGCTTTCCTGAGTGAGTATCATAACTCTATGATTTTATATAATAAACTAGATGTTTTTCTTCTGTCCCCATTATCTTTATCTTTTTGTTCCAACACTCCTAGCATAATTCTTAACTTGAGTTGGAGGGAGATTTGTTTTAACCTATTTAAGAATGAAAAAGTAAAGAATATGATTACACATTCTGTATTGTTCAAAGGAGACACTATCTAAAGCAGGTTTGTGGTGGAGGGGGTGGTAAACTGGCTAAATTCCACCTATTTTTTTTAATTAATGTTTTATTTACATGTAGTCACTCACCTTCCTTTACATATTATCTATGGTTGTCTTCAAGCTACTACAGCAGAGTTGAGTGGTTGCCGCAGAGACCCACAAGCCTACAATATTTACTATCTGGCACTTTACAGAAAAAGTTTATTGACTACTGATCGAAAAGGTACAAGGCAAGAAAAATTATTTACAAGTCTCCAGTGGAACCTAAATTTTAAAAATCCTTTTTCTACATAATGAGGATATTCTCTTAAAAAGATTATAAAAGAATTCTTGTTCCCTTCCCTGGAGACCATATTATCAAATGGTTCTGGGTTCTTTCAGAGGCATATCATGCAAAAATTCTTGTTTTACTATAATATTTAAGCAGCATTCTTATTTCAGATGTGGTTATATTTCTCTAGTGAAAAAATGAGTACAAAAAAATGTACAAGGGAAAGGTCAATTTTTAGTTCAATTTGTCACAGATATTGTGCACACCCTGCCTACCCAACCCTGAATTGATGCGGCTGAGAATATGGAAAAACCTGTGATCTAGCTGGGTTCTTGAACCAAATCCTGATGCATGAGTAGGAATTGAGTAGATGCATCTTTGTATTAGAAATACTGGCAAGACTGAAAGCTTCCCTAACCTGGGAAAGCAAATAGATACCCAAGTTCAAGAATCACAGAGAGTCCCAAACAAGAGGAAACCAAGAGAGCCACACCAAAAGACACATGATACTAAAATGACAAAAATTAAAGACGGAGAATCTTAAAAGTGGTAAGTGAAAAGCAACCAGTTATGTATAAGGGAACTCCCATAAGAACTTTAGCTGACTTTTCAGCAGAAACTCTGCAGGCCAGAAGGGAGTGGCACAATATATTCAAAGTGATAAAAGGGAAAAACCTACAACCAAGATTACTCTACCTGTCAAGGCTTTCATTCAGATTTGAAGGAGAGAGAGAGTTTCACAGTCAAGCAAAAGTTAAAAGACTAAAAGACTTCAGCACCACTGAACCAGCCTTTACAAGAAATGTTAAAGGGACTTCTCTAAGCAGAAAAGACCACATTAGAAATATGAAAATTATGAAAGGAAAAATTCATTGGTAGAGGCAAATATACTTTAAAGGTAGTTAACCAACCACTTACAAATACAGTAGGAAGGTTAATAGATAAAAGTAGTGAAATCAGGTAATTGGCCTCCAACTAATAAAAATAAATGGAAAATAAATTTTTTTAAAAAGTAGTAAAATCATCTATATCCACAATAAGTAGTTAAGGGATATACAAAACAGAAAGATGAAAAATATGAAGACAAAACTTTAAAGGTGGCTGGGGGGAGTGAAAATATGGAGTTGTTAGAATGTATTTACACTTGAGATTATCAACTTATTATAATCATATATGTGTATGTATATATATGTGTGTATATATACATACGTTGTTATATGTAAATCTTATGATAACCACAAATCAAAAACCTATGATACACATACACAGACATGAAACTAAAGATTGTCATCAAATTACAAAGAAAGAACACAAAACAAGAAAGGAAAAAGAACTACATAAACAACCAGAAAATAATGAACAAAATAGCAATAAGTACATACCTATCAATAATTAGTTTAAATATCAATGGACTGAATGTTCCAATCAAAAGACAGACTGGCTGAATGGATACAAATACAAAACCCATACATATGCTGCCTACAGGAAACTCACTTCAGATCTAAAGACACATGTAGACTGAAAGTGAGGGGATGCAAAAAGCTATCCCATACAAATGGAAATGAAAAGAAAGCTGGGATAGCAGTACTCATATCAGACAAAATAGACTTTAAAACAAAGACTATAATAAGAGAAAAAGACATTTCATAATAATAAAGGGATAAATCAAAGCAAGGTTATAACAATTGTAAATATATATGCACTCAACATAGGAGCACATAAATACATTAAGCAAATATTAGCCAGTGCTATCCAAAAAAATAAAATGTGAGCCATATGTAATATTTGAAAATTTGTAGTAGCTATATTACAAAGTAAAAAGAAACAGGTGAAATTAATTTTAATAATATATTTTGCTACTATATATGTAAATATAATTTCAACATGTAGTCAATATAATATTTTAATGAGATATTTTATGTTCTTTTTGTTTTATTAAGTCTTTGAAGTTTGGTGTGGATTTTATATTTACAAACACATCTTAATTCAGACTAGCCACATTTTGTTTTTGTTTTTGTTTTAATTTTTATTTTTTCCATTTATTTTTATTAGTTGGAGGCTAATTACTTTACAGCATTGCAGTGGTTTTTGTCATACATTGAAATGAATTAGCCATGGATTTACATGTATTCCCCATCCCGGTCCCCCCTCCCACCTCCCTCTCCACCTGATCCCTCTGGGTCTTCCCAGTGCACCAGGCCCGAGCACTTGTCTCATGCATCCAACCTGGGCTGGTGATCTGTTTCACCCTAGATAATATACATGTTTCGATGCTGTTCTCTCAAAACATCCCACCCTCACCTTCTCCCACAGAGTCCAAAAGTCTGTTCTATACATCTGAGTTTCTTTTCCTGTTTTGCATATAGGGTTATCGTTACCATCTTTCTAAATTCCATATATATGTGTTAGTATACTGTAATGGTCTTTATCTTTCTGGCTTACTTCGCTCTGTATAATGGGCTCCAGTTTCATCCATATCATTAGAACTGATTCAAATGAATTCTTTTTAATGGCTGAGTAATATTCCATGGTGTATATGTACCACAGCTTCCTCATTCCATTCGTCTGCTGATGGGCGTCTAGGTTGCTTCCATGTCCTGGCTATTATAAACAGTGCTGCGATGAACATTGGGGTGCACGTCAGACTAGCCACATTTTGAATGCTCAGTAGCTGCATGAGGGAGTTGCTGTGGTGTTGGACAGCACAGCTCTAGATTCTGTATAAAGGGGATATGTACATCCACCACTTGCTCATGGTGGAATCCCTGGGTGTAATTCAGAGAGCATAAATATAATATTAAAATCATAAAGCATCTCCTATATGCTTATTTGCTTATTTTTGTGTTTGGGGTGAAACCAGTATAGTATAGCCACTTGTGAGACTTGCTGTTGGGTTTGGCAGTCTGCCATCTGACTGGTTTTTTCTGGTGGCCCCCAGGTACCTGAGCCCTACCTCTGCCTCTGTGTTTTGAGAAAGTGCTTGCTTCACTCTTCCTTAGAACTCTCCAGATACTGAACAGTATTTTTAAGAGAGGAAAGACACAGGTTAGTTGGTTTTACTTTTCTAGGGTTTCCAACTCTGTACCCAGGACCATCATAGGGGAAATTTACTTGACAGGTTCTTTTACATTCCCCTTAATAACATTTGCGAGTAATGAGTATTTTCTGCATTCAAAGGAAAACAAATATTTTCAGCAAAATCTACTGATTGCCAGTGTCGTACTTCTACATCTTGGCCTTGATTTGGGTATAGTTTAGAAAATAACCAGACCACCTGTCAAAGCTTCAGGTGGAAGCTACTGTTGATCAGCAGATTTGGCCTTTCTAATCATAAGGACTGAAGAAAATGGAATTCTTAAAAAAGAAAGTTTGAGACACATGGATAATTCAATTCGTCAAACATTTTTGAGTCAACTTTGCCAGTAGTGTGCTGGACAGTAGACTTTGAGCCCTATGTTCAGATAATTAATTCTGATGTTAGGGCAGATTGGAAGAGATTCACACATGAGTAACATCTGAGTCTTTCAAGAGTTCTTTAATGGAGAAATAGAATCATGTCATGGCATCTTTCCTGGGAGGTGATGACATGTATGTGAGGCTTTCTCCTCTACTGAGAGAAGCTGTACACACATGTGAACATGCTCAAGGATGATTTCCTCCAACTTAGGGTAGAATTGGGTAGATATATGGGATTGTGACATGTTTCATGAAGGGTTTTATAATACTGGGCTTTCAGCTGTTGAATGATGAACAGTTGGAAATGCAGTCATGCTCTGCAGTTGGGAATTTATTAAATTTGTAAATTACACTCAAATCCCTTTCCATGGCTCTCATGATTCCTACCTGTTTCTGGCTTGATAATAAATAATTGCATATTAGTATAATTCTTTTCTAATCTGAAACAGAATGAAGGCAACCTAGGAAACCTGTAGCAGGAAAGTTGCTCCTAACGCTGATGACCCAATCAAAGTTGTTTAAAAATGACAGTTGATAAAGGAAAAACATGACTATGAACTGGAAAATTTCTTCAACTGGCTGTGTAAACGATATCTTAATTTAGAAGTGAGATTTACTGTTTATTGGGCATTTGTTTTAAATTTAGTATATAGTCTGGGTCTATTGATCTTGACAGCACACCTCAGTGCAGACTAGTCACATTTCCAGTGCTCAGCAGTGGTTCTCTGCGGTATGTCAGACTCTGTGGTTGACCATACCACAGAAGAAATGGGGCTTCCCTGAGGGTCAGTGGTAAAGAATCTGCCTGCCAGTGCAGGAGATGCAGGTTCAATCCCTGGGTCGGGAAGATCCCTGGAGGAGGAAATGGCAACCTGCTCCAGTATTCCTGCCTGGGAAATCCCATGGACAGAGGAGTCTGGTGGGCTACAGTCCATGGGGTCACAAAGAGTCAGACACGACTAAACACACATGCACAGGAAATAGGCACACCTAACTGAGTCACGACCAGCCAGGTTGCCTGTCTACATTTCTATGAGCAGATCAGGAATGGGCCAGATCCCCCACACTACCTGCTGAGTCTTACTCACTTTTCTAATTTTTGTCTGATGGGTACAAAATGGTATCTTCTTGTTTTAACATTTCTCTAATTGCTGGTAATATTAGCCATTCTGATCTCCACCTTTGTGAATTGCCTTTTCTTAATCTTTGTTTCTCTTTGATTTCCTGACTTAAATTTTTCATATCTATACTAGCTTTATTGAGATATAATTCACATACCATACAATTTACCCATTTAAAAAGCATTCACAGATTTTCAGTACATTCACAATGTTGTGCAACCATCACCACTATCTAGTTTTAGAACCTTTTCATCAGCCCCCAAAGTGGCTGTTCCTTGAGCTCCGGGAGACACGTTTATGTTGGGCATTCCCTGTGACCTTGCTGATCTTACAGGCCTGGGTGAAAGGTCCATGCACTCTGGTCACTGAGGCCCTGGCTTCTGTCTTCCACAGCTTGGTTGTTCAGCTTGTTTTGGAGCGTGTGTTCTTCCGATGGAGCCTCCCACAGCCCACTCCCTCACTCTGTGCTTATTGCCAGCATTGGTTTCTGTTTGCTTGCAGCCAGGAGAAAGCAAAGTCATAAATTTGTACCTCAAGGAGGGGTTTTTGCAAGGAACAGATCCTAGAATGTGAAGCGGATTGAGTTGTAGTGAATGGCTGAGCCCTCCCTCTTTTCTATAATAAAGGGCATGCTCCCTTGGGAAGCAGGCTGCTAAAATGGTGCCATGCGTAGTAGGGGAAGCTCCTGCCACCTCACTCAGGTGGGGCCTTGGAAGACACTGGGTGAAGGAAATTCAGTGAACACAAACTTTCTCTCCACTGCCAGGGAGGCAAACTGACAAGTAGACACTTTACTAAAGATGTTCTAGGGAGGGTCATGTCCATGTTTGACACGTTACTTTTCTTTTTTTTCCTTTTTATTGAACATTTTTGGCCCCTCTCTGTTCACATCATATAGTGGATATCATTCAGGCCACATATTGCAAGACCATAAGGCAAGACCGTGAGACGTCACATCTCATTCTACCTGAGTCATGGATATCACCAATAGATATCTGACTTGGGAGCTGGATGGGGTAACTATGATTTTGAGTTGCTTCCTATTGGGGAAGGGGGCCAGTTCTTTTTTGGTTGTATGTGGATTAGCTGTAGTAGGTAGTAGCATTAAAAAATATGTGCAGGAGTAAAGGAGTGTGTGTGTGTGTGTGTGTGTGTGTGTGTGTACAAACAATAAACTACCAAGGATAGACTGTGCTATATACACTTGTTATTTTGTCTTCCCAGGGAAGAAACCAGTAGTCAGGTTTCTGCTGTGATAATGCTACATAACAACTAAGCACCCTGCTTCCAATCTCAGTGGCTTACAAAAGCAAGCAAGCACTTATTTCTTACCCATGGGTCTGCAAGTGGTTGTGGCTTTGCAACACTTGGCTCTGGCTGCAGGTTGGTTTCTGATCTGTTTGATATATCCCTAGTGGCTACTCAAGGCCTGTTCTCATGGCCAATGGTAAAAGTGCCAAAGAGACCAACCCAAACCCTGCAAGCACAGCTAAAACCTTTAATTCCATTGGCTAAATCAGCGAGGGTTGGCATTTATTCTTGGCCCACAGTAAACCCGGGTAAAGGAAGGGAAGGAAGGAAGAATTGAGGACAAATAACACATTCTCCTACACTCCCCTTTCTTTTGAGAAATCAACCATGTAGTTTAAATGTGTTTTCTATCTCTGCAGATTGCATCATATGTTCAGTTGCTCATGTCAGAAGCCTAGGGTACAAGAGAAAGTCCAGGTTGGGAAGGGAGGAGCATTTGTTCAGTTTTAGATATGCTGAATTTGAGCTGACTATGGGATAGTCAGAGAGATGAGACTGTTGGAGATATAGATCCAGAGGCAAACTATTGTGATTGTTTATTTTCTCACTCAAGCTCCTACAGGTTTTATTAGTGGAGCTGATGACAAGTGTTACTAGTTTCTTAGAGTCCTGGTCACTAAGGTGTCCTTCTGATGTAACTCTTGTTAAGTTATTCTGGATTCTGAACCGAGAATGGTCCTGTTACTTTTAATATATAACTGTGAGTTATTAAATGTCAACATCAGGGTGCTCTGTGTGAAATTCCCATGCAGCTTTTTATTACTTGAGAGAAATCACATGACTGAAGGACATTAGCAGGTCGTATTTTTCCATCTAGACCTGCTTTAGTGCACCATTTGTAAAGATTCTCCTGAAAAAGGATTTTCTGTTTGTGTAAATACACTTGAGTCATCATATTTCGTGCAAATTGTTTGTATTGATTAATGGTCTCTTGTTTGCTTCCTTTTGCTTGTTGTATTTATAGCTCACATTACTTATAATTGTTGGACAACAATATCGACCAGATGGCTTCATTATTCTGTGTTTCACATTTTGAATTTTAAATGTCATGTTGGATTGCTTGTTAGTGGCCAGCTGTGTCCTAGAGGAGATGAGGCCAGACCGTAGTTCAAAGATCCTGGGTCAGATACCATGAACAGTCAGTGCTGTCTGGGTGTTAGCATTTGAGGTTTCCTCTGGTCCTTGGCTGCACTTGGAGATTCACACCAGAAGGCCAGGGAGAGAGAGAAACTGGGCATCAAAGGCCTTCTGAGCCACTCAGCTGGCCTATGATCTCAATGTGTTTGAAAAACCCTTTACCCATAAGCTTGCAGAATCTACTATATGTTAGAAATTTTAACCACATTTACTAATATTTAAAAGTAAGAGTATCATTTGGGGGCCAAGAGGAAATATCAACAACCTCAAATATGCAGATGATACCACTCTAATGGCAGAAAGTGAAGAGGAACTAAAGAATCTCTTGATGAGGGTGAAAGAAGAGAGTGAAAGGGCTGGCTTGAAACTCAGCATTCAAACAATGCCATCTGGTCCCATCACTTCATGGCAAATAGATGGGGAAACAATGGAAACAGTGAGAGACTTTATTTTCTTGGGCTCCAAAATCACTGTGGATGGTGACTGCAGCCATGAAATTAAAAGATGCTTGCTCTTTGGAGGAAAGCTATGGACAAACCTAGAGAACATATTAAAAAGCAAAGACATCACTTTGCTGACAAAGGTCCATATAGTCAAAGCTATGGTTTTTCTAGTAGCCATGTACAGATGTAAGAGTTGGACCATAGAGAAGGATGAGTGCCAAAGAATTGATACTTTTGAATTGTAGTGCTGGAGAAGACTCTCGAGAGATCCTTGGACTGTAAGGAGATGAAACCAGTCAATCCTAAAGGAAATCAACCCTAGATATTCATTGGAAAGGCTGA
Organism: Odocoileus virginianus; assembly: GCF_023699985.2. Taxonomy (NCBI): domain Eukaryota; kingdom Metazoa; phylum Chordata; class Mammalia; order Artiodactyla; family Cervidae; genus Odocoileus; species Odocoileus virginianus. The sequence continues at coordinate 158,549 of NW_027224268.1, forward strand.
TGTTGAAGCTCCAATACTTTGGCCACCTGATGTGAAGAGCTGACTCATTGGAAAAGACCCTGATGGTGGGAAAGATTGAGGGCAGAAGAAGGGGTGACAGAGGATGAGATGGTTGGATGGCATCACTGACTCAATGGACATGAGTTTGAGCAAACTCCAGGAGATAGTGAAGGACAGGGAAGCCTGGCATGCTGCAGTCCACGGGGTCACAAAGAGTCAGACACAACTTAGTGAGTGAACAACAGTAGTAATATTTAAAAAATATGAGTATCAGTTGGGAGTCAAGAAGAAAACAGATGACATACTCAAATAGGATAAATTGAGAAATGGTTTCTTAAGGGACTATTTATAATAGCATTGGTTAAGGAAAACACGGTACAGTGAAGCAGCTGCAGCTATAGAAAAGAGTGATTGGGCCATGGAATAGCCAGACATTTGGCCTCTCTAATGTGGGTGGGTACCATCCACTCTATTGAAGACCTGAATAGAATAAAAGCGCTGAGTAAGAGGGAACTGCCAATTCTTAGGTGGCTCAGTGGTAAAGAACCTGCCTGCCAATGCAAGAGACATGAGTTCCATCCCTGGGTCAGGAGGATCCCCTGGAGGAGGAAATGGCAACCCACTCCAGTATTCTTGCCTGGGAAATCCCATGGATAGAAGAGCCTGGTGGGCTGCAGTCCATGAAGTCACAAAAAGTTGGACAAGACTGAGTGACTGAACAACAAGAGGGAGCTCCTCCTGTCTGACTGCTGAGCTGGGACAACAGCCTTTTTCTGGCCTTGCACTTGGCCTAACACATCAGCTCTCCCTGGGACTTGAGCCTATTGGCTTTTGGACTGGGACTTATGTCATTGGCTCTCCTTGTTCTCAGGCCTTCAGACTCAGACTGCAACTACTCATTAGCTCTCCTGGTTCTCCAGCTTAACTCACCCTGCAAATCTTGGGACTTCTCAGCCCCATGATCATGTGAGCCAATTCAGTATAACAAATTTGTATCTCTCTTTATCACACATACACACACACACACACACACACACACACACACATCGTATTTGTTCTGTTTCTCTGGAGAACTCTGACTAATACAAAGGGCAAGGCAACAGGTGCCTTTCTTAGAGGCACCTAAGACAGTCCTAGCCAATGGGCAGGGAAGGAGCTGAAGGAATAAATACTTAAGTCTCACTCTTCTCCTTGATGCCTCTAACTGGTTGAACTCACCTGGAAATTCTAGAGCAATGGAGACAGTAGCAACAGTATTTAAAGAGTCTGAGATACAAAGCAGGATGGAGAAGGATGAAAAGAGGGGCTGATGGAGCCTCTCCAGATAACCTATCTAAAAGAACTATAATTACCGCTTTCTTATATAGCCTGCCAGAGGTATGCTATGCATACAGAAGCATATATGTTGATCTTCGTAATTTCCATGATATTTCAAACTCCTCCAAAAATATCACTTTGATGGGTACCTAATATTAAAAGGGCTATCGCTCAGTTGGTAAAGAATCCACCTGCAATGCAGGAGACCCCAGTTCGATTCCTGGGTTGGGAAGATCTGCTGGAGAAGGGATAGGCTACCCACTCCAGTATTCTTGGGCTTCCCTTGTGGCTCAGCTGGTAAAGAATCTGCCTGCAGTGCGGGAGACCTGGGTTCGATCCCTGGGTTGGGAAGATCCCCTGGAGAAGGGAAAGGCTACCCACTCCAGTATTCTGGCCTGGAGAATTCCATGGACTGTATAGTCCATGGGGTTTGCAAAGAGTCGGACAGGACTGAGTGACTTTCACTTTAATATTAAAAAACCTTTGATTATAAAATAGACTTATATAGATGTTACATTTATATAATATAAAAGTCATAATAAATAAAACTCTTTTGTATACCTTCATCCTGCTTAAGAACTAGAACACTACCAAAACTTCAGGACACTGTGGGAACCTTCCCAATTGAATTCCTTCCCAGGAAGGATAACCATTATTTTAAACTTTATTATCATTTCTTTGTGATTATAATTTCATTATTTCTGAATATATACATATTCCTAAACAGTGTATTGTCAAACTTATTATGATTTTGGCATTGATATAGTTTCAACTGTATTTCCATAGTTTGCATATAGACTTCTGAGAATTGATTTTATACTTGACATTATAATTTTGTGATTCATCCAAGTTGATATATATTATTTAATTTATGATGCCATATATTGTTCCATTGTACGTATATGCTAGAAATTGTTTATTTTACTGTCAATGGACATTTGTCATTTTTACCTTTTTATAGTATTGCTATCTAATTTCTGTGTGCATTTGTGCTGGAGATTCTCTGGGACAGATAACTGGGAAGAAGAATAACTGGGTGACAGGGATTATCTTCAACTTTACAAGGTAATACCCTATTATATTCCAAAGTTCTTGTTCTAATATTTACCCCCATTGCCAATTTATTAGTTTTGTTGCTCCACATGTAAACAAAACACCTTTAATCATGAAAACATAACATTAATAGAGTGAAACAGGAAGACATGTACGAAAAAATTTTCAACACAAATATTGAATAAAAGACTGATATCAGTTTATTAAAAATTCTTTCACATCAGTGAGAGAAATACAGACATCTCAATTTTTTAAAATGGGCAGAAGTATATGACCCAGCAATCCCACTTCTGGGCATACACACCAAGGAAACCAGATCTGAAAGAGACACGTGCACCCCAATGTTCATCGCAGCACTGTTTATAATAGCCAGGACATGGGAAGCAACCCAGATGCCCATCAGCAGACGAATGGATGAGGAAGCTGTGGTACATATACACCATGGAATATTACTCAGCCATTAAAAAGAATTCATTTGAATCAGTTCTAATGAGATGGATGAAACTGGAGCCCATTATACAGAGCGAAGTAAGCCAGAAAGATAAAGACCATTATAGTATACTAACACATATATATGGAATTTAGAAAGATGGTAACGATAACCCTATATGCAAAACAGAAAAAGAGACTCAGATGTATAGAACAGACTTGTGGACTCTGGGAGAAGGCGAGGGTGGGATGTTTCAAGAGAACAGCATTGAAACATGTATATTATCTAGGGTGAAACAGATCACCAGCCCAGGTTGGGTGCATGAGACAAATGCTCGGGCCTGGTGCACTGGGAAGACCCAGAGGGATCGGGTGGAGAGGGAGGTGGGAGGGGGGACCGGGATGGGGAATACATGTAAATCCATGGCTAATTCATTTCAATGTATGACAAAAAACTACTGTAATGATATAAAGTAATTAGCCTCCAACTAATAAAAATAAATGGAAAAAAAAATGGAAAAACAAAATGGGCAGAAGACTTGAATAGGTGCTTCATAAAAAAAGATTTCTGAGATACCAAATAAGCATATCAAAAGGTGCTTGGCTCAGTTCTTCAGGGAAATGCAAATTTAAGACACAATGAGAAGCCGCTTTGTGCTCCTCAAATCCTAGCACTAGGGAAATGGATCATGCTAAGTGTTGGCAATGATGTGGTAGTACCCAAAACTCTTGTTCTCTGCTGGTGCTCATGTATCTCAGTACCATCATACTGGAAAATTGGTAGTCTCTACTCTAAATCTAGGCATAGCTATAACACATAACTCAATTTCCAACAGAAATTCCTACAAAATGTTAGTAATAGCATTATCCATCAAACAGTGAAAAAATAGCCCAAATGTCCATCAAGAGTTGTATATACATGCAACCAAATGGACAAATCTCACAACCATGGGAAGAATGAAAGACAGTCAGTACAAAAGAGAACATTCTATATTTTCTTAATATAAAATCTCAAAATGGACAGAACTAACTGATTGATGGTGATAGAAGTAAGGATAATTAGTTACTTTTGGGGAAGCCGATGACTTGCAGTGGACATACTGGGTGCTTCTGGAACTAATAACATTCTTTATCTTGTTCTGAGAATGAATACGTGGGTAAATTCATTTTGTGGAAGTTCATCGAGGTGTGTACCTTTTGGTACTTATGTGACATTTCAATAAGAATCATCTTGAAAATGCCATATGTTTGGAAATTAACACGTATCTAAATGATCATTAGTAAGAAAAGAAGCCAAGATGGAAATATAACTATAGTAATGACAAAACTGTATACCCAAACTTTCAAGTTAAGTTGTACTATAGGGGAAATTTATACTCTTAGATATTTACATTGGAAAAGAAGAAAGACTAATAAATATGTAACATATCCAAAGATAACAATAAAACCTTTTTTAAAAAAAGATACAGAAAGCAATAACAAAAATAAATGAAATAGAAAGCAAAGACAATTTAAAAAACTCAACAAAGACCAAAAATTGACTCAAGGAAACAAAAAAAGAGAAAAACACAAATAAACAAATGTAAGGATGAAAAAGGATGACATAGCTACAGGAGGTCCAACCATGTTCAGCTGCACAGATTTTGTTTCCCAAAGATGGGGAATGTATTATAGAGGAACTTGAGCAAATGCAGGCAGAGTAGTTAAGACTTTATTGCTGTAATCCAGGTATTACAGATGTAATGATTAAAGATGTAATGGTAGCTTTTATTTGTTAGGGAGGACATTCACCTTCTAAAGTTATCCATTTACTGTCTTAAGTTTTCTTCGAATATTTTTAGTGTTTTATTTTTACTCTTAAAACTATAATCTTTGGAATTTTAAAAGAATACAGTATGAGGTAGAGCTATGACATTTATTTTCAGATGGAAAACCATTTAACCTAATACAACTCATTTAAAAATAAATGGCAATACTACCCTTGTTGTAAATTAAGTTTCTGCATTTACTTGAATTTGTTTCTGAATTCTGCATTCTTTGTTCTACCATGAATTTGTCTCTTCCTATGGAGAAGGAAATGGCAACCCACTCCAGTGTTCTTGCCTGGAGAACCCCAGGGACGGCAGAGACTGGTGGGCTGCCGTCTATGGGGTCGCACAGAGTTGGACATGGTTGAAGTGACTTAGCAGCAACAGCATGCAGATATTATACAGCAGATTTTACAGTAAGTTTTAATATGTGGAAAGATAAATTACTCTCCTCAAAATTTTCTTTAGTTTCTCCTTGGTTTTATTTTCTTACATTTATTCTTCTATATAAGCTTTAAAATTATTTCACCTTTTTAAAAATCCTTATTTTCATGCTGATTGGAATGGCGTTTGTATATTATTTTTAGAATTGACAGTTGTCTTCCTTTCCAGAAACATGTTCTAACTTTCCATTTATTCAGGTTACCTTTGCCACGAGTATAGATAATTAAAACTTGACAGCAATTATGTTCAGTATTTTATGTCTTTTATTTGACTATTTGAAAGTAATATTCATTTTACATTATGCAGTTTAATAAGCAAATAGTGCTCATTTAGTTAATCACTTAATAGTCTAAGCATTTCCAACATTTCAAGTTGTCATGTTGAATATGGAAATTCTTGCTCTGAGAATTACTGAAAACCTTTGATTTATGATTAGGTGGAAGAGAAGGAAAAGTATTAAAATTAGATTAATCGGTTGGGGAAAGATAAATTGGGAGATTCGGATTGACATATACACACACTATATATATATAAAATAGATAACCAACAAGCACCTACTGTATAGCACAGGGAACTCTACTCAATACTCTGTAATGACCTATATGGGAAAATAATCTAAAGAAGAGTGAATATATGTATGTTTATAATTGATTCCCTTTGCTGTATACCTGAAACTAAAGCAACATTATAAATCAACTGTACATCAATACAAATTATTAAAAACAATAAATTAGATTAATTAGTTTAATATAGCTTAGCAGACACAGGTAACTTTCAAATATGTTATACACCATTGTCTCTTTTTGGCTTTTGATTTCATCATGTAGCAAAGACATAGGGGATCAGGTCTGGGGTTTGAATCAAATTATCTTCATAGTTTCTGGGTGAATCAGGTTTAGAAGTTCATCCAGAATTATTCAACAGTCTGTAAAGAAGGTACATGTATATCTAACATCCTCCACTGCCTCTGGAACCACCACCATGATGCTTAGAGAGGAAAGAGACTATTTTCAAATACCAGGACTCCCAGTGAGTGGGAATAATCTAAAAGTGGTTATCAACATGAGTGTTTTGGTTTTTTTTTTTTTTTATGTTTCTGTGAGATTTTCATTTAGCAGAGTAAGTTGACAGATGCAGCCTATATTTATTGTTTGGGTTTCCCTATAGAAATAGTTCTGGAAACACCAACAGGCTTGTATCCTTACGTGAGGCAGAGGATCTTTGGAGATAGACATAGAAGTAAGTGAAGGGGAAGAGAGTGTTGTTTTGTTCCCTCTGTCTCCAGTCTGGGTCAAGAGTCCTTTATAGCTACCTTGTTTTGTTTCAGCTTCTCCTTAACTCTTGCCAAACACAAATCCCCCCCTTTTTTGGCCATACCTCTGCAGTGGACGCGGGGAGTCTTAACCACTGGTGTGTCTGTGTGTATTTAGTTGCTACATTGTGTCCTACTCTTTTGCAACTGCATGGACTGTAGCCTGCCAGGTTCCTCTGTCCATGGGGTTTCCCAGGCAATAATACTGGAGTGGTCCCTTATTGGAGTCCTCCTCTAGGGGATCTTCCTGATCAGGGATTGAACCCCCGTCTCTGCATTGGCAGGTGGATTCTTTTTTTTTTTTTTGCTGTTGCAGTCAGTATTTTATTTTTATTTTTTTAATTTTTTTTCCATTTCTTTTTATTAGTTGGAGGCTAATTACAATATTGTAGTGGTTTTTGCCATACGTTGACATGAATCAGCTATGGATTTACATGTATTCCCCATCCCGATCCCCTCTCCTGCCTCCCTCTCCATCCCATCCCTCTGGGTCTTCCCAGTGCACCAGCCTGGCAGGTGGATTCTTTACCACTGTGTTACCTGGGAAGCCCCTTAACCACTGGACTGCCAGGGGACTCCCAAATCCATTTTTATTTAGTGAAGACAGTACCCAAACCAGAAACTGCAAAACTGTGAAAGGGAACTATTTTGGGAAAATACTTTTCTTGATCAGTTCAGTTCAGTTCAGTCGCTCAGTCGTGTCCGACTCTGCGACCCCATGAATCGCAGCACGCCAGGCCTCCCTGTCCATCACCAGCTCCCGGAGTTTACTCAGACTCATGTCCATTGAGTCGGTGATGCCATCCAATCATCTCATCCTCTGTCGTCCCCTTCTCCTCCTGCCCCCAATCCCTCCCAGCATCAGGGTCTTTTCCAATGAGTCAACTCTTTGCATGAGGTGGCCAAAGTATTGGAGTTTCAGCTTCAACATCAGTCCTTCCAGTGAACACCCAGGACTGATCTCCTTTAGGATGGACTGGTTGGATCTCCTTGCACTTCTCTTCATACCTTTATCTAAAATGAAGCAGGACATGAGAATGTGAGGGGGGACATCTCAATATGGTGTGTTTGAAGGAAGGGATGCTGGGGTTACTTTTCAGTATATTGTAGTTCAGGCAAGATGTGAGTGGATTCTAGTCACACAGGTGGAGTAGGGCTCATGTGTGGCAGTGGATCTCAACCCAGGCTACACATTACAATCACCTGGGATGATACGGAAACTGCTAGTGCCTCAGTCCAGCCCTCAACAAGTTCTTACTCAGTTGGCCTAGGATTAGCTGTGGGCCTGGGTCTTTTTTAAGACTTCCAGTAAGTCCTAATGTGGAGTCGATGAGAACACTGTTTTGGAGAAATTACCAAAGGTTTGGGAGGATCATTTTTTTGTTTATTTTCAGTTTTTTGTTTGTTTGTTTGTTTTGTTTTTTAAACAATGTGTGAAATAAAATCACAGCCAGATTTGGCGGGAGATTGCTAAGTGACATGCCAATACAAAGTAGTAGATTATTTTACCTTGCTTATTCTTACAGAACAACCAGGGTCCTGCTAGTTAACTTTAGAGGGCTATTCTTTATGAGTTGGACTTTTCATACTGAAATAATATTTCTATCAAATGATCATCATTCCCTCATATTTGTCATTGTTTGAAGTCATATCTTGGCCTTTCAAGCTTCCCTGGTGGCTCAGAGGTAAAGCATCTGCCTGCAATGTGGGAGACCTGGGTTCGATCCCTGGGTCGGTGGTGAGAGGCAATGTGATAGGTAAAAAGTAGATAAGCACATTCCATAGACAGAATGTGGCCCGCCTCAAGAGGCGAGAGTGACCCTGGGAGAAACACACTCCACAGACAGAGTGTGGACCATCTCAGAAGGTGAGAGGCCCCCAAATATGGGATAGTTTTAAGAGCTGGATAATTTCATAGGCTAACAAATGGGAGTATTCCAACTATTTTGGAGAAGGGACAGAAATTTCAAGGAATTAGGCCACCACCCACTTTTTGCCCTTTTATAGTAGGCTTTGGAGAAGGAAATGGCAACCCACTCCAGTACTCTTGCCTGGAAAATCCCATGGACAGAGGAGCCTGGTGGGCTATAGTCCATGGGGTCACAAAGAGTTGGACACGACTGAGTGACTTCACTTTCACTTTCACTTTTGGAACAGTCATGGGACCTGTCAGTATGTCATTTGGCATGCTGATGTGTTAAAATGAGCGAATGTCGAGGTCCAAGGTTCACTGGGAATTGACTCTTCCACCATTTTGGACCTAGTTGGTTCTAACCAGTTATATCATAGCCTCAATGGCTATGTCATTCTTTAAGGGTTGTGCCCTGCTCTGCTTCCCTCCTGTTTCAAAAGGAGCCTGAAATTGTGCAGTTGTTAATTACTTGAAAAATGTTCTTGATTCTAATAGGCAAGGCTTTAGCTGACTAGGGGTTCTGTTTTCAGCATCTTATCTAGCAACTGCCTAATTCTAGTTTAACTTCTGTATAATTGTTAAATATTCATTTTCTGCCTGTATCTGAAATTCATGAGTCATATTGTTCTTCATGCCCGTGATTAATCCTTGTTTTCATCCTGAAGAGTTTTTTCTTTTCTTTCTTGTTTTTAATTTCCCAAGAGCCTTCTTGGAATTCAATTTTTATCTACCCTTGATATCCCGACAATTTATGCTGGTCCTCTAAGACCATTGCTATAGGACTCAATGGTGTTCTGTATCTGTTGGTAATGTTTTGCTTGATTTGATTCTGGATTCCCCCCCCCAAAAAAAAAAAAAAGGCATTTATGTTTAGATATTTGGAGATTTCCTGATTCTGCTTTATGGCTGGTTCTCCCCTGACATAGAGTAGGGAAAGTCCCAAGGGCATCACCCTGCAGGATTTCCTACCCCCTGCCACCCCACCCATGGCTGGAGAAGGCAGGTTTTTCCTAGGGTTCCCTCTGTCTGTGCCCTCTCCAGCTCTCAATCCTGAGTTATGGGTGACCCCAGAGCTTGAGCTGCGATGTATAGAAGGAAAAACACCTAGAATCTCATTTCCAGGTCATCATTTAAGACCTGGGTTCCTTACCCAGTCCCACTGCTTTTTCTCCACCGTAGTAGGTAGAATAATGCCTCCCCACACCCCACCCCCAAACTCCACACAAGAAGACGTCAATGTTCTAATTCCTGGCCCCTGTGAGTATATTATCTTACATGGCAAAAAGGCTTTTGCGAGCCTAGTTAGCTTAATGATGTTGCAATGAGATCAACCTGGGTTATCTGGATGGGCCAATGAAATCATCAGGCCTTGGTAAGAAACAGCCAAGAGAGACTGCGCAGAGATGTGATAACAGAAGAAGAGTGATGTGAGGAAGGACCATGATTAGGGAATGCAGGCCACTTCTGGAAGGAACAACTCCCTGCAGACACATTTTACGTTTCTGACCTCTAGAACCGTAAGATAATATATTTGTGTTGTTTGATTTTATTATTTATTTTTGGCTGTGCCACATGGCTTGCAGTATCTCAGTTCCCCAGCCAGGGATAGAATCCCGGCGCTCAGCAGCAAAAGCGTCAAGGCCTAACCGCTCGACTGCCAGGGAATTCCCAATTTGTGTTGTTTTAAACCACTAAATTTGTGATTATTTATTTACGCAGCAAAAGAAAACTAATTCATTCACCTTTCAGAGTCCTCTGGTAGTTGCTTTTTGGATCTTGTCTAGGGTTTTTTGTTAAAATCCGAGGGAGAGATGTGTTACCAGGCCATTTCCAGATCCTTGGGCAGCATAACCATAGAAGTGAATATTGCTTTCCCAAGACTCTTAGGCAAACAAAGCTTTTTCTTAAAAGAGCTTGTGCACAGGGGAGAAGGTAGCAAAAAAGTGCCAGCTTCCCAAGTAGAAGGGGTGAGTTGCTTTTATAACAAAAGGGAGGGTTTGTCTCATCATCACTGATAATTTCCAAAAATCATGAAACTGCTTTGATCTGCAGCAGGTGGCTCTGGGGTGACTATCAGGAGTAGGGAGTACTGCTGTGAAGGGGACGGAGTACCTGAGTATTTTTTGCAAGAAATCACAGTAATGGATATTTATAGTTGAGTTTTGACTTCATTTTCACTTTTATTGTCTTGTGGCAACTAGGTATACTCGTTAGTATAACAAAGTTAATTTTTTATTCCCATCAGCTTGATTTTTGTTTCTGTGACTCAGGCCCCCATGGCCTTGGCTCTTTAGCTTGCAAGGCCTGTTCTGCCCAAGGCCGCCCTCTAGTCCTTTTCCAAAATGGCTATACTCTTCTTGTCTCAGATGGCATGGAATATCCTTACTCCATTTTGAGTGGAACTAGAGTCTGTTATTCTTTAAACATTTTTTTTTAAAAATTGAGGTATGGTTGATTTACAATGTTGTGCCAATCTCTGCTTTATAACAAAGTGACTCAGTTACACAATATATATATATTCTTTTTTATATTCTTTTCCCTTATGGTTTATCACAGGATATTGAATATAGTTCCCTGCGCTATGCATTAAGACCTTGTAGTTTATCCAGTCTAAGTAGTTTGCATCTACCAACCTCAAACTCCCAGTCCATCCCTCCCCTCCTCTCGCCCCTCCCCCTTGGCAACCACAAGTCTCTTCTCTATGTCTGTGAGTCTGTTTCTCTTTTGTTGATAAGTTCATTTGTGCCATATTTTAGATTTCACATATAAGTGATATCCTTGATATGTCTTTCTGACTTCATTTAGTATGATAATCTCTAGTTGCATCCATGTTGCTGCAAATAGCATTATTTTGTCCTTTTTATGGCTGAGTAGCATTCCATTGTTATATGTACCACATCTTTATCCATTCATCTGTTGATGGACATTTAGGCTGCTTCCATGTTTTGGCTATTGTGAATAGTGCTGCTATGAACATAGGGGTGCATGTATCTTTTGAATTATAGTTTTGTTCCAGGTATATTCCCAGGAATGAGATTGCTGGATCATATGGTAATTCTATTTTTAGTTTTCTGAGGAACCTTCCATGCTGTTTTCCATAGTGGCTGTACCAATTTACCTTCCCACCACCAGCGTGAGAGAGTGCCCTTTTCTCTATATCCTGTCCAGCATTTGTTGTTGGTAGCCATTCTGACTGGTGTGAGGTGGTACCTCATTGTAGTTTTGATTTTCATTTCTCTAATAATTAGTGATGTTGAGCATCTTTTCATGTGCCTATTGGCCATCTGTATTTCTTCTTTGGAGAAATGTCTGTTAAGTTCTGCCCATTTTTCAATTGGGCTTTTTCTTCTTTTTTTGGTTATTGAGTTGTTTGTATATTTTGGAGATTAAACCTTTGTTGCATTATTTGCAGATATCTTCTCCCATTTCATAGGTTGTCTTTTTTTTTTCTTTTTAAAAATACGATTTATTTTGCTGTGTAAAAGCTTGTAAGTTTGATTAGGTCCCATCTGTTTATTTTTGCTTTTATTTCTATTGCCTTGGGAGACTGACCTAAGAAAACACTGGTATGATTTATGTCAGAGAATGTTTTGCCTATGATCTCTTCTAGGAGTTTGTGGTGTTTTGCTTTAAGCCATTTTGAGTTCATTTTTGTGTATGGTGTTGAGGGCGTGTTCTTGCTTCACTGATTTACATGTAACTGTCCAACTTTCCCAGCACCACTTGCTGAAGAGATTTTCCCCCATTTTATATTCTTGCCTCTTTTGTCGAAGATTGATTGGCACGTATGAGTTCATTTCTGGCAGAGCCCATTATTCTTAATTTTCAAATTTTGATGACTTTGGACAGTAGGAGCTCACTTCTGTATCTAGTGGACTCCTCCCATTAATCTTTGAAAATGTACTTTCTGACTTCACGTGACATCTTGTCCTTTTCCTGCTTCAGATCTAGAAACAGCCATTTCTCTGAGGCAAGTGTTTAAATTATTGGGAAAAAGTTACATTAAAATGTATTATTGAAAAAAAAATGTGTTATTGAATTCTTAGTAAGTCGTCATTGAAACCCAGCCCTGACCTGGTCCTATTTTTCTTATAACCACAGGGTAACATGGGCCTCCACCATCCATGTCACAGAGACACCTCCCTCCCTCTGCTTAGATCTAGCTGAGGGGATTCTGGGACTCTCCCAAAGAGCCACCCCTACCCCAGGTGTATCCATACTCTGTGAGGCTCAGTGAAACTCCCTTGGGCAGTAGTGCCCAGAGTAGGAGGCAGAGACAAAGCCTGTCCCGAGGTCTCCAGCATTGCTCTGACCCAGTATAATGCCTGGCTCACAGGAAGGGGGAAATGCACAGGTCTTTGATCAAAGTTAACAATTCACAACCAGCTATTCAAAAGTACACAGATAATCCATAGTGGAGGCTGAATACATGTAAGTAAGCAAAAAGGCTTGAATGAGCAAACCCAGTGAAGTAACCATGGTAAACATGTAGCTCTTACAACAGCTCTCACTGGCTTCACATCCTGCCCACTGAGGTGTTACCCAGCCTGTGCAGTGGGAGCAGCAAGGCATGGTGGGAATAATGTTAGCATTGGCTGGAGTGGCTGTTTCACATTCTATGTCAGGGTGCAAAGAAAGATTGGGAAAACATTTTGAGAGGATTTTTGGTTATGCAAATAAAGGCCCAGAGCTGAATCTGGTGAGAGAGATTGAGATAATAGGGAGCTAAATTACTCCTTAGAAGTCTGTCTCATGAAAGAAAAGCATGTGTCTATGAAAAACAAATTTTGGGGGATGTGAATTTCTTGCTGAGGCTAGAAACATATGAGTTCTTAAGGGACTGAAACTAGGGATAAGGGAAATTGGAAAAAGATGGTCTGTCCAAGAGTGCAGAAGCATGAAGGCAGTTCAGAGTGACAGCCAGGAAAGACACTCCCTGAGAATATTCAGGAATATTCTGGAGATACCTAAACCTCCACTCCTGGAAAGATGATAAATTCCCCAGTCCCAGCGTGCCCTCCACATAAAGATGGACAAAGAAAATGATGGTGGAGGAGTCATGGCAGCATCTAACTCAGTGCTGCTGAAGAAAAATATACTGTGAGCTACATATGTATTTTTAGATTTTCTATTACTCTCATTTAATAAACAGGTGAAATCAACTTTAGTACTATAGTTAACCAATATTTCCAAACTATTATTTCAGTGTTTCCTGAACATAAAATTTGATTAATGAGATGTTTTACATTTTTTGCATATAAATCTTTAAAATCCAGTGATACATTTTATATTTAAAGCACATCTCAACCCAGCTTAGCAACCAGGCAAAATGCTCAATTGCCACACGTGGTTAATGGCTTCCAGAGTGGACTGTGCAAATCTAACTCTTTATACTCAGTGATTACTAAAATAATTTCAAAGCCATTTAGAAAAGCAAACAAATAGAGCTTTTTGTAAGAGCCTGCTTATCTCAATGACTACATTTATCTTTGCAGTAAAAAAAAAAAAACACACAAAAATGCATTAAAGCACACACGGTTTCTCAGTTTCAGCAGACTGTCTTTGCAAAAGGCTCATGAACTGCTTACGGCCATGGGTGACTTCTGAGTGGGTGGACAGAATATAAGCCCATTAAAGAGATGAAAAATAAATTGATGTAATCACCAATGAATTGAAAAATGAAAGTATTAACAGCCATGTCAGTATAATGGTTACTTAGGTGGGAAGTCTCCGGGAACTGGCTTAGAATGCAACTCCTATTTAATATATTTTCAGGAGCCTTCTTAGAAAATGCCATGTTGCAGGAAAATAGGTGTTAATAATTATTGGAATGAAAGGAAAAGACGCTTTTTAATTGATTGGAATGACTGTAGCTGATTCATCAGCCTCTTTGTCTCTGCTGTTTATGTAACCCAAGCATCCCAGCCACACTAGCCTGGAGTTTGTATAGGTCAAAACAACAGAGACAAAGTTCCTACAGCTGTATGATTAAAAACCCATGTAATTCAGATAAATACATATTCTAATAGGAACATTATTTCTGTTTAATGACAAAGGTGGCTGTGCTATGTGACAATAGGATAAACTCATTATGAAAATCACTTGGTCATGCAGCTGTGGAATTATGAGATTCTTGAATTTTAAAAACTATGGATGAGTTATTTCACATATAAAATGAGACTTCATTAATCTTCTCATACTGCAATATTATAAATGTGCTTAAAACAAATTGGCAGAAGATGAGAAAACCCTTAAATTCCCATGCTCAGCCTCCACTTCTAGCACTCTGTTTGAACTCTGGTCTCCCCAGTTACTTCCAGATGGTCTCAGGAGTCTCATGAAGGTTCCAGGAATGAGGTCCCTTGGCTGACCTGAATCACCAATGTTTTTCCCCCTCTCCTGCTCCAGACCCCTGTGGAAAGGTCTCTTCACACTGTTAATGCCCCAGATAGCAGTCGGTTCACTCCCTTTGGTGGTTTTCAAAGATGAGGCCAGAGCCAATATTTGTCCTGAGGCTGCCCAAGCCCTGTGCTGAGGACACGGTTGTCTGCGTGGAGGGCACTGTCTTCCTTTGCTGCAAGAGCCGTGGGTGGTCCTGTTGCCTATGAATGGAACTGCCAGGTTTGACACCTGGTGAGTCGGCTCCTGTGGGTTATGCTTACTTCCTGGTTCTGGGACTGCATCACCAAGCCAGATGATCTGGATGACCAACCTTCTTCTTTGATCTCGTCTGCTGTCCTGCTACCCAAATTGTTCTTAAGATTCTTTTCCCTTACAATGAGTTTCTTTAAATGGCACATTTCTCTACATGCATTAGGATTTCATATTCTACCTCCCAAGCCCTAAGTATACCTCATTTCTGTGGTGAACAAAATTTAGATTCAAGCAGAGTTCCCTGCTATACTTAAGGAGAATAGTCTAAATTACATTTTTCCTTTTTTTTTCATCATCTTTAGTATAGTTCTGAGTTACCCAGTGAGTAGTGGCTGTTTCAGTTTTACTTTAATAATCAGCTCCCAGAATAAAGGTAGGCACACTATAAGTATTCAAGGAGTATTTGTCCAGTGAATGAGACTTTTTATTTGTGTGGAAATCTTTCTTTTTGAGAACAAGACTGAGTTGGTTTTTTTCCCCCCGGTACTCTAGTCAAGGTCAAATTTCAAATTTTGTTCGGAGCATCTGTTTCCTTTTGGCATTGGTGTGAGATGTCTGAATGGGAGGACACATGCCAATGTGGCAGAATAGATAAGAGTCAGACAAACCTGAGGCAGGATGGTGCAAGTCAGTTAACCTTTCTGACCCTCTTTCCTCACCATGTGAACGGCATAGCATCTAAGCATAGGCTTGTGAGAAATTAAATGAGGCAATGACTCTTTAGCATTATTCCTGTCATAATATTTGCCCAAAAGATGGTAGTTATTAAAAATACTATTGATATTTTTAGAGAAATCAAGGGATCCCAAGTACTTGACTGTCATTTGAATTTGTCACTTTTTAAAATCTTTATTGAAGTATAGTTGATTTACAATATTGTGCCAGCCTCTGTTGTACAGCAAAGTGACTCCATTATACACACATACATGTTATTTTTTAAAATATTCTTTTACATTATGGTTTATCACAGGATATTGATTTAGTTCCCTGGGCTGTATGGTAGGACTTTATTGTTTATCCATTCTATATATACTAGTTTGCATCTCCTAATCTCAAACTCCCAATCCATCCCTCTCCCATCCTCCTCCTCCTTGGCAACCCCCAGTCTATTCTCTATGTCCCTTATTCTGCTTATGTTTCATAGATAGGTTCATTTGTGTCATATTTTAGATTCCACATATAAGTGGTATGATACTTGTATTTCTCGGAGTTACTTCACTGAGTCTGATAATTTTCAGGTCCACCCATGTTGCTGTAATGGCATTATTTCATTCTATTTTATGGCTGAGTAATAGTCCATAATGGACTTCCCTGGTGGCTCAGCGGTACAGAATCTGCCTGCCAATGTAAGAGATGCAGGTTTCATCCCTGCTCTGTGAAAATCTGCTGGAGAAGGAAATGGCAACCCACTCCAGTATTCTTGCCAGGGAAACCCCATGGACAGAGGAGCCTGGCAGGCTATAGTCCATGTGGTTGCAAAGAGTCGAACATTACTTAGCAACTAAACAACAATATTCCATTATACATATATGTAAAATATACATATGTGTGTATGTATATATAATCTTTATCTATTCATCTGTTGATGGGACATTCAGGTTGCATCCATGTCTAGGCTATCGTAAATAGTGCTGCTGTGAACATAGGGGTACATGTATCTTTTTGAATTATAGTTTTGTCTGGATATATGCCCAGGAGTGGGATTGCTGGATCATATGGTAATTCTATTTTTAGTTTTCTGAGGAACCTCCATACTGTTTTCCACAGTGGCTGCACCAACTTACATTCCCACCAACAGTGTAGGAGGGTTCCCTTTTCTCACACACCCTCTCCAGCATTTGTTATTTGTAGACTTTTTAATGATGGCCATTCTGACTGGTGTGAGGTGGTACCTCATTGTAGTTTTGATTTGCATTTCTCTAATAATTAGCAATGTTGAGCATCTTTTCATGTGCCTATTGGCCATTTGTATTTCTTCTTTGGAGAAATGTCTGTTTAGGTCTTCTGCTCATTTTTGATTGGGTTTTGTTGTTGTTGTTATTTTGTTATTTTGTTTGTTGTTTGTTGTTATTGAGTTGCATGAAAATGAAAGTTTGTGCAGTCATCTCCAACTGTCTGTGACCCCATGGACTATTCAGCCCGTGGAATTCTCCAGGCCAGAATACTGGAGTGGGTGGCTGTTGCCTTCTCCAGGGGATCCTCCTAACCGAGGGATCGAACCCAGATCTCCTGCATTGCAGGTTGATTCTTTACCAGCTGAGCTACTATTGAAGCTCAGTTGCATGAGCTGTTTGTATATTTTGGAAATTAAGCCTTTGTCAGTCACATCATTTGCAAATATTTTCTCCCATTCTGTAGGTTGTCTTTTTGTTTATGGTTTCCTTTGCTGTGCAAAAGCTTGTAAGTTTGATTAGGTCCCATTTGTTTATTTTTGTTTTTATTTCTATTGCCTTGGGAGACTGACCTAAGAAAATGCTGGTATGATTTATGTCCAAGAATGTTGTGTCTATGATCTCTTCTAGGAGTTTTATGGTATCTTGTCATGTTTAAGTCTTTAAGCCATTTGGAGTTTATTTTTGTGCGAGGGTATGCTCTAGCCTCACTGATTTACATGTTTTTACTGATTTTTACATGTCCAGCTTTCCCACACCACTTGCTGAAGAGACTGTCTTTTTTCCATTGTATATTCTTGCTTCCTTTGTCAAAGATTAATTGACAGTAGGTGTGTGGGTTTATTTCTGGGTGAGTTTGTCACTCTTGTCTCTTGAGTTTAGAGCTTGAAAAGCCATGACCCTTCACATCTTAAGCAAAGGCAGTAAAAATGCTCCCGAATTCCTTGTGCTTTATATATATGGATGGGAGTAATATTGCAACAAAATAGTTTGTAGCTATATGTATAGGAGGTTTTTTAATCATCAATATTTCTGCTTATGTTATTATTAGCTGTCTGTGTTCCTGGAGTCAAAGGCTATTTGATTTTGTTTTTTTAAGGCTTTCTTGATTCCTATGCAAGCATGCCTTGTTTTATTGAATGTTGCTTTACTGTACTGCACAGATTTTGCTTTTTGTAAATTGGAGTTTTGTGGGAACTCTGAGTGGAGCAGGTCTATCTGATCAGCGTCATTTTTCCAACAAGATTTGCTCACTTGTGGCTCTGTGTCACATTTTGGTAATTCAGGCAATATTTCAAACTTTTTTATTATTATTTTATTTGTTATGGTGATCTGTGGTCAGTGATCTTTGATGTTACTACTTTAACTCACTGGAGGCTCAGATAATTGTTAGCATTTTTTAACAATAGAGGATTTAAAAAATTTGAAGTATAGTTGATTTATAATGTTGTGTTAGTTTCAGGCATACAGCACAGTGATTCAGTTATACACATATATATTGTTTTTCAGTTTTTTTCCTTTATAGATTATTACAAAATATTGAGTAGAGTTCCCTATGCTATACAGTAGGTCCTTGTTGGTTATCTGTTTTATATATAGCAGTGTGTACATGTTAATCCCAAACTCCTGGTTTAGTCCACTCCTTTCCATTTTTGTAACCATAAGTTTGTTTTCTATGTCTGTGAGTCTATTTTGTAAATAAGTTCATTTGTATCATTTTTTTAGATTCCACATATAGTGATATCATATGATATTTGTCTTTCTTTGTCTAACTTCATGTAGTATGATCATCTCTAGTTCCACCTATGGCAATAGAGATTTTTAAATTAAGGTATATACATTATTTTTAGATACAATGCTGTTGCACACTTACTAGACTACAGTACACTCTATGTACTGGGAAAGCAAAAAATTTGTGTGACTCACTTTTTTGCAGTATTAATTTTATTGCAGTGATATGGAACTGAATTTGCAATCTCTGAGGTCTGCCTGTACTAAGTGTATGAATACAATGCCAGGAACATACATGCCTGAGTGATGATTGCAGCAAAGAACTCCATTTCTGAAACATTGATTGCAGATGAAGAACAAAATCAAAGTCAGTGCAAAATTACTGTCTAGGTGAAACAATAGTTTGGGAGTTGTATTATATAAAAACTGCTCAGTGATAGTTATTTTTTAGAAGTTAGTTAACACAAATATTTAAGTGTCAGAAAACTACATTATTTTAGTATGTTATATGGTGACTAAAAATAACCAGAAAATCTGAAGTTATAGTTGGACCAGATTAATGAGATGGTTTAGTACAAGGGAGTACAAGCCTGTGAGGGTGGGTCAGAGCCTAGGGATGCGGAGAAGGCAATGGCAACTCACTCCAGTACTCTTGCCTGGAGAATCCCAGGGACGGGGGAGCCTGGTGGGCTGCTGTCTATGGGGTCGCACAGAGTCGGACACGACTGAAGTGACGCAGCAGCAGCAGCAGAGCCTAGGGGCGAGAGAGGCCCTGGGCATTTGTCCACTCCCATCCAGCACTGCCAACTGGGGTGGCATCGTCCCAGCTGAGGACTGAGCCTTCTCAGGCTGAAAGGACAGGTCAGAATGGGTGCTGGTTCATGGGAGTTGCGGTGTGCTAGCTGGAAGACCAGTAGGCACCAAGTGTCCAGGCAGTACCCACGTGGGACTCCCCAGACCTGGACAGTCCTGTCACTGTGGGAGGGAGAACTCCAGGAGGTTGGAGTAGCGGCTCTTTTGCACTTGACATGGGAGCACTTTTGAATTTAATAACCCGATTTTGAGATCTTCCTGATAAATCTGGTTGTTTGGTGGAATTCCTAATCTTTGCTAGGAGATATCACTTATAACAGTGAACAAATAAATTGACAGATAATGCATAGAGTTCATCACAAGGGTAGAGCTAAAAAAAATTTACATCAGGTGGCAACTTAGCCCAGTGGTTCTCATAGTCCTTATGTCCTTGGATTAGTTTACACTGGTTTCTTTGGTTTTTTTCTTTGACAGTTTGACATACATCCTCACTCCCAGGTTGCTTTGCTCCTACTGAAGATGAAAATTCACTCCCAGAGAGCAAAATTGCCCATTAAGCAAGATAAATTGTAGTTGCCAGCATAAGTGTATCTCATTTAGTGTTAGCCTTTAAGGTAGCTGTTCGTGAAAAATTGTCTACAAAATTAATTTATGGAAAGAGATAAATTTCTTTCAGCTGATGATGTTTGGAGGGAACACTTTGGAAAATGAGATCAGGACTCCGTGAGTACTAGGTAAAAAAGATTTTGCTCAAACAAAATATGCTGCCGTAAAAGAGTTCCCAGTTTCAGACAGGCAAGGTCACATAGTGCTGCTTCTCCTCCACTGTGAGATGAAGTAACTGATGTAGAATAATGGATGTGAATTTCAGCTCTTCAAGTCATTTCTTTTTTCAATGTGGAATTGTCTATCCCCTGAGGTTTCTACCCGCTGAGCAGTTTTCAATACATCACGGCTCCAAGATCCGTGCCACAATATGGGACGCACAGAAGGGCCCTGGACTGAGAGCCACAACCCTTGGTCTCTAGGCCTGGCTCTGCCACCAGATAAATGTGGGTGCTTGAGGTTTTTGTGTTTGAACAAGAGTCAAAGTGAACTTGTCCACCTAGTTCAGGTGCTGTCTTAACCTTCCTGGGCTTTCTGGTTTATTTAGCACAAGATTCCCAAGTTAAAAGTCTGCAAAATATTTGATGTACAAAATCACTGCATGCCAGATGTATTCTTCTCTACTGTGGGGGAGGTGAACATCCGCGGTAATGGCCAAGCTGATGCTCTGGTGTCCCAGAGGACTGGATGTGAACCCCACATGCAGGAGCTAAAGTTTAACATCCACAATGTAGAAAAATACCTAGGGCCATCAGAGGCTAGTCTATTTACATAAAGAGAGGTGTCCTTGGGTCTCTGTTGACGTGGGGAGGGGGAATTGGAATCCCAGACTAAAGCTGCCCCCCAGGAAAGGCTGCCCTGTGTGGAAGGGTAACTAGAACACTCTACCAATAGATCTAAGAGAGAAGCAATCCTGTCCCAGCTGTGGTTTGGAGTGAGGAAAAATAAATATTTTGTGAAAAACTAAAACCCCAAACCTGCATTATATAAGGTGTGGAGAAATTTATAGTCGCCACAGATATGGAAATCCCTGCTGGAAGAATTAATATAAGCCCAACTGTAGCCAATGGCATAAGGCAAGTAAAAGAAATGAGGTACTTTTATAAAGGAAGAAACAAAACTCATTACTTCTAGGTTCTATGATTGTGTTATCTACAAAATCGACAAGAATCCTCACATTCTTAGGAATAATTAGTAGATTTTGTAAGGTCCTGCATATTTATATAAAGAACAAAAACAAATTAAGCTAAAATCTTTGCCTCACGCCTCAAACCCACTGTCCACCCCATCATGCAGCAAGGGGACCTGGTCCCCTGCTCCACAGAGGAAAGAGAGGCTCTGAGCTGAGTTTCCACAACTGCCTCACCGTGTGACCTCAGACTTACTTCAGTCGGCCTTCACCCTTGTCTCCTTTCTTCTATTCATAGGGGGCGTCCTTTTCTTTCCTCCTTTTACAAACAAACCCCTTTCCCTATGCTTTTGAGTCTCTTCCCTCACATCTCCACTAGAAGAAAGCTATGGCTTTCTCTGATAAGCTTTGGCTTATGTGTTCAACCTGGCTCCTTCCCTATAGCTTTTTTTTTTTTTTTGTCCTATACCTTTTAAAGATGCTCAGGTTGCTGTTACCTTAAAAAGACTATAACAAGCCTTGGCAGAGCCCTCCAAATCACCTCTAGCCCTCACATTTTCAAAAGAACAGACTAAACTTTCTGGGTCCATTTTCTACTTCTCAAAGATCCTTAAGCCTATTTCAAACAGATTTCCCTTCCTATTAGTCCTTGGGAATGGCTTTTATCAAAGTGACCAAATGACCTTCTTGACTGCTCAATCCACTGGACTCTTCCAAGTCTTCTGGCACCACCACTGACTTGTTCATTTAGCTCAAGACCTCTACCTACACCTTGACTATGAACTTCCGGGTCCCTGTGTAAAGTCTGGCTGGTTCCTTAACTCTGCCCTTTGTATTCAGTCTTGCCTCAGCTCCCGACAAGTGTTATCTACATTCTGCATGATATGGCAACACGGGCTTAGGAATTTGGATATTTTCCTAGGTGTAAATGTGGAGTCGGGGCAGCAGAGGGCTGAGATGGAACGTATGAACTAGAACAAAGATTACGGTGCTGTCACTGAGGCAGCTTCTAGGGGCAAAGGGAGTTTCCTCCAGCCCTTATTACTCACTGATGAACGTGTGCATCCCAGGAGGTAGGAAATAATTGTAACTCATGGGTCACTAGACTTTTCAGCTATAACTGCCTCAGACTAATGATTGATGACTGATTTGGAAGTGGGACATTTTACAACCCAGGGGAAAGGGAAGGGAGGTGGGCTCAAATGATTCAGATTGGATTTCCTACCAGTCAGGAGGAACTAGGGCTCAGAGTCCAATTTAGTTTGACCTCAAGACAACAAAGAAATGTGGCCTTTCTTGCACAGTTAAGTCTGTTAGCCGAGATCCACAACTGTCTCCTATTAAAAACTGTCCAGTAAATTGTAGCTTTTAGTGTGGGGACTGTCCATAATGATCTAGCTCCCTGAATCTGGCATTGTGTGCTGAGGGACTCAGCTGTTGAAGCAGAAATGGTCGAATGCACAGGATTTCCAGGATGAATGTGACCACTGCTGACTGCAGAGAAAGCAAAGAGATAAAGATCCTTGTGGCAAGAAGGCATGCTTGTAGGGTTATTTGACCTAAGAAGGGCATGGCGAGACTTGTGATCTTGCAGTGGGCAGAGGCTGAGAAAGACAGACGTGGCTATTAGAAGCACTGAAAGAAATGTATTCTAAGCAACATTTCTGCCCGAATGCGTTAATAAATGCAAGAATAAAATTTGAAATTTCAGCTCATTATCATTCTAGTTTTGGCTGCATGGTTTCCCCTGAGGCTTTTAATTCTTTCCTTAGAGTCTCCTATATAAACTTTGGATCTTTGATGTATTTTGAAATATTGCCTTAAAGCGTCATAGGTTATTATTTAAGTGAATAAATTAGCTATCTAGATGTATTCTATTTAATATACAAATGTGTATTTTCACTCAAGTAAAACAGACTTCTGTAGGAAGCTGTTCATGATATAAGGTGTCGGAAGAAAGTCATGCATATTTACTTTTTCTCTGAGTTCTGGCTTCTTGATTATGTTATTGTTAAATCATTTACTTATGCCACTACGTTATTAGTAGTGGGACAAAGTGTCCTGAAGCATTCCTTTTCTTATTTTCCTTATCTGCTTTCCAAATTCCCTTCCACTGGGCCCCTTGAGCTTTTATTATATTGAACAACCTTCCCTTATTTTCAGGCAATGGCAGGACTGAAAGTGTGAAAGGTGCCTTAAAACCTTGCTGCTCAAAGTATGGATCCTTTTGCTCCATCTCTGTTAATAACTTTGAATCTCCATTTCTAGTCTGAATCAGCGTGCCCTCAGTGTGCCAGGTATGATTCTGCAGTCGCTTTTTGGATCTCTCTGTGCAGATGTTAGCTCGTGTGTCAGAGCCGGTGTGTTGAAACCCAGAACACACGGAGACATGGCAAGACACAGTCAACTCACCATTGCCGCTTATGTGTTTCCCACCTCTGAAGACCGTTTTTATGAACAACATTGCTGTCTTCTTGGTCCCCTCAGCTGGACATGGAAAGCACATCATAGTGTCTTTCTCACTGAGTAGTACTTCCTCCGCACCTCATCCCAATCTGATCAGCCCATAAATCATGTCAGTTAAATTTCTCTCAGGCCCTGGGCATAGATCCCTTCTTCTCTACTCATCATTACTGTTGTGATGAACATTTTTATCATCTCTTGCCTTGCCTAATGCCATCTCTCCTAACGTAGCTCTTTGCCTTTCCCACTTGCCCTTCTCTCTAGGCCGTTTGTAATTATCCATTGCTGCAGAGCAAACTCCCCCAATATTGGCTTAAAGCTCCCACTTGCTATAGGTCAGAAGCCCAGAAGCAGCTTTGTTGGGTGGTTCTGGATCAGGAGAACTCTTGAGAGGCTGCGATCAAGGTGTTGTCCAGGGTCACAGTCATCTGAAGTTTGGCTGGGGAAAGATCTGCTTCCAAGTTGACTCATAGGGTGTTCAGCAGGCCTCAGTTTTTCACCACATGGACGTCTCCCCCAGGCCGCTTAGCATGCAGCACATGGAAGCTGGCTTCTCCCAGAGAGCCATTGGAAAGAGTGAACGTTCTCCTTAGATGGCAGTTGCAGTCTTTTTGTAACCTAACATTGAAAGTGATGTCCATCACTCCTTCCATATTGGTTAGAAGAGAGTCACTAAGTACAGCCCGAAGTCCAGGGGAGGGAATTAAGTTTTATCTCTTGGGGAGAGGAGTATTGAGGAATCTGTGGATGTTTCTTTAAAGCCATCACAAATTGTCCTCTGGCCACTAATCATTTATCTTCCTCCCACATGCAAAATTCATGTCAAAGAATTTATGGACATGTACATGTCTTTTAAACTACCATACCACCTTCATGTCACAGAAACTGGTATCTCAAGATATGTTTGTTCTGAATATTTTCACTGACTCCACTTTATATATGCAGAAGAGATCAAACTCCTCAGGAGAATGGATGCACATATATGTATGGCTGAGTCCCTGTGCTGTCCACCTGAAACTATCACAACATTGTTAATTGGCTATACTCCCATATAAAATAAAAATTAAAAAAAAAAAAATCTCTTCAGATGCTCCATCATCTGACCCTAATGAATATTTTCATCGTTTGCTTATGAATCCTACATGTAATCAAACCAAATGATTCACCATTTCCTAATCATACCCTAAATCTGTCATCTTCTGTACCTTCATGAATGCTGTTTCCCAGGTTGGAAGGTCCTCTCTCAGCTCTTTCTTTTCAAATTCTATTCAAAATTCCAGCCTTGCCTTCTTTATAAAGTGTGGCAGCTCCTCTAAAATAGGATGTATCTACTTTCTTTGATAGTTAATTCCTAGAGGACAAGAACTTGTACTTGTTCTTTGTTCATCTCTACATCCCTCAAAATAAAAAACAGATTTCCTTGTATCCAACAGATGTTCAAGAAACATAGTTAAATTGTATGAAGATAGCACTTAACCATTTAGGCAGAAAAAAAAAAAAACCACTTTGAGTTGTTTGTATCCATGTGGTATACACCAACACCATGAGAGCATTTTGTTTGTTGTGTACACTTTGTCTTTCAAAGACACAAAGCCAAAATTGCTATACATGGGATAACCTGAAAGAATTGGTGGTAGAATGTCCAGATTATATCAACATCATCAAAGTACCAGTCTTCTGCTGCTGTGCTGGAGGGCCAAGAAAAGTTCATTTACCAATACACTGATGTTCCACCTATATCCCACACAGTGGGAATGATGGAGTTGTACAGCTAGGCTCTACTTAGCTATGGTAGAGTAGGACTCTCCTGTTTAATTTCTGAGCAATTTTCTCCCTCTCACCTGCTTTCTCTTCCTCCTTTCTCTCTCTCTTTCTCCCTTCCTTTCTTTGTATGTATTCACTTTCTCATCTGACCTCTCCTTATTACCTTCTACCACCTCTCTGTGAGGTTGTTACCTGGGCATTTTGATGGAATTACTGCTCCTTAAATTTAGCCAAATGGAAATTATTTCTTTGTTAATAGTTTTATTGAGGTATAATTTACACACCATAAACTCCATTCATTAAGCGTATAATCCAATGATTTTTAGTAAATTTATAGAGTTCTTTAACCATCACCACAATGTAATTTTAGAGGAGTCTCATGACCTGAAAAGATCTCTTGGGCTAACTGAATTATTCAGAAATTTTCATACCTTGTATTTTTTTTTTTGCATGTGTGTGTCTGAAAAGAGAAGTATTTTTTCAGATAATTTAGAAAGTATAGAAAAGCAGAAGAAAATAAAAATTCTCTTCATTCCACAACCTACAGAAATTCATTGCTATTCTGGTATATAGTTAGTACTTCTGTCTACTTATCTGCCTGTTTATCCATATCTTAGAAGGGAAGTTACAATTAGGGGATGCTGAAAAGTTGATTAGGTCTAAAGACAGAGCAGCTACATATTAATAATTTAAAAATAGCATAGATCTCTTTTATTGATTTTAAAGAACTTGACTGAATTTTTGACTTTTGAACTACCATGTTAGATACCTATTTATGTGTGAGGGTAGGAAGCCAAGTAAAGCAATAAATAGGTCATTACATACTGGGATTGCAATATGGATTTTACTTTCCCTGTGTGTGTGTGGGGAGGTGGGGATTATGAAGAGGGAAGGGAATACAGTGGTTGCTGCCTGAAGGTTCCATGGAGGACCTTAAATAAGCGGTCTCCAATCTTTTTGGCCCCAGGGATCAGTTACACGGAAGACAATTTTTCCACAGACTGGGGTTGAGGGGGCTGGGGAATGGATGGTTTCAGGATGATTCAAGTGCATTACATTTATTGTGCACTTTATTTCTGTTATTACATCAGCTCCACCTCAGATCATCAGGCATTAGATCTGGAGGTTGGGGACCCCTGTCCTAAATGCAGATCTGTGATGGAGTGGTGGGAGGGATGTGAACATGGGAAAATCAGAAGAAATCTTGCAAGGAAAAAGTAAGTTGGGCTGAAGGAGCCTGCTCCCAAATTGAGGGCACTTGTGGCTCCCCCAAATTTCTTTGAAATGGGGTAATGGGAAAGTTGAATTGAAACAGGAACTACTTGTGGTAAATTAGTGTATCAAGTGGTTTCTATTTAGCCCTATTGAGTACCTTACCCAGAGTAAGAGTCCACACACACACCAGTAAATGGGGACCATGAGTGACAGAGTCTCCAAGTGGAATTGGGTGATGAAGATGAATGTGAGCTGTCTCTACCCTTGGCTAGGAAGTTGGCAGTTTCAGTGTTCCATTAGCAAAGCAGTTGGTTAAATTGTTGCCCGTGGCATATTAGGACTCAGCTCTTCTATGTGCGGAGGCTGAAGATTAGGGGAAATTGGTAGGGAAACAAGTCAGGGGGCTAGAATATACAGGTGCTTTTGTGTGGTCTCCGATAGTTCTTACAAGAAAGAGAAAAGCATCTCAACTCGGGGCTGTTTTCAGAACAGAGGTCTTTCTGCCTGCAGCCAGCAATTGCAGTTGTCTGAGAGTTGGTGTATCATGACCCATGCAAGATCGGAAAAGGTGAATTTTCTGGTTGAGGCTAAAGTGGAAATAGAGGCAGGAAACAGTAGGTAATGAAACTGGGGCCTGGGAAACACACCACATTCTTGCCCCTCTTGGGCATCTTCTGCAGTGTGTTTCCTGCCTGACAAAGGTTTAGAACAGGCAGCCTGGGGATCCAGAGAACCTGTGCCTTCCAAATCCTGCTACTGTTTTATGTTTTTCTGAATCAGATATCAAGATGGAGGTTATTAAACTGGAGGCTAGGCAGGGCACTGAGATTTATTACTGAAAGATAGTCATTCTTTGGTTAGGGTCTAAAATTCATGGGCTCTGACTTGATAAGATCTCTCACTTAATGTTCTTAGCTCAGAGAATTGAGTGAGTATAAGCAAAAAATCTAATTGAGCTTTTAAGAAGGTTGTATTACAGGTGAAACCCTAATTCTGTGAGCAAAAATCTCCTGTTTGGCCTGAAACATCATGTTCAGTCTCCCAAATGTGCAACAATGGGGATCAAACTGCTAAAGGTGCAGCCCCTTAAAAGGAGACTCTCCCACCAAAGCCCATCTCAGATGCATATATGGAGGACAGTGAATAAGGGGGGTTTTCCCAGAGAGCAAAACCCTCTACAGAAGGGAGTTGTTGAGATCCCTCTCAAGTAGAATATATTACTCATAATCACTGTGGTTTTTTCCTCCTTTCCTTTTTTTCCCCAAATGGGAGTTGTTTTTCTAACAATGGTCCTGTTTTATACTCTGGTCTCCCCCCAACCTTTGTATATTGGGTCTGTTGGGGTGGTTAAAGATTCTCTCCATAGACTTACAGACGATAAGGCGCTACATGTGGACTTGTCTGGGAGACATCACCCGGGCATCTTGATTATAATAACTTAATGAGACTTAACATTGGGCTATATCCTTTTAGGAAGGGAGTGAGTACATTTTTGGTGGGTCATCAAATAGTTGCATAATGTTGGAAGGATACATTTTTAAAATTAGGTGTGAAAAGAAAGGTGTGTATAGATGTTAGCAAGTTAAGGCATGGACTGTAGTGAGTCCTGCTGTTATTTTTTTATACAACTGTAATTGAAACTAGAATTCCATCCCTTTACTTTTCAGTTAAGTCAACAATTTTCCTTTTTAGTATAAATGAGTTTGAGTTGGCTTTATTATCACTTGTGGTGAGAAATGTTCCTATTGAAACAGCATATATATATTTAATAAATATTATTTTATAGGATAGGAAAAGTCATTTTCCTTCTACCTTTCCAGGTTCCTGGCTGACAAGTGAAAATGAAAGTCGCTCAGTTGTATCTGACTCTTTGCAACCCCATGGACTGTACAGCCCATGGAATTCTCCAGGCCAGAATACTGGAGTGGGTAGCCTTTCCCTTCTCCAGGGGATCTTCCCAACCCAGGGATTGAACCCAGGTCTCCCGCACTGCAGGCGGATTCTTTACCAGCTGAGCCACAAGGGAAGAAACTTCTCTGTAATAAAAGATTAACAGGAGAAAAGCAAACAGAAGTTTGATGACATGTACACTTGCTGGATAGACGGGAGAGACCCAGAGGAACTGAGTAACTCCCTGGCATGGCCCATGCTGTTATAAACACCATCTCCAACTAAAGACAAAATGAGATGTTGGGAGAAGGGAGCCAGTTACAGGAGGATGTTAGGAAAAGTACAGCAAACACGAGTAAGGTTGTTAATACAGATTGACCTCCAAGCCTTCTCCATTAATAAGTTTCTAGAGTTTTAGTCACCATCCGTTTCCTGGTACAGAGAGGGAAATGCCCTTCAAAATGGAGGTCTCCCTTATAAATGTAAATGTCGCCAACAAAGCAGTAACTTCTGCTCTCTTTTTAGAGCTCTTCTGTGTGTCTGCTGTTCCTTAAAAATAATCAGCCTCAGGATAATTTTTATACCAAAGAGGCATATTTTGAGCTGGCACATTCTGCTCCACTTCCATTTTGAAGTATTATCTGTAAACTTACCCAGGATGATGGTGTTAGGAACTGAGAAAGTAGACATATATTTATAAGTAGACCAACTTATTTTCTAGACTATAAACTACTTTTACAAATTTATTCATGAGAGGGAAAATTTCTTGTCACCGAAAAACCTGATTGTTAATTCATAGATAATATATTTCTCATATTTTAGTGGCCACTAGGGATTTTAAACAAGGGGATCAAATAATTCATCATGCTATTTTAAAAAATCATCTTTCCAATGGATGTTCACTAAACTTACTGTGGTAATCACTTCATGATGTATGTAAATCAGATCATTTTGCTAGTTACATTAAGCACCTTAAACTTATGTGGTGTATATGTCAATTATATCTCAAAAGTGAAAAATAAGAAATTATATTTCATTATTGGCAAATACATTTGGGGGCTGCAACCTAATCTTTCTGATCATTTAAACTTGCTGGACATAGTAGCTTATATCTTTGGCTTCCCTGATGGCTCAGTGGGTAAAGAATCTGCCTGCAATGCAGGAGACACGGGAGATGCAGGTTTGATCCCTGGGTCAGGAAGATCCCTGGAGAAGGAAATGGCAACCCACTCCAGTGTTCTTGCCTGGGAAATCTCATGGACGGAGCCTTGGGGGCTGCAATCCATGGGGTCACAAGGAGTCGGACATGACTGAGCAACTCAGCAAGCAAGCAAAGGACATTTTTAATAGTTCCCTAAGCTGTGAACTTTGCCTATGCAATCACAGACGTCTAGAGATATTTAAATGATGTATTGATGCTGACAAAAAGACAATTACTTTCACTCATAATTAAATTGACATTTTCTGATAAGCCATTAAATATTACTTTTCCATTGAGGCGTCAAAAACTTTGCTTCACACCATAGAACATATCACTGTGAATGAAATCAGAAATGGATAAATTTAGTTACTTAGCCTATCCACTCAAATTCACTCTGAAGAGTAGGATTTTTAAAGAGGTCCTCCAGTACCTTGCTTGGCCAACTTTCAAAAATTTATTTTCTCTTCTTTCCCCATACTTACCAAAAAGGGATTTTTTTAAAAAAAATTTAGTGTAATTCGGTGGAAGGAACAAAATTAGATATGTATTTAATCTATCACCTGGAAGGTACCAACATATATGTTTAAATAGCTTGGCCCAGAATAAGTATGAAATAAATGGTCCCTGTTATTGCAGGTGGTGGAGCAGTAGGAATTTATGTATTTCATTCCTTCCAATGTATGAAGGAACTTTGATAAATTTGGATGAGCCTATTCTCTTCGGTAGCTTCCCTGGTAGCTCAGTCAGTAAAGAATCTGCCTGCAGTGCAGGAGACCCAGGTTCGATCCCTGGGTCAGGAAGATCCCTGGAGGAAGAAATGGCAACCCACTCCAGTATCCTTGCCTAGAAAATCCCATGGATGGAGGAGCCTGGTGGGCTGCAGTCCATGGGGTCGTGAAGAGTTGGGCACGACTGAGCAACTAACACTTTCTCTTCATTCTCTTTGGTACATGCAAAATACACACATTTCTTATACTTTAATGAATTTTTAGATTATTTGCTTCCTCTTAGTTTTGTAATGAGTATCCAGTTTGAAGATTCTGGCTTATCTTGTGAGAAATACAAGGAAACAGGATCCCCTCAAGCGTTGCTGGGATTGTTAGAGGGATCTTGGTGGCATCAGTTGGTCCTTTCCGTTACTTGGGTTTAGTGTCAGTAAATCCTTCATCCTAGTCCTACATTTGCATATTATTTCAAACTTCATTTCTATCTACTTCTGTTATGCTGAATTAATTTCATTATTGTGGCATCATGCTGTGATAAAAATATTCCCTGTGGGCCTGGAGGAGGCCTCAGTTTTGGTGGACACTAAATCATGTCAAATTCTGTGGACATTTATTGTCAAGCATCTTGCAAATGCAAGAGAAATATTAATATGAAGATGTGATTTCTGTCCTCTGACATCTAAAATCTGGTAGAAAGGTTAAGACAAATGTTCAGGTAATGAAAAATAAAACAGAAGATAGCAAAATAAATACCATGTATGTAGTGCTTACTCTGTGAGCTACTCTTTTAAGCACTTCAAAAATAGTTAATTCATTAGGACTATATCTTCATTTTCATATGAGGAAACTGAAGCACATAGAGGTCAAGTAATTCATCCAAGTCACAGATTTGATCCTAGTGAGTCTGATTTCAGAATCAGATGCTACCCTGTCCACATTGAGCCAAGCGCTATGTGCCTATTCAAGTGAGCCAGTGGTCTCTTGTGCTCGTGCATGACTACGGGTGTGTGTGTGAAGGGAACAGGATGGGGTTTACAGAGGATGTGGCATTTGAGCGTCTTTCAGATTTCATGTGTTTTTATGTTCAATTTGTTACCTCTTGATCTTTTCTTAACATTCCAATTATACTCTGCTTGAAATACTTTAGAACTCCTGGACCTCTGTTTTTTCCCATCAGCTACTCAAATCTAATCAGGTCAGCAGTTCATGACTTTGGACCAATAATAGTCTTTGCAAATTTTCCAGGGCAAAGTAAAGGTACATTATGTTGTTTAGAAAAGGTTATAGAATTTCAGACGGAACAGAATGAAAAGTGACTGAGTCTGTGACCACACATTATAGAGTTGGTTTTATGATGGGAATTATCAGACCAATTCATCACTGTATCCAATTGATTCCAGGCCCAAAGTCATTTTAGCTCTGATTTTTGAGATGGACTGAGTGAAGACAGAGAGTGTGGATGATATGTATGTGTCTGTGTTAGACAATAAATGAAGTGTGAATCCCTGCTGAGGCCCAAGCTGTGAGCAGTCCTGCAATTCATATATTTCTGGGAAGAGATAACTAATGAGGCACCAAAGGCTATAGGCAGAGAAGTTTGGGGAGGAATGAGATCAAGAGAGCTGAGGGATGATTATGAAAAAAGACTTTCGAGAGGGCAGCATGATCCAGTCTTGGAGATGCTCTCCATAATGGCCCCAGGGGATCATGATTGAGGTAATTGCTTGAAGGGGCTGCAGGCAATGATTGAGGTAATTGCTTGAAGGGGCTGCAGGCAGCAGATGCCAGAGGGGCATTTTCACAAAGAGCTTACATGACTCGGGAACACAATACCATGTAGGTGCCCAAGTGACAAAAGTATGACTAAGACAGGACAGGGGGCATTCTTCTCCCTTCCTATGGAGCTCAGTGTAACCTCAGTGTGATAAGAACACCAGGGAAGGGATGGTGATCCTTTCTTTTTAATTTTATTTTTAAAAAAAATTTTATTGAAGTACACTTGATTTGCAGTCCATTAATTTAAGCTGTGGTAATTTCAGCACAGTAATTTGCTTATACATATATATTATGTTTCATATTCTTTTACAGTACAGTTTATCAAAGGATATTGAATATAGTTCCCTGCGCTATACAGTTGAGCCTACCTTGTTGTTTATCTGCCCTACGTACAATAGTTTGGATCTACTAATCTCACACTCCCAGTCCTCCCCTCTCCCCTCCTGCTTGTCACCTACAAGTCTGTTCTCTCTGAGTCTTTCTGTTCCGTAGCTATGTTCATTTGTGTTAGTTTTTAGATTCCACATATAAGTGATAGCATTTGTATTTGTCTTTCTCTTTCTGACTTATTTTACCTAGTATGATAATCTCTAGTTGTATCCATGTTCTGCAAATGGCATTATTTCATTCTTTCTCCTGGCTGAGTCATCCTGCATTGTATATGTAAGGTATCTTTATCCATTCATCTGTCAGTGGACATTTAGGTTATTTCCATGTCTTGGCTATTGTAAATAGTGCTGCTATGAACATAGGGGTGCATGTATTTTTTCAATTATAGTTTTGTCTGGATATATGCCCAGGAGTGGGATTGCTGGATCATATGGCAACTCTATTTTTAGTTTTTTGAGGAACCTCCATACTGTTTTCCATAGTGGCTGTACCAATTTACATTCCCACCAACAGTGTAGGAGGGTTCCCTTTTCTCCACACCCTCTCCAGCATTTATTATTTGCCCAATTTTTTATGATGGTCATTTTGACTGGTAAGAGGTGGTACCTCATTGTAGATTTGATTTCAGTTCAGTTCAGTCACTCAGTCGTGTCTGACTCTTTGTGACCTCATGACTGCAGCATGCCAGGCCTCCCTGTCCATCACCAACTCCTGGAGTTTGCTCAAACTCATGTCCATTGAGTCAGTGATGCCATCCAACCATCTCATCCTCTGTCATCCCCTTCTCCTGCCTTCAATCTTTCCCAGCATCAGGGTCTTTTCAAATGAGTCAGTTCTTCCCATCAGGTGGCCAAAGTATTAGAGTTTCAGCTTCAGCATCAGTCTTCCAATGAATATTGAGGACTGATCTCCTTTAGGATGGACTGGTTGGATCTCGTGATCCAACCTTGAGAGTCCAAGGGACTCTCAAGAGTCTTCTCCAACACCACAGTTCAAAAGCATCAATTCTTCGGCGCTCAGCTTTCTTTATAGTCCAACTCTCACATCTATACATGACTACTGGAAAAACCATAGCCTTGACTAGATGGACCTTTGTTGGCAAAGTAATGTCTCTGCTTTTTAATATGCTGTCTAGGTTGGTCATAACTTTCCTTCCAAGGAGTAAGCGTCTTTTTATTTCATGGCTGCAGTGATTTTGGAGCCCCCCAAAATAGTCTGCCACTGTTTCCATTTTTCTCCATCTATTTGCCATGAAGTGATGGGACTGGATGCCATGATCTTAATTTTCTGAATGTTGAGCTTTAAGCCAACTTTTTCACTCTCCTCTTTCACTTTCATCAAGAGGCTCTTTAGTTCTTCTTCACTTTCTGCCATAAGGGTGGTGTCATCTGCATATCTGAGATTATTGATATTTCTCCTGGCAATCTTGATTCCAGCTTGTGCTTCTTCCAGCCCAGTGTTTCTCATGATGTACTCTGCATATAAGTTAAATAAGCAGGGTGACAGTATACAGCCTTGACATACTCCTTTTCCTATTTGGAACTAGTCTGTTGTTCCATGTCCAGTTCTAACTGTTGCTTCCTGACCTGCATACAGGTTTCTCAAGAGGCAGGTCAGGTGGTCTGGTATTCCCATTTCTTGAAGAATTTTCCACAGTTTATTGTGATCCACACAGTCAAAGGCTTTGGTATAGTCAATAAAGCAGAAATAGATGTTTTATCTGGAACTCTCTTGCTTTTTGGATGATCCAGCGGATGTTGGCAATTTGATCTCTGATTCCTCTGCCTTTTCTAGAACATCTGAAATTCACGGTTCATGTATTGCTGAAGCCTGGCTTGGAGAATTTTGAGCATTACTTTGCTAGCGTGTGAGATGAGTGCAGTTGTGCGGTAGTTTGAGCATTCTTTGGGATTGCCTTTCTTTGGGATTGGAATGAAAACTGACCTTTTCCAGTCCTGTGGCCACTGCTGAGTTTTCCAAATTTTCTGGCATATTGAGTGCAGCACTTTCACAGCATCATCTTTTAGGATTTGAAATAGCTCAACTGGAATTCTATCACCTCCACTAGCTTTGTTCATAGTGATGCTTCCTAAGGCCCACTTGACTTCACATTCCAGGATGTCTGGCTCTAGGTGAGTGATCACACCATCATGATTATCTGGGTCATGAAGATCTTTTTGGTTTGTGACATTGTACAGGAGACAGGGAGCAAGACCATCCCCAAGAAAAAGAAATGCAAAAAAGCAAAATGGCTGTCTGAGGAAGCCTTACAAATAGCTGTGAAAAGAAGAGAAGCCAAAAGCAAAGGAGAAAAGGAAAGATATACCCATTTGAATGCAGAGTTCCAAAGAATAGCAAGGAGAGATAAGAAAGCCTTCCTCAGTGATCAATGCAAAGAAATAGAGGAAAACAATAGAATGAGAAAGACTAGAGATCTCTTCAAGAAAATTAGAGATACCAAAGGAATATTTCATGCAAAGATGGGCTCAATAAAGGACAGAAATGGTATGGACCTAACAGAAGCAGAAGATATTAAGAAGAGGTGGCAAGAATACACAGAAGAAAAAAAAATACACAGAAGAACTGTACAAAAAAAGATTTGATTTGCATTTCTCTAATAATTAGCGATGTTGAGCATCTTTTCATGTGCCTATTGGCCATCTGTGTGTCTTCTTTGAGAATATCTCCCTAGGTCTTCTGCCCATTTTTCAATTGGGTTGGTTTGTTTTTTGTTGTTGTTGAGTTGTATGAGCTGTTTGTATATTTTGGAAATTAAGCCCTTGTTGGTCACATCATTTGCAAATATTTTCTCCCAGTTCATAGGTTGTCTTTTTGTTTTGTTTATGGTTTCCTTTGCTGTGCAAAAGCTTTTAAGTTTGATTAGGTCCCATTTGTTTATTTTTGCTTTTATTTCTATTGCCTTGGGAGACTGATCTAAGAAAACATTGGTACAGTTTATGTCAGAGAATGTTTTGCCTATGTTCTCTTCTAGGAGTTTTATGGTGTCTTAAGTCTTTAAGCCATTTTGAGTTTATCTTTGTGTATGGTGTGAGAATGTGTTCTGACTTTGTTGATATACATGTGGCTGTCCTACTTTCCAAGTACCACTTGCTGAAGAAACTGTCTTCTCTCCATTGTATATTCTTGCCTCTTTGGGGATGGTGACCCCTTACTGAGGACATTGGGCAGGGGATAGAGCCAGCTCAAGTGGCAGGGTCCTGACTGGTTTGTTTGCAGCATACATGAGACACATTATAGAGATTCCTGGAAATAACTTAGTGGGGTATGGCCTGGAATATAGGAAAGAGAGAGAGTGAGATACAGGTCACATTCTGCAGATTTTCCACTAGCTAGTACAGCCCAGGAAATGGGTGATATAGAAACTAATCTTTTCCAGACTAGTTCTTTTTTTTTAATTTTAATTGAAGGATAATGCTTTACAGTATTGTGTTGGTTTCTGCCAAACATCAGCATGTATACCTATGGCTGATTCGTGTTGATCTTTGGCAGACTAGTTCTTGAATGAATTCTATTACATGAATTTATTGGAATTAGATGACACCAATACAGGTTTGTCACTGTTCTAGTTTCATAGGATAGGCTGTTTTCTTAGTATGGGTTCCCTTCAAGAAGAAGATCTTGAGACCAAAATTCTGTGCAAATTAGTAAGTTAATTCTAAGAAACACTGCTGGGGAGTGGGGAAGTGAGCTGGAGAAAAGAAGGTAGCGAATACAGGATGGGTGATTATGCTAGTTATGACTGTGGTCAACCTGTGTGCAGTATCACTGAGGAAATCCTGGGAAACCAATATAAAACACATACCTCAGTGTCAGCTCTCCTGAGAGGTATGAGAGCTGGTATATTCATCCACCCACTCTTGTTATTCCCAGGGCGATGTTAATCCCTCAACACCTCCAGTGGAAAGGGCTGCTCTGGCAGCCAAAGAAAGTTCATGGAAGAGAATTGCAGGCACGGGCATTAGAAGCCAGATTGGTGTGCATGGAAGTGGTAAGTACAGGGATATGGGTGGGTTGCAGATGGCATCTGCTACACCAATGGTGTGGAAGTTCTAGCTTTGTCTGCTGTTTGACATTGTTTTGGTTTGCTGTTTGACATTGTTTGATGGATTTTCTTGCTAACAAACCTGGAAACTTCTACTGCCCACTCTGTATGCATTTCCATTCTCCTTGATTTTCCACTTCACTCTTAGGCTATGTGCCTCATTTTTTCTAATGTCTAAAATAAGAATAGTATATTTTTATTTTTATTTATTTTTGACTGTACTGGGTCTTCATTGCTGCATGTGGGCTTTCTCTAGTTGCAGCAAGTAGGGGCTACTCTTTTCGTTGTGGTGCATGGGCTTCTCATTGCAGTGGCTTCTTTTGTTGTGGAGCACAGGCTCTAGGTGTGTGGGCTCAGTAGTTGTGGTTCCTGGGCTCTAGAGCACAGGCTCAGTAGTTGTGGCACATGGGCTTAGTTGCCCCATGGCATGTAGAATCTTCCTGGACCAGGGATCGAACCTGTGTCTCCTGCATTGGCAGGCAGATTCTTTATTACTGAGCCACAAGGGAGACTCAGAATAATGTCTTTTTAACACTATTCTATGTACAGGCATACCTGTTATATTGTATTTTGCAAATAATGTGTATTTTATAATTTGAAGGTTTGTGGCAATCCTTTGTTGAGCAAGTCTGTTGACACCATTTTTTCCAATAGCATTTGCTCACTTTGTGTCTTTGTGTTCACATTTTGGTAATTCTTGAAATATTTCAAACATTCATTATTATTATTTGTTATGGTGATCTGTGATCAGTGATCTTTGTTACTATTGGAATTGTTTGGGGCACCATGAATTGCACCTGTGTAAGACAGCAGCAGATAAATTGTTCATGAAAGGAAGAGTCAATCTATGTGGCAGACTTCATTGTTGTCTTATTTTAAGAAATTGCCACAGCCACCCCAGTCTTCAACCACCACCTTGATCAGTCAGCAGCCATAAACATCAAGGCAAGACCCTCTACCAGCAAAAGATTAAAATTAACTGAAGGTTCAGATGATGGTTAGCATTTTTAGCAGTGAAGTATTTTGTAATGGAGGTATGTATTGAATATAGTTTTTTTTAAGATATCATACTGTTGCACACTTAATAGACTATAGTATAGCTTAAACATAACTTTTACATGCATTGGGAAACCAAAAAACAGGTGTGACTCTGTTTATTGAGATATTTGATTTGTTGTGGTTGTCTGAAACTGAACCCACAGTATCTCCAAGGTGTGCCAAGTTGCCTGTATTGAGGAACAAATTAACATTTGAAAAAGAATATGTTGTCATGATCATGACCTGCCTCTTGAGAAATCTGTATGCAGATCAGGAAGCAATAGTTAGAACTGGACATGGAATAACAGACTGGTTCCAAATTGGGAAAGGAGTACGTCAAGGCTGTATACTGTCACCCTGCTTATTTAACTTATATGCAGAGTACATCATGAGAAATGCTGGACTGGATGAAACACAAGCTGGAATCAAGATTGCCGGGAGAAATATCAATAATCTCAGATATGCAGATGACACCACCCTTATGGCAGAAAGCGAAGAAGAACTAAAGAACCTCTTGATGAAAGTGAAAGAGGAGAGTGAAAAAGTTGGCTTAAAGCTCAACATTCAGAAAATTAAGATCATGGCATCCAGTCCCATCACTTCATGGCAAATAGATGGGGGAAACAATGGAAACAGTGACAGACTTTATTTTCTTGGGCTCCAAAATCACTGCAGATGGTGACTGCAGCCATGAAATTAAAAGATGCTTACTCCTTGGAAGAAAAGTTATGACCAACCTAGACAGCATATTAAAAAGCAGAGACATTACTTTGCCAAAAAAGTCCATCTAGTCAAAGCTATGGTTTTTCCAGTAGTCATGTATGGATGTGAGAGTTGGACTATAAAGAAAGCTGAGTGCCGAAGAATTAATGCTTTTGAACTGTGGTGTTGGAGAAGACTCTTGAGAGTCTCTTGGACTGCAAGGAGATCCAACCAGTCCATCCTAAAGGAAATCAGTCCTGAATAGCCATTGGAAGGACTGATGCTGAAGCTGAAACTCCAATACTTTGGCCACCTGATGGGAAGAACTGACTTATTTGAAAAGACCCTGATGCTGGAAAAGATTGAAGGCAGGAGGAGAAGGGGACGACAGAGGATGAGATGGTTGGATGGCATCACCGACTCAATGGACATGAGTTTGAGTAAACTCCGGGAGTTGGTGATGGACAGGGAGGCCTGGCATGCTGCAGTCCATGGGGTCGCAAAGAGTCAGACACGACTGAGTGACTGAACTGAACTGTGCCTGAGGCTTGCTTGGTCCTTTGTATTATACATAGAGGTAAAGTGCTCACTGTCCAAGCCATTGGAGTACGTGAATGGCCCCTTCTTCTCTAGCTTTCCTACCTCTCAAATGCTCTCTCTTTAAAAGCATCTCCATTGAAGGTCTCCTTTTTGGCACATGCCTTGGGATTGCTAACCCTCCATGTAGAATAATAAAACCCCTATCTCTTCTTGGGACTTTTGAATTCAGACTTCCCAGTAGTGTACTGGATGTGAGGAGCTTTTCTCTCCACTTCAGCTGGTACGACAGTGTGGGAAGCTCTGGTCCTATGAATGGGGTGGGCAAAATAAATGGCAAACTGCAGATGATTTCCCTGTTAGGTTCCTAAAAATTGAGTACCATTCTTCACCTAAGGCCCTAATCACCTTCCAAAGATGATTTGAAAATCGCCCAGTAATCGCAACATGTTGTTGTTGTTCAGTTGCTCAGTCATGTCCAACTCTTTGTGACCCCATGGACTGCAGCACGCCAGGCTTCCCTGTCCTTCACCATCTCCCAGAGCTTGTTCACTCATGTCCATGGAGTTGGTGATGCCATCCAACCATCTTGTCCTCTGAAATAGCTTAGCTGGAATTCCATCCATAGCAACATGGCTTTGGAGCTATTCCTTAACATGCTAGTGCTATATTCAGTGCTTACCCATCTTGAACTTCAGCGTACAACCTCTCCATGACAGTGTTGATGAACCACACTACAGTGAAGTTCTCTAAAGTTCAGTATTCTTCCTACCTCTAACCCTGATAATGAAGGCAGGGAGTAAGGGGAAGTTTCACTTCAGTCTACCTTAACTTCCCACTCCCTTTACAGACAACAGTGCTCCATTTCACATAGATATGTTTACCCTTAATCAGATTATAGACGAATCTCATGGTCTGTGAGCAATTCTGTGCCACTGAGATAACCTATTTGTTGTTGTTTAGTCTCTATGTCGTGTCTGACTCTTTTGCAACCCCATGGACTATAGTCCACCAGGCTCCTCTGTCCATGGGATTTTCCAGGCAAGACTACTAGAGTGGGTTGCCATTTCCTTCTCCAGGGAATCTTCCCCACCCAGGGATCAAACCTGCATCTCCTGCATTGGCAGACAGATTCTTTATTACTGAGCCACCAGGGAAACCCAGGAAAATCTATAATATTTTGATATTACAGATTAATCTGAGCTGCTTACCATGTACTCCATCCAGGCAGTTAGGTCATTACACATTTGTCCATTGCAATTTGAAAAGCTCTGAAAAATGCATGTTTAATGCTGTGGGCTTGAAAAAAAGGAAGAAGGGGAGGGGAAAAAAGAAGAGGTAAGAAGGAAAGAAAGACAAGTATCACTTAAATCTAGAGAATAAAAAATTATTTCTGTACCTTTTCAAGTGTTAAGTGTTGAGTAGCTTAAATTAATTGAAAATTTCTGCTGTAATTACTTGCTTCCCTGGTGGCTCAGATGGTAAAGTGTCTGCTTGCAATGTGGGAGACCCGGGTTCGATCCCTGGTTGGGAAGATACCCTGGAAAAGGAAATGGCAACCCACTCCAGTACCCTTGCTTGGAAAATCCCATGGATGGAGGAGCCTGGTAGGCTACAGTTCATGGAGTCGCAAAGAGTCAGACACGACGGAGCGACTCACTTTCCTTTCCACTTTACTTGCCATAAAATGGTTAACATCCTGTGTCTGCTGATGGACTCATGCCATAATGATTCATTTTCCTATGAGGAAAAGGACTGGAGGCCTGTTAACCTTAGTCTGAATAGTGCAGCCTCCTTCCAAAGGGATTTGCTTTGGTGAAGGGAAAATTTTTTTCCTGAGGCATTCTGAAGATGAATGTGTGCTGCGCATTCACTGATCATTTTAAAAAGTGATCTTCTTTAGCTTCTGTGTCCCATAACTCCAGATTCAGTAGGCTGGATTTCACTGAGTTGATGGGTTTTAGCGTTATGAAAAGGAAAGTGTGGTAAGTGACTCTAGGAGAAAGGGATGCTGAAGGATGTGAGGATGGTTGAGGGAAGGAGAGCATATGAGGGAGGAAAGGAGGATGTGCATCATCCTCATATCTTATGGTAGAAAGGAGCAGGGAGGACTCCATCATCACAAGGTGCAAAATGTCTCTTTCACATTTTACATTTGAAATCAATGAGTCAGCAAGCAAACATTTAAAGGAATATTGTGCATAGAGCAACATTGGTGGTGGCGAGTTGGAGATGTTAAAATAGACACATGGAAAATTAAAACAAAATATTCTCTATGGTAAATGGTAAAGACTAAGTAGAAATAAGAAGTGTTAAGAGCTCTACGGGTTAGTAAGTCAAATTGGAGGAGTCAAAACTTCCTTAGATGTTGAAGGATGGGATGATAATATCAAGAACTGTAGAGGGGCTGGGAGTTTACCTTCCTAACAAGCTAGCCTACACATAGTTCCGTGAATGCTGGCAGAAGGTATAAGACCCCCAGGTCAGAGGCAAGGAACTTCATGGCTCACAGCAAACAAGCAGAATGAGTCAAGATTTTTTTTTCTTATTTTAAAAAAGAAACTTATAGAAGGAATAGTAGCAGGAAATAAAGAGACCAAGAAGTACAACTTGTTCCTGACACAGTAGAAAGTAGGAATCCAAATTGGGTTTTGACACAGCAGATGTGGCCCAGACAGTGGGGCTGCCTACACACACAATTATCTCTCTGAGGAGGGTTGGCTTCTGGCTCATTCCTTATTCCTCTTCCATGGCTTACTCCTGCTTGTCATGGTCTCCGATTGCTACTGAGAGCCTACGTTGAGCTGCTACATGAAACATTGTG
Organism: Odocoileus virginianus; assembly: GCF_023699985.2. Taxonomy (NCBI): domain Eukaryota; kingdom Metazoa; phylum Chordata; class Mammalia; order Artiodactyla; family Cervidae; genus Odocoileus; species Odocoileus virginianus. The sequence goes on from NW_027224268.1 coordinate 200,237, forward strand.
TATGAGGGGTTATTATCTAAGGGCCTATTCTTTTTCAGGGTCGCCTTCCCTTAGGCCAGCAACATCCAGTACTGTAGCCGTGAACTTCATGTGGCTATTGAGCATTTGAATTGTGCCTAGTTTGGATTGAAATGTGTTGTAAATGTAAAATACACACAAGGTTTCAAAGACTTAGGAAGAAAAAGGAAAAGATCTCAATAGTAATTTTTATATTGACTACATGTTGAAATAATATTTTGGATATATTATTTAAATGAAACAAAATTAAAATTATTTTCACCTTTAAAAAATTTTTAAATTTCACATGTTAACAAGAAACATTAAATTCCATCTGTGGCTTGCATTTGAAGTACACATTCTATTTCTGTTGGGCAGTACTGCTCAGGTGCATTTGAGAAATAGGGGAGGCTCCCTTGGTCCCTTCTTGTTATCCTCTAAGCGCTGTGACTGGCTGTGCCATTGTGAACCATAGCTGAGCATGACCTGAACTGAAGATCTGTACTAAAATGCAGTCCTCCTGGATATACCCACACTGCTGCCTCTAACCAGAGTGTCCTCAGAAGGGAGGAGGAGGGCTGTGGTGAGGATTCACCTCCATTCATGATCCTGTTCCTCATTGCCCTTCACAGCACCCCCTTACAAGTAGATTTGTAGGTGAATCAGGCTTTCCTGAAGGGTCAAAGAGTACTAAAGGGAATTACAACCTGTGAAGGAAGGACCTTTAAACCAGAAGGCTGTGATTAAGATTCCAGAAACATTACCTTGTTACTTTACCATTAACCAATCAAAAGAAATTCCATGAGCTGCAACCCTCACCCCAAATATTGCCCTTAAAAACCCTTTCCTGAAAGCCATTGAGGAGTTCAGGTCTTTTGAGCATAAGCTGCCCATTCTCCTTGCTTGGCCCTGTAATAAATGCTGTACTTTCTTTCACCACAGCCTGGTGTCAGTAGATTGGCTTTGCTGGGCTGCAGGAGAGTGGACCCAAGTTTTGTTTGGTAACAACCACACACACACACACACACACACACACACGTGGATACAGACATTTTCTGGCTTAGCTTGGGTTTCCTCCCAAACAGACCCCAAGGCAAGGATTAGGGTGCAGATAGTTTGTTTTGGAGTTGATTCCAGGAAGAAAGGGAAGGTGGAAAGGCAATCAAAAGATGCACAGATGAGCAGGAAACCACTGTGGGCCACAGAGGCCCAAGCCCTCTGAGACTTTGAGAGAGGCTGTGGTGCAGTGTCCTGAAGAGTAGGAAGTTGGGGTCTTTTATCTACCCACTCCCATCCTGGCACCTCCAGGATATTCAGGTGAGTGCAGTCCTTTAGTGGCCATTGGGACAGTCCTTTAGCTTATAAGGGAATTCTCTGCAGGGCACCTTTGGTATCTGCTACATTGCCCAACAGTACCGGACCCCTAGCAGGTGCTTAATCAATGTTGATTGAATGAATGAATGAGTAAACACACATCATTTAAGGACAAGCCTTAGTTCCTAGATTACAGTGAAAACTTGGTGATGAGGAAGAGAGACTTTTCTTTACTGCCTCATAATTGTAAAGCTGCTCTTCTTTTTTTATAATAGACTTAGCACCTCATTTTATTATGCATCCACCCCTTGCCTTCTTTTTATGCCTTAAACCTGACAAGAGTGAGAAAAGGCTGAATCACTGATACTCTTAATAACAACTCCTTTAGCTTCATGAAGACTGGAAATTAACTTACAAAGGCACAATGAAGTTCTTAGATGGGAAATTGTACCATCCTCCCATGCCTGCTAGTGATGACTGGGGAGATGGGCAGTGGGCTGACCGGTGTGTTACTCAATTATAGAATTGTTTATTTTGACATTTTTTACTGAGACTGAAAATAATGGAGTTTGTGTGTAGAATGCAAGTCCTCAAATCACATGAATTGAGGCCAGATCTGCTGTGTGTGGTATTCTTGGTGAAAGGCAGTGCCAAAAACACAGACCTGATTTAGGAAGACACAAACTAACTACATCAGGGGACTCCTCTGATGATAGATATGACTTCCAGATATGTAGTAAAGGAGAAAAAAGATTATTTAACAAAAATTTATTGAGCATCAATTGTATATTAGCTATTGTGCTAACATTATATGGCCAGCTATGACACAATAAAAGGGCTTACCTGGTGGCTCAGCGGTTAAGAATCCACCTATAATACAGGAGACTCAAGTTAGATCCCTGGATCAAGAAGATCCCCTGGAGAAGGAAATGGCAACCCACTCCAGTATTCTTGCCTGGGAAATTCTATGGACAGAGGAGCCTGGTGGGCTACAGTCCATGGGGGTCACAAAAGAGTCAGACATGACTTAGAGACTAAACAACAACAAATAGAGCATAGAGTTGTAAACTATCTCAAAGACAATGAAAGGCACAAGCCTCTACAGAATCAGATAACCTGGAAAGTTGTACCAGTGGCACACCCAGAAAATAATTTTTTTGGTCCATTTCAAAGTCTTTCACAAGTTTTCCCGACAAAAGTAAAGAAATATTATCTGAGCAGTCTATCAGGAAGCAGAATGTAGATTGCAGACTGGCCAAGTCTTCTAAATCAAAAGAAAAATGGTTTCTTGTGGCAATGCTGCTTGCCACTCAAGAGATAAGTGAGTCATTTGGGATTGCATCGTTTAAGTACAAGAGTACTGATCTCAACGGGGGAAAGAACAAATGAAGGGAAATTTGATGAAATTAGCACTGGGGAGAGGAATAGGATCAATTTAGCAGACACTTCAGTTACAAAATGTTCAGCTAAAGATCAAAACTATTAAGGGAAAAAAAGGAAGTTCATAAACCTTTCCTAATTGTTATTTCCTAATTCAGATTTTATAATGAATTTTGACATGAGATGGGATAAAGATTACTTTAATTTTTTATTTTTAACAGCTGGATTGAGATACAATTCACATACCATACAATTCACCTAAAGTGTATAATTCATTTTTTGCTTATATTCCCATGTTGCACAACCATAATCACAATCTAGTTTTCATTCCCTCTAGAAGAAATCTGGGTTGTACTAATAGTCACTTCCCATTACTCACCCCATCTGTCCTTCCCGGCACTAAATCACTAATTTGCTTTCTGTCTCTATAGGTTTGCCTATTCGGGATATTTTGTATAAATGGAATCATGTAGTATGTGGTATTTTCTGAGTGGATTTTTCATTAGCCCTTGCATGTTTCTACTATTCAGTATTTCATTCTTTTTATTGCTGAATTATATTCCATTGCACGGATATGATATGCTGAGTTAGGAGAACTACGTGTTTGGTCTTCAGCTGTTTTCTTGCAGAGCTCTTAAGACCCTTGACATTTCCTAACAGATGAGAGTAGCAAAGGGTCTTTGTTATGTTAATTAAATGACTTGGAAAGCACCTAAGGATGGGGACTGGTGCCAGTGGAGCCAACTACTTGATTAGAGAGTTGGAACTTTCAGTCCCACCCCTGATCTCTTGGGAAGGGAGTAGGGCTGGAGGCTGAATCAATTGCCAATGGCCAATGATTGAGTTAAATCTTTTAGTTAATGGTTTCCTGCCTATGTAATGAAGCCTCCTTAAAACCCCAAAAGGATTGGGTTTGAGGAGCTTCTGGGTTGGTGAACACATGGAGATTTGGGGAGAGTAGGAGGGCACTTGGAGAGGGCAGGGAAGCTCCGTGCCCTTTCTTCGTCCCCCACCCTATGCAACTCTTCCATCTGGCTATTCCTGAATTCTATCCTTTTATGATATCCTGATGCTCTAGTAAATAAAACGTTTCTCTGAGTTTTGTGAGCCACTCTACCAAAGTAATTGAATCCAAGGAGGAAGTCATGGAGATGTCTGATTTATAGTCAGTTGCTCAGAAGCACAGATAACCTGGGGTTGCAGATGGTGTTTGGAATGGAGGACAGGAGGCTTCTTGTAGGACTGAACCTCTAACCTGTGGACTCTGAGGCTATCTCTGAGCAGATAGTGATGGAATTGAGTTGAGTTTTCGAGCACACTGCTGGTGTCCAAGACTTGTGTGGTGTTGTGTGGGAAACTGACACACATTGGAATTGGGTCCAAGAACACTGAAAAAATGGATTCATCAAATTTTAAACCATTCATCAGGTGATGGACATCTAGAATATTTCCACTTTTTGCTTATTTTGATATAGTGTTGTTATGAACATTTGTGTGCAAGTTTTTATGTGGAAATATGTTTTCATTTTTGTTGGGTATATACCCAAGAGTAAAATGACTGGGTCATATTGTAACACAATGTTTAACTCTTTGAAGAACAGTAAAACTTTTTCCAAAGCATTCCCATTGTGCATTCCCACCAGCAGTGTGAGAAAGTTCTGGTTTTTCTACATCCTCTACAACACTTGTTATTGTCCATCTTTTTGATTATAACCATCCTAGTGGGTATGAAGTGATATCTTACTGTGGTTTTGATTTACATTTCCCTTATGACTGATGATGTTGAATATCTTGTCATGTGCTTATTGCTTATTTGTATGTCTCCATTGGAGAAATGTCTATTCAAATCCTTTGCCCATTTTTTAGATAAGTTTCTAGTCTTTTTATTATTGAGTGGTAAGAGATTTTTACATATTTTAGATAACAGATATGTGATTTGCAAATGTTTTTCTCCCATTTTGTGGGTTGTTTCACTTTTTTAATGGTCTCCTTTGAAGCACAAAATTGTTAATCTTGATGACGTCCCATTTGTTACTTTTTTCTTTTGTCATTTGTGTTTTTAGTGTCATATGAGAAATCATTTCTAACCCAAAGTCATGAAGATGTACTCCTATGATCTCTTCTAAGTGTTTTATCTCTTAGGGATCCATTTTAAGTTAATTTTTCTGTGTAGTGTGAGGTAGGGGTCCAACTTAATTCTTTTGCATATTGTCTGGGAACCCTTATAAAAAATCAGTTGACCATAACTGTAAGGGCATATTTCTAGGCTCTAAATTGTATTCCATTAATCTATATATCTGCCCTTATGCCAGTACCATGCTATCTTGATTACTGTAACTTTGTAATAAAATTTGAAATCGGGAAATGTGAGTTCTCCAGCTTTGTTTTTCTTTTTCAGATTGTTCGGTTATTATGGGTCCCTTGCATTTCCATATGAATTTTAAGATCAGTTTGTTAATTTCTGCAAAAACACACACAAAAAAAGGCAGCTAGAATTTTGATAGGGATTGTGTTAAATTTATAAATCCAAACATTACTTTCAGACTTAAGTGAAAAGATTTGCCAGACTGAATTATTTTTTTCTGATGTTTGAGTGTTATCCATTCTCTTATAAACTATTAATACGTTTATTTTACTTTATTAAGTAAAGTACATATGTTAAGACCTTTGCTGATAGCACATTGGCATTGATTTATTTATAATCCACATTTCACAAATGTTAAATCTCCCTCCCTAGTTCAACTTATAATAGCATAGTTTTATAAATTACGTACAGAAAGACAAAGGATGGGTAGAGGGTGGTAAGATTTGTTATAGAAATAGCGTAACACAGCTTGGTAATAAAAGAAACCTGTCTTTTGACTGTATATTCATGTTCTAATGTGCTTCATCAAGCAGAAGATGTTAAATAGATTGGTGGTTTTCATTGAGCTTTCGCTACAATTATGTAAATAGATATAATGAATTTTAATGCCAAAAATTGTTTTCAGGGAAATTAAATTGCTTTTTTATTCAGATGTTATGAAATGGGAAGTGCTGTATTAATAGAATATTTTGAATGAACCCACTATAATCACCCCAAACTCCAGAAAGGCAAATGTTTTTGAATGAAAAAAATAGTTACTTTTTAGAGTCTAGAATGATAAACCCAGAGGATATTTCATATATATCTGAAATTGTGCTTGATTTCATAAAGAAATTGCCAGATCAAATAATTATTTAAGATGCTATTAGTCTTGAATAAAAAAGCAGTTATTACAGACATAAATGTTAAAAATATTTTTCGCAAAACTGTCAGTCATGATCTTTCCAAGAAAGTGAAAGACATTTAGGCTAGCAAGACAGACTGAAAACACCTGTGACCCAGACTGTTTTGGGTTTGAAGCAGGTGGGACCTCCAGGAGCCTACAGAGAGAGGAAGAGGGGCATTATGAACCAGGAAGGACATGGGTTTGTATATGTGACCCAAAAGGAAAGAGGGATTAACATCTGCAACACGGTGCATTAAAAAGGACATAGATTTGAACTGAGTTGTCATTAAACTACTTAGAACTGGCTGGACTTCTGTAATCAGGGAAAAAAAATGTTTTAAAAAAACTTGTTTTCCATAAGATAGAGGCATTTGATATTACACAACTGTGAACTACAAGAATATCTTGGGGGCATGGCAATATGAGTGACTGGGAAGAGGTTTCATTCCTGTAATTAGGAAGGTGATGTGTTTTGCTCAGAAAGGAGCTTGGATTCAGTAGGGCTCAGGCACTGAGGCAGTGGGTCCATCATGCAACCGGTTCAAAGGTATTCTGTCAGTCCTGGTGCGTGTGAGTGCTAAGTCACTTCAGTCACGTCTGACTCTTTGCAACCCGCATGGACTGTAGCCTGCCAGGCTCCTCTGTCCATGGAATTCTCCAGGTAAGAATACTAGAGTGGGTTGCCATGCCCTCCTCCAGGGGATCTCCTCCCATCCAAGGATTGAACCTGTGTCTTTTAAGTCTCCTCCATTGGCAGACTGGTTCTTTACCACTAGTGCCACTTGGCAAGCCCATGTAAAGAAGGCTATGTGTCATGGCATGTAGAGGCCAAGATTTTCCCAAGCATATGTGGCCAGTGGTGGCTCATTTGGCTCCTACTCCTCCTGCTTGTGGTAACAAGGTTCCTCATGAAGTCTTACCTTGAACATGACTAGATGGTGCTGAAAATATTGGCACATTTGGTTGGCTTAGACAGGGGTGATATTTCTTATGGGGTTAATAGAACCAGGTGGAAATATTGTTCATTCAATTATTAATTGAAAAGAAACACAGGGCACTACAATATATTAGATCATATGTTAGAGTATGGAGATGTAGGGATGAATGGATCTTAGGGCTTCTGGTCTGCTGGGGGAGACCCACATTTGTGGGGGGGAACAAAACTTGCTACCCCCAAATATCTCTTTGGCATGTGGATCATTTTGAGTTGAAAACAATCAAGGCTCAAAAGACTCAGGAGGAACTTTTGACCTTCCCTCTAGCTGCCTAAAGATCATAGATAGAGGACTTGTTCCAGGAAGAAAACTATCTCTATAGACAACTATAGTATGAACCACGTATGTAGACAGGGAGGAATGAAGCAAATCTGTAAAAATTCTTCTCTCTGTCCCTATGTCTCTGCATGGCCTAACAAACCTTTGTTTATAAAATGTTTGCTTTTCCATCTCCATGTCAATTGCCTTTCTCCCCTTTGATGTCCAAAATGCTTACCCCCAACATCTTTTATCTTTAGCTGAAGATAGCACAAAATTTAAGAGTTTCAGCCATTTTGATTAGGTGCTCAGTTTTCCTCTGTCTCTTCCACGTATAAATGCTATCAAACTTCTGTTCAATTTTCTCCTATTAATCTGCCTCATGTCAATTTAGTTCTTAAACCAGTCAGAAGAACCTATAAAGGTAGAGGGGAATTTTTTTCCTTCTTGACACCAGATTTCTGGAAGAATGCTGCTATCATTCATTGAGTGAAGGATTAAAGAAGGAAGGATAAGTTTGGGGGACAATGAATTCCATTTTGAGAATGGCGAGTTTATGAAGCCTTAGAGCATCTGAGTAGAGGTACCTGATAGGCAGTTGGAATGATATCTGAATCTAAGGAGAGAAGTCCAAATGGAAAGTCTAGATTTGTGAGTCATTATTTTACAAATGCTACTTTAAGTCATTGACATTGATAAAGCCATGCTGAGATTCTATAATGTAAGGAAGAGAGAAGGACTAGAGTTGAATCCCTGGAGAATCTTTTCATTTCACTGGTGACATCTGATGAATGCTATTGTCTGAATACACGTTGCTCTCACATCATTGATTTACATTTGAAAAGCATGAATAAACTTGCAAAACACATTCAAGAGGAAATTATCACAGCAAATATAGGCACAGGACGCTTTGAAAGTAAAATTTAAAATTCAGTTCAATAATAAACTCCAAAGTATCTTCGGAATCGAAGAGTAAGTTAGAGGATTAATTATATTAAAGGAGTAATATAGATAAAATGGTCAGAGCTTGTGAACTCAAAGTAAGCTCTAATAACTTTGACTGTTCTTATGGAAACAATGGGGCATAATATTTGAAACTGAAACTCTTTGGAATGCATCAGTACAGTTGCTCAGTTGTGTCCGACTCTTTGCGACCCCATACACTGCAGCACGCCAGGCTTCCTGCGTGGTTGAGATCAATATAGAACACTCCAATAACAAAAGGACAGTTCAAACATAAAAACTAGGAACACTAAGAGGTTATCTGGGATCCAGATATGTTGATATCCTTGACTGAAGTGGGTTGAATTGATAAACAGATCTCAGTTTTCTATGGCAGTATAATAGATTCCCTCAAAACTTAAGTGGCTGAAGACCATAGCAATTTAGTATTTCTCATGGGTTTTCTGAGTTGCCTGAGCTTTGCTGGGTAGTTCTTCTGCTAGATATGATGTTCCTGTATTCAGCTGGAGTGGTTGGGGGTTGAATAGCTGGGCCTCTTTCTTCTCATTTAGTGGCCTAGCCTGAGATTTTTAACCTGTCAACTGATTCCCCGAAAGGCTAAAGCCGAAATTACAACTCTTCTTAAGGTCTTAAAGTTCTTGTAGTTCTTAGGAGTACTAGAAGTCACTTCTGCCTCATTCTACTGGCCAAAGCAAATTACAAGATCAGTCCAAGAGAAAATGGGTCCACCTCTTGATGGGAGGAGAGCCATGTGTATACAAGAAAAAGGAAATTTTTGGTGGCCAAATTTGGAAATGATCCACAGGAATGGATTTCTCTTTTCAACTAGGCCACAAGTACTTACAGTCTTCCGCAGGACACTCAAGCAGGACATTATGCTTGGTCCTCACTTCCAGGTGAATACTAAGAGTTCTTGAGGGCATTGTACTCATAGAACTTTTAATATATTTTGCCAAATAAGTCTACTGAAAGGGAAGTTCGTAAACACTTTTAGGACCTTTTTAAAACAGACCTTTGGCACTAGTTGTTACCTAATTTTCTCTTTTTCCTTCCTCTTAATATTTGCCAGCTTTCTTTCAGAATTTATCTTAGTCTTCTAATAAAGTTAAGAAAGTGTTATATTGTGAAATTGTATGAGAACATCTTCTCCAGGTACATGCTAAGAGCGGGGAAGCTGGAAGCAGAGGAAGAGGAGTAGGCTGAGAGGGTCATTTCAAGGATGGCAGACCAAGTAGTTTTATGGACATGATAAATGTTGTTTACTGGGTATTCTTCTTTGGGTGTGAAGTATGTATGTTCCTCTGTCAGGAACCTGGAGCTTAGCAACAGGCCTCAAGCAGATAAAGGAGGCTTGAAAAAGAATAAGGTTGGATTTGTGAATATTGACAGTTTTCCTGGGTGCTGAAGAACATGCAGAGCTTGATGACCACAGAGCTTAGGGTCAGGTAAGGAATTGGAAGAATGGTTTCAGATGAAAGCGTGACATTTAGGCATAGCCTTTGGTCTTTTTTTGCCTAAAACAGAGTTTGTAGCACAGACTTTGTGGTATTTGGTGTGGTGGAGTGATACATGGGATGGTTTATGGAAAAGAGAAGTGGTCAAGGGAGAAGGATGGTGGGAGTGGACAGCACAGATGACAGAGTAACTTCTCAGGTTCGATAGGGAAAAGCTCCTGGGAGTTTGGGGATGCTGAGAGTTGGAGAGGAGAGGGGGTTTTAGTGAGAGTTGTATGCGCTTGCTCAGTCACGTCAGTCATGTCTGACTCTGTTGCCCCACGGACTGTAGCCCACCAGGCTCCTCTGTCCATGGAATTTCCCAGGCAAGAATACTGGAGTGGGTTGCCATGCCCTCCTCCAGGGGATCTTCCCAACTCAGGGATTGAACCTGCATCTCCTACGCCTCCTTCATTGTAGGTGGATTTTTTTTTTACCACTGAGCCAACTGGGAAGCCCTATATGCTCTGTATTGAATTGAATTCCCTTATGTAGGGATCAGAGTTCCTGTGTGGAAGATGCTCCTTTCACAGTAGGACACTTCAAGCATACTGCTTCAGTGACATTATCTAGCTTAGGTAATTCTAGACTTCAAATCCTTACTTGAGAAGATTGACTTTTTGTCTTATTCTTACCTTTTTTGTTTGATTTATCTTAGTGATTGCTAATGTAATTTTGGCAAATGTCTGTCTCCACTCTGTCATGGAAATACAAAGAAAAAGACTCTTGAGTTGTTTTCAGCTAAAGAGGATGAGGGAGAAGCTCCCGAGGCCATCAGAATGAGGGAACAGAAAGGTGAATGCAAAGCCCCGGGGTGAGTGGGTTAATTTCTTATCACAGCTAGCAAGTTTTTCTGGGCCTTTGAGAGTTTGAGTTGAATGCTGTGTTCTTACAGCAATAGCGTGCAGCTGCGGTGAAGCGAGACTGTGTGTAGTTTGAAAGAGTTAACTCCATGGCTGATTCATGTCAATGTATGACAAAACCCACTCCAATGTTGTGAAGTAATTAGCCTCCTCATTTATTTTAATAAAAATAAATGAAAAAAAAAAAAAAAGAAAGAGTTCCATGTGTGATGCTGACATTCTCCTCCTCCCACCCCCCTTCATATCCAGTTGCAATACAGATTCTCCACCAGCTCAGAATAACATTTAAACTCAGGCATCAGGCATTTGAGAACCTTCTTAATGTGACCATCGATGGCCCTGCCTCCTAGCTGAACTCACTACTGTGGCCAGGTTAGGGTCTCTTGAACACCAGGCCCCTCAGACTCCTTCTCAGCCCCACCGCTCAGCAAAAATGTGCTTGACTCTTCCTCATATACTGCCTACCAAAGCTTTGTCCATCCTTTAAGGTCCCACTCAGGTCCTTCTTGTTTCATGGAGCTGTCCATAAGTGCTCCAGCCACACTGGTTGATTGGACTTTGTTTCTGAATGGTTGAATGAGACTTAAGTAGTGGGGAGAGAAGGCTGGGAGTACAGAGAAAGAAACAGATTATTTGCATGAAAACCTGTTGACAACTTCTTATAGTTTAGTCTAATGACGTCAGTGCTTTGGATATAGATTCCCAGTGATTTGAACGATGCCCCCACCCCACCCCGCAACCCCCCAAATGACTTCTGAAATCCGCTCCCACCACAAGTTTTGAAGTTTCTTAATGAAGGGAATGTTATGTAAATTGACCATGTGACTATTAGATCCAGTTTTCACTGTAGCTTATCAGTGCGAATTTGAAAATGATTATTGGTCCCAACAACATTGGAGAAGTCCATTTCAAAAAATGTTGTGGACCGTAACTATAGTCATTATAGGTAGACTACAGATTTGGCTTTACTTTGACTTCTCTGGCATTACTGAGTATTGTTGAAAATGCTATACATTCTAAGCCATCTCATCTATCTTAGATCCTTTCCGTAGAGTGCAATATTGTACATCTCTAAGACCTCAGTTTTGAAGGAGCCATTAACATCATTGGATGTCACAATAGTTCTTTGACTAAATTTTTAATGACTTACCATCTCACAATCCATTCATTCTTTTATTTTTTTCATTTATTTTTATTAGTTGGAGGCTAATTACTTTACAATATTGTAGTGGGTTTTGTGATACATTGACATGAATCAGCCATGGATTTACATGTATTCCCCATCCCGATCCCCCCCCCAACCTCCCTCTCCACCCGATCCCTCTGGGCCTTCCCAGTGCACCAGGTCCGAGCACTTGTCTCATACATCCAACCTGGGCTGGTGATCTGTTTCACCCTAGATAATATACATGTTTCGATGCTGTTCTCTTGAAACATCCCACCCTCGCCTTCTCCCACAGAGTCCAAAAGTCTATTCTATACATCTGTGTCTCTTTTTCTGTTTTGCATATAGGGTTATTGTTACCATCTTTCTAAATTCCATATATATATATGCGTTAGTATACTCTAATGGTCTTTATCTTTCTGGCTTACTTCGCTCTGTATAATGGGCTCCAGTTTCATCCATCTCATTAGAACTGGTTCAAATGAATTCTTTTTAATGGCTGAGTAATATTTCATGGTGTATATGTACCACAGCTTCCTTATCTATTCATCTGCTGATGGGCATCTAGGTTGCTTCCATGTCCTGGCAATTATAAACAGTGCTTCAATGAACATTGGGGTGCACGTGTCTCTTTCAAATCTGGTTTCCTTGGTGTATATGCCCAGAAGTGGGATTGCTGGGTCATATGGCAGTTCTATTTCCAGCTTTTTAAGAAATCTCCACATTGTTTTCCATAGCGGCTGTACTAGTTTGCATTCCCACCAACAGTGTAAGAGGGTTCCCTTTTCTCCACACCCTCTCCAGCATTTATTGCTTGTAGACTTTTGGATAGCAGCCATCCTGACTGGTGTGTAATGGTACCTCCTTGTGGTTTTGATTTGCATTTCTCTGATAATGAGTGATGTTGAGCATCTTTTCATGTGTTTGTTAGCCATCTGTATGTCTTCCTTGGAGAAATGTCTGTTTAGTTCTTTGGCCCATTTTTTGATTGGGTCATTTATTTTTCTGGAGTTGAGCTGGAGGACTTGCTTGTATATTTTTGAGATTAATCCTTTGTCTGTTGCTTCGTTTGCTATTATTTTCTCCCAATCTGAGGGCTGTCTTTTCACCTTGCTTATAGTTTCCTTTGTTGTGCAAAAGCTTTTAAGTTTCATTAGGTCCCATTTGTTTATTTTTGCTTTTGTTTCTAATATTCTGGGATGTGGGTCATAGAGGATCCTGCTGTGATTTATGTCGGAGAGTGTTTTGCCTATGTTCTCCTCTAGGAGTTTTATAGTTTCTGGTCTTACGTTTAGATCTTTAATCCATTTTGAGTTTATTTTTGTGTATGGTGTTAGAAAGTGTTCTAGTTTCATTCTTTTACAGGTGGTTGACCAGTATTTCCCAGCACCACTTGTTAAAGAGGTTGTCTTTTTTCATTGTATATCCTTGCCTCCTTTGTCGAAGATAAGGTGACCATAGGTTCGTGTCCATTCATTCTTTTAACAGATAATTATTGAACATACCATATAATCAACACTGTGCTATTTGTTGTGGACACAAAGATTAAAAAAGGCACAGCCTCTGCCTTTAAGGATCCTCCACTCTAATGGTGGTATTATGATATGTGCACAAATAGCCATAATGTATATGTGGAAAGGAATATAAAGTGAAAAGGTGCTATAAAAATGTTTAACTAAAGTTTTGGGGCTGACAAATCACCACAGTTTGGAAAGATTGTGGAAGGCTTTTGGCACTCTTGGTTTTGAGACACCACTCTTGTGGTTTTGCTTGTCTAACTTTTTGTTTTTCTCTGCCTCTGCAGTTGCATCTTCCATCTGATATTGGAGTTCCTTAAGACTCAGTTCAGACCCTCCTCTCTTCTCACTATATCCTTTCCTCCTAGACAGTTTCATCTATGCCCATGACTTCAGTAAACTATCTATAAGCCAATAATGGGAGGGCCAAACTTAACCAAACTTGTGATCTTCAATCCTGAACCTCATCTTCTAATGAATGACACTACTGTCTATCCAGTTCTACAAGCCAGAAACCCAGGAGTCATCCTGGCCACTTCTTCCCTTCATTTTCCATTCTGGTCTATTATCAAGCCCTACTGACTGTGTCCTCTAGACACCTCTCAGATCCTTCTCTTCCATCTCCACAGCCAGCTTCCTAGATCAAGCTAGAACTTTCACCCAGATCAATGTCCTAGGCTCATAACTGGTCTCCCAGTGTTTACCCAGTGTTCTTTCCAATCCAGTCTCTGCATTGAAGCCAGTATGATCTTTTCAGAGTTCAAGTTTGATGACATCGCCTTTCTACTTCTCAACTTTCAAGTCCTTCAGTAACTTCCCATTGCTCTGTTAAATATACACCAGGAAGTCTTATATAGTTGCAGTGTTGTCTACTTCTCTACTTTGTTTCAAAGTATTTCCTTATTATTCCCTATTTTGTGGCCACACTGACCTATTTTCAGTTCTCTGAAAACACCATGCATTTTCTGTAACAGAATCCGTGCACACATTGCTCCCCTTGCTGTCTACCCCCACTGCTTCATAAATCTTACTTTTTCTTTAGGTCCCAGCTCAAGTGTCACTTCTCCAGGGAAGCCTTCCCTAGATTACTGTCTTTTCCATCTGTTGCTTTACCAGAAAATCCCCTACACACAAACCTTGGAGTTGGAAACTCTCAAAGATGTGAACTTGGGTTCACATGTCCAGTCACGTCAGATGTAAGTGAACTTGGCCTTGCCCTCCGTCTCCTACTGCTGACAGTCCTTCACCTGTACCGTCTCCCACCTCCTCTCCCTCCTCCAGTCAGGAACTCTTCTGCCTGTTCACTCGATGCCAGCCCCTATGTGCCAGCTGTTGTGCTGTACAGAACTTTTCAAGGTACTGTTCTGTAAGATAAATGTTTTATCTAGTTTTTGTGTTTGTTTTTAATGTATTATTTGTGTGAAAAGTATTATAAACCTATTACAGCACAGTACTATATAGCCAATTGTGTTAGTTGGGTACCTAGGCTAATTTTGACTTACAAATTGGACTTACAAACACATTCTTGAGAGGAGACTCATTCATATGTAGGGTACTTACTGTACTTCACAGCAGTCATTCCAGATGTAACCATATATTTATTTGTGTAATTATTTGACCATGAGCCCCATGAGAGCAAGTGCCAACTGGCACAGTGCACAATAAATGCTTGTTGATGCATGTGTAGCACTTGGTTTTGGAGATGGGGAGATTGGCAGGGAGGGGAGAGAAAAGGTATCTCATCCAGGTAACAGAGGACCATTAAAGATCCAGAGACAGGAAAGTGAGTGGGATCATGGATGTAAAAGCAAATCATGTTAAAAGGCTATTCTTAGTAACTCAAATGATATCAATCACTATTCAAATAGTTGCATGATATTTCATTGTTTTTATATATGTATATATGCACGCACACACACATAAATACGTAATTCCCCCCCATTCCCCTGTTGGATAATTAGATTGTTTCTAGTGTTTTCAATAGCATAAAGAGCATTACAGTGAAGACATGCATATATTTATATGCTATTTTCTATAGTTCATGCTTTTCTCTGCTTGATTCCATGAGTACAAGCAAGCTATTCAGGACTTCTTTAGGGCCACATTTGCTTTAAAAAAAAAATCTGTATAGTGCCATAAAACCATAAATACAGTGGTTGATCAGTAAAGATTGCTAACTTCATTGATTGATAAGGAGTTATCACACTTAAACAGCCATCTCATTGTAAGTCTACCAAGTGTCCTAACACTTTGAAAATGTGCCAGGCGTATTTCAAGAAGTCAACTTGAAACTACTGGGCTAAAGCAGGAGACTGTGTGGGAAGGACGAGAAATAGCTGAGTAGGTGGAAAGAGTCAGAATGAGAGAACAGAGTAGACAAAGGGCAATGGTTAATAGTAATTAGTAAATATCAAAAGCAAATAAGGATAAGACATAATGACGGTGCTAGAGGTAAGGTGGACAGAGTGAAAGCAAATAATCCAGTGATTCTTCAAGAGCTGTTTGATCAAGTTGACTGGAAAATATGACAACAGTTTGTTCCATAAGCTAAATCGTAAAGCTGAGGGTTAAAGATTGAAAGCTGTGTTTAACATCCCCATCAGTTGCGTGACCAGTAGACGCTGAGTGATCAAGTGTACAACCATCGCAGTAAAAACCATTAGCTATTAACCTTATTAAACAATGAGGTGGCCACCTTTAGCAAGCTGCTTTTCCAAAAGTAAAATCAACCCTACATGGCCACTTATTAACTTGAGCAGTGCTTGACTTTTCTCATAGCTGCAAGACAAAATTAATGGAAAATGGAGGAAAGCTTACTCCACTGTATATCAGTCCAATAGCCATTTGTTATGAAATATGTGATATGAAAAGCCCTGGACTCTTGTTCGAGTTTCTAAAACCTCAGGAGATCATACTGGAGTGGTTGTGTGTGTGTGCTCAGTCGCTCAGTCGTGTCCGACTCTTGTGACCCCATGGGCTGTAGCCCACCAGGCTCCTCTGTCCATGGAATTTTCCAGGCAAGAATACTGAAGTAGGTTGCCATTTCCTACTCTGGGAGGGGGGGAACCTTTCTGACCTAGGGCTCAAACCTGCCTCTCTTGCGTCTCCTGTGTTGGCAGACGGATTCTTTACCACTAGCGCCACCAAGTGGTTAGACATACCTATTTGTTAGTCTAGTTTCAGAATTTCTGGAGTCATCAAATAAGTGCAACATTTTTCCAGAATACATTTTTTCCAAAATAATACATATTTTTTCTAATTACAAAAATTTCATATGATTATTGAAAAAAAATGAAAGGGGTAACAAACTTCAAAGAAGCAGAATCATCCTATACCCCACCATAATCAATCTAGTCATCCAAGGGCCATTTTTGGGTGTTTTCCTACTATATTTTAAAACGCATATGTAGAACACAGTTGAGATTGTACAACATAGAACATCTGTTTTCATTCTGAAGTTACTTTAATTTATCCACCAAAGAGCAAGGATATATTATGAAAACCATGATCTAAACCAAATAAATACTTTGACAAAATCAGGCCAGTAACTTCCTGTTTTGTCTAAGTTCCAATATACCCCTTTCCTTTCTCATCCTGTTTTATTAAGCCTTGAATATCCTTTTGGAAGGGAAGAACACCCTTCTTCCCTTCCAAATCTCCTCATCCTCAACTATGCCTATCTGTATTGATTTCTTGCTTCTCTATTATCCTCTAAATTCAAGAATTCATTTATATAATTATTTTTATAATAATTAAATAATAATCACCTTACTCTTTAAGGGCAGAGGAAATCCATTACACAGTTTTTATATTTGCCCTAGTGAGCAATGAACAGCCAGGCACATAGCAGGTGCTGAAGAAGTATCTAGAGTTAATGCCAAAAGTGTTTTAGCAAATAGTTGCATGGGAAGATGTGATAGTTAAACCATCCAGACCTATGCAGACAAAGAAAAACTATAGCTGCGGCATCCAATATGGTTGCCACTAACTATAATGGGCTGTTGAGCACTGGAATTGTGGCTAGTATGCATTGAGATGTGCTGTACTTGTAAAATACTGCACACTAGATTTTGAAGACTTAGTGTAAAAAAGAATATAAAATATTTCTGGATTTTAAAAGTTGATTACTTGTTGAAATGATAATATTTTGGATATATTGACTTAAAATATATTAAAATGAATTTTACCTCTTACCTGTTTAAATGTGCTACTAGAAAATGTAAAATTAGATACATGGCTTGTTTTACATATAGATGGATATAGTGCTATCCTATATGGCAACAAAACATAATGTTTGAGATTATTCTTTCTATGGGACAGAAATTCATTATATTTCTACTAGACAAAATTAACTGGGATTTCAGTGGAGAGCAATTAATTTGCATTATTTACAGTTTCCTACAAATTCTACCCTTGTAGAGTTGTAAAATAGCCCAGTCAATGTAATGACAGTCAGTCAAAAGTGCACACTCCTGTTGAATTAAATTAAATAATCCTGGGAAGGTTGGCTGGAAAATACTCAACACTCCCTCCATTGAAAGGACATTCAGTTATCTTTCGCCCATTTCCAAGTCTTTGACAAGTTTTCCTAAGAGCATCTTTGTGTATTCTTTTGTTATTGTTCTAAGTGATTGTAATAGGATTGTTTTTCTTCTCTAGTTAATATGAACAAAATATATTTGCAAAATGTACACTTAAGTCAGAAACTAATACTTTAGGAATTATGAAGTTCCCAATAATAATTAAAGTGTTGAGAGAAAAACAAGACTTTTGGGAATGTATAGAATAGAATTGAACACATTTGGAATGACTGAAAATATTAGAATTAAGTAATAGCATTTTGTCATGATCTCTTAGCTTATCACACTTTTGTTGAAAGGAATATAATTATAATGGAATGGAAACCAGATTCTTTTCTACTTTTTAATTAGCTGGAAAAAAGCTTGACTATTGATTGACTTGATTGACTGGATTTAGTATAACTTTTACATTCCTTAGTTTTAAAAATTTATTTTTAATTGGGGGATAATTGCTTTACAATGTTGTTTTGGTTTCTGCCATACATCAACACAAATCAGCCATAGGTATATGTATATTCCCTCCCTCTTGGACCTCCCTCCCACCTCCTACCCCATCCCACTCCTCTAGGTTATCACAGAGCATTGGGTTGAGCTCCTGCATCATACAGCAAATTCCCATAGTTTCCATATGGCAGTGTAGATGTTTCAGTGCTGTTCTTTCAATTTGTCCCACCCTCTCCTTCCCCTGCTGTGTCCACAAGTCTGTTCTCTATGTCTGTGTCTCTACTGCTGCCCTACAAATAGGTTCATCAGTACCATTTTTCTAGATTCCATATATATGTGTTAATATACAATATTTGTTTTTCTCTTTCTGACTTAACTTCACTCTGTATAACAGGCTCTAGGTTCATCCACCTCACTAGAACTGACTCAAATTTGTTTTTTTTCATGGCTGAGTAATATTCCATTGTATATATGTACCACAACTTCTTTATCCATTCATCTGTCGATGGACATCTAGGTTGCTTCCATGTCCTGGCTATTGTAAATAGTGCTGCAATGAACATTGGGGTACATGTGTCTTTTAGAATTGTGGTTTTCTCAGAGTATATGCCCAGTAGTGGGATTGTTGGGTCATATGGTAGTTTTATTCCTAGTTTTTAAAGAAATCTCCATACTGTTCTCCATAGTGACTGTATCAGTTTACATTCCCACCAACAGTGTAAGAGGGTTCCCTTTTCTCCACATCCTCTCCAGCATTTATTGTTTGTAGATTTTTTGATGATGGCCATTCTGACTGGTGTGAGGTGATACCTCATTGTAGTTTTGATTTGCATTTCTCTAATAATAAGCAATGTTGAGCATTTTTTCATGTGTTTATTAGCCATCTGTATGTCTTCTTTGGAGAAATATCTGTTTAGGTCTTCTGCCCATTTTTTGATTGGGTTGTTTGTTTTTCTGATATTGAGCTGCATGAGCTGCTTATATATTTTGGAGATTAATCCTTTGTCAGTTGCTTCATTTGCAATTATTTTCTCCCATTCTGACATTCCTTATTTTTGATTATTCAAAGTGCTATTTCTTTTTAAAGGAAATAAATTCTTTTTCTGTTTAAATCAAGGGACTTTGGAGACAGACTCAGTAAAAACAAGAGAGTGCTCTTTTTTACAATTCTGTATTTATTCACTTTGCTATGGAGGTTGATAAAAAACTAATTGTTGAATGCCTGTTGCAAAATGGAACCGACAACCTACAAAGTGGGTAGGAAAAGTTGAAATTCGGTATTATCATTTGATAATATTTGATATTATCATTTCTAACATTAAAAAATAGATAAAGGAAAATTTTATTTTAAATATCAGTTTAAACCTGTCTTAGTCCAAAAAGGATTACAGATGGCTAAGAAGGGATCCCAGGTGGTAACTTTAATTTCAGATATTTTTAAAAACATCCAAAATTTTAAATAGATGATTGTTCCCCAGAGTTGGCTCCTCCAATCTTGATTTAATATTGGGGTGCATTTCCCCTCCTGCTTTGGCCCAGATCCATGCCATTCACAGAGGTTTGGTGGCAGTGGTGTGGGGGAAGGGAGAGACAGGTAGGTCCTACTCCTGCCTACCGCAGGCCCCCCTTTCTCTGTATCCAGGACTCTGGCTCAGTTTCTCTGGATTGGAATGGCCTTGGAATTGAAGACAAGTATTTGTGTTAGTAATTACAGGCCATCGGACTAAAGCATCTTGAGGCTTTGCTTTCCCACTTACCTTTTCAGTGTCAAACTTTTCTGCAGAAGTTGGCCTGAAAGTTCCCCACTGTGTTTTTATATCTGTAATGGTTTTAAAAAATTAAATTCTTAAAGCTTGCTTTGATTAATGTTATGACTGAATGTCCATTGAACAATTCTGCAGAAATTAGAATCACATATAATCTAATCATTATTAAAACTGTATAACATTGGTGGGGATAAACCATTATAAGGGTTTTCCTAAAGGTATTCACTTAATGCATTCTCTCAGTAGTCACTTTTCTTGTCAGTCCCTTTCCCTATTTATTTATTTGGGAGAATTTAATAATTGCTTGAAGGCAATGGCACCCCACTCCAGTACTCTTGCCTGGAAAATCCCATGGACGGAGGAGCCTGGTAGGCTGCAGTCCATGGGGTTGCGAAGAGTCAGACACGACTGAGCGACTTCACTTTCACTTTTCACTTTCATGCATTGGAGAAGGAAATGGCAACCCACTCCAGTGTTCTTGCCTAGAGAATCCCAGGGACGGGGGAGCCTGGTGGGCTGCTGTCTATGGAGTCGCACAGAGTCGGACACAACTGAAGCGACTTAGCAGCAGCAACATAAAATTAATAGTACTGACAGTCATTATTATTGAAGTATTTCACTCTTGGACTAGGAAATACTTATTTGTACACTTTCAAGAAATGTCTATTTGAATCCTTTTCCCACTTTAAAATTGACATATTTGCCTTTTTATTCTTGAGTTGTGAGAGTTCTTTACATATTCTACATAACAGTCCGTTGTTAGATACATGATTTGTAAAAAATATTTTCCAGTTCTGTGGGTTGTCTTTTGACTTTCTTGATGTGCAGCACTAAAGTTTTAAATTTGACTAAAGTCCAATTTATTAGTTTTTTTCTTTTGTTACTTTTTCTTTTGGAGTCAGTCTTAAAAACCATTGCCTATGCGTAATTAGCTTTAAACATCTCCTAAAGGACCGCAGAAGAGGCTGAGACAGCACTTGCAATGATGATGTAATTGTGTGTGTGTTTTAAGTAGATTTTATTTTTTAAACTGGTTTTAGGTTCACAGCAAAATTGAGAGAAAAGTACAGAGATTTCCCATACACCCCTTTCCCCACACACGCCCAGCCTCCCCTACTTTCAACATCCCCCACCAGAGAGGTACGTTTGTTACAATCACTGAACCTGCACTGACACATCATCATCACCCAAAGCCCGTAGTTTACATTGAGGTTCACTGTTGGTGTGGTGCATTCTATGGATTTTGACAACATGTATCCATTGTTATAATATCATGCAGGGTATTTTCACGGCCCTAAAAATGTTCTGTGTTCCACCTATTCATCCTTTCCCCTTGCCCCCAGCTCCTGGAAGCCACTCATATTTTTACCATCTCCACAGTTTTGCCTTTTTCAGAATATAATATAGTTGGAGTCATATAGTATGTAGCCTTTTCAGACTGGCATCCTTCACTTAGTAATATGCATTTAAGCCTCAATCCATATCTTTTCTTTGCTTAACAGCTCATTTCTTTTTAGTGCTAAATATTATTCCACTGTTTGGATTTTCCACAGTTTATCCATTCACCTACTGAAGGACATCTTGGCTGCTTCTAAGTTTGGGCAATTATAAATAAAGTTGCTACAAATATCTGTATTCAGGTTTTTGGGTGGACATAAGGTATGTCTGGACATAAGTCTTTGGGTAAATACCAAAGACTATTGCTGAATTATTTGGAGAGTATGTTTAGTTTTATAAGAAACTGCCAAACTGTCTGCAAAGTGGCTGTATCATTTTGTAAGTCCACCAGCAATAAATGAGAGTTCCTTTTGCTTCATTTCCTCATCAGCATTTGGTGTGGTTGGTATTCTGGATTTTGGCCATTCTAATAGGTATATAGTGGTATCTCACTGTTGTTTTAATTTGCAATTCCCTGATGACATATGATGTTGAGCATCTTTTCATATGCTTGTTTGCCATCTGTATATCTTCTTTTATGAGGTGTCTATTCAGATCTAGTGCCCATTTTTTAACTGAATTGTTCATTTTCTTATTGTTGGGCTTTAAGAGATCTTTGTATATTTTGGGTAGCAGTCTTTATCAGAGATATCTTTTGCAAATGTTTTTTCCCAGTATGTGGCTTGTCTTCTCGTTGTCTTGATGTGACTGTTGTTTTGCTGAATCATTTACTTCACATTCATTTATTAAGCATCTACTATGGTCCAGGTTCTCCACAAGGCTGTGGGGATATAAAAGTTATTTAGGCATAATCTTGCTGTTAGGTACTTTTAGCCTAGTGGAGGAGAAGGACAAATATCAATAAATAGGTGATTAGAACATCCTTCTCAGATAAACGGTCTCAGGCTTCTTGAAGAGGTTGTTGAGGCATAAAGAAGGAGAAGGATTTGACAACAGGCAAAGGTGAACAGGGCCTGCTGACGCAGAGAACACTTCATCCCTATGACGTAGTAAGTTATTGTCAATATGATCATTAGCTACTACTGTTATGCCAGCAGTTGTCTATGCCAAAGATAGGCAAACTATGGCAGTGGGCCAGATCTGGTGTGCCACTTGCCTTTATAAATAAAGTTTTATTGGGATACACTCATGCTCATTCATTCACAGAGTGTCTGTGGCTACTTTTGTGTAACAATGGCAGAGTAGTTGTAACAGGCAGTCTGGCCCACAAAGCCTCAAATATTTTCTTAATATTAGTCCCTTTACAGAAAAAGTTTGCTCACTCTTGCTCTAGGCAGAAATTCATTGGAAAAAGTTTATACCCAGTCTCTTTCTCTTGTTTTTTAAATCATTGCTAATTTGGGTGCACCTGGCAACTATTTATATGTCTGCAAGTAATTTTGTCTGCTTTTCAGAATTTTTCCATGATTTCTGCTTTTAAAATCTCAGCTAATTTTCATCTGACAATTCTGCATAATTGATTTAAACTATAAATGATAATAATCCACTCAATCCCTGAAAATAAATTTAAATATTTGTTCTTTTTCTTTTAAAGTTTTATTGTTTCTTTCATGGTTTATGTTTCTCTTTGTTAAAATTAAACAAATTCAGATTTATTTCAGGAAATTATTAGATATTACGGGCAAGCAAAAGAAGAATATTAACCTGTAATACAACCTAGTCTCCTTGGAGAAAACCTTTCTGGAGCCTCAGTATGTAAGGTCCTTTCCGATCCTTTTCTGTAAGGATCCAACATACATGTATACATGCATATATATTATGTATATATATGTATATACATATACACGTACGTATACATACATATATTATGTATATACATATACACGTATGTATACACGCACATGTATGTATACACATGTATGTATATATACATAATATATACATATATATACTCACATGTATATGTAAGGATATATACATACATATATATTTTATTGTAACTGTTCACATAAATGAAACCATGCTGTGCTACCACCAAATATCCTTAACAAGCGCAGGCTTTGCTCATTCTTTTGTATCTCCATGATTCATGTGGTCAGGGCTGGTCTACTCCTGAAAGATACCAAGAGAGCTTAACCTACAAAGTTACTGACAGGTTTGCATCCTTTTCAGGGACAGAGGGAAGATGCTACAAGAAGTGGATTGGTTGGCTGCCCCATGAAACTATTGAGTGGTCAGGTATCATGAAGCTGTCTTTGGCTCTCTAGACTCTCCTTCAACAAGAGTGGAGCCAAAAAGCTAGGACTGTGTATCAGTTATCTACTATTCCAGTAATGCCACATGACAAACAAACCTTAGTCTTTGAGCAATAACAAGAGCTATTGCTCCTGATTTGGGGTCGTTTGGTAGGTGGCTCTCCTGCTCTTGGCTGGGCTTCTCATACATCTGTGGCTTGGCTGGCTGTAGGTTCCTGTAGGCTAGGCTTGGCTGATCATGACCTGACTCGCTCATATCTCAGAGCTCTGGGGCTTGCTCTCTTGTCAAGGGGTCAGCTGGCTATCAGCTGATTTAGACTGACCTCAGCCAGGTTGACTGTGGCTGTGTTCCATGTATCTCTCATCCTCCAGCAGGTTATCAGGGGTGTGTTCTCATGGCAGTTGCAGAGCAAGTGGGAACATGCAAGGCCTCCTGTGGTCTAGGCTTCATTTACTCTTGGGTGAGCTCAGATTGAAGGGAGAGAAGAAATAAACTCTGCATCATTAGTGAGGTGAACTACAAAAATCTCATAACAATCAGACTCTAATCTTGTGGCTGATGGCACTACAGGTGAAATGTACCTTTCAAAAGGAGCTAGAGTATCCTTTGGGCCTGGTCTAAGCTAATGTGTGTCAAATGACAGTAACTTTCTTCTCACTTTCTGTCTCTAAGAGGAGCTACTCTATAGACGGTTCCCAGCAAGCTACTTTCACATTTCTTTTTGATTTTCTCTTTTTTAAAAAAGTAATCAGATTCCATATCCATTTTTTTCTGATTGTCCTAGAGTACTTTGAGTTGAGAGTGGAGGACATGGCCTGTGCCACTTAAGTGAAGTGAAGTGAAAGTCGCTCAGTTGTGTCCGACTCTTTGCGACCCCATGGACTATACAGTCCATGGAATTCTCCAGGCCCAGAATACTGGAGTGGGTAGCCTTTCTCTTCTCCAGGGGATCTTCCCAACCCAGGGATTGAACCCAGGTCTCCCGCACTGCAGGCAGATTCTTAACCCACTAAACCACAAAGGAAAGACAGATCTATTTTCACTAACAAAGCTGGAGAACTTTATGAGCTCTTCTAGTTTGTAGGTTTATTGTAACTGCAGATTTTCCTTTCAGATAAAGTTCAGGAGGATACCTCAATTTCTTTGTGAGATATTATTACACCTCTGAAAATCCTGTCTACAGAGTTCTCACTGTGATGCCTGCTTTTTAGGAGTTGTCTATCGGCATCACATTTTCTCATTTCTCCCTTCTTATCTGTATGCTAATATTTATCTCCCAGGCTTGAAGTGAAAAGATCAGTTTGAGCCCTACCTCACCTCTTCCCTTCATTTAATTACATGAACTTCGGCAAGACACTTATGTTCCCTAAGCCTCAATTTCCTCTTCTGTAAAATGGGAATAACAGACCATACTAACTATCCAGCATACCTTATCCAGGGTTGCTCCCAGGATCAGATGTCCAAGTATAAACTAGAAATGCAAGGTTTTATTAGACAGGAAGAACTATTGTTTCTGCTCTTATACTGTGTATGTATACAGTATACATATGTGTGTATACAGTGTGTTTGGACACTGTGTATGTCCAAAGAGTTAGAGTTTTAGAATGGCTTACCAACTGAGCCTAATAAATTCATTATATGAATAAACTTATTTGATAATATAATTAGTTAATATTTCATATAAACACTGAAATAATAATAATAAAACAAGGACAAGCTTTACTTTCAGTAGAGTTGGTAATGACTTATATGCCGTGAAGGGAGAAGTACTGGGAAAATTCCCAATATAAGCATAATATATCTTCTGACATCTACAATTCAATTACCAGAGTTTTCCCTTTGGGTTAAGCATTGCCCCTCTTCCCATGTTTCACTTTAAAAGTCAATAACCTTGGAAAGAAAAATGTTTAAATGTACTAACATGTCAGCATAAATGCGTTTATCAGACAGTGTACTTCCCTGATAGTAGGTGGCAAGCCCAAAAGGCCTCTGGGCCCAAGAACTGGTGGGAATTGGTGGGGGCAGGGTGGGGGGGGAGAGAAACGAGTCTGGGAGCAGAAAGCAGGATGGTGGGACTGGTTAAAAGATGAACCAAAGGAAAACTGAAAGTCTCCTAAAAGCCCATCAGCCTCAGATTTCATAACCTCACAACTTTGGCCCAGTCTGCACTTTCCTGCCTCCACTAAAGTGTTTCAAACTGGGTTGCCCTGCCCGAGAATCAAGTGGAACAGGTGTCTTGCTTTTAGAAGAACCTGGCTGAATTGGCCAGTGACAGTTCAGTCAGCGGGGTCAGACTTGCCTCAGTAACCACTTTGCCCCCTACTGGTGAGATGCGTGTGGGCTGCCTTTCCCCAATGTGGGAGCCTTGCAGGAATTGTACCTCCCTCTTAGGGCTTCCCTGATAGCTCAGTTGGTAAAGAATCTGCCTGCAATGCAGGAGACCCTGGTTCAATTCCTGGGTCGGGAAGATCCGCTGGAGAAGGGAAAGGCTACTCACTCCAGTATTCTTGGGCTTCTCTTGTGGTTCAGCTGGTAAAGAATCTGCCCGCAATGCAGAAGACCTGGATTCAATCCCTGGGTTGGGAAGATCCCCTGGAAAAGGGAAAGGCTACCCACTCCAGTATTCTGGCCTGGAGAGTTCCGTGGACTACAGTCCATGGGGTCGCAAAGAGTCGGACATGACTGAGCGACTTTCACTTCTTTCACTGGGCTTACGGGCTTCCCTGGTAAAGAATCCACCTGCAATGCAGGAGACATGGGTTCGGTCCCTGGCTTGGGAAGATCCCCTGGAGGAGGGCATGACAATCCACTCCAGTATTCTTGCCTGGAGAATCCCCGTGGACAGAGGAGCCTGGTGGGCTGCAGTCCATGGAGTTGCAAAGAGTCAGACATGACTGAGTGACAAAGCATGCAGCTGGGGCTTATGGGCTTCCCTGTTAGCTTAGTGGTAAAGAATCTGCCTGCAATGCAGGAGACCCAGGTTCAATCCCTGGATTGGGAAGATCCTCTGGAGGAGGGCATGGCAACTCACTCCAGTATTCTTGCCTGGAGAATCCCATGGACAGAGGAGCCTGGCAGGCTATAGTCCATGGGGTCGCAAAGAGTTGGACATGACTGAGCATGCATGTACACTAGGGCTTATAAAGGAACAAGGATTCTTCTTTTAAACAAATAACAACCAGGCCTCAGTGCTGCCCTTAGACTAGGATACGAGGGGCCCTTGTTCTGGGCCCCACACATTACAAGCAATGAAAGGTGACATATAGAATTTTTTGAACTCATAAAGTTTGAAAGTTTAAACAAGTTTTACGAATTTTGCAGTTTTAAAAACAATCGAAAAAGTACAGTAACTTTTTACTGGGAACTATGGGAGAGATGCACTGGATGACCTAGGCTCCCCAGAAAGACCACCCCACCCCCCACATCACACTGGTCCAGAGAATGGTTGGCTAAAAGCCTGTAAGTGTGTGTGTGGGTGGTGGGAAGCACTGCCTCTGCCCCCGGAAACCCGAAAAAGAGTGGCTGCTTTCATTAAAACTTGACTGCCCCAGTCATTCCAAAAGAGTGACTAGGCAAACAGGGTTTTGCACATAACTGCATTCCCTCCTTCCCTTCTGCTCAGCTGGTGGAGTTTCATAAAATGCTTAGAACTTCCCCTTGGCTCCTCAGGGACCTGGTTGATTTGGGGCAGGTCCAGTCATCCCTGGGTCTTGCTTCCACTGCACCCTGCCCAGTGAGAACCATTCTGTTGTCTGGACTCAACCGCACGGCTGCTGCTGGCAGCCTCAGCTCTGTGAGCCCCTCCGAGGTAACTGTGGCCTCTGGGCTGTGGGGTGTTAGGTGGGATGGTGGGCCAGGCTGTGGCTCTAGCTTGGTTTGTAAGTGCTATTTCTTTAGGATTATGGAAGGTGGCCTTCCATTTGTATTCTTGCTTTGGGCTCTATAAATATTATTTTGCAAAGTCCTTGCAGTAGCTTCAGTTCAGTTGCTCAGCCGTGTCCGACTCTTTGCGACCCCATGGACTGCAGCATGCCAGGCTTCCCTGTCCATCACCAACTCCCAGAGCTTGCTCAAACTCATGTCCATCAAGTTGGTGATGCCATCTAACCATCTCATCCTCTGTTGTCCCCTTCTCTTCCTGCCTTCAATCTTTCCCAGCATCAGGGTCTTTTCCAGTGAGTCAGTTCTTCACATCAGGTGGCCAAAGTATTGGAGTTTCAGCTTCAGCATCAGTCCTTCCAATGAATATTCAGGACTGATTTCCTTTAGGATTGACTGGTTGGATCTCCTTGCAGTCCAAGGAACTCTCAAGAGTCTTCTCCAACACCACAGTTCAAAAGCATCAGTTCTTCGGCACTCAGCTTTCTTTATAGTCCAACTCTCACATCCATACATAACTACTGGAAAAACCATAGCCTTGATTAGACAGTCTTTGTTGGCAAAGTAATGTCTCTGCTTTTTAATATGCTGTCTAGGTTGGTCATAGCTTTTCTTCCAAGGAGCAAGCGTCTTTTAATTTCATGGCTGCAGTCACCATCTGCAGTGATTTTGGAGCCCAAGAAAATAAAGTCTCTCACTGTTTCCATTGTTTCCCCATCTATTTGCCATGAAGTGATGGGACCAGATGCCATGATCTTAAGTTTTCTGAATGTTGAGTTTTAAGCCAACTTTTTCACTTTCACTTTCATCAAGAGGCTCTTTAGTTCCTCACTTTCTGCCATAAGGGTGGTGTCATCTGCATATCTGAGGTTATTGATATTTCTCCCAGCAGTCTTGATTCCAGCTTGTGCTTCATCCAGCCTGGCATTTTGCATGATGTACTCTGCATATAAGTTAAATAAGCAGGGTGACAATATATAGCCTTGACATACTCCTTTCCTGATTTGGAACCAGTCTGTTGTTCTATGTCCCAGTTCTAACTGTTGCTTCTTGATATGCACACAGATTTCTCAGGAAATAGGTCGTTTGGTATTCCCATCTCTTTCAGAATTTTCCACAGTTTGTTGTGATCCACACAGTCAGAGGCTTTAGCGTAGTCAGTAAAGCAGAAGTAGATGTTTTTCTGGAATTCTCTTGCTTTTTTGATGATCCAGCAGATGTTGGCAATTTAATCTCTGGTTCCTCTGCCTTTTCTAAATCCAGCTTGAACATCTGGAAGTTCATGGTTCACATACTGTTGAAGCCTGGCTTGGAGAATTTTGAAGCATTACTTTGCTAGCGTGTGAGATGAGTGCAATTGTGTGGTAGTTTGAACATTCTTTGGCATTGCCTTTCTTTGGGGTTGGAATGAAAACTGACCTCTTCCAGTCCTGTGGCCACTGCTGTGTTTTCCAAATTTGCTGGCATATTGAGTGCAGGACCTTCACAGTAGTTTAGAGGGCTTTGTGATCTTTCAACGTTGTTTTGAACCCCTTCTCTAGAGTGCCTTCTAAGTTGAATTGTAAGTCCTAATCCCTGGTACCTGTGAATGTGAGGAAATAGAGTGGAATATGTGGACAGAGGGTCTTCAGTGATGTAACGAAGTTAAGACGAGGTCACTAGGGCAGGCCCCAATCCATTAGGACTGGCATCCTTATAACAAGAAGAAAATGGAGAGTGAAGAACCAAGACCTCCAGGGAGAAGATGGCCAGGTGAGGGTGGAGAGAGAGACTGGAGTGTTGCTGCCATAAACCATGGAATACCTGGGGCCATGGGAAACTGGATGAGACAAGGAAGGATTCTCTCCTACAGACTTTGGAGGGAGCATGGCCTTGCCAACATCTTGATCTTGGACTTCTAGCTTCCAGACCTGGAAGAGAATAAATTTCCTCTGTTTAAAGTCATCAGGTTTGTGGTACTCTTTTACAGAAATCCTAGAAAACAATACATTTTTCAAAGGTGGTTTTTAAGCCACCTAAAGAAAATCAGCCTCATGTTTTAGATGTACCCTTTCTTGAAGCCTTTGTCAATGATAGACACAGTCCTGACCAGGTTGCAAGCTGGTTTCCAAGGAAGAGCCCTTGAATGACTTGAAGAAGCATCACTGGGATGAGAGTATTATTCTCATGCAGTGTCTCATTCTAATGTCACAGAGAGAAACACCAAGACCAGCATGTATTCTAGTGTCGCCTGGGTTAAAATGACTGCAGCATTCTGTCTGTGTAGTGACATTTTACACATTGTTTCCAAGACAGAACTGAAACAGATGTGATTGCTAATAAAAACCCAGGGAGTTTTTCTTTATTCTTGTGGGTTAACAAATTAATTCACTTTTATAGAAATAAGCCTTTCCAAAGGGAAGCCAGTAAATTGTTTTGGGTGAATAAATTTCTTTAGCATAGAAGGTCGCAAGTTGAAGTTAGAAACACTGAGAGTATCACCTAAGGCAATGTGTCTCTGAGTTTGCATCTGTTACTTCCAGAACATAGGAAGGTTTAAAAGATGTTTTTTAAAAAAATACAATTTAGCCACTCCCAAGTCATTTTTGGTCCTAGGAAGCGAAAATGAAGCTTATACCTGTATTTCACTAACAATTGATATAATGCAATTTGTATAAAATAATCATAGGGCGTGAGAGGAAAGAGTGGATCTTTGCATTAAAATAAAATCAGCCTGGAAGTCACACTTTTCAGGATCTACCTTTTAGAACCCCATTTAGCTTTTAAATAGACTCCTCTTTCCTGACTTGCTTTGATGAACCACTCTCATCTCAATGATTACTCCTGACATTTAGTTGCTTGTGCAATTAACTGGGGCTCATTTTTTTCTCTTTGAGAAGAACTATATGCAGCTAATACACATTTGTCAAGTATTTCCTTGACTTGGGAAAGGTGCTGTTGGCAGGCAGTTAAGAAGATGCCAGGAGTAGTTTCAAGTTTGTGATGGAGAACCCAACTACTCACTCGTAGCAGAGCTGTGAGTGGTTATTGGCACATGTCCACTCTGCCTCCCTTCTCTTCTCTCATTAAAAGTCGTGAGTTCCCAGCTAAGCTGGTATTTCTTATCTCAGGGAATAAAAAAGGAAATCCAATAACCCGCTCTAAGGATTGAGAACTACATACATCACCACTTCAGGAGACTGCATTTTTGGCAAGATGTTAAAATAATAGAGAAATGACTCAGAAAAAGAATTGAATTTTCTGTGATGGGATTTTAATATCAAGGTAGGAGACATTTTTCCCCCTTGGTGTGATAGGGCCTGGGCTTAAGTCTGACCCAATAGATAGAACAGGTGGAGCTGGAGTAGATGAATGAGACTGGACTGGAGAAAAATGGCTCCCTACTTCAGATTCGGCACCCCTTTGTAGCAAAGAGCTTTTGTTGGGGCTACATTTCCCAGAGTGCTTTGTATCTCCGTGGGCCTGCATAACATTTTGCCACTGTGGTTTGTGAATGGAAAGAATGTGGCCACTTTTGGTTGGAGGTGATTGAGATACAAGTGTACCTGCTCCTCTGTTACTGTCCTCATTGGCTGGTCATCTTTAGAGGATTCTGAGACCCTTTAGAGGTGGAGCCAGAAGAACCAGAAGATAAAAAGAGCCTTTCTCTGAATCACCTCACAGAGGAAATCTGCCCTGGATTGCTCTGAGAGCCGGAAGTGAAGTTTAATTGATCAAACTCACTGCTTTGTTCTATCTCCTTAGTTCTTATTGCTGCCTAATATTCTATATATTGTTGTTTCTCCTCCACAAGTATCTAAGTCCCATGAGGGCAGAGGTTTTTACCTGTCTTGCTTATTGCTGTATCCTCACTGCCTAGAACATTGCCTGGCACATAGTAAGTGCTTGATAATATTTGCTGAATGAATGAATATGGGAATAAATGCAAGGAATGTAGTTGTGATATAATAGATTTTGGAGATCTTAATCCTGGTTTCACCAGATATCATGACCAGAGAATTGTACTCAAGGCTATTTCTGTATGTGTTAAGGGCTTCCCAGGTGGTGCAGTGGTAAAGAATCCACCTGCCAGTGCAGGAGATGCAGAGTTTGATCCCAGGTTTGATTCCCTGGAGAAGGAAATGGCAACCCACTCCAGTATTCTTGCCTAGAAAATTCCATGGACAGAGGAGTCTGGCAGGCTACAGTCCATGGGGTCACAAAGAGTCAGATACAGCTGAGCATGCACATATGCACACTATTTGTGTGTGTGTGTGTATTTAAAAATGAGATGGAATCCTAGAGTTCAGAATCATTTCCTCAGAATTATATCACTTTGCTGACAAAGATCTGTACAGTCAAACTATGATTTTTCCAGTAGTCATGTATGGATGTGAGAGTTGGACTATAAAGAAGGTTGAGCACCAAAGAATTGATGCTTTTGAACTGTGGTGTTGGAGAAGACTCTTGAGAGTCCCTTGGACTGCAAGGAGATCAAACCAGTCAATCCTAAAGGAAATCAACCCTGGAATATTGAAAATATTCCAATGAATATTTTCATTGGAAGGACTGATGCTGAAGCTCCAATACTTTGGCCACCTGATGTGAAGAGCTGACTCATTGGAAAAGACCCTGATGCTGGGAAAGATTGAGGGCAGGAGAAGAAGGGGGCGACAGAGGATGAGATGGTTGGATGGCATCATTGACTCAATGGACATGAGTTTGAGCAAACTCCAGGAGATAGTGAAGGACAGGGAAGCCTGGCGTGCTACAGTTCATGGGGTCGCAAAGAACCAGACACAACTTAGCAACTGAACAGCAACAGCAGCATTTGGAGAGTCTTAGTTATCTATTGCTGTGTAACACATTGCTTCAAAATTTAATGACTTAAAATGAAAATTTATCATCATGTGGTTTCTAAGGGTTAGGAATATGGGAGTAGTTTGGCCAGTGGTTCTGGCTCAGGGTCTCTCACGAGGTCGTAGCCAAGCTATCACCGAGGCTTCAGTCATTTGATGACTTGACTGAAGCTGGAGGATTTGCTTCCAAGATGGCCCACTCATGTGGTGTGGTCAGGAGGTCTCAGATACTCATGGCTGTTGGTCAGAGGCCACCATCAGTTCCTGACAACATCAGTCTTTGCATAGGCCAGCTTACAACATGGCAGCTGGCTTCTCCCAGAGCAAATAACCCAAGAGAGTACTCAAATCCTCTACATTCTATATAGATAATCTGAATCTTTCTGGTAGCTTGAATTGTCCCCTATGTCCCCTTATCAAAAGAGGACGTACTGGCTTAAATCTGCATATCAATGCTTACTCTTATTCGCTGTATTTTTCCTATTACTTCCCCATAACTGGCTTCCCCCCCACACCCTTCTCTCTCTTTAGTCGAAGATGATATTTAAGCCTGAATTCTTTATTGTCTAATTGAAGTATAGTTGATGCAAGCCTGTGTTCAAGCCTGAATTCTGAGCCAGCTCTGCGAGTTACTCACTTTCCCCTAGATCTCTCCCATGTATGCATGTTAACAAACCTGTTCATTTTCTCTTGCTAATCTGCCTTTGGTTAATGGGGCCCCAGATGAAAATATGAAAGGGTAGAGGAAAAATTATATTTTCCTTCCCTACCTTGTTCAAAAGAGGGGTGGAACTGGGTTTTGAACATGAGACTGAATGATGTAGGGGCTCTCCCCCCACCAGCCCACCTATGCTTACCTTTCCCCAGCTGCAATCTGCCCCTTCCAGTGTGCAGATAATAAAGTGTTTTCATTTATACTCATTCCTTTTTGTGTTTTTAGTTCCCTCAGGAACCCCAAAAGGGAAAATGGAGAGAGTGGTCAGGCAGGATTATAGCATTCAAAGGCCCCTGACCCTAATGCCATCAATTCCAGCTTTTAAATCCCATCCTGTTTCCATTGCACCATCAAGGGACAATTTAGAGCCAATTCTGGGTGAGCAGGAGGTGTTGGGAAATACAGCAATGGCCAAATGGCATTCAGGGGATATTTTTAGTTACCTAAATAAACTGTATTTCCACAGTCTGCAGAACTTATGGTTTTTGTGCAGTAAATAAAGCAATGGAAATGCCACGAAGGAGCCCAGCCAGATGACTCCATTTGTGTGCACTCTGTTCCAGAGGAGTCCCTTCAATAGCAGACGGGCTCCATGTGATTCTGCGAAGGCACACAAGCTGCTCACCAGCAGTGCCGCTTCACTCCTGTTCTGGGTACTGCACGCCGGTCTCCCGATGCCACACCCAGGGCTTACCAGGGAGGATTCTGCAGTGTGTCAGTTATCAGGACAAACATGGTTGTGATCAAACGAGTTTTGGAAATGCCACGTGGAGCAGAGTTCAGTAGGGCTCTTCCCCATGCCTCAGTGCTGCTAAAATGCTAATACGTATTTTAAGGGTGGCATATTAAGCAGTGTTTTCTAAACGCACTTGAATATGAACTTTTATCTTTGAAGAACAACCATTAGGACCTGTGCCTATTATCAATCTCTTGCCTCTCAGCTCCAAATCCACTCTTTGTTGCCCTGGTTGTGGTCCTGGAATGTTGCTCTATTGTCAGCTGGCCTTGGGTTAAGCTCTGTTGGTAGAGGGTCCTGGGGAGAACCTGGAGGAGGAAGGGACTTCTTTTCCTGGTTTGTGTGTGTACTTTGCTTCTTCTTGTTCCTGCAGTATTGGGCTGACATGTGGGACCCCCGGTGGAGCTCAGCCCAGCAACTTTCGGTGGCACCCCTGCAAGCAGCTTCATGGCGAGTTTTACAGGTGCCCCAGCCATGGGGCTCAGGGGCAGGCCCTCCATGGAAGGACTGGTTTCCCCATGAGCTCAGTGGCATCTCCTGTGGGTAGCACCCTAGTGACTTTCTGGAGAGTCCAGCCAGTGCCCTTGCCAGCTTCCTACAAATTCAACAGCACCTCTAAGGGCAGCTTTCCAATTTCATTAGCACCCAGTGACCAGTTTTCTTCCCACCATCTTGTCCTGCTGGCTCCTTGTGGGGGGATTTCCAGCTTCTCAGCCCTGGCCCACAGCTCCTGGCCATGGCTCTTGGCTTGTTTCAGAAATCAGCTGTGGCCCAGGGCAACCTGGCCAATTTCTCTGCCACCCAGTGGGCTGCAGCCACACTCTCTCCAGTGAGGGCTGAATCTCAGCCTTGAAGAGCCATCTTCCCACCCCATTCCAAGTTTGCTTTTTCCTTGATATTGCCTCTTATTCCTCGGGTTTCCTTCCTTCCTTCTTAAAATATGATGTGTAATTCACGTACCATACTCACCTTTTCACAGTTTACAGTTCAGTGGATTTTAGTATGTTCACAAAATTATCAACTATCACCACAATCTAATCCAGATGTTTTCATCACCCCCAAAGAAACGCTATACCCATTAGCAGTCACTCTCAATTCCCCACCCCCGTCCCCCCAGCCCCTAATCTACTTTTTGTCTCTAAAGATTTGCCTTTTCTGAAAATTTCCTATAAGCATAGTTACAGGCATGTGGTCTTTGGTGTCTGGCTTCTTTCACTTAGCATAATATTTTTGAGGTTCATCCACATTGCAGCATGTATCCGAATTTTCTTCCTTTCTGTGGCAGAATAGTAGTGCATTGTATGGAAATGCTGCATTTTGTTTATCCATTTATCAGTTGATGGACACTTGGGTTGTTTCCACTGCTGGACTCTTACTAATAATTCTGGAAAGAATATTCATGCACAAGTTTTTGTGTGAAGTTACATTTTCTTTTTTTTTTCCATTTATTTTTATAGTTGGAGGCTAATTACTTTACAATATTGTAGTGGTTTTTGCCATACATTGACATGAATCAGCCATGGATTTACATGTGTTCCCCATCCCGATCCCCCCTCCCGCCTCCCTCCCCATCCCATCCCTCTGGGTCTTCCCAGTGCACCAGCCCTGAGCACTTGTCTCATGCATCCAACCTGGGCTGGTGATCTGTTTCACCCTTGATAGTACACTTGTTTCAATGCTATTCTCTCAGAACATCCCACCCTCGCCTTCTCCCACAGAGTCCCAAAGTCTGTTCTATACATCTGTGTCTCTTTTTCTGTTTTGCATATTGGGTTATCGTTACCATCTTTTTAAGTTCCATATATATGTGTTAGTATACTGTATTGGTCTTTATCTTTCTGGCTTACTTCACTCTGTATAATGGGCTCCAGTTTCATCCATCTCATTAGAACTGATTCAAATGAATTGTTTTTAATGGCTGAGTAATATTCTATTGTGTTACATTTTCACTCCTCTTGGGTGTATACCTCAGAGTGGAACTGCTGGGTCATATGGTGACTGTTTTACTTTGGATTTGACCAACAGAGGGAGTATCAGGTGACCAACTGACTTATTAAAAGATTTATCCCATTCTTACCCTAACTAGTAAGCATTATTGTGAAGCACAAATAATGTGGCCTTAGAGCCAGTCTAGCCCACATCAAATCCCACCGCCACCATTTTCACCTGATACATGGGCCACTCTGCAAGGCAGAAAAACAGAGCATGATGTTCCCTGCTTAGAAGTAATGTGCTAGGGTCAAATCCTTTTCTACCATGGCTACCTGAGATATGGGACATTCTATAAGGGAAAGAACAAAGTATGATCTTCCCTGCCCGGGGCTGTAATCAGAATAATTATTTTTCTGCAACTTGATGTACTAGATGTACTATGTTATGCTACATGTGAAAATGGGGTCTTCTGGTTTAATTGCACATTCTGACAGATAGAATCTACCATAGGTAGATTGTTTTTGAAAATAATTAGATGACAGAAAACACATACTTGAGACTACAAGTCCAGCAACAGCTCTTTGTGATCATTTGAATTGGATTTCCAGAAATCAGTGATGATGTTGACAGTTACACTTGAGAGACCAGGAAGCGGGGCCACTCAATGCTGAGTAATGAGATGTCAGTTCAGCTGAGGTAGAACTGGGAGATGGTTTCTCAGCCACTCCAAGACCAGGTAAATGTGCACCTGGGTGTCTGTGTTTGTGACTTTAAGGTAATCTAAATGGGTTTCCCATATTGTCTTGTCAAAATACATGTTAAT
Source organism: Odocoileus virginianus (assembly GCF_023699985.2). Classification (NCBI taxonomy): domain Eukaryota; kingdom Metazoa; phylum Chordata; class Mammalia; order Artiodactyla; family Cervidae; genus Odocoileus; species Odocoileus virginianus. The sequence goes on from NW_027224268.1 coordinate 236,800, forward strand.
AAATTGTGTATTTGTGCATGGGACCCACTGTACAGCCATTTATTACTTGTGATTCAAAGCAAATTGGTATAATGTTTAGGAGTAGCTCTGAAGATCATTCTGCCTTTGTAAATTCTCAGCAATTTTCTACACTTCCATCAAAGGACTTTCCAGTGGTGAAAGCATTTCATATAGTAAATGCATTAAAATGCTTCCTCTGATTTTACTATTCTAGTTAATGATTCCATTTTCTTTACAGGCTTATTGACTGAAACAAGAGTGACTGTGATGCAGGAAGCATGATTACACACTTAATTTCTGAGGCGTGCCAGCAGCTCAGCTCAGCTCAGCGTTGCATCCTCTGAACTGGCAAGCTCCTAAGACCACAGCAAGTCTGGGAGTGAGGCAGGTCCAGGCCTCACTGCAGTTCCTCTGGCTGTTTCTGGCAATTTCTAGGACTTACCAATGTCCCATGGAAAATGAGTCTCTGAGAAAGCTCGTGTCAACTATGCAGATAATAGAGAAAGATATCACTCATTCTAATTCACCTGGGGCAGAAGTGCATTGCCATAATTACTCATAAACATTCAGGCCGTGCTATCAGCAGATCATGTTGCATGATATTAGAGATTCAGATTATTCACAATATGGAAATCATCTAGAGACAATTGAGTGGGACAGATATTCTTACGAGTATCTTCCTGTATATTCTTCATGCCTAAAGTTTCAGTGAAACACGTTCATTTTAAGGCTCATTTCCCATGGATCATTGATCATAAGCTTTAGAGACATCTGCAGAGTGGATCCAGAAATACCCAAGAGACCATGCAACAGCAGGGCTGTCTGCCTCACATCTAGAGCTTGCCTAGTATATACTGTGTGTGTGTGTTAGTCGCTCAGTTGTGTCTGACTCTTTGCAACCCCATGGACTGTAGCCCGCCAGGCTCCTCTGTCCGTGGAATTCTCCAGGCAAGAATACTGGAGTGGGTAGCCATTCCCTTCTCCAGAAGATCCTCCCATTCCAGGGATTGAACCCGTGTCCCCTGTGTCTCCTGCATTGCAGGCAAATTCTTTTCCATTTAGCCACCAGGGAAGCCCCATATACCATATGGTACATTCTAAATAGTACATGTTGTATATAAAATATGTGTTATATATTATAAGCTTAAGTTTTCATAGCTTGTAGATTTAGAGAATGGAGTAGGAAGCTTGGCTGCACACAGTCTGCTCAGATAGAAAATATGTAAACATGTATAAAATGCATACTCATTCTGGTCAGTAACTACCTGTTAATGAGAATTACCAAATGCAATCATAGGCAATGTTAGGTTTTATACTATATACATTCATACAACAGAATGAAACTTATTGCTTCTCATCTTTAGAGTTGCGATAGGTGACACTGGCAAAATATTGGCATTGTTTCTCAATTATGGGAAGTAGTAATGGGTCCAGGGCCATAATAGGTAGGAAGGTCCAATATTAAAAACAAATAATGGTGCCTTGATTTTCCAAGAGAAAAGCCATAAATTCCTCAAACTATTTGTTGTTGTTGCTCAATCGCTAAGTCTTACCCAACTCTTTGTGACCCCATGGACTGCAGCACACCAGGCTTTCCTGTCCTTCACCATCTCCCAGAGCTTGCTCAAACTCATGTCCATTGAGTCAGTGATGCCATCCAACCATCTCATCCTCTGTCATCCCCTTCTCCTCCTGCCTTCAATCTTTCCCAGCATCAGGGTCTTTTCCAAAGAGTCAGCTCTTTGCATCAGGTGGCTAAAGTATTGGAGCTTCAACTTTAGCATCAGTCCTTCCAATGAATATTCAGGGTTGATTTCCTTTAAGATTGACTGGTTTGATCTCCTTGCTGTCCAAGGGACTCTCAAGAGTCTTCTCCAGCACCACAGTTCGAAAGCATCAATTCTTCAGTGCTCAGCCTTCTTTATGTGAGAGCTGGACCATAAAGAAGGCTGAGCACTGAAGAATTGATGCTTTCAGATTGTGGTGCTGGAGAAGACTCTTGAGAGTGCCTTGATTTTCCAAGAGCAAAGCCATAAATTCCTCAAACTCTAGACTGAATTTGATATTGGTTTTCAGCTAGAGGCCAGCAAATTTTGTCTCTAAAGGGCCAGATAGTAAATATTTTAGGTTTTACTGGCCACATAGTCTCCATCACAACTACTTCACTCTGCTCCTGAAGGACAAAAGCAGCCATAGACAATGTGTACATGAAGGAGTGTGGTTGTGGTCCAGCTAAACTGTATTTTTTAAAATGGGTAAAGAGCTAGATAGCTCTTCAAATGAGCTTTAAAAAAATTTCAAGCTCTTTAAAAGAGATATGTTGATCCCCAGGGGTTTGCATAAGCACAGTGGCCCTCAGCCCTGGCTACACGAAAGAATCACTTGGAGGAACTTTGAAAAATTCTGGTGCCCAGCCTCCATCCCAGACCAATTCAGTCAGAATCTCTGAGATGGGCTTCCAGGAGTCCATCTTTTATTGAGGCTTCCCAAGTGATTCCAACATGAAGCCAAAGTTGAGAACCATTGCATGTAGCCATGAAAATAGTGCCAAGTTAACCTCATTTCTTCCTTCTCCTCTGCCTTGTCTTCCTCCTCTCTCTCCTCCTCCTCCTCCTGTGGGATGAAGTAGCCAAAGAGCTTTATTGGGGCAGAGCAGAAACTGCAGTTGACCTGGGTTTATGTTGGTCATTTGCCAGAGCCTTTCGTTTTTGTCCTCATGGACAAAGGAGAACAACGTGGTAGATGAGAGAGTCAGCCTCTGATGAATGGAGTAGATAACACCTAGAATTCTTTGAGGGTCCCACCTCTCTCCAGTGGTGACTGCACAACAGGCATCCAATAAATCTTCCCTGGGGGGACTCATGATCTACTGTATAAGAAATGGCTGAATGAACCAGGGATTTAAACTTGGAAAGGAAAATAGTTGTGGTGGGTACATGATAGTTGTCTTAAAAAATGTGTCAGGCCATCATAGTGAAGAAAAACAGTCTTCTGAATTTTGCAGAGTAGAAATAGAATCATTGTTGGGAACCACTGGGAGGCGCTCATTCATTTAACAAGTATTTGTTTAGTGACAGCTCTGTGCCAGGTACTGTTTAAGTCACTGGAGCTGGATCAGTGAACAACTCAGGCTAAGATCCATGCTCTGTAAGACTTACCATCTCGACACTTACTTTCATGGGTTTGATGATTAAAGCAGTAAGAGAATAGAATGGGTTGCTTCAGAAGGCATTGATCATAGGTTGGATGATCACATATTTGAGGTCATTATGAGCCAACCAGAACCTCCAGCCCCAAGTTTTTCCGAGTCTAGGAAAGGACAATACCTCCCTTCCTTCTCTTTGCAGTCAACTTTCCGTCCACATCCCTCTCTTACTCCCACCATTCATTTCCACGGTAACAGAGTCAGACGTTTACAGTTGGATTTGGAAATGCTAAGATCTAAGCAGGAGAGTCCCAGGGTGTGGGTAAAGCTGTGGACAGATTGTCCATGTCTCGCATGACAAGGCCAGTAGCGGGGAGAAGGAATTGCCTCCTGTTTTGTGTGTCTGGGACCCCTTTCCAGCACATGCCATCCTGCACATTCCATATGATGGCAAGTTGACAGCCTAGTGTTTGGGCCTGTCAGAGTTTCAGTTCTGTTATCTCTGGAGCCTTGAGGTCTCAAAAACTGCAGGCTGGCTTAATGACGCAGGGTGCTGGAGTGAGGTGTCTGTTCGGTTTGTGTGAGCATGCTTATTCCTTTTAACTCTCTGTCACAGCTACACACTAGGAATGGGCTGAGATAATAGGGAAGCTGGGGGGAGGATCCTCTATTTTCTTTCACTGATTCATAGTAATACACATTCACATCCATACACACAAATATAGATACATACAAGTACCTACTTTTGTATCTAGACATATGTCTTGCATTTGTTCTGAGGCTGGTGGGCAAGAGAATGAAAGTGCCAGTGACAAAGTGGTCCCACAGGGTAAGGCACACCCCTATTTCATATGCCCAGCGCTGACCTCCTAAGAAGAACAGGGCAGGAACGTTTCCCCATTGGGGAAGAATGGAGTTGAATTTGAGGGCAAGAGACCCAGGGGTGAGCCCATGCTCACAGCAGGCTAAAGAGAGAGGACAGGCCCGTGTGGTGGGTGTTTGGGGTGTGGCTTGAGTGGTTGGAGGAGTGTGACAGAAATAAGGGTTTGAGGGTCTTGGGATCCAGGGACAAGGAGGGCCACAAAGATTTTGTTTTTCTCTTAGTCATGGGGCCCAGGAGGTTTACTTATATGACCAGGCTAGTTTTTATTATATATTATGGAGGAGGTGATGGACTGTGCAGCATTGAACACTCTGCAGATTTACATTCTGGATGTAAAGACTCTGTTGTCCTTTTTCAATAACTGGATTCAAGTTGCAGAAATATCTGGAAGCTATAAAGACTAAATGTTGTAGAGAGAGAAAGTTACCCTGTCAGGGATAAAATATAATGTTATCTGAAGCTTTGAGTCATTTTTAATTACAAGAGTTGTATCATCTCTGGTCTCCAGCTCTCTGTGTCACCTATAGTATTGCACTAAAGCGAGCCTGACAAATTGTTTCAATTTTATTGTTTGAGGTTGTGTTTGTTCACTGATCTTTACCCTGAATCTCCCTGAAAATTCATTCTGAGAGCTTGGTTCCAAAGTCAGGAGTGGTTGGTACCAAAATCAGTGTTAAAACATAGCCATTCTGAGATGTCTTTTCTGTCTTTAAAATCTATTGAGAAGAAGTGATTTAATAGTGGTTTAAATTAAGTCAGAGGACAACAGGATTTCTCTGCAGAATTACAGATAAAATAGATTTTTTTTCTCTAGAAGCAAGAGATTGTTGCAGGAAAGTTTAACTGATTCTCCTTACTGCTACGTGATGCTCGGAATACCAGAAAGATTCTGCATGTCTAGCTGGCCGTAGAAATGTGGCTGGTTCCTCACGGAGGCAGCATGTGTGGCCAAGGTTCCCTTCTTCTTGAGGGGGTAGGTGTCCTGGTCCTTTTGGGTGTCCTGGCCCCAGTCCTCTGCGTGGTGCCCAGGTTCTCCGAAGCTGGCATTCTTCTTTGCCCTGGCCAGCCTTCTCAAGAACTGGTGCACTGACTTGGCTCCTGAACCCCCTCCAGCTGACCTAGGAAGACCCCCTTTTCTGCTGAGGGAGCAAGATGCAGCAGTGCTTTGAACCCTGGCCACATATCAGAATCAGAATACTGATGTCTGGCCCAACCCTTGAGGTCCTGATTTAATTGACCTGGAGGGAGCACTGGGGATTCTGATGAATAGCCAGGGTTGAAGACAGAGCTTGAATCAGCTGTAATTTTGGTTCCAACCCTTTGAACATTCACTGGAAGTTAGGATAAACTTTCAGGAAGATTATATAGTGGGAAGTGTGTGACTGGATCAGGGCAACAGGTTTGGGTATATTTAAGTAGCATTACAGTGGTCTAACAATGGAAGTTTCAGAATGATTCCTTCCAGAAGGGATTTTAGACTCCTTTTAATAACATATGGATATTTCTGGGGATGATACAGTGCATAACCCTTTGATTGTTAGGTTATGATAGTTTTGAAAAACAGTAATATATTTATTGCCTTAAATTTTGTCCCCTCTGGCTCTGAATTTTTGGAAGTTTTATTGAATTGGCATGCAGATGAGCAGGGCAGGATCACAAGCTATAAAATAGTATGAAAAAGGAATGATTTATGACACATTGCCACTTTCACTCAAGCTCTGGGAAAATGCTGACACATGAGAAGTACTGAGCCAATGATTGTAAGTGACTGATCCCCTTCCATTTTTAAATTCCTGTTGGCAGAGAGAAGCCAGTGAAGTTTTTTGAGTAGAGGTATGAAAACTGTGGTTAAGGATTACTTAGATAATATTCAATAGTATATTGGATGGATGGCAGGATGGGGAGAACCCAAAGAAAGCAGCTGAACAACACAAATTATACCTGTAAGCTGAGAGAAGGAAAGAGCTGCTGTGGCCAGAAATTCTGAGAAGTCTTCTTGGGTGGAATGGAAATTGATCTGAATCTTGAAAAGTACAAAGAAGACTGAAAGAGGGATGAAAGGGTCATTCTAGGGTGGGAGACATTTATGAATTGTTATCCGGTCATGTTAAAAATTTTAGATTGAAAATATATTTTTTGTTCTGGTTTCAGAACACACCCTGCTGCCACCTGTACATAAGCCCTCACAGTTCACAGTAGGGCAGTTGCCCTTACTTCTACCGCCCCTCCTTCTGTCAAATCCGCACTCCATGCCAGGGCCTGTGTACATTTATGGCTCTCAAAAACTCCATTAATAGCTCCTGCCAAGTCTGTCCTCTCAGCCATTCAGCCCAGACACCACCAGCCACCTCACTTACGGCTCCAGGCTACTCACCCTCCTCCATTCCTCTCCTTTCTTCTGCTGTCCAGGCATCTTTCTCCAGTCTTGTGTGTGCTCACCCAACAGTATTCCTCATACACGGGAAAGCCGTTTTACTGAGGATAAGGCATTTGGGGTGCCTCCAGCTCTTCACATCCACCCACCATCAGCCTGTTGTTTTGGAGAGAATGGAAGATTTTTTTTTTCTTTTTTTTTTATAAAAGTGCTTTTGGTTGTGCTACTTCAGTATAAAACACTGACTTCAAGAAGCTTACGATCTCAGTATTGGGTGGGAGACACAAGATGGAAGAGAGAAGCCAGGACAGGGCTAAAATCTTCACACAAGTAAGGTGGAAGAAGAAGATGGTGGAATTACATGGCTCAGAGAGGAGATGTGGGAAGAGTTATTTATAGGAATAAAAACCAAATATTTGTAGGACAATATTGTATGCTATGCAATGGAATCGATCTCCTGTGGAGATGATCAGTAACATTTTCACAAATTCTTTGGTCAGATGGATCCTTCATGGCATCTGCAGAGATGTGCTCAGTCCTGTTTGTGTTGAGAGAACAGAGGCTGCAATCTGTGATGGTCAACACAGGGACTTTCTTGCCCTTCTGTTTCCTCTTGGCCCTGCATGGCATGGGACACAGACTAGATGCTCAATAAATTCTCCTGATTTGAATGTATTTTCATTGTGACAACTTCCCTTTGAGACCCATAATTTCATCCCCATTTTCCAGATAAGATAAATGGAAGTCTGAAGTATCACACTCTTGTTTCCCAGATTCTTGCAGGAGAGGCATTAGAGGATTTATGTCACATACCGTCTTCTACTTTACATTTTATTGGAATGCACAGGTCACATTTCATCCATACAGCCTTCACTTCTGTGTCCCATTTTTACTTTTCAGCCCAAAGATTATATATTATAGTCTTTAATATTCAGGTGATAAAATAGGGGGCAATATCAAAGAAAGTAAACTTCAGTCTGTCTATATTGAAATTTTATCTCTTTCCCCCTTTGGTTCAACAGAAGACTGATGCCTAAGAATGCAATGGTAAATAAGAGAAGTATATTTCATATAAGCTTGGTTAAGGGTTCAAGCCAGTGGATACTCAAGGAATTTTGAAGTATTTGAACCTATCAAGAATTCTGTTGGCACTGTATCAGTGTTTGCTGGATTAAACGGTTTGTGATGGTTCTCTCTGCTCTTTGAAATAGAGTGGCATTTGGAAAAGGGGCTCATAGAACAGAACACCATGTTTAAATGTTGTAGCTACTTTAGAGTTCAGGAAACTGTTTCTTGAACCAATGCAGAATGTTCATGATGAAAGGAAACCTGATGACGATGAAGCTGAAACCCCCAGTAGACACTGAGTTTGGTCCAGAGCCCAGATTCCTTGAGGTTTAGCTTGATGTTCTTTTCATCAGACATTCTGCTTGCATTTGCTGGGGGTAAAAGGTGTAATTGACACAGAATTTAATATTTCATCTGGGAATGTTGATTAAATAACCTCTAAGAACTTATGACCTGGAACAGGAAATGGCAACCCACTCCAGTGTCCTAGCCAGGAGAATCACAAGGACAGAGGAGTCTGGGTGGGGTTACAGTCCATGGGGTCACAAAGAGTCAGACACAACTGAGTGGCTAAGCGCAAGAACTTATGAAAGTCCATATTCCATGAAAACACGTGAGGATGTTTATTTCCCCTTTAACTGAATTTGTTGAAATTTTATAGCATTTATCTTTCCATCAGGAAATATCCTTTTGAAAATCATTGGAAAATGATTTTAGGAAATAATTGAGAACTTAATTTTTGACTTATTTTCTTGAACTTGAGATTCACCAAGATAGAAATGAATATACTTTCCACCCTTTTCAGGATGGAAAAGGAAGAGTTTACTGGGAGGTGTGAAGTCTGCCCTGAACACAACCTGTAACTGGGTTGGCTATCAAAGAATGTGAGGAGGTGGAGGGTAGAGACTTCTGCTTAGATATTTAAAGAGGGGAGAATCTTTTTGTTTTTTTGCTTTTCCTTACTTGCACATATTTTTTTCTTTTTTATTGAAGTATAGTTGATTTACAACATTGTGTTAGTTTCAGGTGTATAGCAAAGTGATTAAGTTATATTTATATACACATATATATGAAAGTGAAAGTCACTCAGTCATGTTCGACTCTTTGCAACCCCATGAACTATACAGTCCATAGAATTCTCCAGGCCAGAATACTGGAGTGGGTAGCCTTTCCCTTCTCCAGGTGATCTTCCCAACCCAGGGATTGAACCCAGGTCTCCTGCATTGCAGTGGATTCTTTACCAGCTAAGCCACAAGGGAAGCCCAAGAATACTGGAGTGGGTAGCCTATCCCTTCTCTAGCAGATCTTCCTGACCCAGGAATCGAACCAGGGTCTCCTGCATTGCAGGTGGATTCTTTACCAACTGAGCTATGAGGGAAGTCCCACACATGTATATAGTTTTATATATATATATATATACACATATATATATACACATATATATATATATATCCAGATTATTTTCCACTATAGGTTATTACAAGTTATTAAACATTGTTCCCTCTGCTATACAGTAACTCTGTGTTGCTTATCTATTTTATATTACAGTAATGTGCATCTGTTAAATAATTAGGATACTCCTAATCTATCCTTCTCCCCTCTCCCTTTCCCCTTTAGTAACCATAAGTTTCTTTTCTGTTTGTGTCTGTTTATGATTTGCTAATAGATTCATTTGTGTTATTTTTTAGATTCCACATATAAATGATATCATATAATATTTGTCTTTCTCTGACTTCCTTTACTTAGTATGATATTCTCTAGATCCATCTGTGTTACTGCAAATGGCAATATTTCCTTCTGTTCATGGCTGAGTAATAGTCCATTGTCTATATATTAACCACATTTTCTTTATCCATTTATCTGTCAATGGACATTTAGGTTATTTCCATGTCTTGGCTATTGTAAATAGTGCTGCTATGAATATTCGGGTGCATATATCTTTTCAATTTAGCATTTTTATCTTTTCTGGATATATACCTAGGAGTGGAATTGCTGGATCATACGGTAGTTCTGTTTCTTGTTTTTGAGAAACCTCCATATTGTCTTCCATAATGTCTATATCCATTTACATTCTCACCAACACTGTAGGAGGGTTCCATTTTCTCCACACCCTCTCTAGTATTTACTATTTGTAGACTTTTTGATGATGGCCATTCTAACTGGTGTGAGGTGATACCTCATTGTGATTTTGATTTGCATTTCTCTAATAATTACTGATGTTGAGCATCTTTTCATATGCCTGTTGGCCATCTGTATGTCTTTTTTGGAGAAATGTCTTTTTAGGTATTCCATCCATTTTTTGATTGGATTGGTTTTTCTTTTTCTGGTATTGAGTTGTGTGAGGTATTTATATATTTTGGAAATCAACCAAGAGGGGAGAATCTTGATTCTGGGTGCTGTGAATCCTCAGAATAAGGAAGAGCAACCAGGATTGCATGTTCCACAACTGGAAGGGAGCCAAGTGAATACGAATGTAGCACTTCAGATGTGGGAGGACCACAGAGAATGCCCTGTAGTTGGTTGAAGTGATCATGGTTAATAGCCACAATTGCAGTCTGCCCAGATCAGTGGTGCTCAACCAGTGCTGAGGGACCCTGCTTTACCAGAAGCCTCAAGATTGAGCAAGGAGAAATAGCTTGGTGCTGCCCCAGCACTGGGAGCCTGAGAAGGGACACAAAGAAACTGATGCTTTACTTCTGCTGGTCCCGATTCAGGGGAGTGAGTGCTTGAGACAGGTTTCCTTTGTCTTAGACCAAGTCATGCTATTGTAGCTGTTTCCTGAGTGTCAATACCTGTTTTATTAATAATAATTTAGTGATAATAATAGCTACCATTTACTTAATACCTACTGCTTACTGTTATGTACTGAATGTTTGTCTCCCCCAAATCCATATGAAGCCTAAACCCCCAAAGTGATAGTGTTTAGAGAGGAGTCTTTGTGAGATAATTAGGGTTAGATTAGACTATGAGTGGACTTCCCTGGTGGCTCAGATGGTAAAGCGTCTGCCTACAATGCGGGAGACCCAGGTTTGATCCCTGGGTCAGGAGGATCCCCTGGAGAAGGAAATGGCAACCCACTCCAGTACTCTTGCCTGGAAAATCCCATGGATGGATGGAGGAGCCTGGTAGGCTACAGTCCATGGGGTCACAAAGAGTCGGACACGACTTCATTTTCACTTTCACTTTAGACTATGAGGATAGGAGCCTCATGATGGGATTAGTGGCTTTATAAGAGAGGAAGAAAGAGAGCCCTCCCTTTCTGCACGCATGCACTGAAGAGAGGCTATATGAAGACACAGTGAGGAGGTGAAGACCTGCAGCTCAACAAGAGAGCTCTCCCCGGGAACCACATCAGCCAGGACTGGACCTCCTAGTTTCCAGAACTGTGAGAAAATAAGTTTCTGTTATTTCAGCCACCCAGTCCATGGTATTTTGTTATGGCAGCTTAAGCTAAGATAGCTTCCACATGCCAGGAAACTTTCCACATGCTGTTTCAAGTAGTCCTCAAAACAACTTTGCAAGGTAGCTATCACTATCTGGTAAAGCAAACAGAAACAGAAATTAACTACCTTACCCAAAGTCACACAGCCTTTGGGGGCAAGGAATATATAGTCCTTAGTGCAGTGTCTAGTACAGAATAGGCACTTAGTAAAGAAACTTATGACTCAAAAGCCCATCTTTTTCTCAATGTGCATTTGGATTTTTTATCCCAGCATGTCAGCTGTCTCTATGCCTTACACTCCATAGTTACCACTCAATGCAGATTCTGACTCCATTGTGACATAATGGAGATTAATGATATTCAACCAAAGGTGGTTCCCAGCCTGGATGGAGAGCCCAGCTTCACAGTCCCTTAAAATTTCTCCTGTGAAGTGAGAGGACTTTGGCATCAGAACCAGTAACGGTGGGATGTTCATCAGGAATCCACAGGGGAACTTTGCTGGAGAAACTCCTCCACCAAGGCCTGGTCCTGGGCATCCCTTCCTGCTGCTCCAAGGCTTACCTGGAGAAGTCTAGGCAATCACAGTAGAGGCCAGCTTAGAGGATGCAGAGGATATGGCCCACTTGGGAAGCTGGGCTCTCCATGCAAGGGGTTAGGGAAGGATGCTTGGCTCTTCCTTGGATGAGTCTAAATCCCAGGACTGGCCTGGCCTGAGGAGAATGACCCAGGGTAAAGGGCCTTTTGTTCCAAATCCTGTTTTGAGCTTCACCACAAACTCAGTGGGGTGTGGAGGGAGCTATGTACCTTCCCCCAACACGGGTCATACCTCCACATCTTGCCTGAGATTCCTGTTAGTCCCCATGTGCCCTCCAGGGGCTCTGGGGTCCTGAGGCAGGGATGAGGGAAACAGGAGGAAGAAGAGAGGAGAGGGAGATGCAGGGCAGGCGGAGGAGGGTGTTGAGAAGCCTCAGGTCCTGGGAAGAAGTGAAGAAAGAAAAGGTTTAAAGTAAATCAAAGAGCAGCTAGAGCCATGGACCCTCACTGCCTTCTTCCTTTCCCTGCCTTTCTCTTGAATGAGGAGCTCTGGGGAATGACCACAGAGGATGTTTCTAGTTCCTAGCACACAGGAGTCCAAGAAAGTGAACAGGCAAGATACGAAGTCCAGGGTTAATAAAAAGCACCTTTACTCTAGAATTCTTCTGTGAGAACCAGAAGTAAATTTCCTGGGTAAATTTTAGTTTATCTTTCATGATGGGGAAATGTCAGCGCCTTTCTTCTAATTAGCATTGCTAAAATGTCATAGTGAGATGGGTGACTAGAATCAAGGCTTTCATTTCCTGTCCCTTTTGTACGTGGAGCTGCCAAAGCAATCAATGTCTGTGTAGTTCTATTCCCTCGATTCTTGGTGTTCTCTCTGACGGCAAGAAATTCTCTTCCTCCACGGAACACGTATCATTTTGTTAAAACTGAATGCCTGTCATCTATTCCTTGCAACTCATGTGCATTTTATCAAAGGGTTTGAATGGTTCACACAGAAGTCCCACAATGCTCTTCTCCATAGGAAGCCATTTTTCTTTCCTGAGGCTATTAAGTGGCTCACAATAAAAACCTTTAAGCACTCCTCTTTCTTTTTTTGAGAAAATTACCCGCAGAATCAGTAGCATTGAGCATAGATAATAGAAAGAGACAGTAAGATCATGTTGCATGTAACCAACCTTCCATTTAGATCTTAGTTTATCAGTCTAACCTGGGGAATTATGGGTGCCCAGTGAACCGTTTCTGAGATTTAAGTTGCACAGAGAATTTAGCATTGCTTAGACATTGATTCTTCTCAGAGTGGGTGATGGATACAGCCATGTAACAGTCCCAGGCAGGACAGTGGGTGCATCCTTAGGATGGAGAAGAGCTCCCTTTGAGCTTAGGCATGGTTTCTCAAACGTGAAATGAAAGTGAAAGTTGCTCAGTTGTGTCTGACTCTTTGCGACCCCATGGACTACACAGTCCATGGAATTCTTCAGGCCAGAATACTGGAGTGGTAGCCATTCCCTTCTCCAGGGGATCTTCCCAACCCAGGGATCGAACACCCAGGTCTCCCACATTGCAGGCGGACTCTTTACCAGCTGAGCCATGAGGGAAGTCCAAGAATACTGGAGTGGGTAGCTTATCCCTTCTCCAGTGGATCTTCCTGACCCAGGGTCTCCTGCATTGCAGGCAGATTCTTTACCAGTTGTGGCTATTGAGATTTTGAACTGAATAATTCTTTACTGTGGGGGCTGTCCTGTGCATTATAGGATATTTAGCAGCATTCCTGACCTCTACCCACTAGGATGTCAGTCCCCTTCCTCCAATGGTGACAACCAAAAATGTCTAGACAGTGCCAAGTATCCCATGAGGAAAATATCGCCCCATATTGGAAAGTACTGACCTAAAACACACACAATTGTTTCTTCCTGTGCCCTTTTCTTCAAAGGGCTGCAGAACTTCAGGGAACCACTAGAGGGTGAGCAGGGATGCAAACTGGAGCAGCTTCAGAGACTTGTCCCTGAGAGACACCACAGAAGCTGTGGAGAAGGGAAGGTCCCTTGGGAAGCTTGATGGAACCATTGATGAGAATGAGGCCTGGGATTCTAAGAGCTTTAGGGAAGCAGCCTCCCAGTAAGAACACACCCCTCACCCCATGAGCTGGCTGTCAAGTGGTAGGCTCCATTATCCAGGGCGAGGTGTTCCTCTGTGAGAAAGTGTCAGCCAGCCTCTTCCACCTGCATGATCTGGTGTCTTTTGTGTAGAGAAGGGGGAGGTTGTTGGTCTTCTTTTGATTTTTTATGAAAGAGAGATAGCATTCAGTTCAATAAGCATTCATTTTATGTCTACTCTTTACTAGATTCTGTGTCTGGTTGTGGAGATATTGGTAGATTGCATAAATCACCGCAGATGAGTTACTCCTCTGCCTCCATGCCTTTGAGTGGTCCCCTGTCACACCGACTCTGGGCTTGGCCATGTGATTTGCTTTGGATAATAGGTCAATAGCAAATGTGATGCAAGCAGAAACTTGAAAAACTCTTGCTCACTGAGGTTTATCCACTCTTGAGACTCTGCCACTCTCCCATGTGAGGAAGCCCAGACAAGACTGCTGTATGATCAGACACCTGTGGCTAGGGGGTCTTACTGCCCCATCTGACAGCCTGCCAAGTTTCAGAGGCAGAGACATCTAGCTGACCAGCAGTTAACTGGCATGGCTCAACTAAGCATGGCAGAAGACCAGCAAAAAAAGATCCAGCCCAAATGCCAACCCACAGAATTATGAGTGAAACTGCTGGTTGTGGTTTTTAAGTACTTAAGTTTTCAGGGTGTTTGGTATGCAGCAAAAGCTAACTGGTACAGAAAACCAGATGAATCACACATTATTTTTGCCTTCAGGATTCCACAGTCTAATAGACCACTGGTTTCTCCCAAGGGAGCCTGCTTGTGTATTGGACTCTTAAAGTCGTGGTAGATGGTAATACCAGTAAATCACAGTCTTTCCCTCTGGACTACTAGTTGAAAGCATGACTTCAACACCAAAGTGCTTAGGTTCAAATCCCAGTTCCATTGCTTACTAGTTGTGTGACTCTGGGTAGATTACTTCATCTTTGGGCCTCCGTTTCCTCGTCTGTGAAAAGGAGAGAAATAATAACACCTACTTCATAGAGTTGTCAAGAAGACAGTATATAAAATTTTTCTAATAGGGTCTCCTACTTAGTATTTTGAAAGTATTACCTATATATGGTTGGTCTAAAATAGAATGGGCATAAAAGTTTTCCCCTTTTCTTTTCTTTTTTTGTTTAAACTCTCTTCCCTAATGTATAGAAGTATGTGTTCTTTGTGGAAAATTGGGGGAAAAAATACAAGAAAAGCTTAAAGGTGAGAACAAATGCCATCCTTTAGATTTTGTGCTGACCTAGCAATAGCACACTTTATTTTAAAGCAGATTACTATGATCAGCTGTTGCAGAACATCTGAGACACTCAGGGAATAAACGTGTAGAGCGCTGAGCCAGGTGCCCTTTATATAGACTTTATTCCGTGTACATTTCTCCAGTTGGATTGAAGGGTATCAAGTGGTTCTTTGTTCTACAGCAGCTGGGGGATAATTTACAGATCCCAATGGACTAACTGAGCCATCAGGGCAAAGTGCAAAAGAAAACCAGCAAGGAAGGCAGTGATTAGCAATTCTGGACTGATGGAACATTTTAAATGAAAGCACATTCTCATACTCTGCCTCTTTTGATGTGCAGGGCTGCTCAGTAAGTTTGAACAGGCAGTTATTAAACTTGCAGAAGCTGAGGCCACACCTTAGAACTGTATAGTAGGTACCTTCCAGGGGTCACCTGGTAATGATGAGTGAGGCTGGGCTTGTGCTCAGGGCCACTGATCTAAAATCCAGTGTTTTCTCACTTTCCTGTGATATCTCACACAACCTGGAAACAGTGCCTGCTGAGTGGGGAAGATTTGGGGCCAACACTCAATTTCAGGGGTTTCCATTGAAGTTAGTATGAACTCATCTCACACGGTAGCAAAGTAATGCTCAAAATGCTCCAAGCCAGGCTTCAGCAGTATGTAAACCGTGAACTTCCAGATGTTCAAGCTGGATTTAGAAAAGGCAGAGGAACCAGAGATCAAATTGCCAACATCCATTGGATCATCGAAAAAGCAAGAGAGTTCCAGAAAAACATCTACTTCTGCTTTATTGACTATGCCAAAGCCTTTGACTGTATGGATCACAACAAACTGTGGAAAATTCTGAAAGAGATGGGAATACCAGACCACCTTACCTGCCTCCTGAGAAATCTGTATGCAGGTCAAGAAGCAACAGTTAGACCTGGACATGGAACAATGGACTGGTTCCAAATCAGGAAAGGAGGAGTATGTCAAGGCTGTATATTGGCACTCTCCTTATTTAACTTCTATGCAGAGTACATCATGCGAAATGCCGGGCTGGATGAAGCACAAGCTGGAATCAAGATTGCTGCGAGAAATATCAATAACCTCAGATATGCAGATGACACCACCCTTATGGCAGAAAGTGAAGAAGAACTAAAGAGCCTCTTGAAAAAGAGAGATGAAAGTGAAAGAGGAGTGAAAAAGTTAGCTTAAAACTCAACATTCAGAAAACTAAGATCATGGCATCTGGTCCCATCACTTCATGGCAAATAGATGGGGAAACAGTGAGAGACTTTATTTTCTTGGGCTCCAAAATCACTGTAGATGGTGACTGCAGCCATGAAATTAAAAGACGCTTACTCCTTGGAAGGAAAGTTATGACTGACCTAGACAGCATATTAAAAAGCAGAGACATTACTTTGCCAACAAAGGTCCATCTAGTCAAGGCTATGGTTTTCCAGTGGTCATGTATGGATGTGAGAGTTGGACTATAAAGAAAGCTGAGAGCCGAAGAATTGATGCTTTTGAACTGTGGTGCTGGAGAAGACTCTTGAGAGTCCCTTGGACTGCAAGGAGATCCAACCAGTCAATCCTAAAGGAAATCAGTCCTGAATATTCATTGGAAGGACTGATGTTGAAGCTGAAACTCCAATACTTTGGCCACCTGATGTGAAGAACTGACTCACTGGAAAAGACCCTGATGCTGGGAAAGATTGAAGGCAAGAGGAGAAGGGGATGACAGAGGATGAGATGGTTGGATGGCATCACCGACTGGATGGACATGAGTTTGAGCAAGCTCCAGAGTTGGTGATGGACAGGGAAACCTGGTGTGCTGCAGTTCATGGGGTCACAGAGAGTCAGACACGACTGAATGACTGAACTGAATTGACTGATGACCGCATTAGGACAAGAAAGCTGAGAATCAGAACACAGTATGGTTTCTAAGACACTCTGAAGCCTACAGGGCTGCTGCTAACCAAACTGTGGGCCTGCGAATTGGAGTTGATGAGATTGGATGGCGTTCTCCAAATTCTGTTCTTGGCAGACTTTTAAGTCCATGTAAATGAACTGAATATTTTAAATACAGGTAGGAGTAGGGGGAATCTAGGTGGTTGAAGTGCAAGTCCAAGGGCAAGAATCACAACTATGCACATTGGGGGTATTTGTCATGTTTTTACCAGCAACACTCATACATTCAAAAGATTGAAAGCCATAACTGTCAAAATAGGGAAACATTCAGTTTTAACCAGGACCCAACTCTTAGGCTTATAGTGCAAGGAATTATGAAGTTAAAATGCAACACATTTATCTGGGGCTTCCCTGGTGGCTCAGGTGGTAAAGAATCTGCTTGCAATGTGGGAGACCTGGGTTCAGTCCCTGGGTCAGGAAGACCCTTTCAATAAGGGAATGGCAACCCAATCCAGTATTCTTGCTTGGAAAATTCCATGGATAGAGGAGCCTGGAATGAGCAGCAGTTACGTTGCTTTATGTGTCAGGTGTGGTTTTAGGCATGGATGACAAAAGCTTAGATAAGGCAGCACCCTTGGGACTTCAGCATCTGAGAATAGAGAGATTTAGAGAAAAAAGTGTACTGAAGCACAGAAGCCTTTAACAGGAGTAGGTACAGAGTACAGAGAGGTGTGACAGAGAAAAGAGGTATTTGGTTTGAGGATTTGGGAGGGGATAGGAAGGTCTTTACAGAGGGATTATCTTTGAGCTTAATTTTTTCTTTTCCAGTTTTAATGAGAAATTGACATAGAGACATCACATTATAACTTTAAAGTATATAGTGTGATGGTTTGATTTACATATGTTGCATATTTTAAAAACAAATACCTTGACTGGGGCTTAATTTACATACTATACTATTAGAGCCACTTGCTTTAAGTGTACGATTCAATGAATTTCAGTCAGTTTACAGTTGCAGTTACCACCACAACCCAATTTGAGAATGGCTCCATCACCCCCAAAAGATCTCTAGTGCCCACAGATCCAGGAAACCATGACTCAATTTTCTGAAGTTTTGCAAAATCAGTAGGTGCCCAGCTGTCAGGGAAGGGAGAGGAGGTTCAGGAGAGGAGGGCACAGAGAAATGGATGGACATGATGTGTTTGGGGAAATGTCAGTCGTTTAATAAGTCTGGAGCCCAGGGTTTGTGGGGATGGACTTGGGGGGTGCAGTTTGGGGAGGGCAGTGGGGCAACTTTCTGTGAAGTGAGTTTGTAGTGCCATGCAGTGACTAGGACATGGAAAACCTTCCATTTCCTACTAAAGAACTAGGAGGCTTTATTTATTAAATAAATTTTAATTTTACTTTTTAACCAGTGGTATTCAGATTTTATAATTGATATATAATTTGTATGCAACATGTACTGATTTTAAGTGTGTGCTTTGAATTTTGACAAATGTACACCTATAAGGCAAAGGAGAAAAGGAAAGATATACCCATTTGAATGCAGAGTTCTAAAGAATAGCAAGGAGAGATAAGAAAACCTTCCTCAGTGATCAGTGCAAAGAAATAGAGGAAAACAACAGAATGGGAAAGACTAGAGGTCTCTTCAAGAAAGTTAGAGCTGCCAAGGAAACATTTCATGCAAAGATGAGCACAATAAACTACAGAAAAGGTATGGACCTAAGAGAAGTAGAAGATATTAAGAAGAGGTGGCAACAATACAAATAAGAACTATACAAAAAAGATCTTCATGACCCAGATAACTATGATGGTGTGATCACTCACCTAGAGCCAGACATCCTGGAATGTGAAATCAAGTGGGCCTTAGGAAGCATCACTACAAACAAAGCTAGTGGAGGTGATGGAATTCCAGTTGAGCTATTTCAAATCCTAAAAGATAATGCTGTGAAAGTGCTACACTCAATATGCCAGCAAATTTGGAAAACTCAGCAGTGGCCACAGGACTGGAAAAGGTCAGTTTTCATTCCAATTCCAAAGAAAAGCAATGCCAAAGAATGTTCAAACTACTGCACAATTGCACTCATCTCACACACTAGCAAAGTAATGCTCAAAATTCTCCAAGCCAGGCTTCAATAGTACGTGAACCGTGAACTTCCAGATGTTCAAGCTGGATTTAGAAAAGGCAGAGGAACCAGAGATCAAATTGCCAACATCTGTTGGATCATCAAAAAAGCAAGAGAGTTCAGAAAAATATCTACTTTTGTATTATTGACTACGCCAAAGCCTTTGATGGCGACGGACCCGCAGAAGCATGGCGGTGAGGAGCTACCTCTCGCCCAAGGTTGGGGCGGCGACCAAGAGCGCCAGGGTGAGACGGCACAGGAGCAGCTGAGACGAGCTACCCCACGTCCAGGGAGCGTCGGCTGCGTGGGCGCAGGAGGGCCGAGAGGAGCTATTCCACGTTCAAGGTCAGGAGGGGCAGCCCTGAGGAGATACCCCTCGTCCAAGGTAAGGAGCAGCGGCTGCGCTTTGCTGGAGCAGCTGTAAGAGATACCCCACGTCCAAGGTAAGAGAAACCCAAGTAAGACGGTAGGTGTTGCGAGAGGGCATCAGAGGGCAGACACACTGAAACCACAATCACAGAAAACTAGCCAATCTGATCACAGGACCACAGCCTTGTCTAACTCAATGAAACTAAGCCATGCCGTGTGGGGCCACCCAAGACGGATGGGTCATGGTGGAGAGGTCTGACAGAATTGTGGTCCACTGGAGAAGGGAATGGCAAACCACTTCAGTATTCTTGCCTTGAGAACCCCATGAACAGTATGAAAAGGCAAAATGATAGGATACTGAAAGAGGAACTCCCCAGGTTGGTAGGTGCCCAATATGCTACTGGAGATCAGTGGAGAAATAACTCCAGAAAGAATGAAGAGACGGAGCCAAAGCAAAAACAACACCCAGTTGTGGATGTGACTGGTGATAGAAGCAAGGTCTGATGCTGTAAAGAGCAATATTGCATAGGAACCTGGAATGTTAGGTCCATGAATCAAGGCAAATTGGAAGTGGTCAAACAGGAGATGGCAAGAGTGAACGTTGACATTCTAGGAATCAGCTAACTAAAATGGACTAAATGGGTGAATTTAACTCAGATGACCATTATATCTACTACCGTGCACAGGAATCCCTTAGAAGAAATGGAGTAGCCATCATGGTCAACAAAAGATTCTGAAATGCAGTACTTGGATGCAGTCTCAAAAATGACAGAATGATCTGTGTTCATTTCCAAGGCAAACCATTCAATATCACAGTAACCCAAGCCTATGCCCCAACCATTAATGCTGAAGAAGCTGAAGTTGAATGGTTCTATGAAGAACTACAAGACCTTTTAGAACTAACACCCAAAAAAGATGTCCTTTTCATTATAGGGGACTGGAATGCAAAAGTAGGAAGTCAAGAAACACCTGGAGTAACAGGCAAATTTGGCCATGGAGTACAGAATGAAGCAGGGCAAAAGCTAATAGAGTTTTGCCAAGAGAATGCACTGGTCATAGCAAACACCCTCTTCCAACAACACAAGAGAAGACTCTACACATGGACATCACCAGATGGTCAACACCAAAATCAGATTGATTATATTCTTTGCAGCCAAAGATGGAGAAGCTCTATACAGTCAGCAAAAACAAGACTGGGAGCTGACTGTGGCTCAGATCATGAACTCCTTATTGCAAAATTCAGACTGAAATTGAAGAAAGTAGGGGGAAAAACCACTAGACCATTCAGGTATGACCTAAATCAAATCCCTTATGACTATACAGTGAAGTGAGAAATAGATTCAAGGGACTAGATCTGATAGACAGAGTGCCTGATGAACTATGGACGGAGGTTTGTGACATTGTACAGGAGACAGGGATCAAGACCATCCCCATGGAAAAGAAATGCAAAAAGGCAAAATGGTTGTCTGAGGAGGCCTTACAAATAGCTGAGAAAAGAAGAGAAGCTAAAGGCAAAGGAGAAAAGGAAATATATACCCATTTGAATGCAGAGTTCCAAAGAATAGCAAGGAGAGATAAGAAAGCCTTCCTCAGTAATCAATGCAAAGAAATAGAGGAAAACAATAGAATGGGAAAGACTAGAGATCTCTTCAAGAAAATTAGAGATACCAAGGGAACATTTCATGCAAAGATGGGTTCGATAAAGGATAGAAATGGTATGGACCTAACAGAAGCAGAAGATATTAAGAAGAGGTGGCAAGAATACACAGAAGAACTGTACAAAAAAGATCTTCATGACCCAGATAATCACGATGGTGTAATCACTCACCTAGAGCCAGACATCCTGGAATATGAAGTCAAGTGGGCCTTAGGAAGCATCACTACGAACAAAGCTAGTGGAGGTGATGGAATTCTAGTTGAGACATTTCAAATCCTGAAAGATGATGCTGTGAAAGTGCTACACTCAATATGCCAGCAAATTTGGAAAACTCAGCAGTGGCCACAGGACTGGAAAAGGTCAGTTTTCATTCCAATTCCAAAGAAAAGCAATCCCAAAGAATGCTCAAACTACTGCACAATTGCACTCATCTCACACGCTAGTAAAGTAATGCTCAAAATTCTTCAAGCCAGGCTTCAGCAATACATGAACCGTGAACTTCCAGATGTTCAAGCTGGTTTTAGAAAAGACAGAGGAACCAGAGATCAAATTGCCAACATCCACTGGATCATCGAAAAAACAAGAGAGTTCCAGAAAAACATCTATTTCTGCTTTATTGACTATGCCAAAGCCTTTACCTGTGTGGATCACAATAAACTGGAAAAATCTGAAAGAGATGGAAATACTAGACCACCTAACCTGCCTCTTGAGAAACCTGTATGCAGGTCAGGAAGCAACAGTTAGAACTGGACATGAAACAACAGACTGGTTCCAAACAGGAAAAGGAGTACATCAAGGCTGTATATTGTCACCCTGCTTATTTAACTTATATGCAGAGTACATCATGAGAAACACTGGGCTGGAGGAAGCACAAGCTGGAATCAAGATTGCCAAGAGAAATATCAGTAACCTCAGATATGCAGATGACACCACCCTCATGGCAGAAAGTGAAGAAGAACTAAAGAGCCTCTTGGTGAAAGTGAAAGAGGAGAGTGAAAAAGTTGGCTTAAAGCTCAGCATTCAGAAAACTAAGATCATGGTATCCGGTCCCATCACTTCATGACAAATAAGATGGAGAAACAACGGAAACAGTGACAGACTTTATTTTCTTGGGACTCCAAAATCTGCAGATGATGACTGCAGCCATGAAATTAAAAGACACTTGCTCCTTGGAAGAAAAGTTATGACCAACCTAGACAGCATATTAAAAAGCAGAGACATTACTTTACCAACAAAGGTCCATCTAGTCAAAGCTATGGTTTTTCCAGTAGTCATGTATGGATGTGAGAAAACTGAGTGCCAAAGAATTGATGCTTTTGTACTGTGGTGTTGGAGAAGACTCTTGAGAAGTCCCTTGGACTGCAAGGAGATTCAACCAGTCAATCCTAGAGGAGATCAGTCCTGAATGTTCATTGGAAATACGGATGCTGAAGCTGAAACTCCAATACTTTGGCCACCTGATGCGAAGATCTGACTCATTTGAACAGATCTTGAAGACAGCAGGAGAAGGGGACGACAGAGGATGGCATGACTGCCGCAATGGACATGAGTTTGAGTAAGCTCCAGGAGTTGGTGATGGACGGGGAAACCCTGTGTGCTGCAGTCCTTGGGCTCGCAAAGAGTCAGACATGACTGAGTGACTGACCTGAACTGAACACCTATATAACTGCCATCACCTTTGCGAGTTCTCTTATACCCCTTCCCGCTCAATGCCTGCCCCCTGGTCACCCAGGTAACCACTGTTCAGATTTCTAGTTTTCCCTGTTCTAGAACTTTATAAGTGGAATCATATAGTATGTACTCAGTGGTTTCTGGCTTCTTTCATAATGTTCATCCATGTTGTTGAGTGTGTTTTATTGCTGAGTAGGATTTTTAAGAACTTTGAGTGTCTGTAATTTTTTTTGAAATTGCCTAAGCAATTTATTCAGTATAGTCAACAGCTGTTTGAGCCCTGCTCTGTGAAAGGCATAGCGTGGATGATGGGGCTACAACCAGGAGCAAGGCATGAATGGTTCTTCCCTGCCTGCACCTTAGATCTGCTGGGAGGAGGCTGGGAATATAAAAGGTATGAAAATTTTACAGCAGGATGTAAACATTCAAGTGTTTTTTTTGTTTGTTTTGCTACAAAAAGCTTTGTTGTTTCCACTTGGTGCAAGGCTTAGGCAAGTCTCCAGCATGGTTAACAAGCTGCCTAGCAGCTGTAGAAAGGGGCTTCAGGCAGAAGCCCTGACACCAGGGGGGCTTCCTGCTGTCCAGGAAGTCCAGAAGGTGGGGGCTGCGCTGGCAGAGCCCCGGGCCTGCAGGTCCATGAAGGCCGGTTTCGGGTACTTTTCCCCGAGCTTGATGGCTTCCATAGCGCCCTGGGTTTTACCCTGCTCCTTTTGGGTTAGGGCTAAGCATGAGGGAGGGAAAACTAGTAACAGGTTGTCTTACTGGCTCTCTGACAGGGAAGTGAGCTGGCCTCTCAAATGGAATAAGGGTAGGGATGGGTCCAGGGATGCTGAGTACAGGGATCATGTGCAGTACCTTGTTTTTGCTCCTGACACCCTGTTTTTGCTTCCAATTCTTGAGAAGTAGCAGTTGGGTTTTTAGTCTTTTTCTCTTATTGTTCATAATTTGCCCCAACTGCACATGCTTGCAGTTATTTTTAGTTCCTTATAGTTTCTTTGTATTTTGTTGCTCCAGAAGAGGAGAGGTTTGTCTAGGTGGACGCTCTGCAGCAAAGGGCCCCAGGGACCAGTTTCCAGCCTGTTTCAAATTCCTTGTGAAGGTGGCCCATGCACTCCAGAGCCACAACATCGTGGTGGAAATAAGCCCAGAAAGGTGGGTGTAGGAGGCATGCAGATACATGTTGACTGGGCAGTTGACAGCAGCCTCTACCTGGGTGGCATCACTCTGATGAATCTGGAAGCTCATGGTTGATCAGTGAGGAGTGAAGCTCAAAAGAAGGTGTTGGAGGCCCAGGATATTGGAGGGTGGACAGGCGTTGGAGGAAGGGGCATCTCTGCATCTGTTCCATTCAAACACTGTGGAAGCAAGAGACAGATCCTCAGGACTGCCCAATGCACTACCTCAGATTTATTTTTTAATTTTGTGTGGATATTTTACTTAAAATAAATTTATTGAGATAAATATTTTATGTCATAAAATTCACTCATTTTATGTGTGCTAAATTGCTTCAGTCATGTCTGACTCTGTGTGACCCTATGGACTGTAGCCCACCAGGTTCCTCTGT
Source organism: Odocoileus virginianus (assembly GCF_023699985.2). Lineage (NCBI taxonomy): Eukaryota > Metazoa > Chordata > Mammalia > Artiodactyla > Cervidae > Odocoileus > Odocoileus virginianus. The sequence goes on from NW_027224268.1 coordinate 260,927, forward strand.
CCATGGGATTCTCCAGGCAAGAATACTGGAGTGGGTTGCCATGCCCTCCTCCAGGGGATCTTCTCTGACCCAGGGATCAAACCCATGTCTCTTACATCTCCTGCATTGGCAGGCCAGTTCTTTACCACTAGCACCACCTGATTTTTAATAATTTTATACAGTTGTTCCACCATCACGATAACCCAGTTTTAGAATGGTTCCCTTATTCCCAAAAAGTCCCTGTGCCCATTTGCAGTCACTCTCCATCCTCATGCCCCCAGGCAACTATTTATTTACTCTCCATCTCTGTGTGGTGGTTTAGTCACTAGGTCGTGTCCAACTCTTGTGACCCCATGGACTATATGTAGCCTGCCAATATGCTGCCTGCCAATATGCTGGAGATGTAAGAGACTCAGATTCAATCCCTGGGTCAGGAAGATCCCCTGGACAAGGGAACAACCCACTCCAGTCAGTATTCTTGCCTAGAAAAATCACATGGACAGATGAGTCTGGTAAGCTATGACCCATTGGGTCATAAAGAGTCAGACATGACTGAAATGACTTAGCACAGCACACGCATTGCTTCATGTAGGCTTCCCTGGTAGTATAGTGGTAAAAATTCCATATACCAGTACAGGGGAAATAAGACTCAGATTTGATTCCTGGGTTGCAAAGAATCCCTGGAGTGAGCAAATGGTAACCCAGGTTATAGCCTGGGGGGAGGGGTGACAAAGTATTGGACTCTGCTAAAGGAACTAAGCATGCATACATGCACAGACATATGCACAGACATGTATGTGCACATACATATGCACAGACACACATAAAATACTTTACCCTTTTGCTTGTTGACAGACCTTTAGGGTTTGTCAGGTTAGTTTATTCCCCTCTCTCTTGTCTTATGAGGCCTTGAATGACAGACTAATTATATCTCTGACAGGACATCTCAACTCATATATCATAATAGCAGTGATTTAAAAAAAAAACCAAAAAACTGGTTACAGTCCTAGTGAACAAGTCTTCTGTTAAGCACTCCCAAAACATGTGAGTAGGCCAACTCCAAATGAGTGGCAGTGTTTCTTGGCTTTCCTTTTTATACTTCCTGTCTCCCTCTCTTGTTTCTGCCCTGTGCAAAATGCAAATGGGCATATTATGCTCAAGGCCAATCAGGAAAGGGGGTGTGTCTGGGCACATGCAAAATAGGGCTTTTACATATTCATTTAGGTGGGCATGGACTGAGAGTTTTGATTGACAGTTGCAAGTTACATAACAACAGGCTCTATTGCACATGTCTTTCCCATAATTCAGTCTGTTATAATCAGATGTATGTATGTATAGAATATTTATGAACCCTTAATGGGCTCCTAGCTGCCTAAGGTTACTTGAGGACACAGCTGTGCATCTCAAGGGCACATGTGCTGGAGTTGGAGAAGCCCCTGTGGTTAGTTTGTATCCACTGTGTGCCTAGGGTGCATGTGCAGGAGCTGGAAAAGTCTCTGTGGTTATTTTTGTAGCATATCTGTGAGCTCTCCTGGGTGTGTCTGGGATGGGGTTTAGAGATCAGCTTGCATCCTTTTCAGCTAGGCCACCCCTCTTGCTCATGGCCTAACTTCCTACCTAACAGGTTATTTCTATGTCTGTATGGACATGTGTCTTGTGTAGACATATATCTTCATTTACTTCTCTTAGGTAAATACTTGGAAGTGGAATTGTAGGGTCTTGTGAGTTGACTCACTGGAAAAGACCCTGATGCTGGGAGGGACTGGGGGCAGGAGGAGAAGGGGACGACAGAGGATGAGATGGCTGGATGGCATCACCGACTCGATGGACATGAGTTTGAGTAAACTCCGAGAGTTGGTGATGGACAGGGAGGCCTGGCGTGCTGCGATTCATGGGGTCACAAAGAGTCAGACATGACTGAGTGACTGAACTGAACTGATGGTGACTATACTCAACATTTTAAGGAACTGTCGGACTATTTCCCAAAGCAAGCACAAAATTGTACAATCCTACCAGCAGTATATGAGAGTCCCAGCTTATTCACATTCTCATCTATACTTGTTATTATCTATTTTTTAATTATACTCATTCTAGTGGATGTGAAGTGGTATCTCATCTTGATTTTGATTTGAATTTTCCTAATGACTGTTGAGTAGCTTTCATTTGTTTATTGGCCGTTTGTGTATTTGCATTGGTGAAATGTCATACGAATCTTTTGCCCATTAAAAAAAAGTTTTGTTGTGTTCTTTCAAATTTTTTGTTGTATGAAAACTCAGCATGTATAAAGGACTAGGAAAATTCGAAGAATTGGATTTTGAGGACCTGAAGGTTAAACAGGTCCACAGCCTGAGAAGACTGAGTGTGTTGGTCGCTCAGTATTGCCCGACTCTTTGCAACCTCATGGACTATAGCCTGCCAGGCTCCTCTGTCCATAGAATTCTCCAGGCAAGAATACTGGAGTGGGTAGCCATTCCCTTCTCCAGGGGATCTTCCTGACCCAGGGATCGAACCCAGGTCTCCTGCATTGCAGGCAGATTCTTTACCATCTGAGCCACCAGGGAAGCCCTGGCATAGTCTTGATCTTGTAAGCTGTATTGTCCAGTATTGCAGCCCCTAGCCACTTGAGGCTGTGGAGCATGTGAAATGTGGCTTGTCCAATTTGAGATGCACTGTAGAGTAAAATACACATCGGACTTCAAACACTTAGTATGAAAACCTGAATGTAATATATTTCAATAATGTTTCAATATTTTCCTCAGCTTTGAAATATAACTGATAAGTAACATCATGTAAATTTAAGGTGTACAGTGCGATGATTTGAAACATGTATATGTGTCAAAATGATTACCACAATAAGGTTCATTAACACATTCATCACCACACATAACTATATTTTTATAGTGGTAACATTTAAAATGTACTTGAATTGTTGATTACATATTGAGATGATCATATTTTGGATAGATTGACTAAAATTGAATATAGAATTAAAATTATTTTTACCATGTCGAAACTTTCTGAAAATACATGGCTGCTGTAAAATTTAAAATTCAATACATGGTTCCCAGTATATTTCCATTGTATAGTACTGTTTTTGAACCTTGACCATCAGGGGACTTGCAGGGGGCATAAAGGTTCAATCCCTAGTCCAGGACCTGAGATCTTGCATTTGCAGTGCAAAAGAAACAAACAAAAAAACCCAAAACAAAACAAACCCCTTGACCACCAGGAATTTGGATTTTCATTTGTAGAGAAATGTGAAGGCATTGGTAGATTTTAAACAAGGGAAACTTGTGACTATTTTTCAGAAAAAAAAAAAAAAGAATGCAGTGAGGAGAACAAATTAAGTAGGCAGAATAATTAATAATAATTAAATGGGCAGTTTAGCAATAGTCCAGATGAAAGATGATAGTCACTTGATAGTGATTGGGAAAAACAGTTTTCTGCTCAGTTCAGTTCAGTTCAGTCGCTCAGTCGTGTGTGACTCTTTGAGACCCCATGAACCGCAGCACACCAGGACTCCCTGTCCATCACCAACTTCTGGAGTCCACCCAAACCCGTGTCCATAGAGTCGGTGATGCCATCCAACCATCTCATCCTCTGTCATCCCCTTCACCTCTTGCCCTAAATCTTTCCCAGCATCAGAGTCTTTTCAAATGAGTCAGCTCTTCGCATCAGGTGGCCAAAGTATTGGAGTTTCAGCTTCAACATCAGTCCTTCTGATGAACACCCAGGACTGATCTCCTTTAGGATGGACTGGTTGGATCTCCTTGCAGTCCAAGGGACTCTCAAGAGTCTTCTCCAACACCACAGTTCAAAAGCATCAATTCTTCAGCACTCAGCTTTCTTTTTAGTCCAACTCTCACATCCACTGGAAAAACCATAGCCTTGACTAGACAGACCTTTGTTGGCAAAGTAATACTCTGCTTTTTAATATGCTGTCTAGGCTGGTCATAACTTTCCTTCCAAGGAATAAGAGTCTTTTAATTTTATGGGTGCAATCACCATCTGCAGTGATTTGGGTGCCCAGAAAAATAAAGTCAGCCACTGTTTCCACTGTTTCCCCATCTATTTCCCATGAAGTGATGGGACCGGATGCCATGATCTTAGTTTTCTGAATGCTGAGCTTTAAGCCAACTTTTTCACTCTCCTCTTTCACTTTCATCAAGAGGCTCTTTAGTTCTTCTTCACTTTCTGCCATAAGGGTGGTGTCATCTGCATATCTGAGGTTATTGATATTTCTCCTGGCAATCTTGATTCCAGCTTGTGCTTCCTCCAGCCCAGTGTTTCTCATGATGTACTCTGCATATAAGTTAAATAAGCAGGGTGACAATATACAGCCTTGATGTACTCCTTTTCCTATTTGGAACCAGTCTGTTGTTCCATGTCCAGCTCTAACTGTTGCTTTCTGACCTGCATACAGGTTTCTCAAGAGGCAGGTCAGGTGGTCTGGTATTCCTATCTCTTTCAGAATTTTCCACAGTTTATTGTGATCCACACAGTCAAAGGCTTTGGCATGGTCAATAAAGCAGAAATAGATGTTTTTCTGGAACTCTCTTGCTTTTTCGATGATCCAACAGATGTTGGTAATTTGATCTCTGGTTCCTCTGCCTTTTCTAAAACCAGCTTGAACATCTGGAAGTTCACGGTTCACGTATTGCTGAAGCCTGGCTTGGAGAATTTTAAGCATTACTTTACTAGCGTGTGAGATGAGTGCAATTGTGCAGTAGTTTGAGCATTCTTTGGCATTGCCTTTCTTTGGGATTGGAATGAAAACTGACCTTTTCCAGTCCTGTGGCCACTGCTGAGTTTTCCAAATTTGCTGGCATATTGAGTGTAGCACTTTCACAGCATTATCTTTTAGGATTTGAAATAGCTCAACTGGAATTCCATCACTTCCTCTAGCTTTGTTCGTAGTGATGCTTCCTAAGGCCCGCTTGACTTCATATTCCAGGATGTCTGGCTCTAGGTGAGTGATCACACCATCATGGTTATCTGGGTCATGAAGATCTTTTTTGTACAGTTCTTCTGTGTATTCTTAATATCTTCTGCTTCTGTTAGGTCCATACCATTTCTGTCCTTTATCGAACCCATCTTTGCATGAAATGTTCCCTTGGTATCTCTAATTTTCTTGAAGAGATCTCTAGTCTTTCCCATTCTATTGTTTTCCTCTATTTCCTTGCATTGATTGCTGAGGAAGGCTTTCTTATCTCTCCTTGCTATTCTTTGGAACTCTGCATTCAAATGGGTATATCTTTCCTTTTCTCCTTTGCCTTTAGCTTCTCTTCTTTTCTCAGCTATTTGTAAGGCCTCCTCAGACAACCATTTTGCCTTTTTGCATTTCTTTTTCTTGGGGATGGTCTTGATCACTGCCTCCTGTACAATGTCATGAACCTCTGTCCATAGTTCTTCTTCAGGCACTCTGTCTATCAGATCTAATCCCTTGAATCTATTTGTCACTTCCACTGTATAATCATAAGGGATTTGATTTAGTCATACCTGAATGGTCTAGTGGTTTTCCCTACTTTCTTCAATTTTTTTTTTCCTTTCTTCAATTCAAGTCTGAATTTTGTACTAAGGAGTTCATGATCTGAGCCACAGGCAGCTCCTGGTCTTGTGGTTTTTGCTGACTGTATAGAGCTTCTCCATCTTCGGCTGCAAAGAATATAATCAATCTGATTTTGGTATTAACCATCTGGTGATGTCCACATGTGTAGTCTTCTCTTGTGTTGTTGGAAGAGGGTGTTTGCTATGACCAGTGCATTCTCTTGGCAAAACTCTGTTAGCCTTTGCCCTGCTTCATTTTGTACTCCAAGGCCAAATTTGCCTGTTACTCCAGGTATATCTTGACTTCCTACTTTTACATTCCAGTCCCTATATGATGAAAAGGACATCTTTTTTGGGTGTTAGTTCTAGAAGGTCTTATAGGTCTTCATAGAACCGTTCAACTTCAGCTTCTTCAGCATTACTGGTTGGGGCATAGACTTGGATTACTGTGATATTGAATGATTTGCCTTGGAAATGAACAGAGATCATTCTGTCATTTTTGAGATTGCACCCAAGTACTGCATTTTGGACTCTTGTTGACTGTGAGGGCTACTCCATTTCTTCTAAGGGATTCTTGCCCACAGTAGTAGATATAATGGTCATCTGAATTAAATTCTCCCATTCCAGTCCATTTTAGTTCACTGATTCCTAAAATGTCAATGTTCACTCTTGCCATCTCCTGTTTGACCACTTCCAATTTACCTTGATTCTGAGATACTGAGAACCCCATGAACAGTGTCTCCTGGAGTTTGCTGAAATTCATGTCCATTGAGTCAGTGATGCTATCTAACCATCTCATCCTCTGCCACCCCCTTCTCCTTTTGCCTTCAATCTTTTCCAGCATCAGAGTCTTTTCCAATGAGTCAATTGTTCCCATCAATTGACCCAAGTGTTAGAACAGTGTAAAGAATTCGCTTGCTCGTGCAGGAGATACAAGAGATGCAGGTTCAATTTCTGGGTTGGGAAGATCCCTTGGAGTAGGAAATGGCAACCCACTCCAGTATTCTTGACTGGAAAATTCCATGGACAGAGGAGACTGGTGGGCTACAATTCATGGTTCACAGTCAGACGTGAGTGAGCAGTGCATGCACGCACTCATTTCCTTTTCTGGTTAATGCTAACAATTTATTAAGTTTTTCTTGTTCCTAAAGATGGAAGAACCTTGTCAAATTGGTACATTATTGATTTCCACTTTAACATTTTTTTTAAGTGGAATTGAATAACAAACCAAAAATAAGTTTAGGAAAGGGAGTCTGGGTAATTTTTTGAAGTTATTGTTGGATATTAACCTTTTGGTGAATTTTTAATCAATAATCAGAGAATTGCTAAAACCCGAAAGAAAACTCATTACAAGTTGGCATAATTATGAGGGCAGAGTAAATGTTACACTTTTTGGTGAAGGATTTTTTTCAGAAGTACTTCAAGATTAAACACTAGCCCTCCAGTTTTTCAGAATGAAGCCTCTTTGCCAAAGACTTTTTTTTTTTTTTTTTAAGCTGAGAAGCCTTAATGAGCAATCTGGAAATATTTGTTGGTAGAAAAAAAAGATAAGCTACAGTATGTTTATAAATATGCATGCATGTATTTAAGTATAATTTCTCTTTCTCTCTGTTCCCTGAAGAATCACTGGGTGAAATTAATTTTAAGAGACCATTGACCAGGCCCTTCTAAGGTTAAATTAAATTAAGAAATGTTACTGCAATTTGATTATGTTTTCATCTTTTCAAATTCATCATCTAGTATAGATTTTAGTCCTATTTTCATACGTCTGTATAGGTCACCTGAAAGCCTTGTTCAAAATTGTATTTTTTTTCTCTCATGAGTGATTTCTCTCACTAGGTAACCTTTGTCTTCTATGGACATAATAGAGGTGTTTATTTAGAAATAGCAAAGGAGAATGGATTCTATTTTGTGACATATTGAGTCATGAGATAGAATTATGCTTGTGTACTCAGCAGCTGACCTTTTCTTTTTCCCAACTTAGAGGCTGAGAAGAGGGTTGACCTGCTGTTGTTGTTGTGTGGAGTGTAAAGAACCTGGGCCCCCAGACAGATAGAAGGAGAGGGTGACCACAGACAGGCTGAGGTTTAAAGCTGGTCAGTAAGCAAGAAAAAAAATTTCTATCACAGACTTGCCCCTAATGTCTCCCATTTCTGATATTAGCACATTCCTTACGTTAAATTGCTCTTTACTGATTCTTCCAGAATTTTCTTCCTTCCTCCTCCAACTCTCCAGCTTTGCATCAGACATTACCATCTGCTACTCTGCGTTGTTTTGCTTGACTCCAGATGCATTGGTCTCTCTTTCTTGACAAAAATGTATCTTCAGGCTGCATGTCATTCTTCCCAGCTCTATTCCTGCATCATTTTGGTAATTTAAATACAGTTGATTCTCATTCTTTGAGGTTCAGTAAAGTCACCGTTAAGTGCTGCACTCAATATGCCAGCAAATTTGGAAAACTCAGCAGTAGCCACAGGACTGGAAAAGGTCAGTTTTCATTCCAATCCCAAAGAAAGGCAATGCCAAAGAATGCTCAAACTACTGCACAATTGCACTCATCTCACATGCTAGCAAAGTAATGCTCAAAATTCTCCAAGCCAGGCTTCAACAGTACATGAACCGTGAACTTCCAGATGTTCAAGCTGGATTTAGAAAAGGCAGAGGAACCAGAGATCAAATTGCCAACATCCACTGGATCATTGAAAAAGCAAGAGAGTTCCAGAAAAACATCTGCTTTATTGACTACACCAAAGCCTTTGACTGTGTGGATCACAACAAACTGTGGAAAATTCTTCAAGAGATGGGAATACCAGACCACCTGACCTACCTCCTGAGAAATCTGTATGCAGGTCAAGAAGCAACAGTTAGAACTGGACATGGAACAACAGACTGGTTCCAAATTGGGAAAGGAGTACGTCAAGGCTGTATATTGTCACCCTGCTTATTTAACTTGTATGCAGAGTACATCATATGAAATGCTGGGCTGGATGAAGCACAAGCTGAAATCAAGATTGCCAGGAGAAATATCAGTAACCTCAGATATGCAGATGACACCACCCTTATGGCAGAAAGAGAAGAGGAACTAAAGAGCCTCTTGTGAAAGAGAAGAGTGAAAAAGTTGGCTTAAAACTCAACATTCAGAAAACTAAGATCATGGCATCTGATCCCATCACTTCATGGCAAATAGATGGGGAAACAATGGAAACAGTGACAGATTTTATTTTGGGGGGCTCCAAAATCACTGCAGATGGTGATTGCAGCCATGAAATTAAAAGATGCTTGCTCCTTGGAAGAAAAGTTATGACCAACCTAGACAGCATATTAAAAAGCAGAGATGTTACTTTGCCAACAAAGGTCTGTCTAGTTCAAAGCTATGGTTTTTCCAGTGGTCATGTATGGATGTGAGAGTTGGACCATAAAGAAAGCTGAGCACTGAAGAATTGATGCTTTTGAACTGTGGTGTTGGAGAAGACTCTTGAGAGTCCCTTGGACTGCAAGGAGATCCAACCAGTCCATCCTAAAGGAAATCAGTCCTGAATATTCATTGGAAGGACTGAAGCTGAAGCTCCAACACTTTTGCCACCTGATGGGAAGAACTGACTCATTGGAAAAGACCCTGATGCTGGGAAAGATTGAAGGCAAGTGGAGAAAGGGACAACAGAGGATAAGATGGTTGAATGGCATCACCGACTCAATGGACATGAGTTTAAGTAAGCTCTGGGACATTGGTGATGGACAGGGAAGCCTGGCGTGCTGCAGTCCATGGGGTTGCAAAGAGTCAGACATGACTGAGCAACTGAACTGAACTGAACACTGAATTAGTGAGCACTGAAACATTGATGTGTCCTTCTCTGCACTGTTTGGGTCCAGGGAAAGCAAGTCCCCTGTCTTTGATGTCTGTGGGAAGGGTACCCTATGTTCCAGATTTGAACAATCTGAAATGTAGTAAATATCATGACATTGGGATCATAACTTTGAGGAAATGTTCATTTTAGCCCTGAGTTGATCCAGGTCTGCCTGTCAGAAGGACTTCAGAGTCCTGTGTCCCTACGGACTGCAGTGATCAATGAATGTGGGATGTTGTGTCTGTTTCGTTTGTCATGAGGCCTTGGTCTGGGGGAACTGCTCCTGACTGGGGCTGCTGGGCACTGGTGTGCACGACTGGGGCTTTTATCACAGGCACCATATGAAAGTTGTTGGGAAGCTGTACGTGTGGTGCCTTTGTGTCCAGGTGACCTATCCACATCTTGGATGTTGTTCTGTGGCAGCTTTGCATTTCCTACATGGGTCAGTTGGATACCTGATGAGTGTCCTGTGAGTTTCCTATCACTGTTGTACCAAGTGACTACAAACTTAGTACCTTAAAACAATGTAAAGGTATTACTGTAAAGTTTTATAGGATATAGAAGTCTGTCATGGATCTCATGGAGCTAGGATCAAGGTGTCAGCAGGTCTCTCTTCTTTTCTAGGCTTTAGTGGAGGATCCATTTCCTAGCCTCCTACATTCCTTGGCTTGTTGTCTCTCCATCTTTAAAGTCAACAACAGCAGGTTGAGTCCATCTCATAGTGCATCACTCTAATCTCTTCTGCCTCCCTCTTCTACTTTTAAGGATTCCTGTGATTGCATTAGGCCCATCTGGACAATCCAGAATAATCTCCCTATTTTAAGGTCAGCTGATTATCAACATTCATTCCATCTACAATTTTAATTCTCTTTCTCCATTTAACATAACATATTCACAGGTTCTGGGAATTAGGTCATGGACATCTTTGGGGTGCCATGATTCTGCTTACCGCAGGTACCAGATGAAATGAAGATGCTGTTTCCTGTCCTCTAACCTTCTATGAAGGGATGTAAATAGAGATGAAAGCCTGCAGTGTGTCTTGAATCTGATTGCCAGTTTGAATCTGCAACCACTGCTGTCTCAATGCCTATTAGAACACAGTTTTGAGAGGGTGGATTTTTACTGGGAACATTACACATGTTCAAGCACAATTTATTAAGTCTCTGCGGGGGTCTGCTATTCTGATAATTGACTAATTTCTTAATTGTGCAGCTTCCAAGATATCTTTCCTTTTCAAAACCTCTGAAAATAATTTTAAGATGCTGGATAATGGATTCCTGGGACTCTAATAGCTATTCAAATCTCCAAAGCTTTAGGACTTTTCTTGGCCATCAGAAAGAATTGAAAGCTACTGTTTTCTTTTAGAGGAAAAAAAATTTTTTTAACCTGTGTGATATAAATTTTAAATGAAGCCAATATGCTAAGCTGGGCTGCTGTAAAATGATTTTCATCATTGCATTCATTGTGTCAACCAGATCTTTGGCTTCAAATATGCTGTTCTTGTAAAAATCTTATTTCAGCTGTCAGGGTAATCAAAATGGTTTCAAAAGCTTTCCCTGAATACTGCATTGAAATAAAATAATAAGATATGCTATCAAATGTCAGACTCTACGGAAGGAAAATACCAGATATGGGCAGCTTTTGCTTTTTTTTTTTTTAAAAAAGTCTATTTTATTAACTTCTTTATTTGAGTATAATTTTGAAAAGACTATTCCTGAAATATACAGTTTCAAAGTCAGTTAGGTGGCTTTCAATCCAAAATTGAATTTGGGATGACATAATTAAACACAGAATTATAGAACACTGTTTTCTTTATTAAAGTTATCTTTTGATGCTGCAGTTTGTTTTGTGTGACGGGATTTTTATAATGTTGTTGGACTGCATATGCAGAGAAAAACATGGTTACAGGTTTTATCCTTTAAAATTTTGATACTACAGATTTGCATTTCTAAAACTCTGTGGCCTACAGATGTCTTTAAGCTACATGATCTTATACTTCTATTATAGCATACAAATGTTGTTGATGTTGTAGATGACATAGATGTGGAAATGAGGGTAAAACTTTGGCGAGAACTCACTGAGTAGTCACAGGATTATGCAGAAAATTGCTCAAAAGAAACTTGTATTTTAAAATATTACCTAGCGAAGTCAAGGTTGAAAACTAAAACAACCCAAGATCATGAGGCTAGATCTTTTTGGAGACATCCTGAGGATAAAAATACCAGGTTTGCTGTTGTGTGAGCTGGCTGCTCTAGAGCAGCTGGGGGAATGTTTTTATCGTTCCCATGTCTCTTCCTCAATGAAAGCCTCTCAACAACCTTCCTGTCTGTCCCAGGCTCCAACTCTGACTGCTGCTGTATTCAGTCCTCAGAATTTCTTCCCACTCTTGGCGTTGATTCTTAATGTCTGTTCATCCATCTTTCTATCCAACAAGATTTTGTTGAGCACCACCTTATAAGAAGTTAGTTATAGAAGAATCAATGAATTTGGGAATGATACTGATCTGCACTATCTCGTCACTCAGACCTAGGGAAAACTTCAGGGAAAAGAGGAAATGGATCAACTCACTAATTTCAGGGGTCTGAGTCTTGCCATCTTCATTCTTGCTGACTACCTCTGTGTGTCAAGCACTGGCAGGGTATTAAGATAAAGAAGACATCAATTAGCAAATTGCAATGAGGATCAATTAATTGGAGTTGAGAATGGGGGAGGTGGGCAGGGAGAAGTTAGGCTAGAAAAAAAGGGACTAGACAAAGTTGTGAGGTGATTGGAATTTTCATTTCATGTGCATACTATCTGTTAGTAGCTGCCCTCTCAAATTTCTAGGACATTCTATCACTCTGTAACTAGTAAAGAAACCTTTCCCTCCCAACCTCATCCCCATTCTGCACTGGGGGACCTTGACCATCTCTGTCTCCATTCTCTGGATTCAAACTTTTCCATATGTCTCGTCTATATGTCTTCCGTCCCACTCTGCTATAGCAGAGTCCTCCTCTAAGGGCCATTTTGCCACTTGATTAACCGGTTAATGAAGATACATAAAAGGGAACATTCACTCTGCAGGCCATACAGCACTGCTAGTGACGCTAATGGAATTTAGCAGATCCACAGGGCTTTTACTACCAAACATACACACCATGTGGCTGGTTACCTTTTAGTACTCTTGGTAGGAACTTTGCCAAAATACTGCTCCCAATTCAGGAGCAGCCAGTAAATGGCTCTTGTACAAATTCCCCTATAGTAAATGGCAAGAAGATGGCATGCAGCTTTAGCTACAGTGTCTCTCTGCAGTAAGCCACAGTGAATTCAGAAATAGCAATAGTAGAACACATTGTAAAAAATGGCCTCAGTACTTTTCAGCTCATTTCAGCAAGAGATGGAGTCTATTTCCTGGTCCTTAAAACTGAGGCTGACCTGGGGACTTGCTGTGACTAGTGACATCAAGTGACTTCCAAGGTAAGGCATCAAGAGGTCATGCGGCTTCTACTTTTGTCTGTCCTGGGACCTTGTGACCCAGGCGATCCTGCTGAGTGATGAAAAGCACATGGGCTGTCACTCCAGCCTGCCAACCACCAAACACATGAACGAGACCACGTTAGACCATCCAGTCATTAGCTGTCCACCAGCTGCCTCCGGAAGCACACACAAGTCCAGCAGGGATCTACTGAGCTAGCTCTGATCAGAATAACTAGCCAGCTCCCAGAATCATGAGCTAAATAAATAGTAGTTGTTTTAATCCACTATGAACTAGTTGTTTTAATCCACTAGGAACTGCTATGAGCAGTCATATGAAATGATTGTGATACTATTTTTAAACAGGAAAAATGGGATGGATTCAGCAGTAGAGTGGAGTGAAATCTATAAAATTTGACTTTGTGACCCAAAGAGGAGAATAAGTGAAGAAAAAGGATATGAAGATGTATGTATCTAAAACTACCCAGAAAGCACAAATCTCTTGCCAGCTTTTGCTATGAAAAATTCAGAATATTTGAATGAGTCTGAATATCTTTTTATTATTATTATTTATATGTTTATTTGGCTGTGCTGGGTCTTAGTTGTGAAACTCACAATCTACTAGTTGCTTCATGTGGGATCTAGTTCCCTGGCCAAGGATCAAATCCAGGTTCCCTGCATTAGGAGCATGGAATCTTAGCCACTGGACCACCAGGAAAGTCCTGGTCTGAGTATCTTAAACACACCTACTGGTATGAAGGAAGATAGTCCCAGTTCTAGATGGTACTCAACATAAATGGCATATATCCCAGTTCACATCAAACTGAGGTTTAAAAGTTGTTGATCTTGGTTGATATCTGTTTATAGGTATGATATGCTTGAGGGCCATTTTTTTTTTCCTGAAAAGAGAGGGGGTTCTTTGTTACTTTGTATGACCTGAGTGCAACTGGGAATACATATGGTTCAGTCTCTGAGCAATGTTGTCTTCAAAAGCAGTGTGTGGCAGAAAAACATAATTGACAGCAATTCATACCTGTACTCAGTCTCTTGGAGGAAAAGAAAAGCCAAAGGGGGGAGTACATTAATGCTAGCAAAGCTTAAAAGAGCATCTTCTTTCAGTTCAGTTCAGTCACTCAGTCATGTCTGACTCTTTGCAACCCCATGGACTGCAGCACACCAGGCTTCCCTGTCCATCACCAACTCCCAGAGCTTCAAACTCATGTCCATTGAGTCAGTGATGCCATCCAACCATCTCATCCTCTGTCCTCCCCTTCTCCTCCTGCCTTCAATCTTTCCCAGCATCAGGGTCTTTTCCAATGAGTCAGTTCTTTGCATCAGGTGGCCAAAGTATTGGAGTTTCAGCTTCAGCATCAGTCCTTCCAATGAAAATTCAGGACTGATTTCCTTTAGGATGGACTAATTGGATTTCCTTGCAGTCCAAGGGACTCTCAAGAGTCTTCTCCAACACCACAGTTCAAAAGCATCAATTTTTGGCGCTCAGCTTTCTTTATAGTCCAACTCTCACATCCATACATGACTACTGGAAAAATCATAGCTTTGACTGGATGGTGACCTTTGTTGGCAAAGTAATGTCTCTGCTTTTTAATATGCTGTCTAGGTTGGTCATAACTTTTCTTCCAAGGAGCAAGCATCTTTTAATTTCATGGCTGCAGTCACCATCTACAGTGATTTTGGAGCCCCAAAAAATAAAGTCTCTCACTGTTTCCATTGTTTCCCCATCTATTTGCCATGAAGTGATGGGACCAGATGCCATGATCTTAGTTTTCTGAATGTTGAGCTTTAAGCCAACTTTTTCACTCTCCTCTTTCACTTTCATCAAGAGGCTCTTTAGTTCTTCACTTTCTGCCATAAGGGTGGTGTCATCTGCATATTTGAGGTTATTGATATTTCTCCCGGCAATCTTGATTCCAGCTTGTGCTTCATCCAGTCCAGCGTTTCTCATGATGTACTCTGCATATAAGTTAAATAAACAGGGTGACAATATACAGCCTTGACATACTCCTTTCCTGATTTTGAACCAGTCTGTTGTTCCATGTCCAGTTCTAACTGTTTGCTTCTTGACCTGTGTACAGATTTCTCAGGAGGCAGGTCAGGTGGTCTGGTATTCCTATCTCTTTCAGAATTTTCCACAGTTTGTTGTGATTCACACTACTTGGGTGCATCTTCTTCAGACATCTTTATTGTTCTCAGTCTTTCTATAATGCCTTGCAGCAGTCTCCTAAGAACTCTCTGGAAGTGGTTCATGAAAATATAAAATGTTCTCTTCCCATTTTCTCTATAGTCTTTGAAAACTTCCATGAAACAAAAAGACATGGCTTTTTGGTCTCTTGACTATGAGTCTCCACTCAAGTATAGAGCTAAAGATCTGTTTCTTGTTCTGTCATCTAAACTCTCCCTTCATCACTGTGATATTCCCTCATTCACTTCCTCCTCCTTTTCCATCCCTATGTTCATGCACAATGATGTCTTCTTAAAACTAGTGCTCCCAGCATCTGACTCTCTGTGATACACTTGGGCGTCGGGGTGGGTAATCTGTCTTTATTTCTCCAAACTGCTGCTAGGTCACTTCAGTCGTGTCCGACTCTGTGCGACCCCATAGACGGCAGCCCACCAGGCTCCCCCGTCCCTGGGATTCTCCAGGCAGGAACACTGGAGTGGGCTGCCATTTCCTTCTCCAATGCATGAAAGTGGAAAGTGAAAGTGAAGTCGCTCAGTTGTGTCTGACTCTTCGCGACCCCGTGGACTGTAGCTCACCAGGCTCCTCCGTCCATGGGATTTTCCAGGCAACAGTACTGGAGTGGGGTGCCATTGCCTTCTCTGGATAAACAGAACTACATGATGCTATTCTTTGTCAGTGCTACAGGAAAGTTATTCTTGATTTATATAAGTTTTAATTATGAAAGATGCTCTGGAAAATACCCTAGTAAAAGCTGACTTCGATATTCTATCCTCTTTTGGCTTTCTTTTGTGCCTGAGGTACAGTGGAGGGGACTGGGGAAAGCTAAAAGGAGGGTCAGGTTTTGAATCTTCATGAGAAAGGGGAGAATCAGACACTGGGTGAGCTGCTTCAAGGTCCATGTGACAACGGGCATCACTGTGAAAGGACAAGAGCCAGTGTCCCCATTTCTCTGTGGCACCCAGGACCACAGTGACATTTTCAAAACTGGCAAGATGTTCATCAGCCATGTCGGCTTTGAGTCTCCCCCTAGTGGTTGCATTAGGAAAGACATCGATGCCAGGAATGTGTGTTAGTCCCTCAGTCGTCTCTTGAACTCTTTTTGACCCTATGGACTGAAGCCCGCCAGGCTCCTCTGACCATGGGATTCTCCAGGTGAGAACACTGGAGTGGGTAGCCATTCCTTTCTCCAGGAGAAAGGACTGTGAAAATGGTAGGTGCTGGCTGACTGACAAGATAGTCCATGGGCCCAGGAGAGGCATCTTTTGAAGGCTTTTATTGATACTTTGCGGTAGGAGGATGTTTTTGAGGGTCTATGTGAGCAGGAAGAGTTAAATGCAAGAACTTTGAGATGCTGGTGATAATAACCCTGAATTTATGGACAGGCTACTTTGACCTTGGAATTCTCATGCTACCTGCCCACACCAGTATGGTAGCTTTGGTCCTTATTCTCTTGGTGGGCGTCAGCTATTTTACTTAACTCTCAACCTCTGATTCCTTCCTTGTAGAATGGAGGCAAAGAATCACACTTAAAGAGATTTTTGTGAGAATTCAGCATTGCCATGGAGATGGAATGGGCGAGAAGGGGTGGGCTGCGACGCGCTTCTCGACTGACCGCTGCGGTCCCCCGCATGATCGCAGGGCGGGTAACCAAGGCGGATGAATTCAGGCCCAGCAGCTCCAGGACAGGGAAACGAGGCCGGCGTTTCTCTGGAGACCCAGTACGGCCCATTCCTCTCTGCGACAAGGGATCAGTGCTATGGAAACTGGAGCTGCGGGCGGCGGGGATAGTGGCTCCCTGTTCGTGTCTGGTCTTCTCTCACCCGGAGACCCTCACCTAAAGTTGCTATCTAAGCGAACTTACCCTCCCGCTTAGGTGAGAGTGTTTTCCGTGGACACAGCCTAGCAGGAAGATGCAGCCTTTATGTCTCACTGGCTGCTGACCCACCAGTCGGATGACAGCACCCCCATGGGCTTTCCTGTTTCAGTTCCCGCAGCCCTCGGTCAGCGGCCTCTCACTGTCAGGAGCAGCCTGTACAGCAGCTGCAGGGTGGCCGCCAACAACATGCTCATGCTCTCCAGCATCCACATCAGCGCAGTCATCACCCTCTCAGGAGAGACGGTGAGCACCTTATCTGAGGACATCCACTACACGCAGGTGCCTGTGGCCGACACACCCACTTCGCAGCTCTGTGACTTCGACCCCACGGCAGACATCACAAGGTGGAGAGGAAGCAGGGCCGCACCCTGCCGCAGTGTGCTGCTGGCTGAGCCGCTCTGCCACCCTGTGCCTCACCTGTCTCATGAAGTACCAGGCCATGTCCCTGCTGGACGCCCACACATGGACCAAGTCCTGCCGGCTCATCCTCGAGCCCAAAAATGGCTTTGAGGAACAGCTCATCTACTATGAGTTCCAGCTGTTTAGCAAGAACACCATGACCATGGTCAACTCCCCCATGGGCATGATCCCTGACATCTAGGAGAAGGAGGTCTGTCTGAATATTCCACCGTGACCCATTCTGCCAGCCCTGGGGTCAGAGGGGCTGATCCTCTGATCCTCTGATCCCACTGATCCTCCACCAAGATCTCTGCTTAAACATTTTTCTTTTGATACAGAAAAACCAGGTGATGCCTTTTGTAAGGGCAACGAAAAAGGAAGAGTGCTGTAGCTCTTAATCTTATTCATATTTTTAAAGATTCAGCTTATTAAATGTAAGATAGTGAAGATAAGTCTACCCAGTGAGTGACAGGGGCTGAACCACGTGGTGCCCAGGTCAAGTGGACCAGCGCCCAGTGCATATGGCAAACCTGGAGTCCTGCAGTCCTCCCCATGGCCAACTAACCCAGGAATGAGTCTGCCACAACCCTGTCTGATTCTTTTGAACCTGAAGCCAGCCTTAAGCATCATGGAGCCTCTCATGCTTCTCACAGTAAGTGCAACCTCTTGGGTAAGTAGACTTCAAGCAGTGCTCCAGAAGCCCTGGGGCCCCAAGCCAACCCTGCATCCACCTTCAGCCACCAGGACCCACCTCTGGTTTTCTAGATTGTACTTATGCATAAGATAGTTTTCAAAGGAAGCATTCAGTTGTATAAAATTTAAAAAAAATTTTTTTTTTTTTTTTTGAGCACCACTGTACATGGCAAGTTCTCCTCCAGCTTTTGACAAAAGATGGCATTGGTCTCTGTCTCAGGGCATGTCTGACGTTGGGCCTCAGAGGTTCTTTGCTCAGGCCTCGGCCCAGAAGGCTGGAGCTATGGACTGGCCTGGCTGGCCTCCAGGGTCCACAGGGGCATGTGCCTGACGGATGAATGAGTGGGCCCTATCAGTAGACACTGAAGTCCAGAGTTGTTCCAACCCCCGAGTTGTGCAAGGATCTGGGTCAAGACCATCTATTCTAACCCGTAGGTTTTCAAACAAAAGCACAACAGCCCTGTATGGGTTCAGAACCCAGTGGAGGCCAAATACCTCTTCTCTCCAAACCCACCTCTCCAAACCCACCCCTCCACCACTTCCACGAAGTGCCTACCCATGGGTGTCATTTTAGGATCGAGGGAAACTGATCTCACTTTCTCCATGAATAAAGAGACCCACAAATGCTAGGGCTAGTGTGGGGAGGCCCCACAAAACAGAAGAAACCTATCTGGAAGAAACCCAGGTGGAAAATACCTTTGAAAGCATTCTTCTTAAAGAGAAGCTTATTTGGGTATATTTTGTTTCAGTTTCTGAAATGTTTAAGTTAACATACCATGAAATGAACTTTCTTCTACATAACGTTCTGTGTTTTAACACATTTGTGTAACTATCTCCACAATCAGGAAACAGAGCAATTATGTCACCCCCAAAATTCCCTATGCCACCCCTTTGCCCCACCCCAACCTCTGGTAAACAATTCTCTGTTCTCCATCTCTATAGATTTGCCTTTCCCCCTTGTGGCTGTTTAGTTGCACAGTCGTGTCTGACTTCTTGTGACTTTGTGGACTGCAGCGTGCCAGGCTTCCCTGTCCTTCACCATCTCCTGGAGCTTGCTCAAATTCATATCCATTGAGTCAGTGATGCCATCCAACCATCTCATCCTCTGTCTCCCCCTTCTCCTCCTGCCTTCAATCTTTCCCAGCATCAGGTCTTTTCCAATGAGTCAGTTCTTCACATCAGGTGGCCAAAGTATTAGAACTTCAGCTTCAGCATCAGTCCTTTCAATGAATATTCAAGGTTGATTTCCTTTAGGATTGATTGGTTTGATCTCCTTGCTGTCCAAGGGACTCTCAAGAGTCTTCTCCACCACCACAGTTCAAAAGCATCAATTCTTCAGCTCTGACCTTCTTTATGGTCCAACTCTCACATCCATACATGACTACTGAAAAAATCATAGCTTTGACTATATGGACCTTTGTTGGAAAAGTGATGTCTCTGCTTTTTAAATATGCTGTCTAGATTTGTCATAGCTTTTCTTCCAAGGAGCAAACATCTTTTAATTTCATGGCTGTAGTCACCATCTGCAGTGATTTTGGAGCCTAAGAAAATAGTCTATCACTGTTTCCATTTTCCCCCATCTGTTTGCCATGAAGTGATGGGACTGGATGCCATGATCTTAGTTTTTTGAATGTTGAGTTTTAAGCCAGCTTTTTCACTCTCCTTTTTCACCCTCATCAAGAGGCAATCTTGATTCCAATTTGTGCTTTCATCCAGCCTGGCATTTCGCATGATGTACTCTGCATATAAGTTAAATAAGCAGGGTGACAACATACAACCTTGACGTACTCCTTTCCCAATTTGGAACCAGTCCATTGTTCCATGTCCGGTTCTAACTGTTGCTTCTTGACCTGCATACAGGTTTCTCAGGAGGCAGGTAAGGTGGTCTGGTATTCTCATTTCTTTTCAGAATTTTCCACAGTTTGTTGTGATTCACACACTCAAAGGCTTTAGTATAGTCAATGAAGCAGAAGTAGATGTTTTTCTGAAATTCCCTTGCTTTTTCTATGATCCAGCGGATGTTGGCAATTTGATCTCTGGTTCCTCTGCTTTTCCAGGTCACATATATAGACCACCATAGAGGATATAACCTCTGGAGACTGGCTTCTTTGAGTATGTCTGAGATTCACACATGTTGCTTTTTATGGACGTGTTGTATTCCATTGAATGGATCTGCTGCAGTTTGTTTTACATTTACCCATTGAAGGATATCTGGGTTGTTTCCAGTTTTGGGTGATTTTGAATAAAACTGCGACAGATTAAAAAAATGAGGGGGGGAGATTTTTATGAGAATTCAGTAAGCTGATGCAGGGAGGGTTCCGCCTGGTGCCTAGCCTCCCCATTGTCTGTGCTCAGTGGGCTCTCTGTGTGGTCACCACATGCACAGACTCTGTGAGAGTCTGAAATGTACTCTCAATTTTATAGAACCCTTGGCGTTGCTAACATAGCTCGCTGACTGGACTACCTTGATATCTTTGGTAATGACTGAGTCTCGGACCCCTCTTAATCTTTAGTGATTGATGAGGCAAGAGGACAGAGCTCATGATTTCTTCTTAGTCTAAGGCCCTCTGTAAAGAGAACTTCCATCACAGTTGACATTTTCTAGTTTTCTGCCACATCTTCTGAGAAAACAGTAACTTCTTACTCAGGGGAGATGGTATTTTATCAGGCAAGTTCAAGCCGTTCTGAGAGAGGAGAAAACACCTGTATGTTCTTGATCACTGACCTTTGGTGAAAATTACTGCTGTTTGCTTTTTTCTTTATTAAATGGCAGAAAAATTCTATAATAGCAATTAATGGAAATGCTTAATTCAAACTATATTAAAGCCTATTTTTGTGTCTCTCATGTCAGGATGGCAGGTCAAATGAATCTTTTGAAAGTATGACTAGGGATTTCCATGGAAACCAGGTAGGAATAAGGGAGGAAACGCAGCTTGGGTCACTGGTACTTTTCTCCCACTCACAGGGGACCCTAGAGAATCCGTGGGTGGCATCTTGCTGTGGCTCTCAGTACACAAATCTCAAGCTCCACACGCCTTTTGCTGCTCAAGGTGCTGCCAATGGAAGTTGGGGTGACCACTCATAGCAAACTGATCCCAGTGAGTAATGATAAACTGGATTGCATTTTTCAGTCCATGAAATGTTTTCAGTTACATTATCTTATGTAATCATGTTATCACTCTTAAGTTATCTCCATTCTAAAGGTGAGGAAGCAGGTTCTGAGACGTGAGAGCATTTGCTCGTGTTAAGAGGCACAGCCAGGGTTTGTACCATCCAACTCTAAGAACAATGGCTATTTTTCTGGGCCACGGTAGATGCAAGAACCTCCTTCCCGGGTCCTCCCTATCCACTGTGGCAGGTTGGGTGGTTGGAAAGAGTAGGGTTTTACCTCTGTCCTCATCAGAGGCTGTGATGGAGAATGGGACAGAGCTTTATGTATTTCCATGAAAGCCTCAGGGGCCAGCATGGGAGACCAAAATACTTTGTGGGGAAAAATGCACATTGCCTTTCTTCCATGGTGCCTAATTTTTTGCCTGCTGGAGTGTGGGAAGTGTTAGTTGCTCAATTGTGTCATACTCTTTGCAACTCCCAGGCTCCTCTGTCCATGGAATTCTCCAGGCAAGAATACTGGAGTGGATAGCCATTCCCTTCTCCAGGGGATCTTCCCAACCCAGGAATCGAACCCAGGTCTCCTGCATTGCAGGCAGATTCTTTACTGTCTGAGCCACCAGGAAACCCACTGGAGTGTGTAGGTCCTCATCAATTGCAATCATGAAAGACACTCTCTTATTGCATCTATTAACACAATCCTTCTACAGTTTTCTTCAATTACACTAATTATTTCCTGTTATGAGTTTCTTCTCTTCTGAGATTTTTCCTCAAGAAGCTTCTGCAACTTTGGTCTCAGTTATTATATTTTTATAAGAATTGGTCCTCCAGTGGAGCAATAGAATGGCTGGGGGTTGTGTTATTTCGACCTTTCTCATGAAGCATCTTCTAATTTTTATTGGGGATGAGAGAACTGGTTGCTGATTGGAGCTGGATGGACTGCATGGGTATCTTATATCTTTAATTATGATAAAATAACACTGCAATTATTTTCCAACTTTCAAAGTATCTCCCTCCTTTCCTTTCTACTTCAAGCCTTTAGCTAAGCATTTTTTTTCCTCTGGAGACTTTCCTGGCTCTCCTGCTTCGTTTTCATTCCCACCATAATCTCTAATATTCAAGGGCTACCTTAGATCCACAGTGCACCAGCTGCCTCCTTTCTGGCATCTTAGTTTCTTGTCTTTATTCCCGTGCATCCTACACATAGCAACACAAATGCTTTTTTCGGCTTTTATTTGGATTAGGTCACTCCCATTCTAAGGAGCCCAGAATAACTCTCAATTACCTCTTGAATAAAATTAAACCTCCTAATTATATATGCTAAAGTCCTCAGCCTGTAAACTTCTCCACTTAATGGCCCCCTTGCCTGCCCTCCTCCACTTGGGCATCCTACTCCAGCTCCATAAGCCCATTGGCATCCTTAAGTGCATATTTATACCCATCTATTAACGCGTAAGCCTTTGCACATCCCACCTCTCCTGTTCACAGTGCCTCCCCTCTACATTCCTGGTAAAATGTAATAGTCATTTGACCAGGAATATAATTGGTTTAACTTTGTTTAACTCAGTGTTTCTCAATTTTTTTTTTAACCATGTGGCAGTTTTGCTTACAAGACGGCTGTTAAAACTGTGCTGGAGAGCTTCAGTCTCCTCTTTGCTCCTCCAGGTCTGCCCTCAACACTCCTTCACTCTGGTTCGTGCTACAAGGGAGGCTGACCGGTATGAACATATCAGCAGGTCCGCCTTGACCCCTCTCATGGTTACAGTGAATCGAGATGTTACTGAAGGTATTGTGTAGATGTGGCTAACTTCTATAATCCATGCACTCTAAGTAAAGCAGATTACTTTCCATAGTGTGGGTGGGCCTCACCTAATCAGTTGAAAGCATTAAGAGCAAATATTGAGGTTTCCTGAGGAAGGTTTTGGTATTAACCACGCCCCACCTCTGACCCCAACCACATGAGCCAATTTCTTAAAATTAGTCTCTGTTTCTCAATATTGTTTCTGCTTCTCTGGAGAACCCTGATTGATAAACACCTTAATGTCTGGGTTAGCTTGGCCAGTAAGGCCCACCTATATGTGATTAGAGGGAGGAAGGAGAATAGAGTTATGGCATTTATTCTCTGGGTCTCACTATACTGGGTCACTTACAGTTGGCTGTGTCTGTGGACAGAACTCCCAGTTCCTATCTGGAACCTTCTCCCTAGGGCTGTTTCCCTCTCAGTAAATCATTCCACAGTCTTTCCCCTGGGGATGGTTTCCCTACATGTTGCCCCTATCTTTGTGACTAGCCCATTGTTAAACTTCCCTCCAGTTGCCCAATTTGAAGTACCATTTGTTTCCTGACTTAACCTTGACTGATGTCTCATGAGACTAGTGTTCCAATGAACATACTTTGGGAAACTATGCTTTCATTTCAACCTTTCTTTTCTTAGGGTGGCGAAGTTGTAGGGTTCACTGTTTCCCAAAACAGCCTGGAGGAAACCAGGAGATACTTGATAGAAAAAGAGATTCATGGGTTAGAAACTGAATCATGGATGGGTTTAGTTCAGCTGGAGGGAAGGTGGGCCTGGTGACAGAGTGAAAACTAACATCTGTGGACTCAACAATTATAAAATACTTCTGCACATTTTATCTCATTTGATCCTCTCAACAGTCCCATGAGGTGGGCAATTATCCCGTGTCACAGGTGATCAAGGAGATGAGCAAATGAGCAGGGTGTATTGTGGGATGTGGGAGAAATCTGTCTAATTAAAGTGGAGAGTTCTTCATGAAAAGTGGGGAGGAGTAAGGTTTCCAGAGGTCAGGCAGGGCCAAATTATGCATGATCCTGAGGGTAGAGGTGAAGAGTTTTATTTGATGTAAGAGGCTGCAGAGAGCTTTTGAGGGAGTATTTTAAAAATTTAAATTGACTGTATGAATAATACATGTTCATGGTAGAATGTTTAAGAAAGTAAAGTGTAAAGAAGAAAATAAACCTCTCATTTTACCACCAGGTGATGTCCTCGTTTTATCCTCTTAAAGCTTGAAATTTGTCAGCATTCATAATACTGTGCATGTCTTAGCTGTCCGACAGAGTTTCTCAACTGTGGCACTATTGACAGGATAATTCTTTGTCGTGGTGGGAGAGGGTTCTGGGCTGTTAAGCAGCATCCCTGGCCTCAACTCACTAGCTGCCAGTGGTGCCCCTCCCCCAGCTTTAGTGACCAAAAATGACTCCAGACATGGCCAAATGTCCCTTGGTAGGCAGAGTCACCCCCAGTTGAGAATCTCTGATCTAACTTTATATTGTGAACATTTTCTCCCATATCACTAATAATCATAGAAAAATCCATGCAATATAGATATCATACTTCATTTACTCATGGCTTTTTTGTTGGATGTTTAGTCTGTTATATAAATGTATATATATGTATTAAAAATATGTATGTATTGCCATCATGGAGGGCACAGTGATGAATATCCTTGCATATAAATCTTTAGTTGAATCTCTGATTATCTCCTAAGGATCATTGCCTAAGAGTGCATTTCTGAGTCAAAGGACAGGAACATTTCAGGACTCCTGGTATCTTTTCCTGGAGAAGTACCTTCCAGAATGGTTGTCCAAATAGACAGACCACTAACCTGGGATGCATGAGTGTTCCTGTCTTACCAACCCTCACAAGCACCGCAAATTATCATTAGAAACACTATGTTCACAGGTAAAATAATAATAATATCCTGATATTTTAATTTGCCCTTTCTTATCTTTGGGAAAGTTTTCTCATGTGTTGCTTAGAAATTTGTTGACTTTCTCTTATATAACTTATTAGTTGTTTTTTATTTGTTTGCTTTTTTAAAAATTAATTTATTTATTTTACTTTACAACTTTGTATTGGTTTTGCCATACATTGACATGCATCAGCCATGGGTGTACATGTGTTCCCCATCCTGAACCCCTCTCTCACCTCCCTCCCCATCCCATCCCTCAGGGTCTTCCCAACGCACTAGCCCTGAGCACCCTGTCTCATGCATTGAACCTGGACTGGCGATTTGTTTCACATATGATAATTTACATGTTTCAATGCCATCCTGCCATGTCATCCCTCCCTCACCCTCTCCCACAGCGTCCAGAAGACTGTTCAATACATCTGTGTCTCTCTTGCTGTCTCGCATACAGGGTTATCATTACCATCTTTCTAAATTCCATATATATGTGTTAGTATACTATATTGGTGTTTTTCTTTCTGGCTTACTTCACTCTGTATAATAGGCTCCAGTTTCATCCACCTCATTAGAACTGATTCAAATGTATTCTTTTTAATGGCTGAGTAATATTCCATGGTGTATATGTACCACAGCTTTCTTATCCATTCGTCTGCTGATGGACATCTAGGTTGCTTCCATGTCCTGGCTATTGTAAACAGTGCTGCAATGAACATTGGTGTACTATTTGTTTGCTTTTAAATTTTGTTTACTTCCTCTTACCTATCTTATGAAGTGTTGAATATTTCAATCATTATGAAGGTAGAGTTTAGAAAAACACCAGCTGACTTGTGTTTAGGGGGACTATACTGATTTTAATTTTTTTCTCAAGTGTCTTGTTTTCTCAATTTTCAGCTTAGATTCAGTTTCCCTACCATGTCAGAAAGTCATTCAACTTTGTGAAGAAAATCTGTCTCCTTCCTTAAAAGAGGCATGGAGAGAAAGAAAGAAAATGACTTTCAATAGGCTTTTCAATTTTCTAGTTTACAACCTCAAAGTTGTCTTTTATGTAGCTGAGTCCACTGGTGTTTTCTCGTTAGTATTATATAATAGATTGTTACTCTCTATTGTGCTCTCCCAGGGATGTAAAACTAAAATGGAAATCCAGTCCAGCTCTTCCCCCAACTACTTCTGTAATCTCAGGCAAATTGCTTCCTGTTTCTAAACCTAACTCTTCTCATTTGTAAAGTAACATGGTGAGAGAAGATGATCTCTCACGGCCTTTAGAATTCTATATATTTGTGTTCATGTGACGGGAAGAGGAGAAACAACTCAACTAGCAACAACTTGGGGCCCTGGTGTCTTGTCTCGGGTGGCGAGGAGGATGGGATTCTAAAATAATTTGAAAATGGAAATATATGACACTTGTATGTGTCTTCCAATCATTAATGAACTTTGTTTCCTTCTATTGTGCTCTAGCCCTTTTGTTCACCAATAGCAAGAATTTTCCTAAAGTACTGAATGCTGAAAGAGGTAGAATGTGGATGTTTATATAGGGCTGTTGTTGAGGCAGGAAAAGTCATGAAATCGGCCTTATCTGTGATATAATATATATTATTGTTATCTATAGATGTTATGATTAATATATATGTAATAAATATGTATAAAATCTATCCATTCATATATCTGCTTGTTGAATTTCTTCTCCATAGGAATGCAGGTTCTATGAGGGAGAGACCTTGTCTATCTTGTCCTTCTTGGGATCCTTAATATCTAAGACAGTGCCCAGCTCTGGTACCTGCTCAATAGGTAAGTGAAGAACAGATGCGTAAGTGAATAAATAAGGATGTCACCTATCAAAGAGACAGGATATAAGTGTTGGCAAGGATATAGAGGAAAGGGAACCCTTGTGCTTTGTTGATGAGAATGTAAACTGGCACAGTCACTGTGGAAAACAGTATGGAAGCCCCTGGAAAAAATAGAACTAGCACATGATCCAGTAATCCCACTTATGGATATAAATACAAAAGAAAGGAAATCACTGTCTTGAGGAGGTATCTGTGCCCACATGTTCACGGCAGCATTATTTACAGTAGCCAAGCTATGGAAGCAACCCAAGTGTCCATTAATGGATAAGCAGATAAGGAAAATGCAATGTATATATATACAATGGAATATTACACTTCCATGAAAAAGAAGGAAATTCTGCCACTTGCAACAACAATGGTGAAACTGGAGGGCATTATACCAAGTGAAATAAACCAGACAAATAAAATAAATGCTGTATGGTATCACTTATATGTGAAATGTAAAAAACAAAAAACTCACAGAAACAGTTCAGCCATGGTTGCCAGAAGCTCAGGGTTGAGGGAAATGAAGAGATACTGGTCAAAGGGTATAAACTTTAAATCATAAGATAAATAAATTCTGAGGATCTAATGTCTAGCATGATGACTATAGTTAATAATTCTGTATTGTATATTTGAACTCTGCTAAGAGAATAGATGTTAGCATTCTTAAGAAAAAAGGTGGGGAAGTAACCATAAAAAGGTGATAGGTGTATTAATGAACTTGATCATGTTAATCATTTCATAGTATATGTGTACATCAAATCATCACATTGTACACTGTAAATATATTACAATTTTTTCTTAATTACACCTCACTACAGCTGGAAAAAATAAATGAATGTGTGAACCGGCTATTGGTGCAGCATGTACAAATAAAAGTTATGAAAACAACTTACAACTTCAGCTTCTTCTCCATCAGTGGTTGGGGCATGGACTTGGATTACTGTGATATTGAATGGTTTGCTTTGGAAACCGAGATCATTGTGTCATTTTTGAGATTGCACCCAAGTACTGCATTTCGGGCTTTCTTGTTGACTATGAGGGATACTCCATTTCTTCTCAGGGATTCTTGCCCACAGTAGCTCTACTACTGTGGTAACTTTGCCAAATATTTTCAAATGGGCAATCAGAGTGTATGGGCAGTCAAATAAATACTCAAAAGGAATAAGACAAAGGGGAATCGATTTGAATTGCACATTCTCTCAGAGACAAACTTTTTCAGTCCCTAAACAAGGGAGTGTTACTACTTCTTAAAACGAATTACCAATTCTCCTATTAATTAAAAGGCAGTTTTCATCATTTAACAAGAACTCATAATGTGCATTTGGCAGTGAGCTTATACTTTAAGGTTTTTTTCTTCAGAAAGCATTCCTTTAGCCTATTCTGAGGTTCTAATCACTACAGTGACTAGGTCTAATTAGTTTGTGGAAAATGCTAGTGGGTTGCTGGCTACACTTGTTTTCTTTCCTCTGAGACCCCACAGCTTCTGAGCCACAGCTTCCTGTTGGCTCAGACAGTAAAGAATCTACCTGCAACGCAGGAGACCTGGGTTCAATCCTTGAGTCGGGAAGATCCCCTGGAAAGGGAATGGAATCCCCTGGAGAGGGAATACCCATTCCAGTATTCTTGCCTGGAGAATCCCATGGACCGAGGAGCCTGGCAGGCTGCAGTCCATGGGGTCTCAAAGAGTTGGACACGACTTAGTGACTAACAGTCAGGCCCACAGCTGGACTACATTTCCCAGCTTTCTTTGCAGTTAGATACAGTTTAATGTGACTGAGTGCTGGTCTATGGAATGTAGGTGGAAGCTATGTAGGTCACTTTTAGGTTTGTTTTTCTTGTTCAGTCGCTCAGTCATGTCCATTCTTTGTGACCCCATGGACTGCAGCACACCAGGCCTCCCTGTCCTTCACCATCTCCCAGAGCTTGCTCAAATTCATGTTCATTGAATCAGTGATGCTATCTAACCATCTTGTCCTCTGTCATCCCCTTCTCCTCCTGCCTTCAATCTTTCCCGGCATCAGGGTCTTTTCCAATGAGTCAGTTCTTTGCATCAGGTGGCCAAAGTATTGGAGCTTCAGCTTCAGCATCAGTCCTTCCAATGAATATTCAAGATTGATTTCCTTTAGGATTGACTTGCTGGATCTCCTTGCAGTCCAAGTGATGATCAAGAGTCTTCTCCAACACCACAGTTCAAAAGCATCAATTCTTTGGTGTTCAGCCTTCTTTATGGTCCAACTCTCATATCCATACATGACTACTGGAAAAACCATAGCTTTGATTAGATGGACCTTTGTTGATAAAGTAATGTCTCTACTTTTTAATATGCTGTCTAGGTTTTTCATAACTTTTCTTCCAAGAAGCATCTTTTAATTTCATGGCTGCAGTCACCATCTGCAGTGATTTTGTTTCCCCATCTACTTGCCATGAAGTGATGGGACCGGATGCCCATCAGTTAGTCAGTTAGGTTTGACTCATTACAACTTTCCATGTGGTCCGTGAAGACAGCAAAATCTTAGTCAGCCTGAGTTTCTGGGATGCTCTGTGGAGCAGAGACCCACCACACATCCCCGATCTCCAGCAAACTGGGCTTGATTTGCAACAGCATTCAGCTTTGATGGTTTAAACCCCTGAGATTTCTGGGCAACTAGCATTCCCTAACTCATGTACAAGATAGAAAATGATAACATTCTAGAACAGAAGCAACAGAAATGTGGAACAAGCAATAGGAATGGAAATTGTGATGATCATTACAGTCTTGAAAATAGAAACGACAGAAGTATGAAGGCATCCTGGACCTCTCCCACTGTAGTGATCTGAGCCAATCCATTTTCAAAACATTATGCAAACTACTAGGAAGTAATTGAAGTGGGACCACAATAAAAACCAACAAAAACAATAACCAGACTATAAAATGTTTCCGTTTAAAGCATGTTCATTAATGAAGAAGGACACTTACCTATTTATAATCCAGTGACAAAGGGTTTTATTGCTTTTTTTACTTACTATGGTAGTTTATTAGAAGTGGTGACTATGGGGAGAGGGAAGAGAAAGAAAGGAGGGCTGTAAGGGAATAGCTACTGGCTTCCTCCAGCTGACTTTTCTGATTTAGGATTTGATCCAAATAAGGTTGAGTGGGCTATGTGGGCTGTGACCACTTGGGAAAGGGGCACTTTGCTGGCCCAGGGCAAATATCCTAACCTTTACAGAAAGAACCTTTGAGGACTCTGGAGTGAGGAATCTTCCTTGAGTGTCATAGAGATGGAATATAGTAGGAAGGAATGAGAAATTTAATCAGCAGGATGATCTAACATCAAATCTTGCTCCCCAAAGCTATCAGGCAAAAAAAGATAGGGGAAAATAAAAAAGATATTTTGTGCTGAGTGGAAATTGAGCATCTCTTCAGCCACTCTTATGATGGCTATTTTAATACAATTGCATTAGACAGCCCTGTGGGAGTATAAATCATACATTTATAACTAGAGTCACAATATAACTTTAGTCCAAACAAGGACTAATGCGAAAGGGGGAAGGTCTAAAATAAATATTTATTTACTGATGAATGATTTGGTTTTATTATACCAATGGATCTAACAATAGTTTAATTAGGAATAAAATCTTTCAAAAGTAAAAGTAATATATGTGTGTATACATTAAGTAAAATGTAAACATTCTTACATTGATAAATTTGACTTTAAAAATAACAGAAGCAGAGAAATTATTGTATGTATTTACACATTTAAAAAATTGAGGTATAACTGACATATAACATTATTTTCAGGTATATAAATAGTTTAATATTTGTAATTTATATATTTTTACTAGGTTCTTAGCTGTCTTTCTTCAACTGAGAGTGTGTCAGTGATGTTTATCTAAAGAATGTCTTTTAATATGGTTTTATTGTTTTTAATAATTTTTTCATAAAATTGGCTGTAATGTTCTTTAAAGTTGCATTTTTGTGGTTGATAATTTGAAATTGTTGACACACCAATCAACTATCTTTAGACTATAATATTTTTAGTTGCAAATTTACCCTCTATAGATTCTGAACAAATTCTGCTAATGGCAGATCCTCTCATCTCTATGCTTAATGTTGTTGTTCAGTCACTCAGTCATGTCCAACTCTTTGTGACCCCATGAACTGCAGCATGCCAGGCTTCCTTGTCCATCACCAACTCCTGGAGCTTGCTCAAACTCATGTCCATTGAGTCAGTGATGCCATCCAACCATCTCATCCTCTGTCGTCCCCTTCTCCTCCTGCTCTCAATCTTTCCCAGCATCAGGGTCTTTTCCAATGAGTCAGGTTTTCGCATCAGATGGCCAGAGTATTGGAGCTTCAGCCTCAGCATCAGTCCTTCCAATGAATATTCAGGACTGATTTCCTTTAGGATGGACTGGTTGGATCTCCTTGCTGTCCAAGGGACTCTCCGAGTCTTCTCCAGCACCACAGTTCCAAAGCATCAATTCTTCTGCGCT
Organism: Odocoileus virginianus; assembly: GCF_023699985.2. Classification (NCBI taxonomy): domain Eukaryota; kingdom Metazoa; phylum Chordata; class Mammalia; order Artiodactyla; family Cervidae; genus Odocoileus; species Odocoileus virginianus. Next base: position 292,036 of record NW_027224268.1, read on the forward strand.
CAGCTTTCTTTATAGTCCAACTCTCATCCATACATGACCACTGGAAAAACCATAGCTTTGACTATACTGACCTTTGTTGGCAAAGTAATGTCTCTGCTTTTTAATATGCTGTCTAGGTTTGTCATAGTTTTTCTTCCAAGGAGCAAGTGTCTTTTAATTTCATGGCTTCAGTCACCATCTGCAGTGATTTTAGAGCCCAAGAAAATAAAGTCTGTCACTGTTTCCATTGTTTCCCCATCTATTTGCCATGAAGTGATGGGACTGGATGCCATGATCTTCGTTTTTTGAATGTTGAGTTTTAAGCCAGCTTTTTCACTCTTCCTCTTTCATCTTCATCAAGAGGCTCTTTAGTTCCTCTTTGCTTTCTGCCATAAGGGTGGTGTCATCTGCATATCTGAGGTTATTGATATTTCTCCCAGCAATCTTGATTCCAGTTTGTGCTTCATCCAGCCTGGCATTTCACATGATATACTCTGCATATAAGTTAAATAAGCAGGGTGACAATATACAGCCTTGACCTACTCCTTTCCCAATTTTGAATCAGTTCATGTCTGGTTTTGACTGTTGCTACTTGACCTGCATACAAGTTTTTCAGGAGGCAGGTACGTTGGTCTGGTATTCCCATCTATTGAAGAATTTTCCACACTTTGTTGTGATCCGTACAGTCAAAGGTTTTGGCATAGTCAATAAAGCAGAGATAGATTTTTTTTTGCAACTCCCTTGATTTTCTATGATCCAAAAGATATTGGCAATTTGATCTCTGGTTTCTCTGTCTTTTCTAAATCCAGCTTGAACATCTGAAGTTCTTAGTTCACATATTGTTGAAGCCTGACTTGGAGAATTTTGAACATTACTTTGCTAGTGTGTAAATTGAATGCAATTATGTGGCAGTTTGAACATTCTTTGGCATTGCCCTTCTTTGAGATTGGAATGAAAACTGATCTTTTCCAGTCCTGTGGCCACTGCTGAGTTTTCCAAATTTGCTGGCATATTGAGTGCAGCACTTTAACAGCATCATCTTTTAGGATTTGAAATAGCTCAGCTGGAATTTCATCACCTCCACTAGCTTTTTTCATAGTGATGCTTCCTAAGGCGACACTTGACTTCACACTCCAAGATATCTGGCTCTAGGTGAGTGATCATACCATCGTGGTTATCTGGGTCATTAAGATTTTTTTGTATAGTACTTCTGTGTATTTTTGCCACTTCTTCTTAATATCTTCTGCTTCTGTTAGGTCCATACCATTTCTGTCCTTTATTGTGCCCATCTTTGCATGAAATATTCCCTTGGTATCTCTAATTTTCTTGAAGAGATCTCTAGTCTTTCCTATTCTATTGTTTCCCTCTATTTCTTTGCATTGTTCACTTAGGAAGGCTTTATCTCTCCTTGCTATTCTTTGGAACTCTGCATTCAGATGGGTATATCTTTCCTTTTCTCCTTTGCCTTTCACTTGTCTTTTCTCAGCTATTTGTAAGACCTCCTCAGACAACCATTTTGCCTTTTGCATTTCTTTTTCTTGGGGATGGTTTTGGTCACCACCTCCTATACAATGTCAAACTTCTGTCCATAGTTCTTCAGGCATTCTGTCTATCAGATCTAGTCTCTTGAATCTATTTGTCACTTTCACTGTATAATTATAAGGGGTTTGATTTAGGTCATACCTTTATGGCCTCGTGGTTTACCTACTTTCTTCAATTTAAGTCTGAATTTTGCAATGAGGAGTTCATGATCTGAGCCACAGTCAGCTCCCGGTCTTGTTTTTGCTGACTGTATAGAGCTTCTCCATCTTTGGCTGCAAAGAATATAATCAATCTGATTTTGGTATTGACCGTCTGGTGATGTCCACATGTAGAGTCATCTCCTGTGTTGTTGGAAGAGGGCATTTGCTATGACCAATGTGTTCTCTTAGCAAAACACCATTAGCCTTTGTCCTGCTTCATTTTATACTCCAATGCCAGACTCCATGTTTATGGATATTAAAAAGTATAAGTATTTAGGCCCATGTAGTTTTTTTTTTTTAACAGGTATTATTATTTTGCTTCCAGGTATCTTCAACAAATATTTTACAGACAAAACTTACCCCCCTCCCAAATTGTCTCTTTTTCATGATTCTTTTGGATATCATGAAATTTAGGTGCAAAATTATAAGATTCATCAATTTGAATTCATTTAGTGAAGAATATATTGATTTACCCAATTAATGATAGGAGTGCTATCTAAAACTTCTTCCTAAACAAGATACCCCAAATACAATAATAGACTCAAAGTTATATCACATGCATGATCTGAGGTCTCATCATCCATTTCGTTTGTTTTCTCTCTTGCATTTTATCGATGTGTTTTAATGGCTTCTGTTTACAGGCTTTGTTTCAATCACTACAGTTTGTTGAAAGCCAGGTATTTTTGTTTTCCATCTGTTGAATACTTGACTAAAGATTTTCAATAGATTTTGGTAAAAATGTAACCATAATTTATAGAGCTCTGTGCACACTTGCAAAAATCCTATGCCATGGGAAGACTTAAAACCTCCAACAGTTCTGAAATCTAGCGAATGAGGGTAGCAAAGAAAGAAAGCATGTATTGCCATGATGATGGCTATTATTTTTCTCATTCAACCCTCTGTCACAAAAATTTTGTAATTCAGTTACTTTGTGTATTTATAGACACATAATTGAAATTTTGATAGTTGCAACTTCTATTTTGATTGGTAGAATACTGCTGCTTGTTTCAGCATGATCGGATCATGAGTATGTATGCAGCAAACCAATTCAAAGAACTTATTTTTTCCCATAGGATTTAAAAAAAATTAATTTATTTTAATTGGAGGCTAATTGCTTTACAATATCGTGGTGGTTTTTGCCATACATCGACATGAATCAGCCACAGGTGTACATGTATCCCACCTCATCTGTTTTACATATGGTAATATACATGTTTCAGTGCTATTCTCTCATATCATCCCACCCTCGCCTTCTCCCACATAGTCCAAAAGTCTGTTCTTTACATCTGTGTCTCTTTTGCTGTCTTGCATATAGGGTCGTCGTTACCATCTTTCTAAATTCCATATATATGCATTAATATACTGTATTGGTGTTTTTCTTTCTGACTTACTTCACTCTGTATAATAGGCTCCAGTTTCATCCACCTCATTAGAACTGACTCAAATGCATTCTTTTTTATAGCTGAGTAATATTCCATTGTGTATATGTACCACAACTTCCTTATCCATTCATCTGCTGATGGACATCTAGGTTGCTTCCATGTCCTAGCTATTGTAAACAGTGCTGCAATGAACACTGGGGTACATGTGTCTCTTTCAATTCTGGTTTCCTCAGTGTGTATGCCCAGCAGTGGGATTGCTGGGTCATATGGCAGTTCTATTTCCAGTTTTTTAAGGAATTTCCACACTGTTCTCCATAGTGACTGTGCTAGTTTGCATTCCCACCAACAGTGTAAGAGGGTTCCCTTTTCTCCACACCCTCTCCAGAATTTATTGTTTGTAGACTTTTTGATGGCAGCCATTCTGACCAGCGTGAGATGGTACCTCATTGTGGTTTTGATTTGCATTTCTCTGATAATGAGTGATGTTGAGCATCTTTTCTTCTGTTTGTTAGCCTTCTGTATGTCTTCTTTGGAGAAATGTCCGTTGAGCTCTTTGACCCATTTTTTGATTGGGTTGTTTATTTTTCTGGTATTGAGCTGCATGAGCTGCTTGTATATTTTTGAGATTAATTCTTTGTCAGTTGCTTCATTTGCTATTATTTTCTCCCATTCTGAAGGCTGCCTTTTCACCTTGCTTATAGTTTCCTTCATTGTGCAAAAGCTTTTAAGTTTAATTAGGTCCCATTTGTTTATTTTTGTTTTTATTTCCATTACTCTGGGAGGTGGGTCATAGAGGATCTTGCTGTGATTTATGTCAGAGAGTGTTCTGCCTATGTTTTCCTCTAAGAGTTTTATAGTTTCTGGTCTTACATTTAGGTCTTTAATCCATTTTGAGTTTATTTTTGTGTATGGTGTTAAAAGTGTTCTAGTTTCATTCTTTTACAGATGGCTGACTAGTTTTCACAGCACCACTTGTTAAAGAGATTGTTTTTTCCTCCAGTTCAGTTCAGTTCAGTTCAGTCGCTCAGTTGTGTCTGACTCTTTGCAACCCCATGAACCACAGCACACCAGGCCTCCCTGTCCATCACCAACTCCTGGAGTCCACCCAAACCCATGTGTATTGAGTCAGTGATGCCATCCAACCATCTCATCCTCACCCTTCTTCTTCTCCTGCCCTCAGTCTTTCCCAGCATCAGGGTCTTTTCCAATGAGTCAGTTCTTCACATCAGGTGGCCAAAGTATTGGAATTTCAGCTTCAACATCAGTCCTTCCAATGAACACCCAGGACTGATCTCCTTTAGGATGGACTGGTTGGATCTCCTTGCAGTCCAAGGGACTCTCAAGAGTCTTCTCCAACACCACAGTTCAAAAGCATCAATTCTTTGGCACTAAGCTTTCTTTATAGTCCAACTCTCACATCCATACATGACCACTGGAAAAACCATAGCCTTGACCAGACGGACCTTTGTTGGCAAAGTAATGGCTCTGCTTTTTAATATGCTGTCTAGGTTGGTCATAACTTTCCTTCCAAGGAGTAAGCGTCTTTTAATTTCATGGCTGCAGTCACCATCTGCAGTGATTTGGGAGCCCAGAAAAATAAAGTTAGCCACTGTTTCCCCATCTATTTCCCATGAAGTGATGGGGCCAGATGCCATGATCTTAGTTTTCTGAATGTTGAGCTTTAAGTCAATTTTTTCACTCTCCTCTTTCACTTTCATCAAGAGGCTCTTTAGTTCCTCTTCACTTTCTGCCATAAGGGTGGTGTCATCTGCATATCTGAGGTTATTGATATTTCTCCCGGCAATCTTGATTCCAGCTTGTGCTTCCTCCAGCCCAGCATTTCTCATGATGTGCTCTGCATATGTTAAATAAGCAGGGTAACAATATACAGCGTTGATGTACTCCTTTTCCTATTTGGAACCAGTCTGTTGTTCCATGTCCAGTTCTAACTGTTGCTTCCTGACCTGCGTACAGATTTCTCAAGAGGCAGGTCAGGTGGTCTGGTGTTCCCATCTCTTGAAGAATTTTCCAGTTTATTGTGATCCACACAGTCAAAGGCTTTGGCATAGTCAATAAAGCAGAAATAGATGTTTTTCTGGAACTCTTTTGCTTTTTTGATGATCCAGCAGATGTTGGCAATTTGATCTCTGGTTCCTCTGCCTTTTCTAAAACCAGCTTGAACATCTGGAAGTTCACGGTTCATGTGAACTGGTTGGGAGACAGCCTGCTGTAAGGCTATGGTCTGTGAGGGCTGGCCCCTGTAGTCAGAGTGTCCAGCCAGGGCTGAGGCTGCCATGGCTGAGTGGTGGGGACAGGGTGTGAGGATTAAGAATAGTTCAGTCCACTCTGTGCTTCCAGTGCAGGGAGGATGGGTTCGAACCCTAGTCAGGAAAGTAAGATCCCACATGCCATGTGGCATGGCCAAAAAAAAGAAGAAAATGGTCAGTCTAGTGCCTGATCCCCAACTACATGGGGGGAGGGACTGCTGTGTGGGGGTGTGACTGCTGGGCTTGGGTGGCTTCCACAGAAGGGGGCCTGGAGGGAAGACCTCAATGGGTAAGTTGATTTGAAGAGGGAGGATGGGGTGACCTTCAAGGTCCTTTGCAGTCTGGATGCTGCTTTGTGGAGCCTGGGCTTGATCCCCTGGCTTGAGGCTGAGGAATGGCTGAGTCAGACCCAAATGTAGAAAGTTCACCATCCCATCTGGAGGGCAAGTTGGACTGATGGGAGAGGGAGGGGGCCCAGGTGGACACCTCTGCTGTGGTCCACGGGAGAGGGCGAGGCTGGTTGGGGCATTGGCCAGAGGATGCTGTGGAGGCGGCCCGGCTGCCCATGCCTGCTGGCCTTGCTGGGGAAGGGGCGGTGTGGGCTGGGACAGGGCTGAAGGCTGGCCCCATGGCCACGGGTGAACAGTGTTTTTATGTGTTCCAGCCCATAGTCAGCTGTGTATGACTTCTCGTGGGCGCAAGGTCGACCCTTGGGTCTGTCCTGATTTCTGCTGCGGCAGCTGTTATGACCAGTACGGTTGCTCGGATGTGCTGAAGCGGGTTGTGTGGATCGAGGAAGATTGCCATGCTGCCTCCTTTGTCAAAGATAAGGCGTCCATAGGTGCGTGGATTTATCTCTGAGCTTTCTATTTTGTTCCATTGATCTATATTTCTGTCTTTGTGCCAGTATCATACTGTCTTGATACTGTAGCTTTGTAGTATAGTCTGAAGTCAGGAAGGTTGATTCCTCCAGTTCCATTTTTCTTTCTCAAGATTGCTTTGGCTATTTGAGGTTTTTTGTGTTTCCATACAAATTGTGAAATTATTTGTTCTAGTTCTGTGAAAAATACCATTGGTAGCTTGATAATGGATTGTGCTGAATCTATAGATTGTATAGTTTACTCATTTTCACTATATTGATTGTTCCCATCCACGAAGATGGTATATTTCTTAATTTATTTGTGTCATCTTTGATTTCTTTCCTCAGTGTTTTATAGTTTTCTATATATAGGTCTTTTGTTTCTTTAGGTAATTTATTCCTAAGTATTTTATTCTTTTTGTTGCAGTGGTGAATGGGATTGTTTCCTTAATTTCTCTTTCTGTTTTTTCATTGTTAGTGTATAGGAATGCAAGGGATTTCTGTGTATTAATTTTATATCCTGCAACTTTACTATATTCATTGATTAGCTCTAGTAATTTTCTGGTGGTATCTTTAGGATTTTCTATGTAGAGGATCATGTCATCTGCAAACAGTGAGAGTTTTACTTCTTTTCCAATCTGGATTCCTTTTATTTCTTTTTCTTCTCTGATTGCCATGGCTAGGACTTCCAAAACTATGTTGAATAATAGTGGTGAGAGTGGGCATCTCCTTATCTTGTTCCTGATTTTAGAGAAAATGCTTTCAGTTTTTCACCATTGAGGATAGTGTTTGCTGTGGGTTTGTCTTTTGGCTTTTATTATGTTGAGGTATGTTCCTTTTATGCCTGCTTTCTGGAGAGTTTTGGGTTTTTTTTTTTTAATCATAAATGGATGTTGAATTTTGTTAAAGGCTTTCTCTGCATCTATTGAGATAATCATATGGTTTTTCTTGGTTGTAGGTTTTTCTCTTTCATCACTTTAAGTATGTCCTGCCATTCCCTTCTGGCCTGAAGAGTTTCTATTGAAAGATCAGCTGTTATCCTTATGGGGATCCCCTTGTGTGTTATTTGTTGCTTTTCCCTTGCTGCTTTTAATATTTGCTCTTTGTGTTTAATTTTTGTTAGTTTGATTAATATGTGTCTTGGGGTGTTTTGCCTTGGGTTTATCCTGTTTGGGACTCTCTGGGTTTCTTGGACTTGGGTGACTATTTCCTTCCCTGTATTAGGGAAGTTTTTGACTATTATCTCCTCAGATATTTTCTCATGCCCCCCCTTTTTTGTCTTCTTCTTCTGGGACAGCTGTGATTTTAATGTTGGGGTGTTTAACATTGTCCCAGAGGTCTCTGAGGTTGTCCTCATTTCTTTAATTCTTTTTTCTTTTCCCTCTCTGCTTCATTTATTTCCACCATTCTATCTTCCACCTCACTTATCCTCTCTTCTGCCTCAGTTATTCTACTGTTGGTTCCCTCCAGAGTGCTTTTGATCTCAGTTATTGCATTATTCATTATTGATTGACTCTTCTTTATTTCTTCTAGGTCCTTGTTAAACATTTCTTGCATCTTCTCAATCCTTGTCTCTAGTCTATTTATCTGTAACTCCATTTTGTTTTCAAGATTTTGGATCATCTTTACTATCATTATTCTGAATTCTTTTTTTTCAGGTAGACTCCCTATCTCCTCCTCTTTGGTTTGGTGGGTTTTTATCATGTTCCTTCACCTGCTGAATATTTCTTCTGCCTTTTCATTTTGTTTAGATTGCTGTGTTTGGGGTGCCCTTTCTGCAGGCTGGAAGTTCATGGTTCCTCTTAATTGTGGAGTCTGCTCCCTGTGGGTGGGGTTGGACTAGTGGCTTGTCAAGGTTTCCTGGTTGGGGGAGCTTGCATCTGTGTTCTGGTGGGTGGAGCTGGATCTCTTCTCTCTGGAGTGCAATTAAAATGTCTGTTAGTGAGTTTTGGGTGTCTATGGGTTTGGCATGGCTTTGGGCAGCCTGTCTTTTAATGTTCAGGGTTGTGTTCCTGTTTTGCTGGAGAATTAGCATGGTGTGTCTTGCACTGGAACTTGTTGGCTCTTGGGTGGAGCTTGGTTTCAGTGTAGGTATGGAGACTTTTGGGTGAGCTCTTGTCTATTAATGTTCCCTGGAGTCAGGAGTTCTCTGATGTTCTAAAGTTTTGGAGTTAAGCCTCCTGCCTCTGGCTTTCAGTCCTTCTCTTACAGTAGCCTCAAGACTTCTCCATCCATACAGCATAGAAGATAAAACCCCTAGGTTTATTGGTGAAACAATTCTCCACAGCCAGGAACACCCAGAGAGATTCACAGAGTTATATAGAGAAGAGAAGAGGGAGGAGGGAGATAGAGGTGACCAGGAGGAGAAAAGGGGGAGTCAAAAGGGAGAAAGCAATCTAGCCAGTAATCAAATCCCTAAGTGCTCTCCACAGCCTGGAACACCCAGAGAGATTCACAGAGTTATGTAGAGAAGAGAAGAGGAGGAAGGAGATAGAGGTGACCTGGAGGAGAAAAGGGAGAGTCAAAAGGGGAGAGAGCAATCAAGCCAGTAATCAAATCCCTCCCTTTGAAGAGATTGGGCTGCCTTTCTGGGTGCCTGGTGTCCTCTGCCAGCATTCAGAAGTTTTTTTGTGGAAGTTGCTCAGCATTCAAATGATCTTTTGATGAATTTTTGGGGAGAAAGTGGTCTCCCCATCCTATTCCTCCACCATCTTGGAACTGCCCCTTCCCACAGGTTTTTTTAATGAAGTAATGCCATCATTTGTACCACATCACTGTCCTCCACAAAATAAAAAGTATATATTTCACATAAGAATAAATACCTTTGCCTTTCATGTTGAGCTTTATAACTGAATGTGTACTGCTGTTCACAGCATCAGCTGTTTCACTTTCAGCAGAATGAATTGAGCTTTACTTCATTTTCATAAAATGGATGAAAAATAAAGTTGTATAATTGTCACTGGTATTAACTGATTTTTCCATTTGAATAATCTGATACCATTGATATAATTCTGGCATCATTTAATTGGGAATTCTTTTCTTCTAATTGACTTGACACAATAGCTGTGATGTTATGTGTACCAGAACATTTGGAATTGAAAATGAACAAATGAAAAGTTGTCATTTGGTCAAAATGAACAGCCTTGCTGCAGGTCCTCAGACCTTTGGCAGCTGCTTGTATTAAATTATCTTCAGCTACAGACTTTTTAAAATGGCAAAGTTTGAAGAGATACTGATGCCTTTGTAGTAGGTTTGATTTTCTGGTTTTCACATGGAAAATGATGTCATAAGGACCCTCATTGTAGATGTAAATGTTAACAAATATTTTGTGCATATTACACTTAGTCAATACCTTACTTGAGGAAAGGAAATTCAGTACTTAATGTTTCATCAAACCTTTTTGTTAGCTCATTGCTGCAAAGTAAGAAAAGCTTTGCCAAACAATAAAATAAATACATGTTTGAGATTTATCCCATATAATAAATGACAGGAGTGCAGTTAAAAAGGAAAAAACATTACAACTATTTTCCACATACTCTATGAAAGGATTATTGCCCAGCTTTTATTTTCTACACATATTTCATATAGTCTTAACCTAAACTGTCTTGTGTTCCCACCAACACCACTCAGTGGTGACCTAACTCATTTGTGTTTTCTCAGGCTGGTAACAAAATGTGTACTACTAGATGGCTCATGTGACCAGCTGAGTTTGCAGTGTCAAAAGTTTGCCCTACAGCCACTTTAAGGGGTTCTTTAAGGGGTCAGCTGTCTGAGGGAGATAGTTTGCCAAGAAGACCTTATCTTTGCACTTCTTCCATCAAGAGGTGGGTCCTACTTCCTCTCCCTTTGAATCTGGGATAGTCCTGTGGTTTGTTTTGACCCATAGAAAGTAGAAGCATCCTTGAGGGATTGCTGATTTAAGGCTCCAAGACCCTTTATAGCTTCCTCTTCTACTGTCTTTGCTGCCCTGAGATCACCATGGCTGGGTGAATTAGAGGCTGTATAATGAGAAAGGGGGCTTCCCAGGTGGCGCTAGTGGTAAAGAACCTGCCTGCCAATGCAGGAAACATAAGAGATGTGGGTTCAATCCCTGGGTTGGAAAGATCCCCTGAAGCAGGCTACAGTTCGTGAGTTTGCAAAGAGTCGGACACAACTGAAGTGACCTGGCACAACAGCACAACAGTGAGAGAGAGGCCCAGCTGTCAGCTGGTACCAATTTTCAGACATATGAATGAGATCATCTTAGGCCAGCAGTTCTCAGAGGGTGGTCTGATGACTTTTGGTGGTCCCTGAGGCCCTTTCAGGGGATCCATGAGATCAAAACTATGTTCATAGTAATCCTCAGGCACGTGCCTTCTTTGCTTTCCTTCACTCACAAGTGTGTATTTGAATTTTTCAGAGGCTATGTGATGTATGATCACATCATTGTTCTGATGGTTAATAGAAAATTCATGCTTATGTATTCATGTTTTTAAAAATTCTGTTTTCTAATATGGTGAGCATCTATAACTATAATCCAGTTAAATGAAAGCTTTTTGTGGTCCTCAACAACAATTTTTAAGTGTGTAAAGGGATCCCAAGAGCAAAATGCTTGATACCACCGTCTAGATCACCTAGTGATATGACTGTACCCACATGAATAACCCCAGACTAGACCAGCAGAGGAATTGTTTAGCTCAGCCCAGCCCATGTCCCTGGCACATAGACTCATGAGCAAACAAAATGGTAATTGTTTTAAGTCATGAAGTTTTAGGGTGGTTTGTTAGGCAGTAACAGATAACTGATGTCCTGTCCTTAGATGCACTAGTCTGAGAGCACTTCATTTTATCAGGTGGTTCTGTGCGTGCTGTCCTTGAAAGGGTGGTGGTGATAAATCTGTGTCTGGAGAAGACTGGAAAAGAAGCAGTTGGTTATTAGTAGCCATATTTAGTACTTACTCACTTGTTAAATGGTGAATGCTTTTTGCTACCTTTGGGTCTCGAATACTACTACAGGAGACCATTTCAGAAGCTGGAATTACACAATAAGAAGTCTACTAAATTCATTCAGCTTATATAAATACATCTTTTAACAGTATTATTTTTAAAATAGTCAAATACATAGAAGTGAAGTGTAGAATGATGATTGCTAGGACATGAGGGAAGGGTAGAAATGGGGTGAGATTGGTCAAAGGGTGCAACGTTTCAGTTATGCAAAGTTCTAGAGATCTAATGTACAGAACAGTGAGGATAGTTAACAATATTGTATACTTGAAATTTGCTAAAAGGATAGATCTTAAATCTTCTCAACACACACACATTGATAACTATGCTGAGATGATGGATATGTTAATTAGCTTGATGTGGTGATCTTTTCACAAGATAGAAGTATACCAAAACATCAAATTGGATACCTTAAATACATATAATTTAAAATGTCAGAGATATCTAAGTAAAGCTGTCAAAAAACAGGTTAACTTCATTAAAAATGAAAAATCCAGAACAAGTGCTAAACTTGACAGGAAACTGGGACGGTAGATATAACCTTGCCTGTTCCGAGTCAAAGAGTGTGTATTGTTATTTTAGGTCTAGTCCACCATTGGCTGGATAAACATCCTGTGTGACCTTGCCTGTGGTGCTGGTGATGGTTTTGAAACATACCATGAGAAGCCAGGAGAAGTAGCATTGAATAAAATGGTAAATAGGTTCAAGGCATTAAAACAGTAGACAGTTTTGTTTTGTTTTTTAAGAGAGAATTGTCCACAAGGAATATGGTCATTATTTTATAATAATTTTGTGTGGGGTATAATGTACATTGTATACCTGAAACTAATATAATATTATAAATCAACTATACTTCAATTAAAAAAAAAAGAATGGTCACCCTAGGCATTTAAAGCATCATTGAGGGAAGAATTTTGGGCTCTTTCTGAGGAGGAAGTAATCAAATATAGGTAGTAGAAAGTTGGATCTAGCATCAGCTGACAGATTTGAATTCTGATGAATCTTCTGCTTAGTAGTTGGGGATTGGGGCACATGTGCTCCCCTTCCCCTCCTCTGTATCATAGGAAAAATAACTACCTTTGTCACAGAGTCCATCCAGGGATTAAATGCATAATATATATTAGTACATTGAAAAGAGTGCCTGATCAGTAGCAAGTTGACACATTGTTTATCATCCTCAGGCTCTTAAAATGTGTTAGTGAATACAGTCTGTGACAGTGCTGGACTAGGAAAACCACACATCACACCCAGTATAACCTTTCTTGTAGTTTATGTGCTTTTTTTTTTTTTTAGGTTATATGATCCATTAAGCAGTAATGATGGACATTTCACTGCCATTAATGTTGGGTTGGTAGATCACACATCAACACAATTGGTGAAAATCACCAACCACACAAAGAAGGTGTAATCATCGGTTGGTGTACCTTCACCAGTGTAGCTTCAACAAATATTTAGTTCTTTTCACATAACAAAGAATCTGGGGTTGGACAGTCTAGGGCTGGTGGCTCCATAAGGACTCCCAGGCTCTAAGCTCCAGCTCTTTCATCAGCCATCCTCAGTGTGTGATTGCTGCTGGTGGGGCAGGGGTGTGGTAGTCAGCTATTCCCCGCTCCCTCTGTGCCCACATTGCTGGCATGAAGAAGGGCAAAACAGAGAGCGCACATTGGAGGATGCCCTCTCTGAGTATGCCTTGCTCAGCTTCCTCCTATACGTCACCAGCCTCAATTGGGTCATCTGGTTATCCTGTCTCCAAGATAGGCTGGGGAATGAAGTTTTTAGCTGGGCATACTGCCTCTTCCAGTAAAAGCAGAATTCTATTAGGAAGGAAAAGAGGGAATAGCTATTGAATTGTTGTTTGAGTTATTTTTTTTATTGAGGTATAGTTGATTTACAATGCTGTGTTAGTTTCAGGTGTACAGCAAAGTGATGTATGTGTGTGTGTAAAAAATATATATATACTTTTTCAGATTATTTTTCCTTATAGGTTATTATAAAATATTGAGTATAGTTCCTTGTGCTATATAGTAGGTCCTTATTGGTCATCTATTTTATATATAGTAGTGTGTATATGTTGATCCCACACTCCTAATTTATCCCTCACCACACCCCTTTTCCTCCTTTGTTAATCATAACTTTGTTTTCTATGTCTGTGGGTCTGTTTCTCTTTTGTATGTAAGTTCATTTGTATCTTTTTTGTTTTTTTAGAGTCCACATATAAGTGATACCATGGTATTTGTCTTTCTCTGTTTGGCTTACTTCACTTAGTATGATAATCTCTAGGTTCATCCATGTTGCTGCAAATGGCATTATTTCATTCTTTTATGACTGAGTGGTATTCCATTTTATATAGATAGATACACACACACAGATATAACACACCTTTATTCATTCACCTGTCAATGGACAGAGGTTGCTTCCATGTCTTGGCTATTGTAAATAGTGCTACTGTGAACACTGGGGTGCATGTATCTTTTCAAGTTATGGTTTTCTCTGAATATATGCCCAGGAGTGGGATTGCAGGATCATATGCTCAACCTGGTTTTAGTTTTTAAGGAATGGGCTTCTCCATAGTGGCTATACCAGTTTACATTCCTACCAACAGTGTAGGAGGTTTCCCTTTTCTCCACACCCTCTCCAGCATTTATTATTTGTAGACTTTTTGATGATGGCCATTTGACTGGTGTGAGGTGATACCTCATTGTAGTTTTGATTTGCATTTCTCTAATAATTAGTGATGTTGAGCATCTTTTCATGTGACTGTTGGCCATCTGTATATCTTCTTTAAATAAATATTTATTTAGATCTCATTTTTTGATTGGGTTGTTTGTATTTTTGATACTGAGTTGTATGAGCTGTTTGAGGTTAGTCCATTGTTGTTTGTATCATTTGCAAATATTTTCTCCTGTTCTGTAGGTTGTCTTTTCTTTTTGTTTATGGTTTCCTTTGCTATGCAAAAGCTTTTAAGTTTGATTAGGTCCTATTTATTTTTGTTTTTATTTCCATTACTCTAGGAGATGTATTCCAAAAAATATTGCTGCAATTTATGTCAAAGAGTGTTCTGCCTATGTTTTCCTCTAGGAGTTTTATAGTATCTGTCTTACATTTAGGTCTTTAATTCATTTTGAGTTTATTTTTGTTTATGGTGTTAGAGAGTGTTCTGATTTCATTCTTTTACATGTTAGCTATTGGATTGTTAGAGGCAGAATTCTGTTTTCTGCCTTTAGATCTCACTTGCTATTGCATAAGATTATGGCAAAGTTGGCATTACAAAGTGAATGTCTATTAAGCCCACCCCAGCCAACTCTGCTCCACATCACATTTTTCATTTTCCATCCAGTTGTCATGAAGTCACATTGATAACACTCATTAAGACACTGGAGAAATGTATAAGCAAGCACCTGTGAGACCCATCTCTCAATATGTTTATTCGAAAGACCATTTAGCCAATTCAAGAGATTGCACTGTGAATAATTTGTCTTTTTAGAGGAGTACAGGGAAAGTCAAGCTGTAATCCTTATTTTGGAGAATTTGTATCATCACATCCTTGAATAGATTTTAACACCACAGGCAGGAAATAAAAACAAGATTTGTTTTTGCTGTTCTCAGAGCGTTTTAAGGACAATAATATCTTTGAGACTTGGTTTGGGTTGATTTTCTCTGGTTCCTCTGCAACTGTTAGCAAATGCCTACTGTGATAGTATGCAAATTTCTGAGAGAAAAATGATGCCACAACACAGCAGGGTAATTTTCTATGTAGGAAATTCACCCGCCACCACCCCCCACACCCAAATCCCCCTCCAAGTAAAACCTAGTGATGGAATGATTCCCTCCCCTTCACTTGGGTAGCACTTTATCTCTCTATTGTTTTGTCTCACATTTGCTCTGTCTTCTGTTAGTTACTTCTGGATCTGTTCCTTCTCTACATTTCTCTCTCCACTATACTAAAGTAATTTTAAAGCTCAGAGACTAAGCCACTTATCTTTCTATTTCTGATACCTTCTAGACCAGCACCGCCCAGTAGAAATAGAATGAGTCACTAAACTGTCTTCATGCTAGGTGTTCTCATAGCTACAATAAAAAAGTAAAAAGAAATAGGTAAAATTAATTTGAAGAGATTCCCTATGTCCAGCATCAGGAGCGGCAGCTGTGCTTTGCTGGACCGGCTGTGAGGAGATACCCCACGTCCAAGGTCAGAGAAACCCCAGTAAGATGGTAGGTGCTGGAGCAGCTGTGAGGAGATACCCCATGTCCAAGGGCAAAGGAGAAGCCCCAGCAAGATGGTAGGAGGGGTGAATTTGCGTTTAGAATCAAACCCCATACCCGCCAGAGATGCTCAGAGGGCTCAAACAAACCTTGTGCACACCAGGACCCAGGACCCCACAGAGACTGAGCCAGAACTGTGTCTGAGTGTCTCCTGTGGAGGTACGGGTCAGCAGTGGCCTGCTGCAGGGGCAGGGGCTCTGGGTGCAGCAGACCTGGGTGTGGCATAAGCCCTCTTGGAGGAGGTCGCCATTAACCCCACCATAGAGCCGCCAGAACTTACACAGGACTGGGGAAACAGACTCTTGGAGGGCACAAACAGAACCTTGTGTGCCAGGAGAAAGGAGCAGTGACCCCACAAGAGACTGACCCAGACTTGCCTGTGAGTGTCCAGGAGTCTCCAGCAGAGGCGTGGGTCGGTGGTGGCCTGCTGCAGGGTTGGGGGCACTGAGTGTAGCAGTGCATGCATGGGATCTTTTGAAGGAGGTCGCCATTATCTTCATTACCTCCACCATAGTTTGGCCCCAGGTAAATAGCAGGGAGGGAACACAGCTCCACCCATCAACAGAAAATTGGATTAAAGATTTACTGAGCATGGCCCCGCCCATCAGAACAAGACCCAGTTTCCCCCTCCTCAGTCAGTCTCTCCCATCAGGAAGCTTCCATAAGCCTCTTATCCTTCTCCATCAGAGGGCAGACAGATTGAAAACCACAATCACAGAAAACTAACCAATCTAATCACATGGACCACAGCCTTGTCTAACTCAATGAAACTATGAGCCATGCCGTGTAGGGCCACCCAAGATGGACGGGTCATGGTGGAGAGTTCTGACAAAATGTGGTCCACTGGAGAAGGGAATGGCAAACCACTTCAGTATTCTTGCCTTGAGAACCCCATGAACAGTATGAAAAGGCAAAAAGATAGGACACTGAAAGATGAACTCCCAGGTCAGTAGGTGCCCAATATGCTACTGGAGATCAGTGGAGAAATAACTCCAGAAAGAATGAAGAGATGGAGCCAAAGCAAAAACAACACCCAGTTGTGGATGTGACTGGTGATGGAAGCAAGGTCTGATGCTGTAAAGAGCAATATTGCATAGGAACCTGGAATGTTAGGTCCATGAATCAAGGCAAATTGGAAGTGGTCAAACAGGAGATGGCAAGAGTGAATGTCGACATTTTAGGAATCAGTGAACTAAAATGGACTGGAATGGGTGAATTTAACTCAGATGACCATTATATCTACTACTGTGGGCAGGAATCCCTTAGAAGAAATGGAGTAGCCATCATGGTCAACAAAAGAGTCCGAAATGCAGTACTTGGATGCAATCTCAAAAACGACAGAATGATCTCTGTTCGTTTCCAAGGCAAACCATTCAATATCACAGTAATCCAAGTCTATGCCCTGACCAGTAATGCTGAAGAAGCTGAAGTTGAATGGCTCTATGAAGACCTACAAGACCTTTTAGAACTAACACCCAAAAAAAGATGTCCTTTTCATTATAGGGGACTGGAATGCAAAAGTAGGAAGTCAAGAAACACCTGGAGTAATAGGCAAATTTGGCCTTGGAGTACAAAATGAAGCAGGACAAAGGCTAATAGAGTTTTGCCAAGAGAACGCACTGGTCATAGCAAACACCCTCTTCCAACAACACAAGAGAAGACTCTACACATGGACATCACCAGATGGTCAACACCGAAATCAGATTGATTATATTCTTTGCAGCCAAAGATGGAGAAGCTCTACACAGTCAGCAAAAACAAGACCAGGAGCTGACTGTGGCTCAGATCATGAACTCCTTATTGCCAAATTCAGACTGAAATTGAAGTAGGGAAAACCACTAGACCATTCAGGTATGACCTAAATCAAATCCCTAACGATTATACAGTAGAAGTGAGAAATAGATTTAAGGGACTAGATCTGATAGACAGAGTGCCTGATGAACTATGGACAGAGGTTCATGACATTGTACAGGAGACAGGGATCAAGACCATCCCCAAGAAAAAGAAATGCAAAAAAGCAAAATGGTTGTCTGAAGAGGCCTTACAAATAGTTGAGAAAAGAAGAGAAGCAAAAGGCAAAGGAGAAAAGGAAAGATATACCCATTTGAATGCAGAGTTCTAAAGAATAGCAAGGAGAGAGAAGAAAGACTTCCTCAGTGATCAATGCAGAGAAATCAAGGAAAACAATAGAATGGGAAAGACTAGAGGTCTCTTCAAGAAAATTAGAGATACCAAGGGAACATTTCATGCAAAGATGGGCTCAATAAAGGACAGAAATGGTAGGGACCTAACAGAAGCAGAAGATATTAAGAAGAGGTGGCAAGAATACACAGAAGAACTATACAAAAAAGATCTTCATGACCCAGATAACCACGATGGTATGATCACTCACCTAGAGCCAGATATCCTGGAATGTGAAGTCAAGTGGGCTTAGGAAGCATCACTACGAACAAAGCTAGTGGAGGTGATGGAATTCCAGTTGAGCTCTTTCAAATCCTAAAAGATGATGCTGTGAAAGTGCTGCACTCAATATGCCAGCAAATTTGGAAAACTCAGCAGTGGCCACAGGACTGGAAAAGGTCTGTTTTTGTTCCAGTCCCAAAGAAAGGCAATCCCAAAGAATGCTCAAACTATCACACAATTGCACTCATCTCACATGCTAGTAAAGTAATGCTCAAAATTCTCCAAGCCAGGCTTCAGCAATACGTGAACCGTGAACTTCCAGATGTTCAAGTTGGTTTTAGAAAAGGCAGAGGAACCAGAGATCAAATTGCCAACATCTGTTGGATCATCGAAAAAGCAAGAGAGTTCCAGAAAAACATCTATTTCTGCTTTATTGACTATGCCAAACAAAGCCTTTGACATGTGGATTACAACAAATTGTGGAAAATTCTTAAAGAGATGGGAATACCAGACCACCTTACCTGCCTCTTGAGAAATCTGTATGCAGGTCAGGAAGCAACAGTTAGAACTGGACATGGAACAACAGACTGGTTCCAAATAGGGAAAGGAGTATGTCAAGGCTGTATATTGTCACCCTGCTTATTTAACTTATATGCAGAGTACATCATGAGAAATGCTGGGCTGGATGAAGCACAAGCTGGAATCAAGATTGCTGAAGAAATATCAGTAACCTCAGATATGCAGATGACACTACCCTTATGGCAGAAAGTGAAGAAGAACTAAAGAGCCTCTTGATGAAAGTGAAAGAGGAGAGTGAAAAAGTTGGCTTAAAGCTCAACATTCAAAAAACTAAGATCATGGTATCTGGTCCCAACACTTCATGGCAAATAGATGGAGAAACAGTGGAAACAGTGTCAGACTTTATTTTTTGGGGCTCCAAAATCACTGCAGATGGTGATTGCAGCCATGAAATTAAAAGATGCTTACTCCTTGGAAGGAAAGTTATGACCAACCTAGACAGCATATTAAAAAGCAGAGACATTACTTTGCCAACAAAGGTCTGTCTAGTCAAGGCTATGGTTTCTTCCAGTAGTCATGTATGGATGTGAGAGTTGGACTATAAGAAGGCTGAGTGCTGAAGAATTGATGCTTTTGAACTGTGATGTTGGAGAAGACTCTTGAGAGTCCCTTGGACTGCAAGGAGATCCAACCAGTTCATCCATAAGGAGATCAGTCCTGAGTGTTCATTGGAAGGACTGATGTTGAAGCTGAAACTCCAATACTTTGGCCATCTGATGTGAAGAGCTGACTCATTTGAAAAGACCCTGATGCTGGGAAAGATTGAAGGCGGGAGGAGAAGGGGACGACAGAGGGTGAGATGGTTGGATGGCATCACTGACTCAATGGACATGAGTTTGGGTAAACTCTGGGAGTTGGTGATGGACAGGGAGGCCTGGCGTGCTGCAGTCCATGGGGTCGCAAAGAGTTGGACACAACTGAGTGACTGAACTGAAAATTAATTTTAATAATATTTAGTCCAAAATATGATCATTTAAACATGTAATCAATGCAACATAATTGTTGAGATATTTTACAGTCTTTTTTTTTTTTTTTTGGTATTAAATGTTTGAAAGCCAGTATCTATCACACTTTTGACTTTTCAAGTGCCCGTAGCCACATAGGACTGATGGTTGCCATATGGGTCAGCATAGGTCTAGACAATACCTTGGGCAATGAGAGTACCAGTACAATTTTACTTCAGTCTGCAAAGAGTTTAAATGCTAAGATTTTAGGAGATATCTTAGTTACAGGTTAATATGGTTTGAAAAGATTGGAATGTCCCTTTAATAGTGTGGTCAGCTTTATGCTTCATTAATCAGGCTTAAGAAATGATGGGAGAGTGGGGAGAAATATTGTTTATCTGAATTCATATAATAACTTGACTTTAGAGAACATAGAGTTGAATTCTCTCATATTACAGATGGAGGTAACTGTGACTCAGATTGGTTAAGTGAGTTGGGCAAGGTCACACATCTAGTTTATAGCAAAGCAGTGTTTGGACTCAGTGATTCATCCAGCATTTACTTAATGAGCTTTTCATGAGCCTTCTCTATGCAAGGTACTGTGTTAGGTACTTAGGATACACAGTTAATAATTAAGACACAGTTCTAGTTTGTGAGGAGTTTATAGATAAGAGTGGGAGACCAGGAATAAGAATCATGCTCTAGAACACTCTGGGTATTATAAACCTTGTACAGTGGAGCCCAAAGAGGGGGAAGTGGTGTAAGGGATGGGGTAAGGAAGGTGTCACCCACATCAATGCCTCCTATGTCCTAAATTTTAAATGGCGGGCAGGGGGAGCACTTGATCCTTTAAATGACACATCATTAAATGTGGAATTTCTTTCATTTTGAATATATTTCTTTTTGAATATTTCTTTTGTTTTGTCATTTTCCTCTGACACCTTTGGGGCATGTCATGGCCTGTGTTTCCCCAAAAGCATAGCCTGAGACAAACAGTTGGGAACAGATCACCTAATTGGGGAATGACCCCAGGATGCACGAGTGAGGGAGTGGGAATGAGGCATAGAATAGGAAAAAACCCGAGAAAGATGAGTTAATATGTATATTTCAGCTGTAGGCAGCTGGGGCTCAGTCCTGCTGGAAGATAGTGTAGAAGACCCCTCAGAGTTGTCCCGGCCTCTGAAGGGGAAGCTGGACCACTTACCCATTGCCTCCTGTCCCTCCTTGATTGATTTGACCTGGGGGTGTTGAATCTGGGCTGCCTGGTGCACAGGCTGAACATGCTTCCTTGGTAGCCGAGGGACAGGGGTCCTTGAGTCAGTGGGTACCGGACCGTCCACTGTAGCTTCCAGGGGGCTCTGAAGTGGGTGTAGCTGCACCAGGCAGGACACCAGCAGTATCCGTCACAAGAGATGTCTGACCCTTCAGCATTCGCAACCAGTGTTTTATCTTAGTATCTTAAGTAGTGACATTTTCTTCTACTTTATCTTCAAGTTTGCTGTTTGCCCCCTTTATCCTGGTTCTCTCTTGCAATACCTGTTTGCAGAATCTTGCATCTTTGTCCCCATAGCTATAATCTTTTATCATTTTCGTCCTTTTGTTCATGTCATTTTTGGAGTGCTGTTCAAGTTGGCCTTACACATTTTGATTTGTTTGTCTCTAATGTAGATTCTACCTGTTTGTTAGCTGTGGTGGACACTTCGGCCTTTGTAGTTTCCTTAGGGTCTTTTCAATTGTTTTCAGCTCTCACTTCACCATTGCCTTCTCAATGCCTTCTATTTTCATTCTAGCCTTTTGCGCTTTCATTTCACCAGGCATTGCCTACTTCAGAGAGTTCAAATTTTCTTTATTTTTTGAAAGACCGATTTTATTCTATTTCCCACAGTCCTATGGTTCACAGCTTGCTACTCAAACTGTGGTCTGAGCCCCAGCAGTATTACCATTCCCAGGGATCTTGTTAGAAATGCAGATTTTCAGTCTTCACTCCACATTTCCTGAATTAGAAGCTGCATTTTAACAGGACACCCTCATCCCCACTTCCGCACCCTAATTTGTTTGTATAATGAGGTAGAAAGTGAAAGGGAAAGTGGTTCAGTCGTGTCTGACTCTTTGTGACCCTATGGAATAGTACATGGAATTCTCCAGACCAGAATACTGGAGTGGGTAGCCATTCCTTCTCCAGGGGATCTTCCCAACCCAGGAATCGAATCCAGGTCTCCCGCACTGCAGGCAGATTCTTTACCAGCTGAGCCACCAGGGAAGCCCATAATATTGTAAGGGGTGAGGAAGTGTGGAGAATTACTAATCCATGGTTCCCTGGGAGATGGTATGAGACCGTGATGAGGAGCAAAGACTCAGTTTTATTTGAATCTGAGTCTTGCCATTCACCAGTCACATGGCTTTGGGAGATTTAGCTGTCCTTCCTCAACTTTAGTTTCCTCACATCCAGAATAGGAATAATAATTTCTTTTTTATGAGAGGTTCTGAAAATTAAATTAGATAAGTATGTAAAATGCCAAGCAGAGTAGCTGGACCACAATCATTTGAAAAATAGCCACTATATGATCAATTTTTAATGCTGCAAAATAATTTTATTGATCTTTCCATGTTCAATTCCTTTTTTTTTTTTTTTTTTAATTCTGGCTAGTTCATCCTTGAAAGAAAGAGACCTAGCCTGTGTTGAGGAAGAAGAAATTTTCCTCTATCCTTTGTTGACTAAAAAAAAATAGTCACAACCTAAAAGTTGAGAGTTATGTTTTATTCAGTGGGAATTTTTAGGACTTCAAGCCAGGAGACAGCATCTCAAGTAACCCTGAGAGAACTGCTCTGAGGAGAGGGAGGGGAGGAGTCAGGTTATATAGAAGTTTTACACCAAAAGGAGGGTAGCCTGAACATCAGAGATTATTGTAATTAAAGGAAACCAGATATCCAGTTAAGGAATTTAGCGCTTTTATGTATGGAAAGATGCAAGAGTCTGGGCTCACTGAAATCATCGTGGTTATCTGGGTCATTAACATCTTTTTTGTATGGTTCTTCTGTGTATTCTTGCCACCTCTTCTTAATATCTTCTTCTTCTGTTAGGTCCATACCATTTTTGTCCTTTATTGAGCCCATCTTTGCATGAAATGTTCCCTTGGTATCTCTGATTTTCTTGAAGAGATCTCTAGTCTTTCCCTTTCAATTTCTTTGCAAATAGAGTCCTTTCCCCCTTTTTCTTTGCATTGTTCACTTAGGAAGGCTTTCTTATCTCTCCTTGCTATTCTTTGGAACTCTGCATTCAGATGGGTATATCTTTCCTTTTCTCCTTTGCCTTTCACTTCTCTTCTTTTCTCAGCTATTTGTAAGGCCTCCTCAGACAACCATTTTGCCTTTTTGCATTTCTTTTTCTTGGGGATGGTCTTGATCACTGCCTCCTGTACAATGTCACAAACCTCCATCCATAGTTCTTCAGGCACTCTACCAGATCTAATCCCTTGAATCTATTTGTCACTTCCACTGTATAATCATAAGGGATTTGATTTAGGTCACTTCAATATAAGTCTGAATTTAGTAATGAGGAGTTCATGATCTGAGCCACAGTCAGCTCCCAGTCTTGTTTTTGCTGACTGTTTAGAGCGTCTCCATCTTCAACTGCAAAGAATTCGGTATTGACCATCTGGTGATGTCCATGTGTTGGAAGAGGGTGTTTACTATGACCAGTGTGTTCTCTTGGCAAAACTTTGTTAGCCTTTGCCCTGCTTCATTTTGTACACCAAGGCCAAACTTGCCTGTTACTCCAGGTATCTCTTGACTTCCTACTTTTGCATTCCAATCCCCTATGATGAAAAGGACATCTTTTTTTTTTTGTGTGTTAGTTCTAGAAGGTCTTGTAGGTCTTCATAGAGCCATTCAACTTCAGCTTCTTTGGCATTAGTGGTTGGGGCATAGACTTGGATTACTGTGATATTGAATGGTTTGCCTTGGAAATGAACAGAGATCATTCTGTTGTTTTTGAGATTGCACCCAAGTACTGCATTTTGAACTCTTTTGTTGACTATGAGGGCTACTCCATTTCTTCTAAGGGATTCTTGCCCACAGGAGGTAGAAAGACTCCCTGTCTCTTTTGTTTCTTAATAGTAATCAACATAAGTTCATCCTCATGACAGAGAAACACATTTTGGGGTTTTGCTCCAGTATTCTAATAGCGAAGGTGATGCTCCTCCCTCTGGTTAGGTTTGTGGACCAGCTAGAGATTGTTACTGTTTTTTACTCAGATTTGCACCTCAGGGGAGAAGGGGGGTTGATAGATACAACCCTTAGCCAAATTTCTGATATCTAAATGCCTCAGAAAATGTGCAGCTCAGCCTTGTTCTCTCTGAAGTAGGAGTGGTTATTTAGCCAGTCACATCGCGCCCTCACCAGCTTCCTCTCTGTGATTCTGTCCTGTTTCAAGTGGGCAGTTTCTCAGGCTTATCTCCTCTACAACCCTCAGAATTTTTCCTGAAGAGTGGCGAGTCATTGATTGCTT
Source organism: Odocoileus virginianus (assembly GCF_023699985.2). Classification (NCBI taxonomy): domain Eukaryota; kingdom Metazoa; phylum Chordata; class Mammalia; order Artiodactyla; family Cervidae; genus Odocoileus; species Odocoileus virginianus. The sequence goes on from NW_027224268.1 coordinate 315,943, forward strand.
TGCTTAGCTTCCAAGGCTACTCTGAATTGAAATGTCCTGTGCCTCAGTGGACAATTTGCTGGAGAAATGGGCATGAAGAGTCAGATAGTGCTTGCTAGCTACCATCGCATCTGGGAAGTTCAGAAGTATTTTACCTTGGGGCTGTGCTAACCTTTGAAGTTTGAGTTTTATTCATCCCATATGCTAATCCATTATTCATGGGGAAATTCTTAAATTGCCTTTTCTAAGCCAAATTGAAATTTTCCTACAAGAGGTGATAAATGAGCATTTTAAGCTGAGTATTTTAAGCTGTCAGATATTGGTGCTACCAGTCATTCATCATAAGGAGCAAGACCCTATGAGGCCTTCCCAGGACAGACCCCTCTCCCATATCCTTTGCTGTAACTCCTCTCTGAAATACCTAGATAATAGTATCTGATGCACATTTCCTGGAGTTGTTTTACAGATGCTAAAACCACCACTAAATGGAAGAAATTAACTACCTATGGTCAGGAGCACATAGTCCCAGACCTACTGGCGCCCAAGGATTGATATTGTTAACCCCCCACCCCCCAAGACGCTGTCCTGTTACCTTACATGCGTCAATCAGAGAATGATCACATACCCTGATCACATACCCTGGAACGGGACACATCTCCTTTACCTGCCCTTTAAAACTGCTTTCCTGAAACCCTGCTGCAAGTGACGGCTTTTTCAACACCAACTGTCCTGATCTCCTTGCTTGGTGACCTGTGATAAACATTGCCTGTTCCTTCACCGCAATCTGTTGTCAGGAGATTGGCTTCACTGTGTGTGCGTGGTTGCACCCAAGTTTGGTTCAGTACCATCAACAGTTAGGTTTGGAAGCATCTCTGTCTTTGCACAGCAGTGCTTGTACCATTATTTGAATGTTTTATTACATTTTTTCTTTTTTTTTTTTTTTATAAAAATGTCATTGAGAGGAGAGAGTGGGACGAATTGAGAGAATAGCATGGAAACATATATATTACCATATGTAAAATAGATAGCAAGTGGGAATTTGCTGTGTGACACAGGGGGCTCAATCCAGTGCTCTGTGACAACTGGAGGGTGGAATGGGATAGGAGATGGGAGAGGGGATTCAGGAGGGAGGGGACACATGGGACCTGTGACTGATTCATGTTAAAAAAAAATGTCAGTGGGAGAAGCCTAGATCTCAAACACAGTATAGATTCTTCAGCATGCTGAAAGCTGATTGTCTTTAACTTTATTTGGAGCTCATCAGACTTAGACATGAGGACTACGCTAATTGTGAAGAAAATAGTCAACATCTCCAAAATGGTGAAAATATATTATTGAACAGTGTTTCAAAATGATTGATGTATTTTGAGTTTTTCTAATATTTTTTAATATCTCTGGGAGTTAAATCTTCTTATAAGGGAGGAAAAATAATTTTCCTTTCACTGTTCCAGATTCTTGGCTGAGATCGCGTGATAAAAGACAGATTAATGGGAGAAAAACAAGCTTAATATTATGTATGTGTCTTATATATATGAGAAACCCAGGAAGACTGAGTCACTCCCTCTAACCTTCAATACCATCTCCAGCTAAAAACAAAAGATGCTGGGCAAGGAGAGAACCAGGTTTTCAAGGCAAAACACAGTAAACAAATGTAAGGATGTTATACAAATTTAAGCCCAAGCCTTCTTCCTTGATCTAAAGATCTAGTCATCTTCCGCTTCTTGGTACTCAAAGGGTACCCTTGCATATGGAGATTCCCCTTATAACTGTAAATTGCTCTTACTAAAGGGTAACTTCTACTTGGTTTTCAGAGATTTTCCCCGTCTGCTGTTTTCTTATTGTTGTTGTTGATTTTCCTTTAAAAACCAACCTTCTTAAAATAATCCTTATCCCAAAGAGGCATATTTTCGGTGGCAAATTCTGCTTTCGTTCCTGTACAATCCTATTATTTGACTTTCTTAAACTGGAATTTGTATACATTGTTACGAAGATATTTTGTTTCAAACTATAGGGCTCTTACACTGTGAGAGCTGGACCATAAATATGACCATATTTATGCAGGAAACATAATTAGGATGTAATTCCTATTTTTTCTCTTGACCTTTAAGGTAGTTTAAAAATTCAAAGGATGGAGATTACTATTAATTAATAAATAATCCTGTTGCTTTTTCCTCATCATAAATGAAACAAGGAACAAGTCTCAAATGGAGTCACTAATGCTAAGACCTATGGAGACTTAATACCTGACCTAACTGCACTTTCAGCCTTTACCAGTTGTGAAATTTTAAAATAATTTCCTAATCAGCACTAGTGAGAGAAGAATCCTTGAATAAAGCTGATTAGATCTTCAAATTTAGTTAGTTGAATTTTGTTTCTTAACATATGTGAGGTGACTTAAATAATTTTTCTGGGCTCTTGTTGACACTAGAAAAATGAGGACTACAGGTATCATACCCAAGTTATTATGAACCTAATAGTATTCAGGGAACTACTAAAAGAATTTGAGGATTTCCCAGAGGCTAATATATCATTGAATAGCTTTTACAAATGTAACAGCTTATGTTTTCCCATTCCACTTGAGGGAAGGTATTTTCAGGTCTCAATTCCTGGCTGGAGAGTGTATATTTTAGGGAAAAAAATAGTGGTATTTTGTTGGCTCAGACACTAAATCCAAGTCTTTTACTAAGAGCTGATGAAAATTCCCAGCTTCCAAGACTACTTTAATGTGTCGAAATGTGATCAAAAGAATCCTCTTCATATAGTTTGGAATTACATGTGAAATTGTGGTTCTTGCCATCAATCAGCTGTGTGATCTGAGGAGGTTTATTTAATCTATGGGAGTCCTGGCTTCCTCATATATAAAGCAGAACCTGGTAGGGTTATTTAGACATTGATTGGGTCTTCCTAGGTGGCACTACTTGCAAAGAACCCACCTGCGCAGGAGACCTAAGAGACTCAGTTTCAATCCCTGGGTAGGAAAGATCCCCTGGAGTAGAAAATGGCAACCTACTATATTTATTCATGTTAGGTGAATCATTTTTGGTATCTTAGGAGAAGGAACGGCAACCCACTCCAGTATTTTTGCCTGGAGAATCCCATGGACAGAGGAGCCTGGAGGGCTACAGTCCATGGGGTCACAAAGAGTTGGACATGACTAAAGTGACTTAGCAGCAGCAGCAACAGGCTATGAACATTCTGTGATTGCTTTCCAGATGATTAAATAATAGGTTAGAACTATGTACAATCCTAATTTTAGTTCCCACGTTTACATTTACCTGGAATGCTGAAATGACCCTGTGAAAACCTTTCTGGATTATTCGTTTGTTGGAAGATAATTCTCCATGGGTGTCTCGCATTTCTCCACATCTTCTGAGCAAAGACATCAGCAGATTTGCATTCTAGACTCTCTTTCACAGGATGCTTGTATAATAAAAAGCCTTACAAGATATAGTGTCTTCCTCCAAAGCAGAGGGCAGATTTGCTTGCTTTCCAGAATAGTAATGAAATTAGTCTCTCCCCAGGGCAGATTTAGTAGTAGCCCTCTTATCAAAGATCTGTGTTGCCAAGGTTCAGAGTTCCTCACTGCATGTTCAGGCATCACCTGGCCCTCACTGCATCACTGTGGAAACTGGGCCTTGGGAACCAGTGCAGTTGATGCACTGGCTACTGCTATTGTTGGCCTGTGTCTTTTGCCTCTGAGTCAAGAGTCCACCTATTTCATATGACTAGAACACAGAGGACAGGACTGGTACCTGAGAGATTTTATCTCGTTACTCCCAGCCTTTGCTTCCTCTCCTCTCACCTCTCAGCAGATGGGGCAGGGGACAGAGGGAACCAAAAACTAATAATAGTAGGCCTGACTTCTTAGAGTTGCCTGAAGATTAGAGATGATACTTGTAAATCATTAAGTGCAGTGTCTGGCACAGAGGAAGTGTTCAATGAATTATAGCTATTTAATTTTTCTTCTTTCCATTAAAGAGCTTTGGATACATTTCCCCAAGGTTCATCTGAGTATGACTTTGGTTTTCTCTTAACTCGTGGATACTTGTGTCTCCATTGATTTGAGCAATCATTTGAAAATCAGCCCTAACCAACCCTTGGGGAAACATCCATAGATTCTTATATGTATAGATGACATGGTGGGATTTCCCTGGTGGTCCAGTGGTTTAGACTCTGCACTTCCACTGCGGGCGGGGGTGGGGGAGGGGGCAGAATCCATCCCTGGTCAGAGAAATAGCATCCTGCATGCTACAGGGCACAGCCAAAAAATAAAAAATGACCAGTGTAGTGCATAGTTTAAGGCAGAAATTCAGTGAGTGTTAGGTATGATGGAGATGATAACTGTTCGTGTTATTTTCCCTCCATCCAAACTCATGTATCTAGCATCTTACTCTATTGCCTCACCCAGCTCTTTTCTATCCGTGGCTATACATAAAATTTGGAGAAGGAAATGGCAACCCACTCCAGTATTCTTGCCTGGAAAATCCCATGGACAGAGGAGCCTGGTAGGCTACAGTCCATGGGGTCGCAAAGAGTCAGACACGACTGAGCGACTTCACTTTCACTTTCCTATACATAAAATTTAAAGTTACAGAAGCAGAAAATATTAAAAGAGCTTTATTTTAAAATGTGGAAGATTCTGTGTATTTGAGGGGAGGTGTGGAGGGGGTCATTTTTTTCTTGTGCTTACTTTCTTGTGCTTTATCTGATAAAGCAGATAAGGAAGCAAAATAGTGAAGACAGAAACTAAATGATCTTATATATCAGTAAATGCAGTAAGTAGGCCTTGTTTGGACCTGATTAAACAACCCAAAGAGTTTGAGGTGGGGAGTGGGGAGGAATTGAACATACACTAAGTATAAGAATTATTAGAGAATTATTTTTCATTGTTTTAGGTGTGATAATGGTATTTTTTTAACAGTCCTTATCTGCTAGAGATACACAGAAATATTTATTGGTGAAATTATACGATGTCCAGGGAGTCTTTAACATACTTCAGGAAAAGAAGAATGCAAAAAGGGGTAAGAAAGGCAAAATCTTAATTGTTGTTGAAACTGGTTGATGAGTATATGAAAGTCCATTGTAACTATTCTACTTTTAAACAAATTTATTTATCTATTTATTTTTGGCTGCACTGGGTCTTTGTTGCTGCGCATGGGCTTTCTCAGATTGCGGCGAGTGGGGGCTACTCTCACTGCAGTGCACAGGCTTCTCATTGCTTGTGGAGCAATGTGGAGTGGCTTCTCTTGTTGTGGAGCACAGACTTAGTTGCTCCACAGCATGTGGAATCTTCCTGGACCAGGGATTGAACCTGCGTCCATGCATTATTAGGTGGATTCTTAACCACTCTGCCACCAGGGAAGTCCTAACTTTTCTACTTTTATGTGTTTGGAAATGATCTTAATAAAAATTTTAAAACAAATAAAAAGAAGCTACATGATTTTAGTTTATTTCAGCTTTACTATTTAACTAGTTACTTAAGTTTCCGTAATCTCTGTGTTTCCTCATCTGTAAATTGTAGAACATAATAGTGTTAACCTCAAGGACTTGAAGATTAAATGAATTAATACTTCTAAAACAGTTGAGATTTACAGATATATTTCACTCAGTGATGTCTGATTCTTTGCGGCCTCATGGACTGTAGTCTGTCATGCTCCTCCGTCCATGGAATTTTCCAGTCAACAATACTGGGGCAGCCATTTCCTGATTGAACCTGTATCTCTTACATCTTCTGCATGGGCAGGTGGGTTCTTGACCACTAGTGCCACCTGGAAAGCCCTAAAACAGAACAGTGCTTTTTTCATAGTAAGCATTCAAAAAATGTTCATGAATACACTATTTCCTATTATTTAGGAAGGCAGGAGGGGCTTCCCTGATAGCTCAGTTGGTAAAGAATCTGCCTGCAATGTGGGAGACCTGGATTCAATCCCTGGGTTGGGAAGATCCCCTGGAGAAGGGAACGGCTACCCACTCCAGTATTCTGGCCTGGAGAATTCCATGGACTATATAGTCCATGGGGTCACGAAGAGTCGGACACGACTGAGTGAATAACACTTGATGTTAATGAGCTTTCCGGGTTGTGCTAGTGGTAAAGAAACCGCCTGCCAATGCAGGAGACCAAGAGATGAAGTTTCGATCCCTGGGTCAGGAAGATTCCTTGGAGTAGGAAATGGCAACCTGTTCTAGTATTCTTGCCTGGAAAATTCCACGGACATAAGAGCCTGGCAGGCTACAGTCCATGGGGTTGCAAAGAGGGGGACAGGACTGAGCAAAATATATTTCAACAGTTCATGGAATTCAGAGCAAAGGAGATATATTAAGGGGAAAAACTCTTCCCTACTTCTTTTGAAATCAGTCACTTTCCATGGTATTATATCAATTCAGATTGAATTTGGCTATAAGAAGTAAATAGTAAATAAGTTACAAGGTGTAGTAACTTTTATGACTTAAGTAGGAAATACTACATCTCTAGAGTTGGGGAGCTACTGGCATTGGTTTGACAGCTCAGCTATGTCAGGGCCCAAGATGATGTAATTCCCTGGGCCTTTCCCTCATGGCTACAAGATGCCTGCTACAGCTCCAGGCATTGGACTGCAGCCAAGGCAGAAAGGAGGAGGGAAGAGTAGTGGCAGTCTTATCTGTCTAATTTATCAGGAAATCAAAATCTTTCCTGGAAACTCTTTAAATAAGTGACCATTTCTGTCTCATTGGCCAGCAATATGTTACATGGCACTACTGGTAGCAAAGGAAGCTGAAAAAATCAATTAGTAGTGTTTCCAGTGCATAAGTATGAAAGCAACAAGTGATAAGGGAAGGATAGTTGGGTCATCCAATTAATGGTATTGTTTTCAGGTATTATTTGGACTTTAAAAGTGAGCATTTGATCTAGCAAATTGCAGACTCTATTGAAAGAATAGTCTGACAGATTCTGTGATTATCCATGAAAACCAAAATGTTATTTCTAAAAGGAGCATTTAGTTCATCTCTCATGTTAATAATGTCTGGCATGTTAGACAGTAAATATTTGTTGATTGAAAAAAATATAACCTTAGAAATGGAAACATAAAATGGCTCCACCTACTGGGCAATTGTATTAGTTACCTATTGGTATTGTAAGTACCCTCCCAAATTAAGTAACTTAAGAGAATAAATACTTAGAGTTGACCTTTGAATAAAACAAGTTTGAACCACACGAGTCCACTTATGTGCAGATTTTTTCCAAATATAATTGGCCCTTCATATCCATGGGTTCCATATCCGTGGATTCAACCAACTGCAGATAATGTAATGACATTTGAGATGTGTGGTTGGTTGTATCTGCAGATGCAGAACTTGTGCATACAGAGGGCCAACTATGGGATTTGAGCATTCAGGGATTTTGATATCAGTGGTGGGTCCTAAAAACAACCCTCCATGAATACCAAAGGACAGTTGTATTGTGTCCTAGTTTCTGAGGATCAGAAATTGAGAAACTATTTAAGTGGTTCTGGCTTAGAACCTCTCATGAGGTCACAATCAGATTGTCAGCCAAGACTTCAGTCATCAGAAGACGACTGGGGCTGGAAGATCTCATTCCAAGTTCACTGAAGTGACAGTTGGTCATAAACTTCTGTTCCTCACCATGTGGGCTGTAGGGGAGAAACCTTTTCCTTCTTCCACTTAGGTTCTTTGGCTGGTGGACATGAGACACATTAATTGTATGCGTGGGAGTCTTATGGACATAAGAGGGTCAAAAACAGTCAGGCAGTTGAAACTTGTATGCCATCTTGAGGAAAGGAGAAGGGGATACGGGTCTGGAGCTGAAACGGGGAGGAAGACAATTCACAGGGAGAGAAGAAATGTCCCTTGAACAGGAAGGAGATCAAACCAGTCAATCCTAAAGGAAATAAACCCTGAATATTCACTGGAAGAACTGATGCTGAAGCTGAAGCTCCAGTACTTTGGCCACTTGATGTGAAGAGCCGACTCATTGGAAAAGATCTTGATGCTGGGAAAGATTGAAGGCAGGAGGAGAAGGGGGCGACAGAGGATGAGATGGTTGGATGGCATCACCTACTCAATGGACATGAATTGAGCAAACTCTGAGAGATAGTGAGGACAGGGAAGCCTGACATGCTGCAGTCCAAGGAGTCACAAAGAGTCAGGCACAACTGAGTGACTGAGCAACATCAAGAAATGCAAATGTTAGTTAAAAAAAAAAAGTTGTCAGGCCACACAGAGACAATGGGTCATGCAGAAGGCTTTGGACAAACAGGCTCCTGCTGACAGGTGCTACCCCTCTCCACCCCCACCTCAGCTTACCACACCTAACCCAAACTTTATGGGTTATGTAAATTCTTATATGGTGTTAAAGGGGGAAGTAAAAAGCTCTTCCTGAGTCTGTTGGACCTTGACTGTCTCCAGTGAAAAATAATCCACGTGCCAGATAGCATGTTCTGGAGTGCCCTGCCCTGAACCCCCCCCTCAGGGCCCCTCCATAGGGCTGCTTGAGTGTGCCCATAACACAGGAACTGACTTCCTTCAGACTGAGTGATCCAAGAGAGCCAGGTAGACAAGCCATAGTGTCTCTTATGTTCTAGCCTCAACAGTGATAAACATTACTTCTGCCATATTCTGTCATTACACAGACCTATCCTGGTAGAATGCAGGCAGGGACAAAGTAAGAGTGTGAATCCCGGAAGGAAGAGGTTGTTGGACACCATCTCAAAGGCTGGCTACCACACTCACAGAGCAATTTAGCTGAGAAATGAGAACTGCAAGCCCAGCTTTTCTGAGGATCAACCTGTGGCCCACATGACATTTCTCTTAGTAAAGAGAAATTTTTGTTAAAAACAATCAATTTAACCAGTAGCTTTCTCTGTGTCTATATGTGCCCATACAGACACATTGACATGAACACACAAACACATGAATATTTTGCTATGGCTCAATTTCTGTCAGTATTCTTTAGAGGACAAAAACCAGAGTTCTTGCCTAATGCAACTAAAACCCACGACTGGACAATTAAGAGAGCTATGTCATCAAAAAGGGTATAGATCTACCATAAGAATTATGCAGCTGACCTCTTCCATAAGTGAAATGGAAAACAGTCAAGAAAGAAGCAAAGGAATTGTCTGTAAGATAGATGGGAAGGAAGCAAAAGGTAATTGAAAAGACCAGCTTTTATTTTTTATTGTAGGGCAAACTGAGTCCCCAAGCTCTTCTTTCAATGTGCCTGTGTTTGTATAGAAATACATATTGTTCAAAAATTGCTCACTCTAGTTAAATCTCATTGCTAAAGGAGACCACCAGGGCTTCCCTGGTAGCTCAGACGGTAAAGAATCCGCCTGCAATGCGGGAGACCTGGGTTCAATCCCTGGGTTGGGAAGATCCCCTGGAGGAGGGCATGGCAACCCACTCTGGTATTCTTGCCTGGAGAATCCCCATGGACAGAGGAACCTGGTGGGCTACAGTCCACAGGGTCGCAAAGAGTTGGACATGACTGAGCAACTAAGCACAGCACACAAAGGAGACCACATTGAATTTCAACTTGTTATAGTGATATTATTCTCCAAGTATATCTTTTTTTTTTGAGGACACATTCCACATTTTATTTGCAATTTAAGACTAACTTTAATCTCAAAATCACATATCCATGCACCTATTTACTTTTTGTTGATTTTACTTACACGTAAATGCATGGTTTGTCCAACAAAGACTGTAAACAAATGTTCACCATGTCTGTTACATGGAACACAGGAACAGCTTGTGGAAGAAATTCATCCACCTCCCCCACAACATTTCTTTTATTATAAATACAGGTATCACAACAATCCTGAACATATTTTTGATACTGTTAGTAGTCAGCACCAATACCGCTTTGAAAATTAACACAATTTGTGACAGTATTTGTTGTACCTGCTACTTAAGACAATTTCAACTGAAGCTCCTTTACTCAGCAAGATGGACAGAACACGCCATTCTGGGCTTCCTTCTTGAACTTTCCTCCAGAAACACACCTGCCTGCACAGCCATCTGACACTTCTCGCCACGCTCCCACCTGCAAACCTGAGTTCCCCTTGAGTACTCCAGGTTCATGCTTAAACGATGGTGCCTTAACAAGAAAGAAACTATGCTCAATTTTCCACTTGTTACCATTGCCTACTCTTTTTTGTCCTTCTTCAAGTTCTTCCAACAAGTGAAAATTACGAGGAACTTTAAAGCCTGTGGAGACCGCCATCTCCTGCAGCCTGACCTCCAAATGTATCTTACAGGAAGTATACATTTGTTTTCAGAATGACCAATCCTTTAGAACTTGCAGAAATAAGCAGTTTTAAATTTTTATCAATTCTAGTTTTGGAGCTAAAAATAACAGTTAAAATTTGCATGATTTTAATAGTGTCCTTTTGTTCCTGTCTCTCTGAAGTCCCTGAAAACCATTTTCTGGGTGTATGTCAATAATTTGACACCTCTTGAAATAATGAAGGGGGAAGGACCAAAGAAGACTGTTTTGGTCTGGCTTCTTCCTTATAGAAATGAATATTTCAATTACCTTCAGTAAAAATTGAAATGGGTTCCTTTGGGGGTCATATATTTTTAAAACAAGTGTTCAAATCTTACCGAATACAGCTACTCATTGGTTTAATCTGAGTATATGAACTGGATCACACTCCAGGGCCATTTTTTTTTTTTAAAGTCATTGAAAATACCAGTTTTTGAAACAGAAAGGAAACTAACATTTCTGGAGCAGCAAATAGGGAGTTAAAGACTGTGCCAGGTGATGTTGATGTTTTCAGGTAGGATCCCAATTTACAGAACTGAGGTTCAGAGAGCTTAACTTTCTGACTTGATCAGTGACTATTTGTTGAGCTCTTGCTATAAGTGATATGTACTATACTAAATGGCAGAAACACAGTGATAAATAAGACTAGGCCACACAGCCTGTGAGTGCAAAAGGTATGAGTAGAAGGTTTCAAAGTCTAGTGTCTTTTGATTCCACCTCTGAACACTTAGATGTGAAGGCCCAGGACACACAGAAGAATGTATGATTGGTCATAGAGAGGTTGATATTGGGGACATGCTAACATTGAGTGCTGACTTTTTGTCAGGCATTAGGCAAAAAGTTTGCTATGTTTTAATGCATATAGCACTCAAAACCGCCCTTTGAATTGGATATTAGTATTTCATTAATCCATGGAAAGTGGAGACACAGAGGGGCTCAGATTGTTGCTCGTGGTTGCTCAGACATTCAGGAATGGAAAATATGAGTCAAAGAGGGAGGGTCTATTTCCAGCAGGAAGGGTCAGAGAAAGCTTTTATAGAGGAGGAAAACATCTGCTCTGCCAAAAAGTGGCAAATAAATGGGACACACTTTATTCCTTCTTTCTGTGGTGATGGTCAACTCCACTGAATCAGTCCTGGCACCTTTTCCCATTATGCTGGGACATGGTTTCAGAAATCTCTCAACATAAACTCCAGGCAGCCACCACCAGCCAACTAGAGTCTGTACTTGAGAGAAACCATATTATCCACTCATAGCAAGCATTTCTTACTGTTTTTGATTGCCCAGCATCCATATCATCTGTCTGGTACTATTTGGATTTCTTTTGATGGAGTTAGGTTTTTGCATAGTGTAGTCTTGGTGAGAGAACAATTCCAGATACCAACAAATTTTTACAGAAGCCAAGAGGACAAGGCAGGATAAAAGTATTAATATATAACCTGAGCTTGGCCAACTGGAAGTTATTTTCTGGGACTTTAACTCAAGGGCAGGAAGGAATGGTGTGCTAAACAGACTTTGTTTGATTTAAGATGATGACTGTGGTTTTTGCTTCCTAATCCTCTGGGATTCTTTTGGTTCCTGTCCATTCTCAAGACCTGTCATTTCTGTAAGCATCAACAGTCCTCCAGCAAGTTGCCTTATGTTGAAGTCAACCAAATTTGGTTTCTGTTCCTTGCAAATATGGAATCCTGATTGATACACAATCCTGGATGGTTCATTGTCACTGCTGACCCTGGCTAACTCTGTAATATAATCACCTGAAATTAACAAAAACAAAACAAAGCTCTCTTCTTGAGTCAAATTCACACTGTGGATTTGAATTTTACACTCTTAAGATAGTTGCTGGGGCAATCTCAGCTTGGAGTTAACCTCTGCTTTCCAGCTTTTTCCATTTTCACGGTATTGTTTTTATGCCTTTACTTATGAACTCAGGCTTTGAAACTCACTGAGCTTATTAATTCACTCAGGTAGGCTGAGCTATCTTTTCCAAACCATCAACATTATCAAATAATTGACTCTTTCCCATGTGTCCCATTATTGGCTTCAGGATGCAAGTGCCTGACAGGAGCAAGTTGTCCCTTTGATTGGGAAGTTCCTCTGGACATCCTGGCCAGGAGGCTTCCATACTACTCTGCTTCAGTTATGGAGAACTGATTTTCCTCTTTCCTATGATTGCATGTCTGTCCCTCTACTTCAGGTTTATTCCTTCTCGTCTCATTTTTCCTCCCCTGGCTCTCAGTGTCCCAGGGACTCAGAGCATGGATGAGAAGCACTGGCATCACTTGGGAAAGGAAGAGTCTTGGGCCTCACCCCAGACCTACTCATTCAGGATCTACAGTTGAACAAAATCCCAGGTAACTTACATGCACATTGAATTGAGAAGCACTGCTCTAGAGGATGGAGAAGGCAATGGCACCCCACTCCAGTACTCTTGCCTGGAAAATCCCGTGGATGGAGGAGCCTGGTAGGCTGCAGTCCATGGGGTCGCTAAGAGTCGGACACGACTGAGCGACTTCACTTTCACTTTCATGCATTGGAGAAGGATATGGCAACCCACTCCAGTGTTCTTGCCTGGAGAATCCCAGGGACGGGGGAGCCGTCTATGGAGTCGCACAGAGTCGGACACAACTGAAGCGACTTAGCAGCAGCAGCAGCTCTAGACGAGCCCCTGAGTAACTTGGCAGGTATTCTAGACAATTTACGTTCCAACCAGTGTGTTCAAAGCTCTGCATTGACTATTCCAACCTTATGGATTAACTCTGGAGGCTGGAAGCTAAGAACTCGTATCTCCAGCCCCCTTTCCAGCTAATGTGGGGCCCATGCTTTAGTCTTCACCAAATCAGACATAAGCAGAGTGCGCTCTGCTGTTGCTTCTGCCTCCCCCTTACTATTTGGAACACCTCTGATGCTTAGAGCACCAGCCCTGTTGCTAAGAATGGGAGAGACCGAAGGAGCCTCTATTCTTTCCATCTGTGAGCTGCTGAGCCATCCCTGGTTACCTTCTAATATTCTTGGTGCCTGAAGTAAATACATCCCTGTTTGGGTTAACTAGAATCAGTGGGTTCCCAGACATGGCTAACTAAAACACTGGCTTCCCCAGGTTGTCTGATTAAGCACCAAAGTCCTTTGGAAACATGTTTAGATTTTGATTTAAATTTTAATTTTGGCTTTCAACCTTGAGGCTCTGAGCCATTTCCATGGAAACAGTGGAGTTTAGTGGTGAGAAGCAAACCTGTGGAGTTGTACACGCTCCCATTGCTCAGGAGGGCTTTGTGTTTGGGTTAATGCTCTGTTCTTGTAATCTTAAAGTTCTTAATTCTTGAAATGATGGAGGTGATTAAGGTGACAAACTGACACCAACCTGGTTCCAATTTATCTTATGAACTGAGTTGGGAGAGAATTAACTTAGTAGCAGAATTTAGACTTCTTACTATTTGGCTCAACATTACTTAAGTTATGGTTGCATTGTGGAAAGATTTTTAGTTTTATTTTAGTGCTTAACAATGTTTCAAAGGAGACCTTGCTTTCAAACCTTAGATAAAGTCACAGAAACGCTATGCATTTACCAGAACTTTGAGATTCAAGGAAGAACTTTATTCTGAGATTATTGCTGTTGAGGCCAAGTATGCTTAATATTAAACATAAATATATTACACATGCAAATACATAAATATTTTGGTAAATATATGTGAAAAATGAATATGAAATATTTACAACAGCTTCAAGGACTGGGAGTCAAATTCCCTCATCCATGACAAAGGAAGCAGAACTCTCTGAAGCCCCAGTGACAGTGCTGAGGAGCATCACACAGCTGCTAGAGAGGAGGATGTCACAGAGGACCGACGTCAGCCCAGCCACCATCCTGACACCTGACGACAGCAGGAAGGCCTGATGCCAGAAACAAAATCAGCATAGCAAGAATTCCCGTAGGTATTTGTAACTCTGCTGCCAAATTAATTTTATAGTATTGACAGCAGAAATTGAACAAAGGCTCATTTATAGACAAATCGGTCTTTATAGACCACTTTCCGATGTCCACACCTCTGAAATCCTCCATCGTGCATCTAGTGACAATTTCTAGATGGATATTATAGCGATTTGCTGGACTAATCAGGAACTTGGGTCTTGATGGACACGTTCATACCCACTGAAATACAGTATACATGATCTTCTTGTATTGGATTTTCAGAGCTGAGGCAATGCCAGGCTTTGCCAAAGTAACTCTTTCGAAAAATTTTTGAGTTAAGGAGTTACTCTAGAGAGGGAGGAGAGAACAATGAGATGAAAAGTAAAATTCAGGTATTCCATACTTTAATTTTTGAAAGGAAAGAAATTATTTTTGTCAAGTAGTCAAGCACTCTGGCTCTGAGCCAGGCTCTGTATGCTGGTGGTGGTGAGAAGTGCATCACCCAGAGACTCCCAGGTCTCCTGGCTCTGGGCAGCTGGGTGTGGGTGCCTGATGTGGAAGGGAGATGGACGATTCCCACAGACGGGTCAACAATGATTCTGGCTGAGGTGCTAAAGCAGATCTCTAAGGAAAGGAAGAAAAGATTCTTGTGTAGTGCAAAGGCCCTCCAGACTGGCTGGGGGTTTGACGTGTGTGTGTGAAGAAATAAGAGGATACAAAAGAGGAATTCCCTTCTCTCCTCGCCAGAGAAGGCAAGACGGCTATAGGAGTGGCGGACACAGATGCAGGGGCGGTGGGAAGGCTCATGGACCAGGGCTAGAGGGGACTGAGGCTGGTGCGCAGACCTGGGGAGATCCCTCCAAACTCTGGCAGGTGTGCTTGGAAGACGATGTGATCCAAGTAGGAAGAATTGGGGGTCAAACAGAAAAGGATGTTGCTCCAGAAGCCAAGTGGTAGAGGACAGACAAGAGCCAAACAGAAATCACTTAGCCTTGGACATGCAGGGGAAAGGTGGGCTTTTGGGGAACTGTCATCTGGTGACAAGGAGGGGACTTGAAGGTTTAGACCTTTGAACAAAGGGACATAGTGGTTGGGACTTAGCCACTTGTGTTCAGACTGTGGCCCAAATGTTTGTACAAATTAATTTACTTCTATATGTCTTATTATAATGTAGTTTGACTCACAAGAAATTGCAAAAATAGTACCAGAGTTTCCATGTGCCATTCAGCCAGTTTTCCTTATGAGGTCATCATAGGAATAAAAGTTCTTTTAAAAAAGATATTATCTTGCATAACCTTAGTACCTGTCTTAGTTCTTTCAGGCTGCTATAACAAAGGACCATAGACTGTGTGGCCCATAAACGACAGAAATTTATTTCTCCTAGCTCTGGAGGATGGAAGTCTGAGGTCAGGGTGCCAGCCTGGTCAAGTCTGGGTGAAGGCCCTCTGGCAGCCTTCAGCTGCTTAGTTAGCTTTCTTGATGTCTTCTCTTACTTATTCATCCATCCATCTGTTCATCTAGTGCTGCTAGAATAACTGTCCTATAACACTGCTTATATTAGGCTAGTCTTCTGCTCAAAAAGCTGTAAAAGCTTTCTGTTGTTTCAAGGACCAAGACTCCCAGTGCTGGGGCAGGTGATCTCTGAAAGGGTGCGTTTGATCTAAAGTGCAAATTCAGGCAAATAGTCTCTACAAGGACACACTCACCTTAACCGATAGCCCCTGGAAACTCGGGGCCATATTCAGCTCAGTATTTTGTATTCTTAATTTGGGTTCCACAACAAATAGACCTGAAGACAAGGATTGAGTGCTATTGAGTTAATGTGTGAGGTCTTCCCAGGAAGCACCAGTAGGAGCATGGGGAAATGAGGGGGGAAGGTAGGGAAGTCATTGCAGGGTTTGGTATTAAAACATTAAACTAAGGGAAATGTGAGCTTAATCCCAGTCTGGGGAATGGTGGTTGACAGTAGAGATTATGGATCTTAAAGGGTGAGATGGCTGGAGTCGTACCCACCAACTCATGTCAGCCAGTGATTGAAGTCTGCTCCTGTGTGGCTAGCCTGCTCCACAGTTTCAGCCTGGACATGGGCAGTGCAAGCTTCAGCAGCTGGAGAAAGCCCCCTGGCAAAACGCTGCAGGATTCGCAGCTGGAAGCTGAGCCTGTGTGCATGTGGGCAGGGCACCAAGGGCAGTTACTGCATATAAGTTCCTTTATCCCTCACGCACTGGGGAAGACTCTGGGAATTCAAAGATGTCTGTGATCATTTCTTTGTCTTTGGGGCACTCATACCCCGGACAGAAAATGGCAACAGAGTGTGGCCATGGCTGGAGTTGGTGTATACACTGTAAGAAAACAAAGGAAAGTAAAATCAACTCTGCTTGGGATCATTAAGGACCATCTCAGAAAGGAAGAGACGTATGCACTGGTTCTTTTTTTTTTTTAATATTTATTTTAAAATTTATTTCATTTGGCTGTGCAAAGTCTTAGTTGTGGCTTGTGAAATATTTAGTTGTGGCATGTGGAATTTAGTTCCCTGACCAGGAATCGAACCTGGGCCCCCTGCATTAGGAGTGTGGAGTCTTAGCCACTGGACCACCAGGGAAGTCTGTGCACTGGTTCTTAATGAGATCAAGGTAAGCAAGATTTTGCCAGGATGCCAGAGGGGAGTGGTGGGGAAGGTGGGGGTGGGGAGGTAGGAAGAAGAGCATTCTAGGTGGAGGGAATAATAAATTACAAAGTAAGATGGAGAGTAATGACCTATTCTGGAAAGAATGGCTATTCTTTAATAATTAGAGCTTGAAAAGCATGGAGGGACAGAGTGTGATGGAAAGTAATGTTGAAAGATATGTTGGAACCAGATTGTAAAAGCCTTCTTTGCCATGCCTTTGGTAGTGCAACTTCAGAGTCACATTGGTTTTACAAACAGATTTCCAAGGAAAGTTTTAAGGAATTCCAATTTGCAGTGACTGGCAAGAGTGATTTCCTTTTATAAAAAAGCTATGACTATACATTAAACTTAAAAATATTATGAAACTGAGATTCTATATTTAGGCTTAAATAGGGAAACATATATTTTTTTTCCATAAAATTTTATTATTTAGAGTAGAATTTCTACCTGTGTCTTGCCTAAGTGAAGAGTAGGAATTTCTTTCTGTCCTAGTTACTATGATATATTTGGTAGCATTGCCTTTATTAAGTTTTTTTTAGACTTTTGTTTATTTATTTTCATTTGTGTATTTACTTTGCTAGGTCTTCATTGCTGTGGGTTTTCTCTGGTTGTAGCGAGTGGGGGCTACTCTCTAGTTGTGGTGGGTGGGCTCCTCATTGCGGTGCCTTCTTTCGTTGTGGAGCACAGGTTCCAGGGCGTATGGGCTTCAGTTGCAGCTTGTGGGCTTAGTTGTCCTGTGGGCTGTGGAATCCTCCTGGACCAGGGACCAAACCCGTGTCCCCTGCACTAGCAGGCGGATTCTTAACCACTGGACCACCAGGGAAGTCCTGGTACCATTGCCTTTAAAATACTGTGTCTCAAACTCCAGTTAGGATAATTTCCATGTGTGGATGTTAGCACTGATCTTTCAAATTCCTTAATCATATTAGTTTACAATACCAAAGATTGGGCTTCTCTGATGGCTCAGATGGTATAGAATCTGCCTGTGATGCAGTATACGCAGGTTCGATCCCTGGGTCAGGAAGATGCCCTGGAGTAGGAAATGGCAACGCACTCCAGTATTCTTCCCTGGGAAATCCCATGGACAGAGGAGCCTGGCGGGCTACAGTCCATGGGGTCGCACAGAGAGAAGACTTAGTGACTAAACAATAACAATACCAAAGGTCATCAGTTATTCTGCTGAGATCCAGATAAATTGCCTCTGGTGGCAGTGCTAGCATCTATTATCCTTTCCTACCAATATAAAAAGCAATGTGATTTTTTTTTAAAGATTTATCCCTTAGATGTAACTGTCGATAGCCACTTCATTTGCTACACTCTTCAACTTACATTCACCTCATTCTTTAGTAAAAGTGAACAGAAGTGCTGTGCAATGTATAGAAAGGCAGCCACAAAGAAGCCTCATGAGGTTTCATCCACTTTAA
Organism: Odocoileus virginianus; assembly: GCF_023699985.2. Taxonomy (NCBI): domain Eukaryota; kingdom Metazoa; phylum Chordata; class Mammalia; order Artiodactyla; family Cervidae; genus Odocoileus; species Odocoileus virginianus. The sequence goes on from NW_027224268.1 coordinate 334,182, forward strand.
GATCGTACTCAACACAGATAAGTCATCAGTAGTTGAGACTCCGCTGCCTGAGGAAGGACCACTTTGTTTTTCCAACTACTCACCCATTTATAATAGAATTGATTCCAGGTTCCATTTAGACTAATCTTTATATCAAATGCAATGGCTTGGATTATTCTGATCAATGTCAATAATGAGGCAATTACATTTTTATAAAAAAAAAAACAGGTGGTATTTTTGAACAATGTCTCCTCCGCTGCTGCTGCGGTACCTCTTAGTTGTGCTTATCGAGAGGAATATATTATGGCTTCAGGAAAGAGCTGCCAAAAACTGAGGCGGGATATTGCATTTCTTGGTTCTTTACTTAAGGAAACCAGCTATTTTCTTCTCTCCCTTTTCCCCAAGGGTGTCTTAGTTAGAAATAAATGTGATTCATTTTCAGTAGAAGAGGGGCTGGAAGATGGCCTTGGGTGTAACAACATCAAAGCATGCGATAAATAAAGAACACAAAGCCAGAGAAAAATACATTTAGGAGGCCATTTTGGACTTGATTGGTTAAAAACTGACAAGTCCTTCCCCTAATGCTTGGCTTTGAACCACGAGGGAAATATAATAAGCAAGAGGGAGAAAGTTACTTAGCCAAACCCAGAAGGGACTTTACAAAATTTGTGTGTTGGATAAAGGTCCTTCCCCAAATGCCTGAGATTTTGTTAGCACATTTGTTCCGCAACACATCTGGGAAAGCGTGACGCTGAGACGGGCCAGTCCTCTCAGCGGGGAAGTGCTTTCACAAGAGCATGCAGGCACCCAGTGTGCAAACAGGGCGAGACTGCCCCTGGTTTGGAAACGTTTAAGCCTGTGCCCCTTCACTGCTCTGATCCATGCAGAGATTATGAACGGGGTTTTGAAAGGCGGCTTTTTGCTCCCTGAATCCATTCTCCTCTCCCAGGTGGTAGAATCTACACCCCAAGATCCCCTTGCAATTAGGTGTATCCACGGGACCAAGTTCTCCTCAATGCCGTTTGAAAATGTGCAGCTTCCAACTCCTTTGCTGGGTCCTCTTGTGCCGGCCGTAATGCCAGACTTCCTGCAGCCTGGCTTTGACCAGGGAGATAAGAACTGTGCTCCGGGGGGTCTTGGAGTCACAGATGGAGGGACCCATGAGTCTTAAATGACTTCATTCCCAGGATCACGGGAGTCCTGGGATAATTAAAAGAGGGCAAGGGCCAATTCAATGGGAAGATTAGAAGAACCCTCACACAACCATTAGGCTGCATAGGACCCACATAACTGAATCCTGTCTCCAAGGTATGGGTCTTTTATGGAGGCCTGGTGAGTAGTCAAGAATCTTCCAAACCAGCCTAACAGTAAGCTTCTTCCACAGCTCATGACGGGACTGGAAGCACCCTGTAGGGACGTGTGTAACTCACCCAGTGCTGCAAACAGAGATTTGGCTCATCTCCCATCTTCTCTCAATGTGCTCTTGGCATCTCATGATCTCCAGCATATGAAGAATCTGGACTATTTTAGATATATTGGGCCTTGGGGTCTTCCACCATGTCCGTAATTTGTAGATAAGCAGGCAAATGCTCAGATGTACATAAATATTCAATTTTAACTTGTTAAGAAAAGGGAAAAAAGTTGATGGAAGTAACCACCAGGTAACTCTCTTTTCTAGAAGTACAGACTGAAGAGCAACAGCCGTGCTTGAGACAGGGTGGGGGACATGAACATGTGTCCTGGTTCTGGAACCCTGTGTTCTTCCAAAGCACAGGATACTCCTCTGATGCCATTGATGCTGCCACAGGCCAAATCTTCAGTTTTTTCATCTTGCTTGACCTTATGCAGATAGAGTAAAAGATGGGATCATAGCACTGTTTTGAGGTAAAAATTTTACAAGTGAAATTTTGATTGGAATTGCATTAAATCTAAATCATTTTTGGAAGAATTGACATCTTAATAACATTCTGTCATGACAACCAGGAGTATTGCACAATTTTATATATTTAACTCTGTCTTTAGATGTCTTAGTAAAAGTTTATAATTGGAGTTCTGCATATTAAATAAATGCAGTTTGTTTTTGTTGCTCTTGTGGGTGTGATCTGTTTTTCAAGCATTTATTCTACTTGGTTACTTTGGGGAAGGAAAACTATTTCTGTATAGTTACCTTGTGTGTAGCTACCTTACTGAACTTTCTTATCAATTTAAATAATTGTAAGTGGGTTTTATTTTTTATTATTTATATTTTTATTGAAGTATAGTTGATTTACAACATTATATTAATTTCTGCTATACAGCAAAGTGATTCAGTTATATATATATATATTCTTTTTTTCATATTCTTTTCCATTATGGTTTAGCATAGGATACTGAATATAGTTCTCTGTACTATACAGTAGGACCTTGTTGTTTATCCATTCCATATATGGTAGATTATATCTCCTGACTCCAACCTCCCACTCCACCCCCTTCCCCCTGGGCAGCCACCAGTTCTCTGTGTCCTTGAATCTGTTTCTATCTTTAGATGTTCTGTGAGAATCATGTAGATGTTCTGTGAGAATCGTGTTGATGTACGAATATCTGTGGGAGAAGGTGAGCTTCATGTCCTACTACTCCACCATATTGATCGCTCCTCTAAGTGGATTTTGTTTTGTACGTGTATTATTTTCTTAACATTCTTTTTGATTTCTTATTGTTAGTGTATAGAAACACAATTTATTTTTGAGTGTTGATTTAACTTTACTGAATTTGTTTATTAGTTCTAACAGTTCTTTTGGTAGAGTCTATAGACTTATATGTATTTAAGATCATGTCATTGCAAACAGAGACAATTTTACTTCTTCCTTTCCAATTTGGATGCCTTCTATTTCCTTTTCTCATCTAAGCGCTCTAGTTAGGACTTTTAAGTACTATGCTGAATAAAAGTGGAGAGTGGGCATCCTTGTCTTGTTCCTGATCTTAGAGGAAAAGTTTTCAGCTTTTCACCATTGAGTATGATGTTAACTGTGGGCTTATCATATATGACCCTTGTTATATTGAGATACATTCCTTCTATACCTAATTTATTGAGAATTTTTTATTATGAAAGTATGTTGAATTTTGTCAAATAATTTTTCTGCATCCATCGAGACAATCATAAGATTTTTTTCCCTTCATTTTGTTAATGTGGTATATCACATTCATTGATTTGCGTGTGTTTAACCATTCTTGCATCCCACGGATAAATCCCACTTGACTATGGTATATGATTCTTTGAAAGCACTGGTTGAATTTGGTTTGCTAATATTTTGTTGAGGATTTTTACATCTATGTTCATCAAAGATACTGGCCTGTAATTTTCTTGTAGTGTCACTTGAATCCTTATTAAAGACGAATTCTGGAGAAGTCAGTGAGAGTAGGAGGTGACGTGATGATGGAAGCAGAGATTGGGTGATGCATTTCAAAGATTCAGGAAGAGGCCAGAAGGCAAAGAATATTGATGTCCACTAGAAGGTTGGAGGAAGAGAAGGAATGGATTCTCCCTGGAGACTCCAGAAGGAACCAGCACTGCAGCACCTTTACATTAGCCCAGTGAAACTGACTTTGAGTTTCTTGCCTCCAGAGCAGTAGGAGAATAAGCTATTACATTTGTTACACCAGCAATAGAAAACTAATACACTTCCTTGCTCCCTACAGATTTGTATCTCTTAAAAAGTACTTGCAATCTCAACGTGTCCTTCTGGGGGAATCTAAACTGTAATACTCACCATCTTTGCTCTACTAGCCGTCCCCTTCTTACCACTCCGGCACTTACCGGACAGTTGCTGGCTGGAGTCTCTACCAGAAACTACTGAAATATTAAACCTGTTACCAACATGCAGCCATATTTATTGATTTAATTAAAGGTAATGCTTTCAGTACTCATGTCACTCGCTATGACAGTGTGACAGGAGAAATTTGTTTACGTGAAGTTAAGTCACTCTTGAAGGTTCAAAGTGATTTGGCATTCATTAATTTCATTTGATTAAAACTTTCATTTTCTTTGCAATGATTTTGAAGATTTTTAAGGTACTTACTCATCAAGTAAATATATTGTAGTAAGAAAGCAAAGTAAACATCTATTGTATTTGGAAATTACTTACAGAGATAGAATCAATTATATCTGGGTTGAGTGGAACGGGAATAGTAAGGGGTATAAGGGATTCCCTGGTGGCTTAGACGGTAAAGAATCTGCCTGCAATGTGGGAGACCTGGGTTTGATCCCTGGGTTGGGAAGATCCCCTGGAGGAGGGCATGGCGACCCACTGCAGTATTCTTGCCTGGAGAATCCCCATGGACAGAGGAGCCTGGAGGCTATAGTCCATGGAGTCACAGAGAGCCAGACACGATGGAGTGCCTCAGCACAAGGGGTGTAAAGTAGCAATATTGTTGGATGGACTGAAGAGAGCTAGATGGCTAGAACCCAATTCTAAAGCAAATTATAAAACTGACTCTCCAGGGGCGCTGGTGTTCCTGCCACAATCTGAAAGGTGCTTTTTGAGTGGGCCACTACCACTGAAGTGCTGCCAGGGGAGCCCCTTCTGCTCAGTCAGGAAACTACAGCCTCAGCTGCTGGCATTGGAACCAGGCCATCTCAGTTATGCTCTGCATCCACAGAATGAAATTCTCGCACCTGGCCTCTATTGCCACATAACTTGGTTCCAAATCTGAGCATTGGATGTGTGCATCTGTTATGCAGAATCTAAATCTCATCCACAATTTTAGTTCTAAGGGATCTGAAAAACAGACCTTGCAGCTTTCAAGTCTCTGTGAGCCAGGAAGGCCCAGAAGGGAGTTGGAGCAGAATTGAGCAAGCCAGTCCACAAAACCTAGTGCCACCATGTGTTTGCAACAATATTGGAACCATAAAACAGAAAAAAAATGTTCTGCTTAATGTTCCTTGGAATGAAAAACTCTATTAGGTACAGCAGCCCATTCCTGTTAATTGTGATTAATACTCTTATTACTATACTTTTTTTTTCTGTAGCAACATTGGTTCTTTGCTTGTGCCAGTATTTTGGGAAGCTTTAGTGAGCCCATTTTTAAAAGCTGCTGCAGGTCACAGACTGCAAGTCTCCTCTTTTAGCTTTCCATGTGTCAGCCAGTGTTTGAGAGCCTAGGGCATTGGGTAATAGTTATTGGCTGATGATCTTGAGCCTTCATTCCATAACCAAAGGGGAAAGTTCTTGAATTAATGTAGAAATTATTTGTTGAATTAGATCCTAGGGCTATAACATTTTGAATTCTGCCCAACCATAGTAATTTTTCTGGACTACTGCCATGCTATGATGTTTTCAGCATCCAGAATCCATGTTCAGAGGGAAGGAGAAAAAAAATGTTTGCTTTGCAGAGACATGTGCATGAAGTCCTATTTGAATGAAGCTGAGGAACTTTGGGGGTGGTCACAATTTTTCCTTCTTTCTCATTTCATAGTGTTTAATTTGCTAAGAGTTCTAGTTCAGTCGGATGCCGTAATGGGGGAAGAAGCCACACCAACTGCTCTTCAATTGACAGTTGTTTTGCCTTTGCTCCTCATGGAAAACACTGGAAGCCATTTGATAAATTTAGCTTTGAGAAAATAGCATTTTAAAGGCAGATGATGGTTAGCTTTTAGAATTTTACTCCTGGATTTTCATGCATGGATCTTCAAAGATTTTTGGATTGCAATGAGAAACTAAAACACTACTTTAGGAAGATGGCTTATCCATCCAATAGTTGTGAAAATAAGTGCTCAAATATGAATTGTGAAACTGAGCTCTTAGAAAGAGCTATAAGAGCAAGATGTTTCTTTTCAGAGAGCATCATCAAAGTTTGTGTATCACAGTAATTTGAATAATGATAAGGAATCTTGGCCAACCAGCAGCAAAATATAAAATGCAAACACCTGAGAAGTTGGCAGCAGTGAGTTGGAAGGCTACCCCATGGGGTCACAGGTGTGCAAAGTAAATGCTAGGCGATCCGGCAGGAGCAGTTCTTGCAGGTAGTAGGACTAGAGGCTGCAACACAAGAGACTGAGGTTTTCTCTATTTGCTCCCCAAACAGATGACCAGGAAACTAGCCATTAATTTATGCATGTACTGCATATTGTACACATCTCTCTAGAAATATTTTTTATTTTTATCAAACAAATCCAACACTGGGCTTTCTTTTATTTTTAATTGGAGGATAACTGCTTAATAATATTCTCTTATTTTCTGCCATACATAACATGAATAAGCTACAGGTATAAATATGTCCCTTCCCTGTTGAACCTCCCTCCCACTTACCACCTGATCTCTCCCCTCTAGGTTTTCACAGAAAACTGGATTTGGGTTTCTTGCATCATACAGCAAATTCCCATTGACTGTCTGTTTTACATATGGTAATGTGTATGTTTCAACATTACTCTTTTAATTCATCCTTCCTTGTCTTTCCCCCACTGTGTCCCCCAGTCTGTTCTCTATGTGTGCATCTCCACTGCTGCTGCTGCTGCTAAGTCACTTCAGTCGTGTCCGACTCTGTGCGACCCCATAGACGGCAGCCCACCAGGCTCCCCTGTCCCTGGGATTCTCCAGGCAAGAATACTGGAGTGGGTTGCCATTTCCTTCCCCATGCGTCTCCACTGCTGCCCTGCAAATAGGTTCATCAGTACCATCTTTTTAGATTTCATATATATGTGCTAATATATGATCTTTGTTTTTTCTTTCTGACTTACTTCACTCTGTATGATTGGCTTGGGCCTTCATTTTTTAAAAAAAATATTGTAGTTGTTTATAATGTTGTGTTAGTTTCTGGTGAACAGCAAAGTGATTAAGTTATATACTTAATTAAGTTATAATTTCCATTATGGTTTATTACAGGATACTGAATACAGTTCCCTGTCTCATACACTAGGACCTTGTTGTTTATTTTATATACAGTAGTGTGTATCCATTAATGCCAAACTCCTAATCTACCCACAAACTTCCTAAGTTATGGTTACCAAAGGGGAGGGTCCCAACTCTTTTCCTCTTGGTAACCATAACTTTGTTTTCTCTGTGAGTCTGTTTTGTAGATAAGTTCATTTGTGTCATATTTTAGATTCCACATATAAGTGATATCATATAGCATTTGTCTTTCTCTGATTTACTTCACTTAGTATAATAATCTCTAGGTCCATCCATGTTGCTGCAGATGGCATTATTATTATTTTTTAATGGCTGAGTAGCATTCCATGTTATGTATGTACCACATCTTTCTGTCAATAGACATTTAAGTTGCTTCCATGTCTTGGCTCTTGTAAATAGTGCTGCTATGAACATTGAGGTGCATGTGTCTTTTTGAATGGACATATGCCCAAGATTGGGATTGTTAGATCATATGGCAACTCTATTTTAGTTTTTTAAGGAATATCCATAGTTTTCCACACTAGCTGCACCAATTTATATTCCCACAGTGTAGGAGGGTTCCCTTTTTCCTCACACTCTCTCCAGCATTTGTTATTTGTAGACTTTTTAATGATAGCCATTCTGACTGGTGTGAGGTGGTACCTCATTGTAGTTTTTATTTGCATTTCTCTAATAATGCTGAGCATCTTTTCATGTGCCTATTGATTTATCTATATATCTTCTTTGGAAAAAAGTCTCTTTAGAACTTCTGTCCATTAAAAAAGAAAGAATTCTGTTTTTGGCTGCACTAGGTCTTCACTGCTGTGCATGGGCTTTCTCTAGTTGCAGCAACTGGGCGCTACTCTTCATTGTGGTTCACGCTTCTCATTATGGTGGCTTCTCTTGTTGCAGAGCGCAGGCTCTAGATGTGCAGGCTTCAGTATTTTCTTTGGCAATTCTGGATCTTTTATGGTTCCATATAAATTTTAGGATTATTCTAGTTCTGTGAAAACTGTCATGGGTAATTTGATAGGGATCTCATTAAATCTGTAGATTGCTTTGGGTAGTATGGTCATTTTAAGTTTTCTTCCAGTCCAGAAGCATGGGATATCTTCTCATCTTAAGTTCCCTTTATCAATGATTTATAGTCATATTGTTTTGTTTTGTTTTTGGTTTTTTGGCTCTATCACACAGCTTGTAGGATTTCAATTCTCTAACCAGGGATTGAAGCCGTTAAGGGGACCCTGATGTGAGAACCACAGCTAGTCTAGGGTTTAGAGACATTAGAGAGACAGTAGGCTGTGGTCATCTCAGTTCAAACTTTTAATGAAATTGTGTTTCTTGGAAGACCCAGAGGGATCGGGTGGAGAGGGAGGTGGGAGGGGGGACCAGGATGGGGAATACATGTAAATCCATGGCTAATTCATTTCAATGTATGACAAAAACCACTGCAATGATGTAAAGTAATTAGCCTCCAACTAATAAAAATAAATGGAAAAGAAAAAAAAAAAAGAAATTGTGTTTCTTTCCATTTCAGAGAGTAAGCTGTATAGTTCATTTAGACTGGAAGACAATGCTCCTGGAACTACATGTTGCTGAGATCATCCTCAGTAGAGCTGGGAAAATTCCTTTCAGGTGATTAACCACAATGTAGGACTAGGAGGAAATGATCTCTTGCTCATTTATACTTGTGTGTTATCTGACAATTATTTTTTAATTTATGTATTTTTGAAAAAATTTTTAAAAATTAAGAAATTACAGATTACGTGACAAATACCAGCCAGTTTGAATCAGCAGACACATTTTGCATATTTTTTCCTAATGTTACTTTGTACCACATGAAATTGAAATGTTGTTATCTTTGTCCCAAACCTTCTCGTTCCTCTGTCTTTACTTCTCTTCTTCCCCAGAAGCAACCTCCACCATGAATTTGGCAATGGGCTTCCCTGGTGGCTCAGATGGTAAAGAATCTGCCTGGCAATGCAGGAGACCCAGGTTCGATCCCTGGGTCAGGAAGATCCCCTGGAGAAGGGAATGGCAACCCACTCCAGTATTCTTGCCTGGAAAATCCCATGGACAGAGGAGCCTGGAGGGCTACAGTCCATGGTGTCACAAAGAGTTGGACACAACCACTTTTTACTCTGTGTTTATACTTTCATTATGTACAAATGTGTTCACAAATGATATTAGTACTGTTTTTTGGTAGTTTTTCCTCTACATTGACAGAGATGGTGTTATATGAAGCACATGATATAAACTTGCTTTTTTCACTCAATTTTATGATTTTTGTCTTAATAAGGCATATCTAATTGATAAACTAATTCTCGTTTCTTTTTCTTTCCTATGCTTTATAGACTTTGCTTCACTACCTTGATGACAGACAAGGGAACGGATGAGGGGGTAGTGTTCGAAAACTAATGTTATTTACTTGCTAAAGGTGATAAAAAGTTACCTCTTGAAACAAAAGATGGTCTGCTTCGAGTGGGGAAGATGGCTAGTCTAACCTAGAAGAAACGAACTGATCACTTGGTGCTGATTTAACATCAGGGTGTTTGCACTCATGTTACAGGGATGATCTCTAAGGCAGCGGAGCTCAAGCGCACTGTAGCCATTAGGGACTTGGTGGCTCTTTCCTCTTCTGATTGTCATCCCTAGGAGGCCTGGATTTGTGCATGCTGTTTCCCAGTTTGAACCTAAACTGGGGGGAATGCGAGAGAGGTGTTTGCTGGTGCAGGAAGTCCAGAGCCAATCCCACTGTCATCACATTCTCCTGCCCTGCATCAGGTGACCACGAAATTAAAATTTGGTTTTTTCCTTCAGTTTAAGGATGGATAGGTTTTCACTGGGACTAAATTATAGTATCTGCTTATGGAAAGGTATTATGGGTTGACTTGTGTTTCCCTCTGGGATATGTTTAAGTCCTAACTACCCAGTGCCTCAGAATGTGATGTTATTTGGAAGTAGGTCACCACAGATGAAGTAGTTAGGTAGAGATGAGATCATAATGGAGTAGGATGGGCCCTTAACCCAGTGTGTCTGGTGTCCTTACAAGAAGAAGAGACAAGAGACACACAGGGAGAGCTTCATGAGCTAAAAGGCAGAGAGTGAAGTGATGGATCTATAAACCCAGGGGTGTGGAGGGTTGCTGGCAACCACCAGAGGCTAGAAGAGGCAAGGAAGGATTCATTCCTAGAGCCCTCAGAGGGGGCATGACCCTGCTGATATCATGATTTTGGAATTCTAGGTTCCAGAATGTTTGTGGTACTGTTACAGAAGCCCTAGGAGACGAATACAAATGAAAATGAAGAATAAGTTTAGCTCAACTCAATATGTTAAAGAGAGCACCCATAACATGTAAGTAAACTGATTATTCTGGAAATATTAAGGGATTAGTAGTCTAGTTAACTGAATTTTCTGGTTTGAGCATTAACCAGCTTACTCTGTAATTTCTACCAACAGTACTACATGTACATGTTTAAACATCTGGGTTGTGAGTTATAATGAAACTAAAAAACCCATATGGCCACCAAGTTCCCAATAGATCCTATAATGTTACCATGTTCTTTTAATAAAGACATTAAAGTACTGGGAAAAACTTGCAGATGAAAGACATATTTAACTGAACTAACCTCCAGGATTAAGAAGATAATGTGATATAATTGAAACTAAAGTTATATTGCCCTTAATTTTCCTCCTCCTTTAATATTTCATAAAACACTTTTAGATATTACAAATATATACTCATTATAAATCTAGTTATGGTTATTAGTCCAGTACTATAGAATAATTCAGTTTATTCCTTGCATTTCTTCTTCCTCTTGCACCACTTCCACTGTGGCCACCGGCACTGACATCAGCTGCCTCCCTGTCCACGACCTCCTCCTCCGAAACTGCCTCTAGCACCACCGACTTCAATGCCGCCACCACCCTCACGTCATGCTTTAGGCAGACTTTGTGTTGCTGGGTTGGCCAAGAGTCCTCAAGCATTTCCCCAAAACAGAGTCTACATATGCAGCAAGGTAGGGGACATAAAAGTTTACATGCAGATCCTTAATATAAGGCAAAACATGAAATGGGAGATTCTTAAGATGCAAAAATAAAGTATGGTATTAGTCCAGATCCAGATGACTACTTTTAGCCACGGATGTCTTCAGCCATCATGATGAGTTTGGGGTAGATCTTCTATTAGGTAAGTCATTAACTACCCAATTCATTAAAAAACACAGCAGTCACACAGTCATTTTGAGTGATCTCTATTGACCAGGTTTTAGAACTTTTACATGAAGAGACAGCGTCTTATTGCTTTGATTTTTCCATTTTGTGTAGGATAGGCATGGATGATAGAGAATAAGTATTTGATGATTTAATTCCTATTGTGATTCTGACAGTTGAAGCTACAAACAATTTTGAGTTTGAAAGTATGCATGTGTACTTATTTTTGTTATTTTCTTTGAAACGGTAATACAAATTTGGCCAGATCTACCAAACTTAGAGGTTTATTTATTTATGTACATATGTATGTATGTATGTATTTATATTGAAGTATAGTTGCTGTACAACATTATATAAGTAATAGGTGTATAACATGGTGATTCATGGTTTTTAAAGGTTACACTTCATTTAGTTAATATAAAGTATTGGCCGTATTTCTTGTGTTGTAGCATACATGCTTGTAGCTTATTTTATACATAATAGTTGGTACCAGATGTGTTTATTCTTTGCCCCAGTAATTCCACCTCTTAACATCGCTACTACAGATACACATGTACATGGAAGAAAGGCCATGTGGAGAAGGTTGCTCATACACTAGAGTCCAACAGTAGGGTACTAGGTTGTGAGAAAGGCCTGTTTTACTGGAATACAGCCACATGCAATCATTACATATGGGTTAAAGGCTGATTTTGTGCTACAGAGAGGAGCTGAGTGGTTATGACAGAGACTACATGGCCCATAAAACCTAAAGTAATTACTATCTGGCCCCTGGGGGGTAAAAAGGCTTATGAACCTCAGCTGTAAGTGATTCAATTAAAAAAAAAATCAAACATATGCTTGTATAGTACACTCAGATACAAGCACAAAACAGTTAAAGTACAAAATAGTTAAAAAATAAAACCCAAACCATGAGGTTCATTCCTAAGAATGCATAGGAGGGATGGTGTTCTTTTTCAGTCTGACAGTATTTCCCCTCAAGAGGAAAAGTGGGAAGCAAGATTGCTTCATTTTTAATTTACCTGACAAATATTCGTTGGGTGTATACTCAGGGGAAGGTACTCCAGGGACTCCAGGATGCAGAGACGAAGAAAGCATGATCCTTCTTGGGGGCAAGGGAGTCAGACATGTTAAACAATTACGATACAAAATGATGAGTGCTGTAAGAAAGAGAAGGAAAAAGTGGTGTGGGAGCATCAGCAGTCACACAAAATGTGTGAATCTACCCAAGGCCTTTAAAAAAAATCATGAGAGGTTATTTACAAAAGGGTGTCAAGGTGAAATAAAAATTGCCAGTGAGACATGTTTTACTCTTTCTGAGCAAAGGAGGGTAGTGAAAGAACACTTGTCTAATTTAAAACCTAAACAAATGGAGAGGTGAGAACCACGGGCTTCCCTTCCCCTGTGCGGAGTTTTAATTTTCACTTTAGATTAGTTCACATGGCTTGTTTTGGACACTGTTCTAACCAAGGTTTCCTTAGTATTGCTCAGATATGAAACAAATGGCAAAGATATAGGACAGTTCATCCATAAAGTAGAAAGTTCCAGATCACACCGTTTCCTAGATGGCCTCCATCTGCTCTGGCAGACCAACTCTCCACCCTTTCTACTCTCCTTTCAGGACTCAAAGGCTGACCTGCATGGATTCCATGAATACACTTTCTGGCCTCTGGCTTCCACTTGGGTTCAGCCAATGAGAAGACCTGGCTGATCGCATGAAGGGGAAGGAGTGCAGTTCCAGGTATTTGTCTCCCCACTTCGTCCTGTAGGATCGTGATATGCCGCATCCCTCTGCTGAAGGAAAGACGGGGCAGAGGGTACTTCATTGTTTCTGGTGATTTCCCTATTGCCTCCCACACATTTGTCAGCAATTTCTTTATAAAAGTCTCTTCACATTAGCCTAGCTGACTGCTATGCCAGGGATTTGAGTGATGCAGTATATTCCTGTAAGGTTGTTTCACAAATCAAAAATTTTATTCTGTTCCATGGCACTAATTTCCACAACCTTGTCTTCTAGCACACTCACACTCAGAACATCTGAGGCAGATGTTCTTTTGCCTCATTTATCCTGCTGTTGATTCCTTCTAGTGTTTTTCATTTCAGTTGTCATATTCTTCAACTCTGGTTGTTCTATATTTCTGATTCTTTGTTAGAAACTTGTAACTTCCCACTCTCTGCATCCATTCTTTTTCTGAGTTCTTGAATCATTTTTACGATCATTACTCTGAACTCTTTCTCAAAGTGGAGATGTTCTTCCCGGGTTTTATTTTGTTCCTTCACCTGGAATATGTTCCCTTACCATCTCATTTTGTTTAAATTTCTATATTTTTACATATGTGGCAGGTGACATTTCTCGACTTTGGTGATGTGGCCTTCTATAGGGGATGTTCTGTGTGACCCCTCTTGTAGCCCAAGGGCCAGGGACCAGCTGGTCCAGGGTAGGTTCTGACCTGTGTTTGCAGACTCAGTTCCACAGGTTCCATGATTGCTCTTTACTTGTTTCTGGTGTCTGCCTCCTGGTCAATGAGGCTGGGTCTCAGCTCTCTGTGGGCAGGGCCATGTCAAGAGGTGGCTGTGGGCTCAGGAAGTCTTTAGGCAGCTTCTCTGTTGACTGGTGGGGCTGTGTTCTGACCCTGTGGTGGTTTGGCCTGAGGCATCCCAGTATAGGAGCCTACGGGCTGTTGGGTGGGGCCATCAGTGCTAATGAGCCAAGAAAGAGGTCCACCTGTAGCAGGAGTTCATATAGATAAACACTCACCCAGGATCTCCGCCACCAGCGTCCATGTCTCCAGGGAAGCCACAGCCACCACCCCCCTCCCTAGGAAACCCCATGAGACCAGCAAATAGGTCTAGCCCAGGCTCCTTTGAAGTCACTGCTTTTGCCCTCTGTCCCAGTGAGTGTGAGACCTTGAATGCGCCCTCTAGGAGTGGAGTCTGTTTCCCCCAGTCATGTGCAGTTCGTGCACTTAAGCCCTGCTGGCCTTCAAAGCCAAGTGCTCTGGGGGCTTCTCCTCCCAAGGCTGGCCCCCCAGGCTGGGAACCTGACATGGGGCTCAGAACTCTTACTGCTGTGGAAGAACATACTTAACATAATTATTCTCCAGTTTGTGGGTCACCCACCTGGGGTATGGGATTTGATTATATTGCAAGTGTGCCCCTCCTGCCATCTCATTGTAGTTTCTTCTTTATATCTTGGGATATAGAATATATTTTTTGCAATGTTCCAGTCTTTTTTACTCATAGCTGTTCAACAGTTCCTTGTAATTTTGGTGTGCTCATGAGAAGAGGTGAGTTCACAGTCCTTCTAGTCTGCCATCTTGTCTCCAATTCAGTTTTGTGAGTCAGAAATCCAGATATGGCTTAGCAGAAGGCCTCTGATTCAGACTCATTCACCAGGTTGCAGTGTTCAGTACAGTTCAGCTCAGTCATATCCAACTCTTTGTGACCCCATGGACTACAGCACACCAGGTTTCCCTGTCCATCACCAACTCCCGGAGCTTACTCAAACTCATGTCCATCGAGTCAGTGATGCCATCCAACCATCTCATCCTCTGTCGTCCCCTTCTCCTCCTGCCTTCAGTCTTTCCCAGCATCAGGGTCTTTTCCAATGAGTCAGTTCTTTGCATCAGATGGCCAAAGTATTGGAGTTTCAGCTTCAGCATCAGTCCTTCCAGAACATTCAGTACTGATTTCCTTTTAGGATTGATTGGTTGGATCTCCTTGCAGTCCAAAAGACTCTCAAGAGTCTTTTCCAACACCACAGCTCAAAAGCATCAATTCTTCAGCACTCAGCTTTCTTTATAGTCCAACTCTCACATCCATACATGACTACTGGAAAAACCATAGCCTTGACTAGATGGACCTTTGTTGGCAAAGTAATGTCTCTGCTTTTTATATGCTGTCTAGGTTGGTCATTGCTTTTCTTCCAAGGAGCAAGTGTCTTTTAATTTCATGGCTGCAGTCACCATCTGCAGTGATTTTGGAGCCCCAAAGTCTGTCACTGTATCCATTCTTTCCCCAGTGGTGGGACCAGATGCCATGATCTTAGTTTTCTGAATGTTGAGCTTGAAGCCAACTTTTTCACTCTCCTCTTTCACTTTCATCAAGAGGCTCTTTAGTTCTTCTTCACTTTCTGCCATAAGGGTGGTGTCATCTGCATATCTGAGGTTATTGATATTTCTCCTGGCAGTCTTGATTCCAGCTTGTGCTTCATCTAGCCCAGCATTTCTCATGATGTACTCTGCATATAAGTTAAATAAGCAGGGTGACAATATATAGCCTTGATGTACTCCTTTCCAATTTGGAACCAGTCTGTTGTTCCATGTCCAGTTCTAATTGTTGCTTCTTGACCTGCATACAGATTTCTCAAGATGGTCTGGTATTCCCATCTCTTGAAGAATTTTCCACAGTTTGTTGTGATTCACACAGTCAAAGGCTTTGGCATAGTCAATAAAGCAGAAGTAGATGTTTTTCTGGAACTCTCTTGCTTTTTGATGATCCAATGGATGTTGGCAATTTGATCTCTGGTTCCTCTGCCTTTTCTAAATCCAGCTTGAACATCTGGAAGTTTACATACTGTTGAAGCCTGGCTTGGAGAATTTTGAGGATTACTTTGCTAGTGTGTGAGATGAGTGCAATTGTGTGGTAGTTTGAGCATTCTTTGGCATTGCCTTTATTTGGGATTGGAATGAAAACAGACCTTTTCCAGTCCTGTGGCCATTGCATCACTATAAACAGAGCTAGTGGAGGTGATGGAATTCTAGTTGAGCTATTTCAAATCCTAAAAGATGATGCTGTGAAAGTGGTGCACTCAATATGCCAGCAAATTTGGAAAACTCAGCAGTGGCCACAGGTTGCAGTATAGTTGTCTGCTAAGGCTGCTGTCATCTTGAAGCTCAAATGAGGAAGACAGAGTGGTAGAATTCACTGTCGCAGAACAGAAGGAAGAAAAAAGAATGAAAAGAAATGAGGACAGTCTCTGGGACAACATAAAATTTACCAACATTTGCATTACAGGGTTCCCAGAAGGATAAGAGAGAGAACCAGGAGGATAAGAGAAAGAAAAAGCCTGGAAGATATCTGAAGAGATACTTACTACTGAAAAACTCCCTAGCATGGGAAAGGAGAAAGCCCCCCAAGTCCAGGGAACTCAGAGACTCACATACATGATTCACTCTTCTCCACAGTTTCTGACTTATGGTGCTCCTCCAAACTCAGGACCCCACACTGCTCTCCACGTCAGTACCTCTTCCTTCTTTCTGACTTACTGTCATCCTCCTCACGCAGGAACTGCACTTCACACCAAGTGACTATCTCCACATAGTTTTTGTCTTACAGTGCTTCTCCTCATCAGGAACCCACACCTTCTCCAAGTATCTATGCCAAGGTTCTGACCTATGCACTCGTCCTCACTCAGGACCCTACACTGTGCCCCAAATGAGTATGTCTGCATCATTTCTGACATGCTGCGCTCTTCTGTACTACACCCAATTCCTCTCCAAATGAGTATCTCTGCCTACATGCTGATTTACTGCATTCCCCCCCACTCAAGACCTCCACTCGTCTCCAAGTGAGAATCTCTGCCCAGTTTTGGACCAATCAACTCCTCATCACCCACAACACCCGAACTGGCCATTGAGAACCTCTTGCTAATTTCTGGCTTACTGCCCATCTTCTCAATCAGGAAACCCCCTTCTGTTTAACTTTGCATCACTGATTATTTTCTGACTTACTGGGTTCCTCCTTATTTAGGACCTCCTCTCTTTTCCAAGTGAGTATCACTGCCCAATTTCTGATATATGGCCAGATCCTCTTTCACATGGCCCACTCCTTTCCATGTAAGATCCTCTTCCTAGTTTCTTACTTCCATCCCTTCTCAATCAAGAACTACACACATATAGAATTTAGTATTTCTGCCTAATTTCTGAATTACTATTCTTCTGGTAACTCAGGATTATCATTCTATCCACCTGAGGGTCTCTTCCCAGATTTGAACTTTGGGCTCCTCCTCACTCAGGGCCCTTTACATCTCTCCAATGAGTATCACTGCACAGTGTCTAACTGACTGTGCTACTACTCATTCAAGACCTCTACTTGCTTCCAAGTGAGGATGTCTGGCCATGTTCTGACCTATGTGCTCCTCTTCACTCAACACCTTCCAGTCCTCTCCATGTTAGTGTCTAAACCTAGCTTCTAATTTAGTGCGCTACTACTCACACAGGACCTACACTTTTCTCCAAGTGAATATACCTGCCCAGTTGATCCTCTTTCACAACATGCACTCATTTCCAAGTGAGAACCTCCTCTTACTTTCTGACTTACTTCCCTCCATCTCAATCAGGAACTACTCACCTGTACAATTTTGTATCTCTGCATGGTTTCCGACTTACTGAGTTCCTGCTCACTCAGGATCGCCCCTTCTCTCCAAGTGAGTATCTCTTCCAGTTTTGACCTAACTTCTTCCTCACTCAGGACCCTTCACTCCTCTCCAGTGAGTATCTCTGCTTAGTTTCTAATTGACTGCCTGACTCCTGTCTCAGGACCAGCACTTCTTTCCAAGTCAATACCTCTGCCCAGTTTCTGTCGTATGTGCTCTTCCTCAGTGAGGACCTCCTCTCCAAGTGAGTATCCCTGCCCAGTTTCTCAACTATGCGCAACTCTTCCCTCAAGACCCTCCCGTCCTCTCCATGTTAGTATCCCTGCCTAGCTTCTAACTTATGTGCACTACTACTGACAAAGGATAACAACTGTTTTCCAGGTGAGTATATCTGCCCACTTTGTGACCTATGGCTTGATCCTTGTTCACAACACCCACTCCTTTCCTAGTGAGAACCTCTTCCTAGTTTCTGAGTTACTTCCGTACTTCTCAGTCAGGGACTACACACCGGTAGAATTTGAATTTCTACCTAAATTGAAACGTACTGTTCTTTTGCTTACTCAGGATCTCCATTCTCTCCTCTTCTCCTCTCCAAGTGAATGTCTGCCACCTCTGTGACCCTCTTCCCTCAGGACTTCCTCTCCTCTCCAAGTGAGTATCTCTGCCCAGTTCCTCACCAATGCGATCCTCCTCCCTCCAGAGTTTTTCTCCTCTCCAAGTGAGTATCTCTTCCCATGATCTCAACTATGCCCTCCTCCTCACTCAAAACTTCCCAGTCCTCTCCCTCTTAGTATCTGTACCTAGCTTCTAACTTAATGCACTACTACACACATAGGATCTACACTTTTGTCCAAGTGAGCATCTCTGCCCAGATTCTGACCTATGGCCTGACCATCATTCACAACATTCAGTCCTTTCCAAGTGAGCACCTCTTCCTAGTTTCTGACTGACTTCCCGCCTTCTCAGTCAGGATCTACACACCTGTAGAATTTGGTATTTCTGCCTGGTTTCTGAATTACTGTGCTCCTGCTCACTCAGGCTCTCCACTTCTCTCCAAGTGAGTAGCTCATCGAGTTTTGAATTCTATGTCCTCCTCACTCAGGACTCTGCACTCCTCCGCATGTTAGTTCTCTGCTTAGTTTGTAACTGACTTTGCTACTGCTATCTCAGGACCACCACTT
Source organism: Odocoileus virginianus (assembly GCF_023699985.2). NCBI lineage: Eukaryota > Metazoa > Chordata > Mammalia > Artiodactyla > Cervidae > Odocoileus > Odocoileus virginianus. The sequence continues at coordinate 352,790 of NW_027224268.1, forward strand.
CTTTCCAAGTGAGTATCTCTGTCCATGTTCTGACCTATATACTCCTCCTCACTCAGGACTCTCCAGTCCTCTCCATGTAAATCTCTGCCTAGTTTCTAACCTAGTGTGCTACTACTCACACACGACCTTCACTTTTCTTCAAATGAGTATCTCTGACCTCTTTCTGTCCTATGTCCTGTTCCTCATTCATAACACCCACTGTTTTCCATTTGAGAACTCTTCCTAGTTTCTTACTTGCTATATTCCTTCTCAATTTTGTATAATTTTGTACCTTTCCTAGTTTTCGACTTACTGTGCTCCTGCCCTCTCAGGCTCTTCACTTCTTTCCAAGTCAGTGTGTGTTCCCAGTTTTAACTATGCTGCCCTCCTCACTCAGGACCTCCACTCCTCTCTGAGTTTGTATTTTTGACTTGTTTCTGATCTTTTCACTCCTCCTCACTCAGAACCCTCCACTCCTCTCCAAGTGAGTATCCATACCCAGTATGTGACCTACGCGCTCATCACTAAGAATCCCTCACTCCTCTTCAAGTAAGTACATCTTGCTATTTCTGATTTACTGCTGTCCTTCTAAATCTGAAAGTCCACTCCTGTTGAATTTTGTATCTCTGCCTAGTTTCGACTTACTGTGCTCCCCGCCACTCAGGACCTCCACTTGTCTCCAAGTGAGTACCCCTCCCTAGTTTCTGACTGTCTTCCCTCCTCCTCACTCAAGTCCCTCCACTCCTCTCCACATGAATATCTCTGCCCAGTTTCTCAGCTGATCACTCCTCCTCATTCAGGACATCCACTCATCTCCAAGTGAGTATCGCTGCCTACTTAACTGACTCTGCTACTATTCACTCAAGACTTCCATTTCTCAGTGTGTATCTCTACCCAGTGTCTGACCAACGCGCTCCACCTTACTCAGATCCTCTCACTCTTTTCCAAGTGAGCACGTCTTGCTAGATTTTGCGTCCTGTCCTCCTTGTCAATCAGGAATGCCACTCCTGTGGAATCTCTGCCTAGTTTCTGACTCACTGTGCTCCTCCTCATCAGGAACCTCTTTGTCCTCTCTGAGTATCTGCCCAATATCCTATAGGCTCTTCCTCACTCAAGATCCCCTTTCTTCTCCAAGTGAGTATCTCAGACTAGTTTCTAACTTACTGAGCTTCTCCTAAGTGAGGACCCCCCTGCCCCTGTCATTTCCAAGTGAGTACCTCTTCATAGTTTCTTATATATATATGTATGTGTATATATATATATATATATATATACACATATATATATGAAAGGAAACAGCTTGATTTTGTCCTATAGCTGGCTATTTCTGAATGGGAAAAGAATGAGGGGGAAAGTACGGTTATAGAAATGTGCAGAATGTTGAAGAATAACATTGAGAAAAGAATTTTATATGTGGTTAGGACTTTCGACGTGTGGATTTAATTAAATTAGATAAATGGATTTCATTAAGAATAGGATGATATAAGACTGAATTTGGGGGCTTCCCTGGTGGCTCAGTGGTAAAGAATCCACCTGCCAATATAGGAGACACAGGTTCGATCCCTGATCCAGGAAGATCCCACATGCCATGGAGCAACTGTGTCCGTTCGCTTTGAGTGTTTTCTTGTGCTCGGGGCCCAGGAGCCACCACTGATGAGTTCACACACCCCTACTGCTGAGGCCTGAACACACGGGCCGCGTGCTGCAATAAAAGAAGCCGCGACAACGAGAAGCCCGCGCGCCACTGACTGCAGAGTAGCCCCCGTTCAGTGCAACTAGAGCAAAGCCCGTATAGCAGTGAAGACCAGCAGAGTCAGAAATAAGTAAATAAATAAAATTATTAAGGAAAAAAAAAATCCTGTGAATTCCTGTTTCTTCTAACTGATCTGTATTTACTTTTGATTTTTTTTCCCTACCTTAGCTCAAAGTTTTATTTCCTAGGAAACTATGATCCTATTTAACTGGGTGTTTTAAAACTTTTTAAAATAGTTGAGAAACTTTCCAAATATAAAATTCTAATTTAAATTTTCTTGACTTCCAGTTCACTTTGGGGTGCTTCAAGGGGCCTCTGGAACATTCCAAAGAGAGATTCCAAACTAATTGGGTTACTCTATAGGGAGACATTTGCCAGGTTCTCTGAGAATGATGACAAGTTTAGGGATGAATTTATCAGGCTGAGGTTGGCGCTCTCTCTCACCTGGCAGAGCATCGTGGTTATTCTGGCCCATTGTGGTACCCTGGATGAAAAAGAGTGTTTACTGAAAAAGGCCAGGGAACACATCAACGGCCTGCAGGACACCCATCCACACCACCAAATTGATCAGATGGGTGGGGATGCAACCCCAGAACATGACCCACACTGAGTCTATGAAGATCATGTAGGCCAGGCTAGGAGGAGACATTACTTTTCTATCAGAAGGAGTGAAAAGGTGTATGGAAGCCTGAAAATTACAATAAAGTCCAAGAGGTTGAGTAGGAAAGAGATGAAAACTTGACAGTCTTCCTGAGCTGGGTGACAGAGGCATTCAGGAAGTCCAAAACAGACCTTGAATCCACAGAAGGGAGGACACTATTGTTAGGCATTTATCACCAGGCTACTTCTGCTAGCTGGAGAGAATTACAAAAGCTTGAGGCTGGGCCCCAAGCCCCATTGTCAGCCTTGGAAGAGGCGGCCTTCAAGGTCTCTAACAACCAAGACTTGACAGAAGAGGCTGTTGGTGCCCAAGGCAAAAAAAGATAAGCCTGAAGGGCCTCCAAACATGGGACCAGAAAGCACCAGACCCTCCTCGCCCTTCCCACCACATTGCAACTGTTGCAGAATTTCTGAGCCCCCTGGGGCAGCATGGCTTGTACCTTTTCTACCCCATATAAGGAAAGGTGTTTGTCCTGTTCCTCTCCTTCTGGGCATAAGGAAAGAATATGTATCACATGTAATCAGCAAACGATAGCAAGATTTTTATCCTGCTCTAATAAACTCCACTCTCTTTCATTCTGCCTCTTGTCTGGAAATTCTTTTCCAACCCACACATGGACCATGACAGAGGCCAAAAAGGATAAGAGGCAGCTTGGCCAAGAAGGATAAGAGGCAGCTTTTGGGTGCCTTGATCCACCCACCACCACCTGGGGCACCCTAGAGGCCTGAGATGGCTGGACAGACAGCAGAAAACCCAGCTTGCCCCAAACCTGTGTGGCCTTTGGTTGGAAGGAGGGGCCCTGGAGCAAGAATGTCCTGAGTGCCCTCCTGTGGGGCAACCCTACTGGCCCCAGTTCCTTGTGAAACTCTTGGATTAGAGATTCCCACACAGCAATTGATGGGGCCTGAGTGCCTACCCAGTTCCAGATCCCACTCATCCATCCTCACTACTCCAACAGAGCCTTGGGTCTCCCCGGATAAAAAGGAATGTATACTGAGTAAGGCCAGGGGACATGCAGACGGCCACAGGCCACCCATCCATACCACCAAACGGCTTGTTGGCTCTGGAGCCGCCTGCTCTGTTCTGACTTGGCCGGCCGGCCCCCCTCTCCAGCCGTGGCTGTACTGTGATGGGAGCCGACAGCCAGCCAAAGGGAGGACGATTTACATCTCCCCTTGCTTGCAGAATTGGGTCCATTATTGTTTACCTCCTCTTTTTTGTACATGCCAGAATGCCCTATCCCCTCCTCGGGAAAGATCTGATAAATGAATCAGGAGCTAGTATATTCTTAGGACAGGGTGAAGTCCAAGGAGGTAAAGAATCTGAGCAGAGAATGCATCTATTAGTTGCCCTAGACGACCCACCTGTTGGGCATCAAAATATTCCCCAAGACATCCCCCAAGAAATTAGAGAACACGTAGATCCTGCAATCTGAGATACCTCAGTGCCAGGAGGGGCAAAATGTGATCCCCTAATAAGGTTAAGCCCTGGGGGAAAATATGCCCCAAAGAGACAATATCCTTTAAAACCTGAGGGGAATTCATCAGCTGCTCAGCCAATTCCTAAAACCCAGTCTCATTAGACCCTGACAATCCCCTTGCAACAGCCCTAGCCTCCCCGTTCAGAGGCCCAGTAGTAACAGCCATGCAAGATGAGCAGTGAATGCGGCCATCATTCCTATTCACCCGATGGTGCCAAACCCACACCCCCTCATCACGCAAAAGCCAGACAGCACCCAGTATTTTTGTTTTGGACCTCAAAGACACATTTTTCTGTGTTCCCCTACATGTGGATCCTCAATATCTTTTTGTCTTTGAATGGAGGGATCCTGACACCATGGAGGTTTACCCAATAAACATGGATCGTGTTTCTGCAAGGTTTTCAGGACAGCCCCCATCTTTTTGGAAATGCATTAGCAAGGGAACTGAGCCTTGAGGCAGGAACTCTGTCTGCTACCACATGTTGATGACTTATTGATAAGTACAAGTCAAGATTCAGATCAAAATACTGTTAAGGTCCTAAATTTTCTGGCAAAAAGGGGATATAAAGTCTCTCCAACCAAGGCTCAGATCTCACAGCAATGGGTTCAATATTTAGGATTTGTTTTGACCCCAGTGGCACATGCCATGGATTGAAAAACAGCAATTAGTGCATTACCATCTCCAACCACAAGGAGGCAACTCCGAGGCTTTCTCGGGATGGCTGGGTGATGGCTGGGTTCTGTCGAATCTGGATTCTAAATTATGAACTTTTAGTAAAACCCCTCTATGAGGCTCTAAAGGGAGGAGAAAGGGAACTCCTTCAATAGAATAGGAACCACCAGCTGGCCTTTGAGATTCTAGACTGAGCTGAGTAGAGCAGCAGCACTGGGGCTTCCAAATTTGGATGAGCCCTTTACCCTATATGTTCATGAGAAGTCAGGGACAGCACTAGGTGTCCTGAGCCATACCGGGGACTGGATCAGAGACCAGTGGCTTACTTTTCAAAACAAGTGAACTCAGTGGTCCTGGGATGGCCAAGCTGCCTGCAGGCAGTAGCAGACACAGCACTATAGGTAAATGAGGCTTCCAAGCTCACCCTGGGCCAACACTTAGATGTGTTAACTCTCATTACGCTTACGCCTTGGAAGGAAAGTTATGACCAACCTAGACAGCATATTAAAAAGCAGAGACATTACTTTGCCAACAAAGGTCCATCTAGTCAAGGCTATGGTTTTTCCAGTAGTCATGTATGGATGTGAGAGTTGGACTGTAAAGAAAGCTGAGTGCCAAAGAATTGATGCTTTTGAACTGTGGTGTTGGAGAAGACTCTTGAGAGTCCCTTGGACTGCAAGGAGATCCAACCAGTCCATCCTAAAGATCAGTCCTGGGTGTTCACTGGAAGGACTGATGTTGAAGCTGAAACTCCAATACTTTCGGGCCACTTGATGCAAAGAGCTGACTCATTGAAAAGACCCTGATGCTGGGAAAGACTGAAGGCGGGAGGAGAAGGGGATGACAGAGGATGAGATGGTTGGATGGTATCACTGACTCAATGGACATGAGTTTGGGTAAACTCCAGGAGTTGGTGATGGACAGGGAGGCCTGGCGTGCTGCAGTTCATGGGGTCGCAAAGAGTTGGACACGACTGAGTGACTGAACTGAACTGAACCCTCATTAGGTACTGGAAGTTAAAGGACATCATTGGTTGACTGGAAGAAAGTCAGCAAGATATCAGGCCCTCCTAATGGACACCCCTGAAATTACCTTAAAAGTGTGCAAAACCCTGAACCCAGCAACTCTGCTTGTAGCAGTCAAGAGTGGAGACTTCTTGCATCAGTATAGAGACCCTAAAATGAACTCACTCCAGCAGGTCTGATCTCCTAGAAGAGACTTTACAGCCCTGAGGTTGCATGGTTTACTGATGGGAGCCGTTCTATACAAATGGGAACCCTAAAGGAGGGGTATGCCATAGTTAGTCTAGATGAATTTATAGAAGCCAAGGCCCTGCCACCCCAGCTTTTGGCCCAGAAGGCTGAACTAAGTGCATTGCTAACTGCATTAGTGAGAGCTTTGCAATTAGGGAAGGATAAGAAATTAAAGACTTTTACTGACTCTAACTGTGGGTTCCACATGCTACATGCTGCCATTTGGAAAGAATGTTAACCACTAGAAATTCCCCCATAAATCATAAAGATTTGGTTCTGGCTCTTTTAGAGTAAGCTTTCAACCCAGGTAACAGGAATCCACTGCAGGGGCTATCAGAGGGATGGGTCTTTTGTGAGCCAAGGGAATAGCAAAGCTGATCAAACTGCAAACCAGGCAGCTCCACTGCAGGAACCTGAACAGGCTATGGCTCTAAAGACTGTCCCCCTGAATTCCCGAGCTTTCCCCAGTATTCCCCATCAGAACAAGAAAATGCTGAAAAATGGGGCTATGAGAAGGGAACTGGATAAAAAGTTTATAGGCTGGTATAAAAAGGAGGATAAGGTTCTAATCCCTGAGGCCCAACAATGGAAACTCACCAAGAGCTTACATGATGCCAACCACCATGGGAGGGATGCACTATGGGACTTGATGCAAAAGGCTTTTCAGGGAGGGGCTCAAAAGAACAGTAAAACAAATAATGCTTGCCGGTGATTTAATGTGCCCGGCACAGACCCATCCAATGCTCCTTTTGTAACTCACGTCAATTTGACGCTGAGGTGCATAACTAGGGGAAGACTGGCAGTTTCACCCAAATTCCTCACAATCAGGATAAAAATATCTTCTGAGGCTTGTCAATATTTTCACACAGTGGGCTGAAGCCTTCCCCACCTGATCTGAAAAGATTATTGGTCTGTAAGTCCCTTTAAGAGAAATAATTCCTCCTTTTGGACTTCCAGAATCTCTCCAGAGGCTCACAACAGCTGTAGGGATAGACTACAAGCTACACACCTCTTGGCACCCCCGGGGAAGGTAGAGAAAATGAACCATACTTTAAAGAAAACCTTAGCAAAGCTCTGCCAAGAAAATCATGAACCGTGAACCAACTTGCTTCCTACTGCACTTCTCAGGGTCTGTGTAGCCCCCAAGATTGGTCTGAGGCTTAGCCCATTTGAAATGACCTTTTCTTACTATTGGCATTCCACTGGATGAGGAAGTGAACCAGGTCCTGAGACATATTATTGATCTAGGACAAGTTTAGAAGGCAATCGAGGACTGTCTACAAGCAACTGCCAGCTCCCACTGAAAACACAGAGGAAGGAGCAGTTCATTCACAAATAAATACCAGGTCCCTAGTTCTCCTTAAAACACGGAAAGAGGAGTCCCCCCAAGACCACAACTATTATCAAAATGGAAGGGCCCCTATAAAGTAATTTTAACAGCCACTATGGAGAACAGTATGGAGGTTCCTTAAAAAACTAAAAATAGAACTACCATATGACTCAGCAATCCCACTACTGGGCACATACCCTGAGAAAACCATAATTCAAAAAGACACATGTACCCCAATGTTCACTGCAGCACTATTTACAATAGCCAGGACATGGAAGCAACCTAAATGTCCACTGACAGATGAATGGATAAAGAAGATGTGGTACATATATACAATGGAATATTACTCAGCCATAAAAAGGAATGAAATTGGGTCATTTGTAGTGATGTGGATGAACCTAGAGTCTGTCATACAGAGTGAAGTAAGTCAGAAAGAGAAAAACAAATAACGTATATTAATGCATATATACAAAACGTGATCTACTGGAGGACGGAACAGCAAACCATCCCAGTAAACTTGCTGTGAGAATATCATGAACTGTATAAAAAGACATAAAGATATGACACCGAAAGATGAGCCCGCCAGGTGAGAAGGTGTTCAATATGCTGCTGGGGAAGAGTGAAGGATAACTACTAATAGCCTCAGGGAGAATGAAGTGGCTGGGCTAGAGTGGAAACGATGCTCAGTTGTGGATGTGTCAGGTGATGAAGGCTTCCCTGGGGGCTCAGATGGTAAAGAATCTGCCTGCAGTGCAGGAGACTCGGGTTTGATCCCTGGGTTGGGAAGATCCCCTGGAGAAGGGAATGGCAACCCACTCCAGTATTCTTGCCTGGAAAACCCATGGACAGAGGAGCCTGGAGGGCTATAGTCCAAGGGGTCACATACACACACGACTGAGCGACTCACACACTTTTTGGTGATGAAAGTAAAATCTGATGCTGCAAAGAACAGTATTGCATAGGAACCTGGAAATTTAGGACCAAACAGGAGATGGTAAGAATAAACATCAACATCTTAGGAATCAGTGAACTAAAATGGAATGGAATGGTGAATTTAGATGACCATTATATCTACTACTGTGGGCAAGAATCCCTTAGAAGAAATGGAGTAGCCCTCATAATCAACAAAAGAGTCCAAAATACAGTACTTGGGTGCAACCTCAAAACAACAGAATGATCTCAGTTCATTTCCAAGGCAAGCCATTCAACATCACAGTAATTCAAGTCTATGCCCCTACCACCAATGCTGAAGAAGCTGAAGTTGATCAGTTCTATGAAGACCTAGAAGACCTCCTAGAACTAACACCAAAAAAAGATGTTCTATTCATCATTGGGGATTGGAATGCAAAAGTAGGAAGTCAAGAGATACCTGGAGTAACAGGCAAGTTTGGCCTTGGAGTACAAAATGAAGCAGGGCAAAGGCTAACTGAATTCTGCCAAGAGAATGCACTGGTCATAGCAAACACCCTTTTTCAACAACACAAGAGATGACTTTACACATGGACATCACCAAATGGTCAATACCAAAATCAAATTGATTACATTCTTTGTAGCTGAAGATGGAGAAGCTGTATACAGTCAGCAAAAACAAGACCTGGAGCTGACTGTGGCTCAGATCATCAGCTTCTCATAGCAAAATTCAGGCTTAAACTAAAGAAAGTGGGGAAAACCACTAGGCCAGCCAGGTATGACTTAAATCCCCTATGAATATGCAGTGGAGGTAATGAATAGATTCAAGGGATTAGATCTAGTAAACAGTGTGCCTGAAGAACTATGGATGGAGGTCCATAATATTGTACAGGAGGCAGCAAACAAAACCATCCCAAAGAAAAAGAAAAGCAAGAAGGCAAAGTGGTTATCTGAGGAGGCTTTACAAATAGCTGAAGAAAGAAGAGAAGCAAAAAGCAAGGGAGAAAGGGAAAGGTACATCCAACTAAATGCAGAGTTCCAAAGAATAGCAAGGAGAGACAAGAAGGCCTTCTTCAATGAACAGTGCATAAAACTAGAAGAAAACAACAGAAGGGGAAAGACTAGAGATCTCTTCAGGAAAACTGGAAATATCAAGGGAACATTTTGCCCAAAGATGGGCACAATAAAGGACAGAAATGGTAGAGACCTAGTAGACACTGAAGAGATCAAGAAGAGATGGAAAGAATACATGGAAGAACTGTACAAAAAAGATCTTAATGAACTGGATTACTATGATGGTGTGGTCAGTCACCCAGAGCCAGACATTCTGGAGTGTGAAGTCAAGTGGGCCTTAGGAAGCACTGCTGTTAATAAAGCTAGTGGATGTGATGGAATTCCAGTAGAGCTATTCAAAACCCTAAAGAATGATGCTATCAAAGTGTTGCACTCAATATGTCAGCAAATCTGGAAGACCCAGCAGTGGCCACAGGACTGGAAAAGGTCAATCCTCATCCCAATTCCCAAGAAGGGTAGTACTAAAGAATGTTCTAACCATTGGACAATTGCACTCATCTCCCATGCTAGTAAGGTCATGCTTAAAATCTTGCATGCTAGGCTTCAGCATTATGTGAACCAAGAACTTCCAGATGTCCAAGCTGGGTTTAGAAAAGGCAGAGGAACCAGAGATCAAATTGCCAACATTCACTGGATCATAGAGAAAGCAAGGGAATTCCAGAAAAACATCTACCTCTGTTTCATTGACTATGCTAAAGCCTTTAGACTGTGTGGATCATAACAAACTGTGGAAAGCTCTTAAAGAGATGGGAATACCAGACCATCTTACCTGTCTCCTGAGAAACCTGTATGCAGGGTCAAGAAGCAACAGTTAGAACCCTGTATGGAACAACTGATTGGTTCAGGATTGAGAAAGGAGTATGACAGGGCTGTCTGCTGTCACCCTGTTTATTTAACCTATATGCTGAGCACATCATGAGAAATGCTGGGCTGGATGAGTTACAAGCTGGAATCAAGATAGGTGGGAGAAACATCAACAACCTCAGATATGCAGATGATACCACTCTAATGGCAGAAAGCAAAGAGGAACTAAAGAGCCTTCTTGATGAGGGTGAAGGAGGAGAGTGAAAGAGCCAGCTTAAAACTAAATATTAAAAAAAAAACTAACATCATGGCATGTAGTGCCATTACTTCATGGCAAATAGAAGGGGGAAAGGTGAAAGTAGTGATAGATTTCCTCTTCTTGGGCTCTAAAATCACTGCAGATGGTGACTGCAGCCATGAAATCAGAAGATGATTGCTTCTTGGCAGGAAAGCTATGACAAACCTAGATAGTGTGCTGAAAAGCAGAGACATTACTCTGTTGACAAAGGTCTGTATAGTCAGGTTATAGTCTTCCCAGTGGTCACGTATGGTTGTGAGATCTGGACCATAAAGAAGGCAGCAGTTGCTGCTGCTAAGTTGCTTCAGTTGTGTCCAACTCTGTGCGACCCCATAGACGGCAGCCCACCAGGGCTCCCCTGTCCCTGGGATTCTCCAGGCAAGAGTACTAGAGTGGGGTGCCACTGCCTTCTCCGTAAAGAAGGCAGAGCACCAAAGAATTGATGCCTTTGAACTGTGGTGCTGGAGAAGACTCCCAAGAGTCCCTTGGACAGCAAGGAGATCAAACCAGTCAATCCTAAAAGGAAACCAACCCTGAAAATTCATTGAAAGGACTGAAACTGAAGCTCCAGTATTCTGGTCACCTGATGCAAACAACTCATTGGAAAAGACCCTGATGCTGGGAAAGATTGAGGACAGAAGGAGAAGAGGGCATCAGAGGATGAGATGGCTGGATGGCATCACCAATGCAATGGACATGAACTTGGGCAAACTTCAGGAGATGGTGAGGGACAGGGAAGCCTGGCATGCTGCAGTCCATGGGGTTGCAAAGAGTCGGACATGACTGGGCAACTGAACAACAACAATGGAATCTAGAAAAATGACACTGATGAATCTATTCACAGGGCAGAGATAGAGACACAGATGTAGAGGACAGACTTGTGGACAGAAGGGGGGAAAGGCGAGAGTGGAACAAACCGAGAGAGTAGCACTGACTCATCTAGACTACCGTGTGTAAACAGCTAGTGAGGAGCCGCTGTAGAGCATGAGGAATTCAGCTCAGCGCTCTGTGATGACCTAGAGGGGTGGGAGGGAGGCTCAAGAGCGAGACGATACATATACACACATATAGCTGATTCAGTCTGTTGTACAGCAGAAACCAACACTGTAAAGCAATTATACCCCAATTAAAAAAGAGAATGGCCATCATCAATATGTGTAATAAATGGCAGAGAGGGTATGGAAAAAAAGGAACCCTCCCACACTGTTGGTGGGAATTGGTACAACCACTATGAAGAACAGTATGGAGGGTAAAAAACTAAAAACAGAACTACCATATGATTCAGCAATCCCACTCCTGGGCATATGTCTGGAGAAAACTGTAATTTGAAAAGACATGCACCCCAATATTCATAGCAGCACTATTTACAATAGTCAGGACATGGAAGCAACCTAAATATCCACTGACAGAGATAAAGAAGATGTGGTGTATATATATACAGTGGATTATTACTCAGCCATAAAAGAATGAAATAATGCCATTTGCAGCAACACAGATGGACCTAGAGAGTGTCATACTGAGTAAAGTAAGTCAGACACAGAAAGACAAGTATACCACTTAAATGTAGAATCTAAAATGTGATACAAATGAGCAGATATATAGAACAGAAATAGACCCATAGATTAAGGATTTACTGAGCATGTCCCCATACATCAGAGTAAGACTCAGTTTGCCCCACAGCCACTACTTCCATCAGGAGGCTTCCACAAGCCTTTTTATCCTTATCCATCAGAGGGCAGACAGAATGAAAACCACAATCACAGAAAACTAACCAAACTGATCACATGGATCACAGCCTTGTCTAACTCAATGAAACTATGAGCCATGCCATGTAGGGCCACCCAAGATGGATGGGTCATGGTGGAGAGTTCTGACAAAACATGGTCTGCTGGAGAAGGGAATGGTAAACCACTTCAGTATTCTTACCTTGAGAACCCCATGAACAGTATGAAAAGGCAAAAAGATATGACACTGAAAGATGAACTCCCCAGGTTGGTAGGTGCCCAATATGCTACTGGAGAAGAGTGGAGAAATAGCTCCAGAAGGAATGAAGAGGCTGAGCCAAAGTGGAAACAATGCCCAGTTGTGGATGTGTCTGGTGGTGAAAGTAAAGTCCATGCTGTAAAGAACAATATTGCATAGGAACCTGGAGTGTTATATCATGAATCAACGTAAATTGGAAGTGGTCATACAGAAGATGGCAAGAGTGAACATCGACATTTTAGGAATCAGTGAACTAAAATGAACAGGAATGGGCGAATTTAATTCAGATGACCATTATATCTACTACTATGGGCAAGAATCCCTTAGAAGAAATGGAGTAGCCCTCATAGTCAACAAAAGAGTCTGAAATGCAGTACTTGGATGCAGTCTCAAAAATGACAGAATGATCTCTGTTTGTTTCCAAGGCAAACCATTCAATATCACAGTAATCCAAGTCTATGCCCCAACCACTAATGCCAAAGAAGCTGAAGTTGAATGGTTCTATGAAGACCTATAAGATCTTCTAGAACTAACACCAAAAAAGATGTCCTTTTCATCACAGGGGATTGGAATGCAAAAGTAGGAAGTCAAGAGATACTTGGAGTAACAGGCAAGTTTGACCTTGGAGTACAAAATGAAGCAGGGCAAAGGCTCTGAGTTTTGCCAAGAGAATGCACAGGTCATAGTAAACACCCTCTTCCAACAACAAAGGAGATGACTCTACACATGGACATCACCACATAGTCAATACCAAAATCACACTGATTATATTCTTTGCAGTCGAATATGGAGAGGCTCTACACAGTCAGCAATAACAAGACTGGGAGCTGACTGTGGCTCAGATCATGAACTCCTTATTGCCAAATTCGAAATTAAATTGAAGAAAGTAGGGAAAACCTACTGATATAACCATTCAGATATGACCTAAATCAAATCCCTTATGATTATACAGTGGAGGTGACAAATAGATTCAAGGGATTAGATCTGATAGACAGAGTGCCTGAAGAACTATGGATGGAGGTTTGTAACATTGTACAGGAGGTGGTGATCAAAACCATCCCCAAGAAAAAGAAATGCAAAAAGGCAAAATGGTTGTCTGAGGAGGCCTTATGAATAGCTGAGAAAAGAAGAGAAGCTAAAGGCAAAGGAGAAAAGGAAAGATACACCCATCTGAATGCAGAATTCCAAAGAATAGCAAGGAGAGATAAGAAAGCCTTCCTACATGAACAATGCAAAGAAAAGAGGAAACCAATAGAATAGGAAAGGCTAGAGATCTCTTCAAGAAAATGAGAGATACCAAGGGAACATTTCATGAAAAGAAAGGCACAATAAAGGACAGAAACAGTATGAACCTAACAGAAGCAGGAGATATTAAGAAAAGGTGACAAGAATTGTATAGAAAACTATACAAAAAAGATCTTCATGACCCAGATAACCATGATGGTGTGATCACTTACCTAGAGCCAGACATCCTGGAATGTGAAGTCAAGTGGGCCTTAGGAAGCATCACTACGAACAAAGCTAGTGGAGGTGATGGAATTCCAGCTGAGCTATTTAAAATCTTAAAAGATGATGCTGTTAAAGTGCTGCACTCAATATGCCAGCAAATTTGGAAAACTCAGCAGTGGCACAAGACTGGAAAAAGTCAATGTTCATTCTAATCCCAAAGAAAGGCAATGCCAAAGAGTGTTCAAACTACCAAACAATTGCACTCATTTCACATGCTAGCAAAGTAATGCTCAAAATTCTCCAAGCTAGGCTTCAACAGTATGTGAACTGAGAACTTCCAGATGTTCAAGCTAGATTTAGAAAAGGCAGAGGAACCAGAGATCAAATTGCCAACATCCACTGGATCATAGAAAAAGCAAGAGAATTCCAGAAAAACATCTACTTCTGCTTCACTGACTATGCTAAAGCCTTTGACTATGTGGATCACAAAACTGTGGAAAATTCTTAAAGAGATGGGAATACCAGACCATCTTACCTGCCTCCTGAGAAACATGTATGCAGGTGAAGAAGCAACAATTAGACCTAGACTTGGAACAATGGACTGGTTCCAAATCAGGAAAGGAGTACAGCACCCTGCTTATTTAACTTATATGCAGAGTATATCATGTGACATGCCAGGCTGGATGAAGCACAGACTGGAATCAAGATTGCAGGGAGAAATATCAATAACCTTGAATATGCAGATGACACCACCCTTATGGCAGAAAGCGAAGAGGAACTAAAGAGCCTCTTGATGAAAGTGAAAGAGGAGAGTGAAAAAGCTGGCTTAAAACTTAACATTCAAAAAACGAAGATCATGGCATCTGGTCCCATCACTTCATGGCAAATAGATGGGGAAAAAATGGAAACAGTGAGAGACTTTATTTTCTTGGGCTCCAAAATCACTGCAGATGGTGACTGCAGCCATGAAATTAAAAGATGCTTGTTCCTTGGAAGAAAAGCTATGACAAACCTAGACAGCATATTAAAAAGCAGAGACATTACTTTGCCAACAAAGGTCCATCTAGTCAAAGCTATGGTTTTTCCAGCAGTCATGTATGGATGTGAGAGTTGGACCATAAAGAAAGCTGAGTGCTGAAGAATTGATGCTTTTGAACTGTGGTCGGTTGGAGAAGACTCTTGAGAGTCCCTTGGACTGCAAGGAGATCAAACCAGTCAATCCAGAAGGAAATCAATCCTGAATATTCATTGGAAGGACTGATGCTGAAGCTCCAATACTTTGGCCACCTGATATGAAGAGCTGACTCATTAGAAAAGACCCTGATACTAGGAAAGATTGAAGGAGGAGGAGGAGACGACCAAGGGTGAAATGGTTGGATGGCATCACTGAGTCAATGGGCATGAGTTTGAGCAAGCTCCAGGAAGGTAAAGGTGAAGGACAGGGAAGCCTGGCGTGCTGCAGCCCATGGGGTCATAAAGAGTCAGACGCGACTGAGTGACTGAACAACAACAGACCCATAGACGTATAATACAAGCTTATGGTTAGCAAAGAGGATGGGGGTGAGGGATAAATTAGGATTGGTGATTAAGAGATACATATACTATATATAAAGCAGATAATCAACAAGGACTGAGTGTATAGCACAGAGAACTATGCTCAATATTCTGTAATAACTTATAAGAGAAAAATATCTGAATAAGAGTAGATATATACTGAATCACTGTGCTGTATACCTGAAACATAACATAAATCAACTATACTTCAAAAGATGAAAATCTTAAATTCATAATGTAACCCTGAAAAGTCATTGGAAGGACTGATGCTGAAGCTCCTGTATTTTGGCCAGCTGATAAGAAGAGCTGACTCACTGCAAAAGACCCTGATGCTGGGAAAGATTGTGGGCAGGAGGAGGAAGGCACGACAGACGATGAGATGGTTGGATGGCATCATCAACTCAATGGACGTGAGTTTGAGTTTGGACACTATCTCACAATGGGAGATAGGGAAGGACAGGGCAGCCTGGCATGCTACAGTCCATGGGGTCACAAAGAGTCAGACACAGTTTAGCAACTGAACAACTTACTGTTAAAAGAACACTTAGGTAGATGTTTTTTACAGAGGGGATAATTCTTCAATCTAAATGGGCATTGCTTAATTAATTTTTTAAAAATATTTAGGTGTTTATACATCAGGTTTATATGGGATGATTTTTTTTTTTTAGTACAGTTTCAATTTCTGGATTTTCAGATTCCATTCAGAATACATCTCAAACCTCTTCTAAAAGTTCCCCCAGTATTTGAGGATATCCACTATTTTGTCTCTGTTATGCTTCTCTTCATTATTGTGGACCACTGCCTTCCCACTCAAGTCCAACGAATATTCCTAATAGGACATAATTTAAACTTTGTCCATCCTTCTAATTCATCTTCTCTGAATACACTGTGTTGGAAGCATTCAGACTGCCTGATTCAGATATAGTCTACCAGAAAATTAAAGGCAAAAATAGTATTTTTAACCACATTCACTAGCATCCATGGAACACGAAGGTATAATCAAATTCCCATAAGGTACCAGAGGAGATGTGTCAAAGAAACATGAGTCTGCACTGTGAATCGTGAACTTCCACTGTGAAGGGCAGAAAGACTTCAATCTGACCATTACTGCCTTCATCTTGCATGGCACCCTTGTAGAACTGCATTCATTTCTACATCCTCCCTTCCCCCTCCATACAGTTGTAGCCCACTGAGTTATATTAATCTTCCCATCAACCTAAAACCATCAAGCCTTTTTTCAAACATGGGGCTGTTAAGATAGGTTTACTCTATTCTGTGTTTGTGTGGCCATTAAATTTTTCTTTTGAGAAAAGTTCACTCTGTGACATTTACCCATGCTTCCCTGCTTATATATTAGGCTGTCTCACTCTCACCTTGAACCTTGTGAAGACTAAGAAACTATAACAAGTAGACCCTTCATACAGTGGCTTATATCAATATATCATGTAACAGCTATGAAAAGCAGAGACATTAAAAAGCAGAGACATTACTTTGCCAACAAAGGTCCATATAGTCAAAGCTATGGTTTTTCCAGCAGTCATGTATGGATGTGAGAGTTGGACCATAAAGAAAGCTGAACGCTGAAGAATTGATGCTTTTGAACTGTGGTGTTGGAGAAGACTCTTGAGAGTCCCTTGGACAGCAAGGAGATCAAACCAGTCAATCCTAAAGGAAATCAATCCTAAATATTCATTGGAAGGACTGATGCTGAAGCTCCAATACTTTGGCCACCTGATGTGAACAGCTGACTCATTAGAAAAGACCCTAATGCTGAGAAAGATTGAAGGCAGGAGGAGAAGGATGACAGAGGATAGACTGAAGGCAGGAGGAGAAGGGGATGACAGAGGATGAGATGGTTGGATGGCATCACCAACTCAATGGACATGAGTTTGAGCAAGCTCTGGGAGATGGTGATGGACAGGGAAGCCTGGCATGCTGCAGTCCATGGGGTCGCAAAGAGTTGGACATGACTGAGCAACTGAACTGAACTGAACAGCTATGAAGTGAGCAATCCAAGTCATCAGACAACCTTTGCTCAATATGGTCATCCTGGGACTCAGGCACCCTCCATGTTGTAGCTCAGCTGTTGTCTCAGGGTGTTGTCTTCAACTGCATTCTTGATGCTGGGCCACTGTCAAGTCTATTCCAGTTTCAGCCAGTGGGTAAAGGTAGGAGAATACATAGGAGATATCTCAACATCTTCAGACAGACCTGGAAGTAGCATTCATCTTGTATGCCAAGATTTAATGAGTGAAAACTCAATTATATGACCAAACCTAACTGCAAGGGAAGCTGGGAAATATAGCCTAGTTGAGTCATCATGTGCCCAGCCACACTACATTTCTGTGTAAGGTAAGAAGGACAAATCTTGGTGGCCAACTAGCAGTTTCCGCAACTAACCTCATCTTCTTAGATACTTTCTATTGTTTGTTCATCCATTCATTCATAACACTTTCATTGAAAATTTAGTGGCATGTTAGAGGAATTCAAAAGACAGATACCATATAATGAAACAACTGAAAATCTAGTCTGCTGAAATGTCTTCAGATCTGCATTATGCCACCCAATGTACTACTTAAAATAGCCAGCTTCTTGTCATTCCCACATATACCAGCAATTTTCTCATTCAATAAGTGATCAATATGTCAAATGGTCAGAGGTGAGAACAGAGCCTTTTGGTAGTGAGAGAGTCAATTCCTAGGCAGGTTGATAAGAAGTCCGGGGGTCCCCAAGGAGAGAGGGGTCTGGAATTCTCAAGGAGGAGGAAAGGACAAACTTTTTTTTCCCTCTACATTCCTTAGGATTATATAACAATAATGTATCCTGCTTGAGGACAGTTTCTGGAAAAAACCTTCTGGCTAATCCTGTTATCTTAAAATGTAAATTATGGGAGTGGGTCTAGTAAGGTCTTTACAACCTCCAGACATTCTTTTGATTCACTGTAATAACTAATTAAAAGGTATATAACTCCATTGCTAACACTAGCAAGGGGGCACTCTTTCTGCCCCCTTCTGATGTCTATGTCAGAAGCTTTCTCTCTTTTATACTTTAATAAAACTTTATTACACAAAAGCTCTGAGCGATCAAGCCTCATCTCTGGCCCCGGATTGAATTCTTCTCCTCCGGAGGCCAAGAATCCCGGCGTCTTTCGTGGTTCAGCAACAACCTTTCAGTAGCCACTGAGAACTTTCCCCCTAGGTTGACTTGACCCAGCAATGAGGCACTGGATACCCTTCCCTATGAGCTCGGCTCTCACTCAGTCTGTCCTCAAGGATATCGTGACAGACTGTCAATGACCTTGCTAGTCTTCACACTCTCTCTGGCTGCCACATTCTCTAGTTTACCATTCAAATGTCCTCATTAAAAGTGAGATTAAAATGACCAGATGTTACTGGTCCTGAGAGAATCTCCCCCCCAACCCATGAGTACCACATCCACCATTCAGTCCTCATAAATAGTCCTTTAAATAAGTTACTCTAAAATTTTGTCCTACCAATTGCTCATTAGCCTATAGATAACAGAATTCTTTGTCCTTTAAAAAATTAAGACTACTTGATCTGTTCATGCTTTTAATATCTTTCAATACCTTACAATTCTTCAAAGTTATTATATAATAATATTGTAATATATAATATATATTATATAATAATATAATCTCATGTGCAAGTTTTCCCAGAGTTCTGGAATGTAACTGGTTCAAGCCAAAGAACTTAAAATAAAAAGACTTATTACCCTCTTAAAGTCTTCTCATCTTTGTCCCCAATTCACTCTTAATACTGCTTGATTTATACCATCCAGTCCAAAGATCATTCTTCTTAATAGAAATATGGCTTCGGGTTGAGTAGGGTTGCTTTCTCTATCATCTATTACCGTTACATTATCTGTCCCAAGTAACATCTTTTTTCCTTCTTAATTTGTCTTTTTCCTACTAGACATTTAAAAATGAGAGCTCCTGTCATCCCTGTGCTACCTTGGCTAAGCTCACTATATTTGATGCTGCCTCCCTTAGGTTTGGGATCTGCTGGTCCTCCACAGCTTAACTATTCTCCCAAATCAAAGATAACCAGCCTCTTACCCTCTCACCCTTATATCTCCACTCAATAATTTATCCTCTTTTTCTCCCATCTTGGAGTGGTCTAATCTCCTGGGTTCAAAATTTTGCCAGTGTCTCCTGGTTTCTTGCCCTCTTCCTTAGCCAGATCTCTGAGAATTAGGGTTAAATCATGTATGGGGTGTGTGTGTAAGAGAGAAAAGTGAGAAAGAGGGTCTGTGTGATGAACTTTTCCCCCTTACTTGCTTAGTTATTTTTCATTTGGCAGCAAAATATCCATGTAGACAAGATGCTACCTTGCTCACCAGTGTAACCCCTGCATCTAGCACAGTGCTTGATATCAACATGCCCATAAAAGGTTACTGAATGAATGACTTCTTCCTCATGCAAAGGCTTTGTAAGCACCATTTCCTTGAATCAATCTCTCACATGCTTTGTGGTCAAACTAAGTAACATATAAGCAACCGAATGACTTGGGCTTCACTGGTGGCTCAGATGGTAAAGAATCTGCCTGCAATGCAGGAGACCCTGGTTCAATCCTGGGTTGGGAAGATCCCCTGGAGAAGGGAATGACAACCCACTCCAGTATTCTTGCCTGGAGAATTCCATGGACAGAGGAGTCTGGCAGGCTACAGTCCATGGGGTCGCAGAGAGTCAGACATGACTGAGTGACTAGTACTAACTTTATATAACTTACTAAAAAGCTAGTACCCACAGAAGACGGACTCTTTTTCTCCAAGAGAAAGAATAGACAAAACAGTAGACATGAAAGGAAGACAAGGTACATTGGTCCTCAGCAATCCCTGAGCATTTCATTTGTCCTTCAGCCAACAGCATCCCTTCACACCTAGTGACCTTAGGGATTTTTCCTTCTTTTAACTAAAACAGACATGGAGGCAAAATATTGGTCAAGGGCTTGTATTTGTTAGTCCCTGTGCTAAGACTCACACTTGCATCTCTTCATATATCCATGACAACATTTTCATGAAATAGGTGGGCTTATTCTCAATTTTCCAGATGAGAAAGTTAGGCATGGAGGTTATTAGTGTTGGTGTCTGGTTCATAGTTAAGTGCTCAATAAGCTGTAGCTATAGTTATTGTTATCATTTTGTGTGTATGTGTGTAAATGTGCTGCAGGAGGTATGGAGAAAGTGCTTTTGTAGAGAATATGGTGATGAACTGCCATGTGCAGTCACTGCCCTAGAGAGTACGTGAGACATCTTCATTCTCAGAAGGAAATCAGTAAGGCATCTTCATTCTCAGAGAATTAATATGTCTGTGTGCCTGTTTGAGAAGAAGTAAGACAAAATGTCCTAAAAATTATCATAGAGGCACAAAGAAAGCACAGAGAAGATAACACCAGCCCTCTGAAGGAGACAGCATCTGAAATAAATTTACAAGGAGAGTTAGGATTGCCTATGTGGGCAAAGGCAGAGAGGAAGGAGAGTACAGGGCACAGTTGGGCAATGATGGACTGTCTGGTGGCTATACATTCCTGTCCTTTCCAATCTCTGATCTCTGTTTTAAGCTCTGGTTCCCCCAGCTTTTGGTCTGTTAATATAACACACACTCCAAGTTTCCCAACACATATCATCTAGGGCCCCATCACTTATTTTGCAATTGCTCTCTTGGCCCATCTGTCCTAATCCAAACTCTCAGTTCTGTAATCTTGTTTTACAGAACAAATCTTGCCTGTGCTCTTTTGAACTTTCTGTTTGTTCTTAGTAATACTGACAACATGGTAGCTGCTGTTTCCCCAGATCTTGGCTCATCCCATTTCTTGGTGCATTATCAACTTCTGCCTTGAGTCACCAAGAACCTCTCTCAGATTCCAGTTCTTATTGACTTAACCCCTTCTCTCCTCTCTTGGTCCACTTCTTATGCTCTCCACCCCACACATTATTGTTCAGTCGCTCAGTCATGTCCAACTCTTTGTGACCCCATGGACTGCAGTGTGCCAGGCTTCCCTGTCCTTCACCATCTCCCAGAGCTTGCTCAAACTCATGTCCACTGAGTCGGTGATGCCATCCAACCATCTCATCCTCTGTAGTCTCTTTCTTCTCCTTGCCTTCAATCCATTCAACAACATCAATCTTTCCCAACCATGATGTTGGGAAAGAGCTAACTCTTTTCTAATGAGTTGGCTCTTCACATCAGGTGGCCAAACATTGGAGCTTCAGCTTCAGCATCAGTCCTTCAAATGAATATTCAGAATTGATTTCCTTTAGGATTGACTGGTTTGATCTCTTTGCAGTCCAAGGGACTCTCAAGAGTCTTCTCCAACACCACAGTTCAAAAGCATCAATTCTTCAGCACTCAGCTTTCTTTATGGTCCAACTCTTACAACCATACATGACTACTGGAAAAACCAGAGCTTTGACTAGATGGACCTTTGTCAGCAAAGTAATGTCTCTGCTTTTTAATATGCTGTCTAGTTTGTCATAGCTTTTCTTCCAAGGAGCAAACATCTTTTAATTTCATGGCTGCAGTCACCATCTGCAGTGATTTTGGAACCCAAGAAAATAAAGTCTCACTGTTTCCATTGTTTCCCCATCTATTTGCCATGAAGTGATGGACCGGATGCCATGATCTTCATTTTTTGAATGTTGAGTTCAACATTCAAAATGTTAAGCTAACTTTTTCACTCTCCTCTTTCACCTTCATCAAGAGGCTCTTTAGTTCCTCTTTACTTTCTGCCATTAAGAGTGGTGTCATCTGCATATCTGAGGTTATTGATATTTCTCCCTGCAATCTTGATTCCAGCTTGTGCTTCATCCAGCCCAGCATTTCATATGATGTACTCTGCATATAAGTTAAATAAGCAGGGTGACAATATACAGCCTTGATGTACTCTTTTCCTAACTTAGAACGAGTCTGTTGTTCCATGTCTGATTCTAACTGTTGCTTCTTGACCTGCACACAAGTTTCTCAGGAGGCAGGTAAGATGGTCTGGTATTCCCATCTCTTTAAAGAATTTTCCACAGTTGTTGTGATCCACACAGTCAAAGGCTTTAGCATAGTCAGTGAAGCAGAAGTAGATGTTTTTCTGGAGCTCTCTTGCTTTTTTGATGATCCAATGGATGTTGGCAATTTGATCTCTGGTTCCTCTGCCTTTTCTAAATCCAGCTTGAACATCTGGAAGTTCTCAGTTCATATATTCTTAAAGCCTAGCTTGGAGAATTTTCAGCATTACTTTTTGGCATGTGAAATGCGAGCAATTGTGTGGCAGTTTGAACATTCTTTCCACTGTCCTTCATTGTGATTGGCATGAAAACTGATCTTTTCCAATCTTGTGGCCACTGCTGAGTTTTCCAAATTTGCTGGCATATTGAGTGTAGTACCTTAACAGCATTATCTTTTACGGTTTGAACTAGCTCACCTGGAATTCCATCACTTCTACCTGCTTTGTTCATAGTGATGCTTCTTAAGGCCCACTTGACTTCGCACTCCAAGATGTCTGGCTCTAGGTGAGTGATCACACCATCACAGTTATCTGGGTCATTAAGATCTTTTTGTATAGTTCTTCTGTGTATTCTTGCCACTTCTTCTTAATATCTTCTGCTTCTGGTTAGGTCTATACTGTTTCTGTCCTTTATTGTGCCCATCTTTGCATGAAATGTTCCCTTGGTATCTCTGATTTTCTTGAAGAGCTCTCCAGTCTTTCCCATTCTATTGTTTTCGTCTATTCATTTCCATTGTTCACTTACAAAGGCTTCTTTAAATCTCTCCTTGCTATTCTTTGGAACTCTACATTCAGATGGGTATATCTTTCCTCTTCTCCTTTGCCTTTTGCTTCTCTTTTCTCAGCTATTTGTAAGGCATCCTCCTCCACCTCACACATACAGTTTATTTTGAAGGACACAAGGGTGTAAAAGTCAATAGACAAACTTGACCTCTATTTTCCTTTTTGAAATAACCTGAAGACAGTTCTCCCACTCCCCCTAATTTCCCAGCCAAAGATCTTCAGTCATCAGTTTCCCCCTTACATGATTTACAGCTACATTATCATCAGCTTTAGTGGCTTCTGGATGACTCCCACTTCTCTTTGCCTTTTACCCTGCCAACCTGATGCTTCCAATTGAGGGGGAGAATTAAAGTCCCCATGTATGAGTTACTAAAATCACTACCAAAAACAAAAACAACCTAAAAATTAATGGAGTTTTGAGAAGGCCAAAATTAGTATTTCAAACAGGGCAGAGATCGTATCGTAACCATCTTTTTCTTTGGATGCCTATTTATTAGCATGGTGACTGGAAATTTGTGGGATTGTATTAAAGAAGTTGTATTTCTTAAGTTATGAAATTAATCGATACTTGCTCCTTGGAAGAAAAGCTATGACAAACCTAGACAGTGTATTAAAAAGCAGAGACATTACTTTGCCAACAAAGGTCTGTCTAGTCAAAGCTATGGTTTTTCCAGTAGTCATGTATAGATGTGAGAGTTGGACCATAAAGAAAGCTGAGCACTGAAGAATTGATGCTTTTGAACTGTGGTGTTGGAGAAGACTCTTGAGAGTCCCTTGGACTGCAAGGAGATCCAACCAGTCCATCCTAAAGGAAATCAGTCCTGAATATTCATTGGAAGGACTGATGCTGAAGCTCCAATCCTTTGGCCACCTGATGTGAAGAACTGACTCATTGGAAAAGACCCTGATGCTGGGAAACATTGAGGGCAGGAGAAGGAGATGACAGAGGATGAGATGGTTGGATGGCATCACCAATTCAATGAACATGAATTTGAGCAAGCTCTGGGAGATGGTGAAAGACAGGGAAGCCTGGCATGCTGCAGTCCATGGGGTCACAAAGAGTTGGACAGGACTGAGTGACTGAACAACAACAATTTCTTAGTTAGGAAACCCTCAGTCATTACCAGGGGATTACGGGATGTATCATGACTATTTAAAGAGTTTAACATACTGCTTTAATGGAAATCTTTGGTTACTTCATTTGATTTTCACAGTCCATCTCCTCTGACTTTAGTCACTGAGAATTACTTTCTATAGCAACTCATTTCTAGATCTCAGCACTGCATCAAAAGAGTATGGAATTTTTTTGTCTTACACTGTCCATCATTTTTCCTTAGAAAGAAACATTTTGCTCCTGCTCTTTCCATATTCTCTTGACATTCACACTCAGGCTCAGCCTTGTTCCAGCAGTGAAGCAGGCAGGAATTGCCAGTGAGTTACTGTGATCAGAATAGCACTCAGTCAGCTACAGACTTCCTCACCTCTTAGTTGGGCAACTCTGAGTCACACTCTGCACTATTTTACAGAATTCAGGGGTTTTGGCCCCAGGTGCCCACAGGAGGTACTTTTTTGATAACATCCTCTGTTTGCTTCCTCCCTTTCTCTCTCTCACTTATCCATTCCACTCCTATTCTTCTGTGGGCTCATCTCCCAAATGAACTCTTTACATTTGAATCCGTCATTGGGAGTGGGTTCTGGGGGACAACCCAAATTAAGACAACATTTCATATAGATTTCCTGCATCTCACAAAGGTAGAATGTT
Organism: Odocoileus virginianus; assembly: GCF_023699985.2. Lineage (NCBI taxonomy): Eukaryota > Metazoa > Chordata > Mammalia > Artiodactyla > Cervidae > Odocoileus > Odocoileus virginianus. The sequence continues at coordinate 377,548 of NW_027224268.1, forward strand.
ACATGTGGGTTTGTCTCATTTCTTCCTCTGTACTTTACATATATTTAAAATCATAATGGAAATATTATCTATATTAAACTTCTTTTATTAATCTTTAAAAATTAGAAATGAGGAATGTTTATGTGTCCATGAACAAGAACACAGATTCCTATTTCATCTTTTAGGGGCTCATCTGGGATCCTTCAACGCCTACACAAGTGACCTTTTGGTTATTCAGAAGTGTATTGTTAAAAGGAACAAGATGGCAGAGGAGTAGGTGGACGTGGAGTACATCTCTCTCCATGGATACATCAGGAATACACCTTCAGACACAGAAGTGCTTGCAGAACACCAGCTGAGAGTGGGCAGGAGTACCTGACCACTGGAAAAGAATATATAGAACCATGCAAAACTCACCAGAGATCACGCTCTGAGCCTTTGGAGTGGGAACACTGACTCCAAGACCCTAGAATACCAGAGAACTCCTAACCCTAGGGAGTATCAAATAGTGAGAACTCCCACAAAGGCAACCACTTGTATACAAGACCCAGCATCACCCAACTGCCAGTAGCACCCTGTGCAGGATGCCTCATCCAAACAACAAACAAGACAAAAATACAAACCCAGTCATCAGCAGACAGGATTACCACCTCACTCAGCCCTGCCCGTCAGAGGTAGAAAAATAAAACTTACCTCCTCCTGCAGAAAAGCAGCAGCAGTCACACCTTATACGAAGCTTACACAAACCACTGGACCAACCTTAAGAGGGCAGAAACCAAAAGGAAGAAAGAACTCAACCTTGAAGCCTGGGAAAAGGAGACCTCAAACACAATAAGTTAAAAAAAAAAAAATGAAAAGGCAGAGAAATACTGCACAAATGAAGGAACAAACTAGAAACACAGAAGTCCAAATAAATGAAGAAGAAATAGGCAAACTACCTGAAAAAGAATTCAGAATAATGATAGTAAAGATGATCCAAAACCTTGAAAACAGAATGGAGAAAATGCAAGAATCAGTTAACAAAGACCTAGAAGAATTAAAGAATAAACATACAGAGACAAACAACACAATTACTGAAATTAAAAATACTCTAGAAGGGATCAATAGCAGAATATGTGAAGCAGAAGAAGGGAACAGACATTTCTCCAAAGAAGACATACAGATGGCTAACAAACACATGAAAAGATGCTCAACATCACTCATTATTAGAAAAATGCAAATCAAAACCATAATGAGATATCACCTCACACCAGTCAGAATGGCCATCATCAAAAAGTCTACAAACAATAAATGCTGAAGAGGGTGTGGAGAAAAGGGCCCTCTTGCACTGTTGATGGGAATGCAAATTTATACAGCCACTATGGAAGATGGTATGCAGATTCCTTTAAAAGTAGGAATAAAACCATCATATGACCCAGCAATCCAACACCCCAAGGAAACCAAAATTGAAAAAGACACATGTACCCCAATATTCATTGCAGCACTATTTACAATAGCTAGAACATGGAAGCAACTTAGATGTCCATTGACAGATGAATGGATAAAGAAGCTGTGGTACATATACACAATGGAATATTACTCAGCCATAAAAAGGAATGCATTTGAGTCAGTTCTAATGAGGTGGATGAACCTAGAGCCTATCATACAGAGTGAAGTAAGTCAGAAAGAGAAAGATAAATATCGTATACTAATGCATATATATGGAATCTAGAAAGATGGTACTGATGAATTTATTTGCAGGGCAGCAATGGAGAAACAGACATAGAGAACAGACTTATGGACATGGGGAGAGGGGAGGAGAGGGTGAGATGTATGGAGAGAGTAACATGGAAACTCACATCACCATGTGTAAAATAGACAGCCAACGGGAATTTGCTGTGTGGCTCAGGGAGCTCAACAGGGGCTCTGTGACAACCTAGAGGGGTGGGATGGGGTGGGAGGTGGGAGGGAGGGTCAAGAGGGAGGGGACATATGTATACCTATGGCTGATTCATGCGAGGTTTGACAGAAAACAACAAAATTCTGTAAAGCAATTATCCCTCAATGAAAAAATAAAAAAAATTAGGAATAATGTTATCACCAAACTTCAATTATCAAATATTCAGTTGACATAACAATAAATTCCCTGAAACTATGGCTCTATGGCATACTCTAAATATGGTGCTTGTCCCTCAAGGTACTTTCAGGCCAACAATATTGGGACATCTGCCAGCAATAAAAGCATTGCTCACAGCACAGTAACTTTACAATCAAGTAAAATATTGGGGAAATGCTTTCCCACTCAACTTCGTGCACCTTTTGAGAGCTTCCTCTCTGGCAACTCAATACAGATGTCCCATCTCCCCTCATTATAATCTCAATTTTAAAAACGAATGCATTTTTGACTGAAATAAGGATCAACTGGATTGGAAATAAACTGAAATTAAGATCAGCGTAAAGGAAAAGCTAGTTCATTTTTTGATGAGTTCCCATATTTGATAGAGAAGATCGGGTTAAGCCATCAGAATAGTCAAGATTCTAGACGATGGTAAAGGAAAGCTTTAGACAATTTAAACTGAATACATGCGGCATTTTGCTTTGAGCAGAAAGCACTCAAACAAGGCTTAGGACTTGTAAATGGATAAACAACTTTCATTGTAGGCATGGATCAGCAAGTAACAGTTTGGCAGTAAATTTTTGAGAAACAACTTGGGGATTGACAGCTCCATTATTCAGTATGAAAATAATTTTCACAGAGAGCAAATACTCATCCATTTTCTCACACCTGAAAACTTTCTTCCTTAGTGAAACAGCTCATTTACATTTCCCCCAGAGAAAAGTCTCCTATGCAAACTTCAAGTCAGCAGTGAATTGGAAAATTCTTAAAAACATGCCCAAATGATGAAGAAGATTAATTACCGTTATTTAATGAACACCAAGACAATGGCGAGGCCAAGAAGAAACTGGAGGGGAACCACAGGAAAATCAAAGGCAGTCAGTGCTCATATCACATGCCTTTCTCGGGCTCATTTCACAGTGTTGCCTTTCCCTACTACCTCCTGCTCCCCTAGACATCCCACAATCTTTCCAGCCCAAATACAGATTCATAAGCAGTGGGAATAATAACAAAAACCCAAAACTCACCTTTGGAAATGCAAGATTTTCACTGCCCTGTGCATGTCATGAAAAAAGTAGTTATCAAGAATCCTATAAAAATGGTTGGGTCTGGGAGAACTGAGTTCCCTGGGATATCTGAAGGAAAGGATAAAGCTAACCTGTATAGCAAACAAATATTCATGAGAGGTATGGATTTCTTTTCTTTCTGGCTATGCTAAGAGGCTTGTGGGATCTTCATTTTCTGACCAGGGATTGAAGCCTGGCCCTCAGCAGTAGAAGCATGGAGTCCTAACAACTGGAAGGGAATTCCCTGGATGGGTTGATGGTCAAAGCTAACAGCAGATAACTAATCAAAGTGCGAAGATGCTCAGGATTGCCAAGCCCAACCTTTATAACAGAAAACCCAAGCAAAGTGGAGGCATCCATGATCAAAATCTTCAAGACTAATGCCAATGCCACATACCAAAAAAGTTCCTCTAAATTGATCAACCATCTAAATTTTAAAAAAAAGAGAGAGAAAGAAAGAAACAGCAGGGACCTGCTCAGTTTCAGGACCACTATACTGTTTCACAGGGAATAAGATCAAGCCCTGAGCCTTTGGAGTGAGAACTCTAAGACCCTAGACTACCAGAGAACTAACCCTAGGGAGTATCAAATAGTGAGAACTCACACAAAGGAAACCACTTGAATACAAGACCTGGCATCACCCAACCACCAGTAGCACCCTGTGCAGGATGCCTCATCTAAACAACAAACAAAACAAAAATACAAACCCAATCATCAGCAGACAGGATTACCACCTCACTCAGCCTTGCCCATCAGAGAAAAAAAAAAAAAACAAAAACTCAGCACAAATCTCACCCTATACGAAGCTTACACAAACCACTGGACCAAACTTAGGAGGGCAGAAACCAAAAGGAAGAAAGAATTCAACCTTGAAGCCTGGGAAAAGGAGACCTCAAACACAATAAGTTAAAAAAAATAATAATGAAATAGGCAGAGAAATACTACACAAATGAAGGAACAAACTAGAAACACAGAAGTCCAAATAAATGAAGAGGAAATAGGCAAACTACCTGAAAAAGAATTCAGAATAATGATAGTAAAGGTGATCAAAAATCTTGAAAACAAAATGGAGAAAATGCAAAATCAATTAACAAAGACCTAGAAGAATTAAAGAATAAACATACAGAGACAAACAATGCAATTACTGAAATTGAAAATTCTCTAGAAGGAATCGATAGCAGAATATCTGAGGCAAAAGAATGGATAAGTGAGCTGGAAGATAAAATGGTGGAAATAACTGCTGAAGAGCAGAATAAAGTAAAAAGAATGAAAAGAACTGAGGATAGTCTCAGAGACCTCTGGGACAATATCAGATGCACCAACATTTGAATTATAGGGGTCCCAGAAGAAGAGAAAAATAAAGGGTATGAGAAAATTTTTGAAGAGATTATAGTTGAAAATTTCCCCAACATGGAAAAGGAATAGTCAATCAAATCCAAGAGGCACAAAGAGTCCCACACAGGATAAACCCAAGGAGAAACACGCCAAGACATACTAATCAAACTAACAAAGACTAAACACAAAGAAAGAATATTAAAAGCAGCAAGGGAGAAGCAACAAGTAACATACAAGGGAAACCCCATATGCTTAACAGCTGATCTTTCAGCAGAAACTCTGCAGGCCAGAAGGGAATGGCAGGATATATTTAAAGTACTGAAAGGGAAAAATCTACAACCAAGATTACTGTACCTGGCAAGGATCTCATTCAAAATTGATGGAGAAATCAAAAGCTTTTCAGACAAGCAAAAGTTAAGAGAATTCAGTATCACCAAACCAGCTTTACAACAAATGTTAAAGGGACTTAAATAGTCAAGAAATACAAGAGAAGAAAAAAGATCTACAAAATCAACCCCAAACAATTAAGAAAATGGCAATAGGAACATATGTATCAATAATTACTTTAAATGTAAGTGGATTAAATGCTTCAACCCAAACACACAGACCGGCTGAATCGACACAAAAACAAGATGCATATATATGTTGTCTACAAGAAACCCACTTCAGACCTAAAGACACATATAGACTGAAAGTGAGAGGATAGAAAAATATATTCCATGCAAATGGAAGCAAAAGAAAGCTGGAGTAGCAATCCTCATATCAGACAAAATAGACCTTAAAATAAAGAAGATTACAAGAGATAAGGAAGGACACTACATAATGATCAAGGGATCAATCCAAGAGGAAGACATAACAATTGTAAATATCTATGCACCCAACATAGGAGCACCTCAATACATAAGACAAACACTAACAGACATAAAAGGAGAAATTGACAGTAACACAATAATAGTAGGAGACTTTAACACCCCATTCACACCAATGGACAGATCATCAAAACAGAAAATTAATAAGGAAACACAAGTCTTAAATGATACATTAGATGAGATGGATCTCATTGATATCTTCAGGACATTCCATCCAAATGCAGAAAGAATACACCTTCTTCTCAAGTGCACATGGAACATTCTCCAGGATAGACCACATCTTGGGTCACAAATCAAACCTCAGTAAATTTAAGAAAACTGAAATTGTATCAAGCATCTTCTCTGACCACAATGCTATGAGACTAGATATCAATTACAAAAAAAAAAAAAAAAAAAAACTGTAAGAAACACAAACACATGGAGATTAAACAACACGTTTTAAATAACCAACAGGTTACTAAAGAAATCAAAAGGGAAATAAAAAATTTCTAGAAACAAATGACAATGAAAACACAACTCAAAACCTATGGGATGCAGCAAAATCAGTTCTAAGAGGGAAGTTTATAGCAATACAATCCTACCTCAAGAAACAAGAAAAACATCGAACAGACAGCCTAACTTTACACCTAAAACAACTGGAAAAAGAAGAACTAAAAAAACCCCAAAATTAGTAGAAGGAAAGAAATCAAGATATGAGCAGAAATAAATGAAAAATAAATGAAAGAAACAATAGTAAAGATTAATAAAACTAAAAGCTGGTTCTTTGAGAAGATAAACAAAATTGAAAACCTTTAGCCAGACTCATCAAGAGAAAAAGAATTCAAATCAACAAAACCAGAAATGAAAAAGGAGAGGTTACAACAAAGAATGCAGAAATACAAAAGACTGTGAGACTATTATGAACAACTATATGGCAATAAAATGGATAACCTGGAAGAAATGGACAGATTCTTAGAAAAGTTCAATCTTCCAAGACTGAACCAGGAAGAAACAGAAATTATGAACAACCCAATTACAAGCACTGAAATTGAAGCTGTGATCAAAAATCTCCCAAAAAACAAAAGCCCAGGACCAGATGGCTTCACAGGAGAATTCTATCAAACATTTAGAGAAGAGCTAATGCCTATCCTTCTAAAACTCTTTCAAAAAATTGCAGAGGAAGGAACACTTCCAAACTCATTCTATGAGGCCACCATCACCCTGATACCAAAACCAGACAAAGACAACACACAAAAAAAGAAAACTACAGGCCAATATCACTGATGAACATAGATGCAAAAATCCTCAACAAAATTTTAGCAAACAGAATTCAGCAACACATCAAAAAGCTCATACACCATGATCAAGTTGGGTTTATTCCAGGGATGCAAGGATTCTTCAATATACACAAATCAATCAATGTGATATACCATATTAACAAATTGAAAGATAAAAACCATATGATAATCTCAATAGATGCAGAAAAAGCCTTTGACAAAATTCAGCACCATTTATGATTAAAACTCTTCAAAAAATGGGCATAGAAGGAATCTACCTCAACATAGTAAAGGCCATATATGATAAGCCTACAGCAAACATTATTCTCAATGGTGAAAAAACTGAAAGCATTCCCCCTAAGATCAGGAACAAGACTATCTTTGGTCCACTTTCTTTGGTCCACTTTCACCACTATTATTCAACATAGTTCTGGAAGTCCTAGCTACAGCAATCAGAGAAGAAAAAGGAAATAAAAGGAATCCAGATCGGAAAAGAAGTAAAGCTCTCACTGTCTGCAGATGACATGATACTGTACATAGAAAACCCTAAAGATAGTATCAGAAAATTACTAGAGCTAATCAGTGAATTTAGCAAAGTTGCAGGATACAAAATTAATACATAGAAATCACTTGCATTTCTATATACTAACAATGAAAAATCAGAAAGAGAAATTAAGGAATCAATCCCATTCACCATTGCAACAAAAGAATTAAATATCTAGGGATAAACTTACGTAAGGAGACAAACTGTACACAGAAAATTAGACCCTAAGGAAAAAAAATCAAAGACGACATAAACAGATGTGGAGACATTCCATGTTCCTGGGTGGGAACAATCAATCCTGTGAAAATGACTATACTACCAAATGCAATCTACAGATTCAATGTGATCCCTATCAAATTACCAATGGCATTTTTCACAGAACTAGAACAAAAAATTTCACAATTCATATGGAAACACAAAAGAACCCCGAATAGCCAAAGCAGTCTTGAGAAAGAAGAATGGAGCTGGAGGAATCAACCTTCCTGACTTCAGATTATACTACAAAGCTACAGTCATCAAGACAGTGTGGTACTGGCACAAAAACAGAAATATAGACCAATGGAACAAGATAGAAAGCCCAGAAATAAACCCATGCACCTATGGGTACCTTATTTTTTACAAAGGAGGCAAGAATATACAATGGGGCAAAGACAGCCTCTTCAATAAATGGTGCTGGGAAAACTGGACAGCTATATGTAAAAGAATGAAATTAGAACACTTCCTAACACCATACACAAAGATAAATTCAAAATGGATTAAAGACCTAAATGTAAGACCAGAAACTATAAAACTCTTAGAGGAAAACATAAGCAGAACACTTGATGACATAAATCAAAGCAAGATTCTCTATGACCCACCTCCTAGAGTAATGGAAATAAAAACAAAAGTAAACAAGTGGGACCTGATTAAAACTTAAAACTTTTTGCACAGCAAAGGAAACTATAAGCAAGGTGAAAAGACAACCCTCAGAATGGGAGAAAATAATAGCAAATGAAACAACTGACAAAGGATTAATTTCCAAAATATACAAGCAGCTCATACAACTCAATACCAGAAAAACAAACAACCCAATCAAAAAGTGGGGAAAAGACCTAAACAGACATTTCTCCAAAGAAGACATACAGATGGCTAACAAACACATGCTCAATATCACTCATTATTAGAGAAATGCAAATCAAAACTACAATGAGATATCACCTCACACCGGTCAGAATGGCCATCATCAAAAAGTCTACAAAGAATAAATGCTGGAGAGGGCATGTGGAGAAAAGGGAATGCTCTTGCACTGTTGGTGGGAATGTAAATTGATACAGCCACTATGGAAGACGTTATGGAGATTCCTTAAAAAAACTAGGAAAAAAATCACCATATGACCCAGCAATCCCACTCCTAGGCATATAACCTGAGGGAACCAGGGTTGAAAGGGACACATGTATCCCATTCTTCACTGCAGCACTATTTACAATAGCTAGAACATGGAAGCAATTTAGATGTTCATTGACAGATGAATGGATAAAGAAGTTGTGGTACATATATACAATGGAATATTACTCAACCATAAAAAGGAATGCATTTGAGTCAGTTCTGATGAGGTGGATGAACCTAGAACCTATTATACAGAGTGAAGTGAGTCAGAAAGAGAAAGATAAATATCATATTCTAATGCATATATACAGAATCTAGAAAAATGGTACTGAAGAATTTATTTACAGGGCAGCAGTGGAGAAACAGACATAGAGAATAGACTTATGGACATGGGGAGAGGGGAGGAGAGGGTGAGATGTATGGAAAGAGTAACATGGAAACTTACATTACCATATGTAAAATAGATAGCCAACAGGAATTTGCTGTATGGCTCAGGAAACTCAAACAGGGGCTCTGTATCAATCTAGAGGGGTGGGATGGGGCAGGAGGTGGGAGGGAGGTTCAAAAGGGAGGGGATATATATATGTATACCTATGGCTGATTCATGTTGAGGTTTGACAGAAAACAACAAAATTCTGTAAAGCAATTATCCTTCAATTAAAAAAAAAAAAAACAGAAGAAAACAAAGGCGAATTCCTTTATAACCTGGGAGTGATGAAAGCCTTTCTAATTATGACAAACCCCAGAAGCCAAAAAAGATTAGTTTCATATTAGACTATATTTAATAAGAAAAAAAAACTGCCTGGCTAAAAGTACAATAAAAAAAGGCATAAGACAAATGACAATCTGGGAAAAGCTTTTGTAATTTATATCACAAAATTAAGGTTAATATCTTTTCTAAAATCTGTGTGTGTGTGCTCAGTTGTGTCCAACTCCTTTGTGACTTCATGGACTGTAGCCTGATGCTCCTCCGTTCTTGGGATTTTCCAGGCAGGAATACTGGAGTGGGTTGCTATTCCCTCCTCCAGGGGATCTTCCTGAGTCAGGGATCAAACCCAAGTCCCCTGTGTCCCCTGCATTGGCAACTGAACCACCCTGGGAAGCCCAAAATTTATATGAAAAAGACCAAAAGCAAAATAGACAAATAGACAGTATAGCAAAAGAGATGTAAATAGGGCTTTACACACCTAAAAAGATGACCAAGCTCACCAATAATAGCAGAAATACAGGTTAAAATACACTGAGAGATCATTTCTATTCCAAAGTTTGACAGCACACTCTATAGGCGAGGCTATGGAAAAGAGCACTAAAAAACACTACTGGGGGGAAAGCAAACTTCTATGAAAGGGAGTTTCACAATGTCTAATGAAATTAAAGATGCATTTATTCTTTGACCCAAGAATCCCTCTTCTAGTCATCTATCTTAAGGATATTCTTGCACATTTATGACATGACAGATGACAAGGTTACTGACTGCAGTATTATCTGAATAGCAAAACATTGTAAATAACCCAAATATGCATGATATAGGACTAGTGAAAATAAACTATGTCATGTTCATACCGTGGAGTTCCATGTGGCCATAAAAATGGACTGAGAAAGCTACTGGTACAGTGTGGTCTCCAGGCTATCTTGTTCAACGACAAAGCACAAGATGCAGAACTGTGTATGCAGTACTCTATATTTTGTGCAACAAAGGGGTGGAAGATGAGAACACATCTACATACTTGCTTCTATCTGCAGGGAGAAATGCTGGGAAGAATAAATAAACAACTTATTAAAATGGTTGCCTCTAGCGTGTGGGAGGTGGGAAGGATGAGAATGAAGGAAGGAAGACTTAACTGAGTTAATGTTTTTACATAACATGTCAATATTTTACATATTCAAAAAGTAAAATTATTTCAGAATGTCAACAAATGCCTAACTTGAAAATAAAAGGAAATACATCTCTAAGTCAATATCAAATTGATAATATGGCCATATGGACAGGAAACATGTTTCAAGCAACTTTCAGTCAGTTCAGTTGCTCAGTCGTGTCTGATTCTTTGCAACCCCATGGACTGCAGCATGCCAGGCTTCCCTGTCCATCACCAACTCCTGGAGTTTACTCAAACTCATGTCCATTGAGTCGGTGATGCCATCCAACCATCTCATCCTCTGTCATCCCCTTCTCCTCCCACCTTCAATCTTTCCCAGAATCAGGGTCTTTTCAAATGAGTCAGTTCTTCACATCAGGTGGCCAAAGTATTGGAGTTTCAGCTTCAACATCAGTCTTCCAATGAACATTCAGGACTGATTTCCTTTAGGATGGACTGGTTGAATCTCCTTGCAGTCCAAGGGACTCTCAAGAGTCTTCTCCAACACCACAGTTCAAAAGCATCAATTCTTCAGCACTCAACTTTCTTTATAGTCCAACTCTCACATCCATACATGACCACTGGAAAAACCATAGCTTTGACTAGATGGACCTTTGTTGGCAAAGTAATGTCTCTGCTTTTAAATAAGCTGTCTAGGTTGGTCACAGCTTTTCTTCCAAGGAGCAAGCATCTTTTAATTTCATTGGCTGCAGTCACCATCTGCACTGATTTTGGAGCCCCCGCAAAATAGTCTCTGTTTCCTGATCTATTTGCCATGAAGTGATGGGACCAGATGCCATGATCTTAATTTTCTGGATGTTGAGTTTCAAGCCAACTTTTTCACTCTTCTCTTTCATCAATAGGCTCTTTAGTTCTTTGTTTTCTGCCATAGGGTAGTGTCATCTGCATATCTGAGGTTATTCATACGATATTTCTCCTGGCAATCTTGATTCCAGCTTGCGCTTCATCCAGTCCAGCATTTCTCATGATGTACTCTGAATATAAGTTAAATAAGCAGGGTGACAATATACAGCCTTGATGTACTCCTTTCCCATTTGGAACCAGTCTATTGTTCCATGTCCAGTTCTGTTGCTTCTTGACCTGCATACAGATTTCTCAGGAGGCAGGTAAGGTGGCCTGATATTCCCATCTCTTTCAGAATTTTCCACAGTTTGTTGTGATCCACAGTCAAAAGCTTTGGCATACTCAGTAAAGCAGAAGTAGTTGTTTTTCCGGAACTTTCTTGCTTTTTCAATGATCCAATGGATGTTGGCAATTTGATCAACTTTAGAGCACAGAATTTGGACTCTGCCTCCTGGTTGTACAGTCCCTGTAATGTCGCCAGGCAAGGAGAGCTGCAAGAAAGTGAACTGTCACTAGCAGAATGAGAATATTTTAAGAGAGACAGGGTCCTAATAATATTTTTGGTGCCTGAGGCAAGAAAACAAAGAATGTCCACACACTTTTATGTCTAAATGGCTAAAAGGTGCCAGTCAAGCTAATAAATATAAGGAAGATATGTCCTCTGCCTTGACAGATACGCCTTGTTGTGGCTGGCAGGCCAGATTGGAATATAGGCTTCTTGGATTCCGGGCTCCACAACACATGGTGGCAACATAGAGGATTCCCCCTTTCCCCTCCTTCTTTAGGGTCTAGCCCTTACCAGGAGAGGACCCCATGCACGCATGTGGATACCCCAGGCCACACATTAAAGCTCCACCCATCTCTTGCCAACAACGGAAATCTAGCACAGTACACCCTAGCTGGGGGTCTTAGGGAATATGTTTGCTCAGGTCCTAGAAGTAGGCTTGAGGCCTTTTGGATGGGAAATTCCAGGATCTGGGTCTAGAAAGGAGAAGAACAGTGAGCACATCTGCCTGACCTCTCTGAGTCAGCTCACCCAGGTTTAAGTTGGCATTGAGGAAGAATATGACAAGTTGATTTATTATAGCATGAATTTTTACTTACTCTCTCCTCAGTATCCATTTCTTTTATTTCCAACAAGCCCTAATATTTCCTTGCTTCACAGAATTTTTACAGGCCACAAAATTTCAATTTGGTCACATAAGGGAAGGTGATGGGGCTAGGGAGAAGCAAGTGGTTTTGGGAACAGCAAGAGAGAGGGGGGGAGAGATTTGTTTTGAACTGGAAAATGGTTGGAAATTATACATACTGGAGGAGTGAGGGTTTTTTAGGAGGAAGAGGAGATAGACATGTGCTCACACCACCATATTGAATCCTCTGGTGATAATTTCTCAAGATTCTTAGAATGCTAATAGAATATGGTTTTGGATTTAGACCATTTGATAACAGAATACATACTAATAAGCAGCAGCTTGGAGGCTTGGTTCTAAAGAGGAAAACTGTACAACTGCCTGTATAAAGTTTATGCTTTCAATGTACCAAAATTTTGCTTAATTTAATGTTACCCATCGAATCTGATCATCAACCCACCATACTGGCAGTGCTAATACAACATACCTATGATTTGGTAAATACAAGAGAAGATTCTCTGTTTTTCACTGAGCGTTATCCTGGATGACGATAATCTTACCTACTAAACAAATGGCTCTTGCTTTCCCTGGCATTATCCAAACCTTCCCAGGTTTTACTTGAGGGATAATGTCTAGTAAAGTAGGCATATAAGTGTACATCTGGTTACTTAATAGCTTAGAGTAGTACTATTCAGAGTGTGGTCTGAAAGCAAGCTGTGGGCTGACGCTGGCCCACAGACAATAAGCTAACACCCCCAGCAAGTAAGTAGAGAAACTGGGAACAAGAGCCTGATGGAGCATTTGAAAAGCTACAACATGAGTGAACTTTGAAAATATGCTAAATGAGATAAGACAGACACAAAAGGACAAATGCTGTATCATTTCACTCATGTGAGGTACTCGGAACAGGCAAATTCATACAGACAGAAAGTTAGAAGGGTGCTTACCAGGGACTGACGGAGGGCGGAATGGAGAATTAGTATTATGGGTACAAAGTTTCTACTTGGGAAGATGAAAGAATTCCAGAAATGGATAGTGATGATGGCTGTACAACACTGTGAATGAACTTAATGCCAGGGAAGTGTACACTTAAAAATGGTTAAAATGATAAGTTTTATGCTATATATTTTTTGTTATATATATTTTACCACAATAAAAAGTATTTTTAGAAACTATTTACAGAGTAATTTTATATTTATTGGGTCTAATAATAGAAAAATCAGGTTTTATACCTTGCATGTCTAGGTTTGCTTCCTATTTCCCTTTTTTCTAGGGATTCATTTCTATTGGATTTGTATAAAAAGAATGGTCTAGAAGAGATTAAACTTAAAACCAAAGCAAACAAACAAAACCAACTTGGTGCTTTGGCACATATACTTTTGAGATGCACTGTGCTATGGAATGAATTGTCTTCACCCCAAATTCATATGCTGAAGCCCAAACCCCCAGTGTGGCTATATTTGGGTAAGAATGTCACTAAGGTTAAATCAGGCCCTAAAGGTGGTGCCCTGATCCAAAAAGATTAGTGTCCAGAGAGCTGGCTCGCTCTCTCTGTGCCATGTGAAGACAGTGAGAAGGTGGCTATCTACAAACCAGAAAGAGGGCTCTCACCAGGAACTGAATTGATTGCCACCTTGATCTTGGACTTTCCAGCCTCTAGAAATGAACTCCCAACAAACAAAAGTCCATGACCAGATGGCTTCACAGGCAAATTCCCTGAAGCATAGAGAGTTAACACCTATTCTTCTGAAACAGAGGGGGAAGGGTAGCATGGCAGCAAGGGCAGCACTGGCATCAGCTCCAGAAGAACCCAGACCCAATTCGGCTCCTGAATGAGGATGGTGTTGCAGGGTCCACCCCAGTTGCTGACCACAGGGTGGGCCGGGAGCAGAGGGGGCGCATCTCTGAACCTCAGTGCTCTCTGATATTTCCTTCACTTGTCCCATCTATGCTTAAACCACACCTCCAATCAGACAGAAAAGGGGGCTGGGTTAGTACAAGGAGCAGTTAATGTCAGACAGGAGAAAATGGAGCAGGGAACTTTCAGTGACTTGAAGATGGGAAACTGCACCAGGAGAAGAAGCTATTTCCTTCTGGTTAAAAATTTTTAGGACATTTACTTAAAGGGCCTCCCATCAGCCCCCCACCCCTCCACCCCAAGCAAGTGAGCACTGCCCAGGATGTCCCAGGATCTGGACTGGCTTATGGCCTCATCTGTCCTCCCACCTATTACTATTCCTGCCACGAACCCCACTCACTGGGGAGGAGCACCTTCATGATGGGGGAAGTTGAGCACAGGATAAAGTGGGTGCCTTTTAAAATCATACTGAGGGGAACGGGACCCATTTTGAACGATCCATCTTCAGTGCACAGTAAATAATCAATAGGAGTGGGCTTGATTTGTAAATAAGAGCTGTCCTTGGAGACCGTTGGGATGGTTATAGAGACAGAGCTGGTGTTGGCAGGGAGGTTTAGTCATGGGGGCCCAGGACTCTGTGGCTCGTCTGCTGACACCATTGGAGCTGAAGCCCTGGCCACTGCCTTAGATTGCAGATCAGAGAGGTTTAGACTGCTGCTGCTCAGTGGCTTCAGAGAGTATTATGCTTAGTGAAATAAATGAAGTAAGTAGGACAGAGAAAGAAAAGTAGTGTATGATATCACTTATATGTGGAATCTAAAAATGAAAACAAGCTATTGAATATACTGTAATTTGCATATATGTTAAATAAGCAGGGTGACAATATACAGCCTTGACATATTCCTTCCCAATTTGGAACCAGTCTGTTGTTCCATGTCCAGTTCTAACTGTTGCCTCTTGATCTGCATACAGATTTCTCAAAATGGTCTGGTATTCCCATCTCTTGAAGAATTTTTCAGTTTGTTGTGATCCACACAGTCAAAGGCTTTAGTGTAATCAATAAAGCAGAAATAGATGTTTTTCTGGAATTCTCTTGCTTTTTTTGATGATCCAATGGATGTTGGCAATTTGATCTCTGGTTCCTCTGCCTTTTCTAAAACCAGCTTGAACATCTGGAAGTTCATGGTTCACGTACTGTTGAAGCCTGGCTTGGAGAATTTTGAGCATTACTTTGCTAGCATGTGAGATGAGTGCAATTGTGTGGTAGTTTGAACATTCTTTGGCATTGCTTTTCTTTGGGATTGGAATGAAAACTGACCTTTTCCAGTCCTGTGGCCACTGCTGAGTTTTCACCAAATTTGCTGGCATATTGAGTATAGCACTTTCACAGCATCATCTTTTAGGATTTGAAATAGCTCAACTGGAATTCCATCACCTCCACTAGCTGTTCATAGTGATGCTTCCTAAGGCCCACTTGACTTTGCATTCCAGGATGTCTGGCTCTAGGTGAGTGACCACACCATCATGGTTATCCAGGTCATGAAGATCTTTTTTGTATAGTTCTTCTATGTATTCTTGCCACCTCTTCTTACTATCTTCTGCTTCTGTTAGATCCACACCATTAGTGTCCTTTATTGTGCCCATCTTTGCATGAAATGTTCCCTTGGTATCTCTAATTTTCTTGAAGAGAGCTCTAGTCTTTCCCATTCTGTTATTTTCCTTTATTTCTTTGCATTGATCACTGAGGAAGGCTTTCTTATTTCTCCTTGCTATTCTTTGGAACTCTGCATTCAAATGGGTATATCTTTCCTTTTCTCCTTTGCCTTTCACTTCTCTTCTTTTCTCAGCTATTTCGGTAAGGCCTCCTCAGACAACCATTTTGCCTTTCTCTATTTCTTTTTCTGGGGGATGGTCTTGATCCTTGTCTCCTGTACAGTGACACAAACCTCCATCCATAGTTCTTCAGGCACTCTGTCTACCAGATCTAATCCCTTCAATCTATTTGTCACTTCCACTGTATAATTGAAAGGGATTTGATTTAGCTCATACCTGAAAGGTCTAGTGGTTTTCCCCATTTTCTTCAATTTAAGTCTGAGTTTGGCAATAAGGAGTTCATGATCTGAGCCACAGTCAGCTCCCAGTCTTGTTTTTGCTGACTGTATAGAGCTTCTCCATCTTTGGCTGCAAAGAATATAATCAATCTGATTTTGGTATTGACCACCTGGTGATGTCCATGTGTAGAGTCTTCTCTTGTGTTGTTGGAAGAGAGTGTTTGCTATGACCAGTGCGTTCTCTTGGCAAAACTGGATTAGTCTTTGCCCTGCTTCATTTTGTATTCCAAGGCCAAATTTGCTTGGTACTCCAGGTATTTCTTGACTTTCTACTATAACATTCCAGTACCCTATAATGAAAATGATCTTTTTGGAGTGTTAGTTCTAGAAGGTCCTGTAGGTCTTCATAGAACTGTTCAACTTCAGCTTCTTCAGCATTACTGGTCAGGACATAGACTTGGATTGCTGTAATATTGAATGGTTTGCCCTGGAAACAAAGAGAGATCATTCTGTCATTTTTGAGATTGCATCCAATACTACATTTTGGACTCTTTTGTTGACTATGATGGCTACTCCATTTCTTCTAAGGGATTCTTGCCCACAGTAGTAGATATAATAGTCATTTGAGTTAAATTCACCCATTCCAGTCCATTTTAGTTTGCTGATTCCTAAAATGTTGATGTTCACTCTTGCCATCTCCTGTTTGACCACTTCCAATTTGCCTTGATTCATGGACCTAACATTCCAGGTTCCTATGCAATATTGCTCTTTACAGCATCGGACTTTGCTTCCATCACCAGTCATCATCCACAACTGGGTGTTGTTTTTGCTTTGGCTCCATCTCTTCATTCTTTCTGGAGTTATTTCTCCACTGATCTCCAGTAGCATATTGGGCACCTACCGACCTGGGGAGTTCATCTTTCAGTGTCCTATCTTTTTGCCTTTTCATACTGTTCATGGGGTTCTCAAGGCAAGAATATTGAAGTGGTTTGCCATTCCCTTCTCCAGTGGATCATGTTTTGTCAGAACTCTCCACCATGACCTGTCCATCTTGGGTGGCCCTACACGGCATGGCTCATAGTTTCATTGAGTTAGACAAGGCTGTGGTCCATGTGATCAGATTGGTTAGTTTTCTGTGACTGTGGTTTTCAGTCTGTCTGCCCTCTGATGGAGAAGGATAAGAGACTTATGGAAGCTTCCTGATGGGAGAGACTGACTGAGGGGAAACTGGGTCTTGTTCTGATGGGCGGGGCCATGCTCAGTAAATCTTTAATCCAATTTTCTGTTGATGGGCAGGGCTGTGTTCCCTCCCTGTTATTTGACCTGAGGCCAAACTATGGTGGAGGTAATGAAGATAATGGCGACCTCCTTCAAAAGGTCCCATGCATGCACTGCTACACTCAGTGCCCCCAACCCTGCAGCAGGCCACCACTGACCCATGCCTCCACCAGAGACTCCTGGACACTCACGGGCAAGTCTGGGTCAGTCTCTTGTGGGGTCACTGCTCCTTTCTCCTGGGTCCTGGTGCACACAAGGTTTTGTTTGTGCCCTCCAAGAGTCTGTTTCCCCAGTCCTGTGTAAGTTCTGGCAGCTCTATGGTGGGGTTAATGGCAACCTCCTCCAAGAGGGCTTATGCCACACCCAGGTCTGCTGCACCCAGAGCCCCTGCCCCTGCAGCAGGCCACTGCTGACCCGTACCTCCTCAGGAGACACTCAAACACAGTTCTGTCTCAGTCTCTGTGGGGTCTCTGGGTCCTGGTGCGCACAAGGTATGTTTGAGCCCTCTGAGCATCTCTGGCGGGTATGGGGTTTGATTCTAAACGTGATTTCGCCCTCCTACTGTCTTGCTGGGGCTTCTCCTTCACCCTTGGACGTGGGGGTATCTCCTCACAGCCGCTCTAGCACCACCCAAGCCGCCTGCTGCTCCAGTGCAGCTAGCCCCGGGTGCTTCAATCTACTTGAAGGCGTTATCAACATTCTGATTTAATTAAACACCTATCATTGAGGAAGGTACTGTCAACATTCCCATTTTATAGATGTGGAGACTGAGCCACTGAGGCATTAATGAATTTACTAGTAAGTGACAGACACGCTTCTTGGTAAATGTATTTATCTGTACTTAGTAAACTATGGAGGAAACTGCATAGTTCATCTAGATTGTTGGGGAAAAACTCAATTTCAATTCTATCTAATAAAAAAAAATAGAAAAGTAAGCAATTCATTTACATCTAGTAAGCAATGTTCTGGGTGTTTTACATGCTCTGCTACATTCAATTTTTAAAAAATCTATGAAGAATGTGTTATCAACATTCCCACTTTATAGATCAGGAAACTGAGGCATAGAGGCATTAATTAATTTACTAACAAGTGACAGAGAGGCTTCTTGGTGACCGTATTTATCTATAATTAATAAACATAGTAGGAAAGAGCATTGTCTATCTAAAATCTAGGGTAAATATACTTGATTTCAATTCTATATTTAAAAAAATATCAAAATTCAATCTGTTACATAGATCTACGAAACAATGTCCTGTGTGGTCTGCACGCTCTGGTTCATTTAATCAAATAAATATCGACAAGGTAGAAGCTATCAACATACCCATTTCATAGATAAGGAAACTGAGGTACAGAGGCATTAATGAAGTTACCAGTAAGTGAAAGAGATGCTTTTTGGTGAGTGCTTTTATCTAAACTTAGTAAAGTTTGTGGGAAAGGACATTGTGTATCTAGATTTATAGGGGAAAGTTACTCAATTTCAATTCTATATTAAAAAAAAATCAATATTAAGTATGCTATTTAGATCTACTAAGCAATATCCTGTGTGTTTTACATGCTCTGGTGCAGGCAATTAAATAAAAATAGACGAGGAAGGTGTTATCAACATTCCCATTTCCTGGATGAGGAAACTGAAGCACAGAGGCATTAATGAAGTTACCAAAGTGAATGAGATGCTTTTTGGTGAGCATACTTATCAAAACTTTGTAAACTTTGTGGAGAAAGGGCATTAACTACCTAGACTGTGGGCGATACAAAACGCAGAATTCAATTCTCTCTATGGAAAAAAAAAAACCCTAAATTAAATATATTACTTGGGTCTACTAAGCAATGTCCTGGCTGTTCTACATACTCTGCTTCCTTTAACTGAAAAACAAAAATAAAAAAAACTCTACGATTAAGGTGTTTTCAACATTCCCATTTTAAAGATGAGGAAACTGAGGCACAGAGGCATTAATGAAGTTAACAGTAGATGAAAGAGATGGTTTTTGGTGACCGTATTTATCTATAGTTAGAAAACTTCATGGGAAAGGGCATTTTCTATCTAGATTGTTGGGAGAAAAAAGATCACTTTCAATTATTTTTATTTTAGGCCCTAGCTATCCCTCTGATTTTACCTACTATTTCTTCATTCCTTCAACATGTGCTGGCTTCTTTACTATTCTTCAGACACACCAAGCCACCTTGCCATCTTAAGCCTTGCTGTGCACACTGCCTGTAATTCTCTTTCTTTTTTTTAAAAAAAGATTTTAATTGAACAATAATTGCTTTACAGAATTTTGTGTTTTTCTGTTCCAATTTGATAAAAAAAAATTTAAATATGTTACTTAGATCTACTAAGCAATGTCCTGGGTGTTTTACATGCTCTGCTTCATTTAATTAAAAAAATCAACTAGGAATGTGTTATAAACATTCCCATTTTATAGATGAGGAAACTGAGGCAAAGGGGCATTAATGAATTTACTAGTAAGTGAAAAAAATGCTATTTGGGAATGTATTTATGGACATTTAGTATAATTTTGACAAAAGGTCATTAACTATCCAGATGTTGGTGAATAAAAAGCAATTGACATTCTATCTGAAAAAAAAAAAAAAAACAAGCATAAGTTTGTTACTTAGATCTAATATGCAATGTTCTTGGTGTTTTACATGACTGGGTGCATTTAATTAAGAACAAAATCTACGAGGAAGGTGTTATCAACATTCCCATTTTATAGATGATGAAACTGAGGCACAGAGGGGTTAAAAAGATAATAATAAATGAAAGAGATTCTTTTTGGTTATTGAATTTGTGTATACTTAGTAAACTTTGTGGAAAGGGCATTGTCTATCTAGATTGTAGGGGGGAAAAAACTTGATTTCCAATCAATTGATTTTAAAAAACTGGAATTAATATGTTACTTAGATCTACAAAGCAATGTCCTGGGTGTTTTCCATGATTTGCTTAATTTAGTTTTAAAGAAACTATGAGGATGGTGTTATCAACATTCCCATTTTATAGATGAGGAAACTGAGGCTCAGATGCATGAATGAAGTTACTAGTAAGTGAAAGAGATATGTTTTGGTGAGCATATTCATATACACAAATAAACGTTTTGGGAAGAACATTATCTATCTTGATTGTTGGGGGGGAAATTGACTTCTTTACTCTCTATTAAACAAAACAAATTTAGTATGTTACTTAGTTCTACTAATCAATGTCCTGGGTGTTTTTCCTGCACTGCTTCAGTTAATTAAAAAGTAAATCTAGGAGGAAGGTGTTATCAACATTCCCATTTTCCAGATGAGGAAACTAAGGCACAGAGGCATTAATGAATTTACTAGCAAGTGACAGAGATACTTTTGGTGAGTGTATTTATCTATACTTAGTAAACTTTGTAGGAGAGGTCATTGTCTATCTAGATTCTTGCATAAATATACATGATTTCAACTCTATATTTTAAAAAAATCAAAATTCAGTATGTTACATAGATCAATATGTTACATGAAACAATGTCCTGTGTGTTTTACATTCTATGGTTCTTTGAATTAAATAAATATCGATGAGGAAAGTGCTATCAAACTTCCCATTTCATAGATGAGGAAATTGAGGGACAGAGGCATTAATGAAGTTACCAAACTGAATGAGAAGCTTTAAGGTGAGCATATTTATAGAAACTTTGCAAACTTTGTGGTAAAGGGCTGTAACTATCTAGATTGTGGGTGATATAAAACTCGATTTCAATTCTATTAAAAAAAACAAAATCAAATATGTTACTGAGATCTACTATGCAATGGCCTGGGTGTTTTATGTGCTCTGCTTCATTTCATTAAAAAGGAAGTCTACGAGGAATGTGTTATCAACATTTCATTTTATAGATAGGGAAACTGAGTCTAGAGGCCATAAGGAAATTACTAGTAAGTGAAAGAAATGCTTTTTGGTGAGCATATTTATCAATACCTAGTAAAATTCGTGGGAAAGGGTTTTGACTATCTAGATTGTGAGCAAAATAGATCTCAATTTCAAGTCTGTCTGTCTTAAAGCAAATTAAGTATGTTAGATCTACTAAGAAATGTCCTGGGTGTTTTACATGCTCTGCTTCATAAATTAAAAGGAAAATCTACAAGGAAGGTGTTATCAACTTTTCCATTTTATAGATGAGGAAACTCAGGCTAGAGGCATTAATGAAGTTACTAGTAAGTGAAGGAGATGCTTTTTGGTGAGTGTATTCATCGACACTTGTTAAAATTCATGAAAAAGGGCACTGGCAATCTAGATAGTGAGCAAAATAAGTCTCTATTTGAATTTTCTCTATTAAAAAAAAGATTAAGTATGTTAGATCCGCTAAGCAATGCCCTTGGTGTTTTACATGATTTGCTTCATTTAATTGAACAGAAAATAAATGAGGAAGGTGTTATCAACATTCCCATTTTAAAGATGAAGAAACTGAGGCACAGAGGCATTAATGAAGTTACTAGTAATTGAAAGAGATGCATTTTGGTGAGTGTATTTATCTATACAAGTAAACGCTGTCAGAAGGGGACTGTCTACCTAGATTGTTGGGGGAGAAAATCGACTTCTATTCTACGAAAAAAAAAAAAACAAATCAAAATTAGGTATCTTACTTAGTTATAATAAGGAATGTACTAGGTGATTTACACCCTCTGCTTCATTTAGCTGAAAAAAAAAAAACCCTATGTGTAAGGTGTCCAACATTCCCATTTTAAAGATGAGGAAACTGAGGCACAGAGGCATTAACGAAGTTGATAGTACATGAAAGAGATGCTTTTTCGTGAGTGTATTTATCTATACTTAGAAAACTTTGTAGGAAAGGGCATTTTGTCTAGTTTGTTGGGGGGAAAAAATCCCACTTTCAATTCCTTTTTTTTTTTTGCTTTTTCTAGGCTCTCACTAACCCTCTGATTTTGCCTATTATCTCTTCATTCCTTCAACATATGCTTGCTTCTTTACTCTTCTTCAGACACACCAAGCCACCTTGACATCTTAGGCCTTGCTCTGCACACTGCCTGTAAGTCTCTTTTTTTTTTTAGTTTTTTAATTGAAAGATAATTGCTTTACAGAATTTTGTGGTTTTCTGTTTCAATTCTATTAAAAAAATTAAATATGTTACTTAGATCTACTAAGCAATGTCCTAGGTGTTTTACATGCTCTGCCTCATTTAATAATAAAAATATATCAACTAGGAAGGTGTTATCAACATTCCCATTTCATAGACAAGGAATGAGGCAAAGGGGCATTAATGAATTTACTAGTAAATGAAATAGATGCTATTTGGTGAGCTGATTTATGGACATATAGTACAATTTTCACAAAACATCATTGACTGTCTAGATTTTTGGTGAGAAAAACACAGTATCAATTGTATCTAAAAAGAAAAATACATAAGTATGTCACTTAGATCTACTATGCAATGTCACTGGTGTTTTACATGATTGGGTTCATTTAATTAAAAAGAATATTTACAAGGGAGGTGTTGTCAACATCCCATTTCAAAGATGAGGAAACTGAAGCACAGAGGCATTAATGAAATTACTAGTAATTGAAAGAAATTCGTTTTGGTGATCGTATTTTTCTATAAAAGTAAGCTTGTTGGACGGGGATTGTCTACCTAAATTGTTGGGGGAAAAAATTTTCTATTCTATTTTTTAAAATTAAGCATGTTGCTTGTTCTAGTAAGCAATGTCCTGGGTGTCTTACATGCTCTGTTTTAATAAATTAAATAGAAAATCTACAAGAAGGTGTTACACACATTCCCAATTTATAGATGAGGCAACTGAAGCACTGAAGCATTAATGTGGGCTTGCTTGACTCATAAAGCAGAACAAGTGGCTTAGCATCAAAGCCACACCAACTTGCTTAACAATAAAATCAAGCTCATTCACTTAGCAACAAAACCATGCAACAGAAGCATGAGACATGCCCCAAACAATAAAACAATGGTGGCGTGAGACCTACATCCTGCTCAGTGAGTTCACGACCATCAAAACATGTTCTCTGGCCCCTAAGACGTGTTTTTTGCACAATGCTCCCCAAACAATAAAACAATAGTAGAGAATATGGCCTACAACCTGCCCAATGGTGTCATCAAGTTAATGACCCCTAGGACATGCTCTGTGCACACAAAAAACAATCATTTATGGAAAGGTGACTTTTCAAAATGAAAGACCCTCATTGTACTGAGACCTGAAAATATTTTTCCAAAGTGCTATGACAGTCCTGGCCTGACCATATAGGGACAAGAAAACTCCTCTGCCCAAACTGGGGGAGAAACTGATGATGGAAGTGTGACATCTACTCAAAAAAGACAAAGAAGGCCTTCTCCCTCGCTCCCCTCTCTTCCTTTGATCATAAAAAATGTAACTCACTGAGTACTTGAGGCGGCACAACGCTAGTCTACCCATTTGTAACCTTACAAGTGTCCTAGTCTAATAAATCACTTCTAATCTATCACTGTACCTCTCGCTGAATTCTTTTCTGTGCTAGACATAGAGGACCAGGAGCTCTTTGAAGTTCCCCTAAACAACACCAAAATGATTTCAAAACTGTCACTGTTTGCAGATAACATGATACTATACATAGAAAATCCTAAAGATGCTACCAGAGCTCCATGAAGTCAGTAATGCTGCAGGATGTCAGAATCAATATACAGAAATCTGTTGCATTTCTATACACTAACAACAAAAGATCAGAAAGAGAAATTAAGAAACAATCCCATTTACAATTGCATCAAAAAGACTAAAATATCTAGGAATAAGCCTTACCTAGGGAAACAAAAGACCTGTACTCTGATAACTATAAGATGCTGATGAAAGAAACTGAAAATGACACAAACATATAGAAAGATATACCATGTTCTTAGATTGGAAAAATCAATATTGTCAAAATGACTAAAATTTGTATGAAGACACAGAAGACCCTGACTAACCAAAGCAATTATAAGAAAGAAAAACAGAGCTGGAGGAATCAGGTTCCCTGACTTCAGACTATACTACAAAGCTATAGTAATCAAGACAGTATGGCATTGGCACAAAAATAGAAATATAGATCAATAGAACAGGATAGCCCAGAAATAAACCCACATGCCTCCAGGTCAATTAATCTTTGACAAAGGAGACAAGACTATACAATTGAGGAAAGGTAGACTCTTCAATAAATGGTGCTGGGAAAACTGGACAGCTACATGTAAAAAATGAAATTAGAATATTCTCTAACACCATACACAAAAATAAACTCAAAATGTATTAAAGACATAAATGTAAGATCAGATACTATACAACTCTTAGAGGAAAACATAGGAAAACAATACAGTCCTACATAAATTGCAGTAGTATCTTTGAGCTGTCTCCTAGAGTAAGGGAAATAAAAACAAAAAGAAAGAAATGAGACCTAATTAAACTCAAAAGCTTTTGCGCAGCAAAGGAAACCACAAACAAAATGAAAACACAACCCACAGAGTGGGAAAAAATATTTGCAAATGATGCAACTGACAAGGGATTAGTCTCCAAAATTTACAAACAGCTCATTGGGCTCAATATCAAAAAACAAACAACCCAATCAAAAAATGGGCAGAAGACCTAAATAGACATTTCTCCAAAGAAGACATACAGATGGCCAACAGGCACATGAAAAGATGCTCAACATCACTAATTATTAGAGAAATGCAAAACTACAATGAGATATCACCTCATACCAGTCAGAATGACCATCATCAAAAATCTACAAAAAATAAATGCTGGAGAGGGTGTGAAGAAAACAGAAACATCCTACACTGTTGGTGGGTATGTAAACTAGTACCGCCACTATGGAGAAAAGTATGGAGGTTCCTTTTTAAAAGACTAAAAATAGAGTTATCATATGACTAAGCAATCCTATTCCTGGGCATATACTCGGAGAAAAATTTAGTTCGAGAGGACAGATGCACCCCATTGTTCATTGCAGCATTATTTACAATAGTTAGGACATGGAAGCACCCTAAATGTCCATCAACAGCAAATGGATAAAGAAGTGGCACATAGAGACAATGGGATATAACTCAGCCATTTAAAAGAATGAAACACGTCATCTGCAAATAGTTAAGAGTTTTACTTCTTCCTTTCCAATGTGGATTCCTTTTCATTCTCTTTTTTGACTGCTGTAGCTAGGACTTCCAGAACTGTGTTGAATAATAAGTGGTGAGAGTGGGCACCCTTGTCTTGTTCCTGATCTTAGAGGGAATGCTTTCAGTTTTTCACCATTGAGAATAATGTTTGCTGTGGGTTTGTTGTATATGGCCTTTATTATGTTACAGTTTATTATGTTAAGTATGTCCTTTATTATGAAGAGTTTTTTTATCATAAATGGGTACTGAATTCTGTCAAAAGTGTTTTCTGCGTCTATTGATATTATCATACAATTTTTATCTTTCAATTTGTTAATATGGTGTATCACATTGATTGATTTGCATATATTGAAGAATCCTTGCATCCCTGGGATAAACCCACTTGATCATGGTGTATGATCTTTTTAATGTGTTGTTGAATTCTGTTTGCTAGAATTTTTGTTGAGGATTTTTGCATCTATGTTCATCAGTGATACTGGCCTGTAATTTTCTTTTTTCATGGTATCTTTGTCTAGTTTTGGTATTAGGGTGATGGTGGCCTCATAGAATGAGTTTGGAAGTGTTCCTTCCTCACAAGTTTTTGGAAGAGTTTCAGAAGGATAGGCATTAGCTCTTCTCTAAATGTTTGACAGAATTCCCCTGTGAAGCCATCTGGCCCTGGGCTTTTGTTTTTTGGGAGATTTTTGATCACAGTTTTGATTTCAGTGTTTGTAATTGGCTTGTTCATAATTTTTATTTCTTCCTGGTTCAGTCTTGGGAGGTTGAACTTTTCTAAGAATCTGTCCATTTCCTCTTATGATAATGATACTGTATGTAGAAAACCCTAAAGATACTATCAGAAAATTACTAGAACTAATCAGTGAATTTAGTAAAGTCTCAGGATACAAAATCAATACACAGAAATCACTTGCATTCCTATACACTAACAATGAAAAATCAGAAAGAGAAATTAAGGAATCAATCCCATTTACCACTGCAACAAAAAGAATAAAATACCTAGGAATAAACCTACCTAAGGAGACAAAAGAGCTGTATACAGAAAACTATAAGACACTGATGAAAGAAATCAAAGATGACATAAACAGATGGAGAGATATTCCATGCTCCTGGGTTGGAAGAATCAATATTGTGAAAATGACTATACTGCTGCTGCTGCTTAGTTGCTTCAGTTGTGTCCAACTCTGTGCGACCCTATGGACTGCAGCCTGCCAGGCTCCTCTGTCCATGGGATTCTCCAGGCAAGAGTACTGGAGTGGGTTGGCGTGGCCTCCTCCAGGGGATCTTCCAAACCCAGAGGTCAAACCCAGGTCTCCTGCATTGTACGCAGATTCTTTACCACTGAGCCACCAGGGAAGCCCCTATGACTATACTAGCAAAAGCAATCTACAGATTAAATGCAACTCCTATCAAATTACCAATGGCATTTTTCACAGAACTAGAACAAAAAATTTCACAATTTGTATGGAACACAAAAGACCCCAAATAGCCAAAGCAATCTTGAGAAAGAAGAATGGAGCTGGAGGAATCAACTTACCTGACTTCAGACTATACTACAAAGCTACAGTCATCAAGACAGTATGGAACTGGCACAAAAACAAGCATAAGTATAGATCAGTGAACAGGATAGAAAGTCCAGAGATAAACCCACACACATATGGGCACCTTATCTTTGACAAAGGAGGCAAGAATATACAATGGGGAAAAGACAGTCTCTTCAATAAGTGGTGCTGGAAGAACTGGACAACTATGTGTGAAAGAATGAAATTAGAACACTTCCTAACACCATACACAAAGATAAACTCAAAATGGATTAAAGACCTAAATGTAAGACCAGAAACTATAAAACTCTTAGAAGAAAACATAGGCAGAACACTGTATGACATAAATCATAGCAAGATCCTTATGACCCACCTCCTAGAATAATGGAAATAAGAAACAAAAATAAATAAATGGGATCTAATTAAACTTAAAAGCTTTTGCACAGCAAAGAAAACTAAACAAGGTGAAAAGACAACCCTCAGAATGGGAGAAAATAATAGCAAATAAAACAACTGACAATTAATTTCCAAAATGTACAAGCAGCTCATATAACTCAATACCAGAAAAACAAACAACCCAATCAAAAGGTGGGGAAAAGACCTAAACAGACAATTCTCCAAAGAAGACATACAGATGGCTAATAAACACATGAAAAGATGCTCAACATCACTCATTATTAGAGAAATGCAAATCAAAACTACAATGAGTTATCACTTCACCAGACAGAATGGCCATAATAAAAAAAATCCACAAACAACAAGTGTTGGAGAGGGTGTGGAGAAAAGGGAACCCTCCTACACTGCTGGTGGGAATGTAAATTGATACAGCCACTATGGAAGACAGTATGGAGATTCCTTAAAAAACTAGGAATAAAACTACCATATGACCCAGCAATACCACTTCTAGGCATATACCCTGAAGAAACCAAAACTGAAAAAGACACATGTACCCCAATGTTCATTGCAGCACTATTTACAATAGCTAGAACACATGGAAGCAACCTAGATGCCCATTGACAGATGAATGGATAAAGAAGCTGTGGTACATATATACAATGGAATATTACTCAGCCATAAAAAGGAACACATTTGAGTCAGTTCTAATGAGGTGGATGAACCTAGAGCCTATTACACAGAGTGAAATTAAGTCAGAAAGAGAAAAACAAATATTGTATATTAACACATATATGGAATCTAGAAGGATGGTACTGATGAATCTGTTCACAGAGCAGCAATGGAGATGTAGACATAGAGAACAGACTTATGGACAAGGGTGGGAAAGAAGAGGGAGAGGGTGAAATAAATGGAGAGAATAGCATGGATGCATATACACTAACATATGTACATAGATAGCCAATGGGAATTTGCTGTATGACTCAGGGAACTCAAACAGGGGCTCTAACAACCTAGAAGGTTGGGAATGGATTAGAAGGAGATTCAAGAGGGAAGGGACATATGTATACCTATGGTTAATATGTATGACAGAAATCAAACCAATATTGCAAACCAATCATCAATCAATTACAAATAAATAAATATTTTTTAAAAAGAACAAAACAGACAACTAGGGCACCTACCAGGCACTGGTGAAGGGCCTTGGACACCTAAAGTGACAGTAGGAATCCCCATGAGATCAGGTAGGATGTGAGGGTGGAAAGTTGGGGAGAGGAAGAGGGGCAGGACTGGTGCCCCCAAGGGGCAGTGGGAGAAGAGAAGTTACCACGCTCAGAGGTGTCCACCCATGAAGCAGAGATTAAAGGGGACAGGGAGAGATCTTTGGGGAGCTCGGCTAGAGTCTCTTCTGCCTGCTTAGGCCCCAGTGAGCCTGCTGGGGTCTCTGGCTTGAATCCCTACCTCTGGGGACCCCTCTGGGCATGAGGGCCCTGAGCATAAGCCCCATCCCCTTCAAGGGCCTTTTATGGTCATTTTTTTCCCTGTCATTGTGGTTGTTTTGCTTTGTTGTTGTTTCATTTTCATTTTTTCTTATTTATTTTTCTAATTTTGTTTTTATTTTATTCTTTGTTATTGTTCCTTTCCTTTTTGCTTATTGCCTTTCTTTTTTTTTTTTTTTTGCTGAACAGCTTGTGGGATCTTGGTTCCCAGGACAGGGGTCAAACCTGAGCACCTGTGCTTGGAGGGCCAAATCAAAACCACTGGACTAACAGAGAACCTCAGACCCTAGGGAATATTAAACAGTGTGAGCTCTCCTGGTAGTCCTCATCCTAGCACCAAGACCAACTCCACCCAACTGCCTGCAAACTCCAATGCTGGATGCCTCAGACCAAACAACTAGCAAGGCAGGAACACAGGCTCGCCTGTCAAAAAAAAAAGAAAGAGATGACAAAAAATATGGTACAGATGACGGTGTCTGTGTTAGTTGCTCAGTCGTGTCCAATTTCTTTGCAACCCCATAGACTGTAGCCCACCAGGTTCCTCTGTCTATGGGATTCTCCAGGCAAGAATACTGGAGTGGATTGCCATTTCCTTCTCCAGGGGATCTTCCCGACCCAGGAATCTTCCTGACCCAGGGATCGAATCTGGGTCTCTTGCATTGCAGGCAGATTCTTTACTGTCTGAGCCAACAGTGAAGCCCACAAGATAAAAAACTACAAGACTATGAAAAGGAAACAGGCAACCTAAATCACAGAAATAGAATGGAGGCATGGATCAAGAAAATACAAGACATGTTTAACAAGGACCTAGAAGAAATAAAGGAACAAACAGTGATGAATAGCAATAACTGAAATGAAAAATACACTAGAAAGAATCAATAGCAGAATAACTGAGGCAGAAGAATGAATAAATGAGCTGGAAGATAGAAAGGTGGAAATAACTGCCAAAAAGAATAAAGAAAAAGGAATGAAAAGAAATAAAAACAGTCTCAGAGACCTCTGCAACAACATTAAATGCACCAACATTTAATTTGGAGACGTCCCAGAAGAACAGAAAGAGAAAGGGTTGGAGAAAATATTTGAAGAGATAGTAAAAAACTTCTCTAATGTGGGAAAGGAAATAGTCAACCAAGTCCAAGAAGTGCAGAGAGTTTCATACAGGATAAACCCAAGGAGAAACACACCGGGACATATATTAATCAAACTAACAAAAATTAACTTCAAAGAAAAAATAGAAAAAGCAGTGAGGGAAAAGCAACAAATAACATACAAGGGAATCCCCATGATGTGATTAGCTGATCTTTCAGCAGAAACTCTGCAAGCCAGAAAGGAGTGGCAGGATATACGTGAAGGGAAGAACTTACAACCAAGGTTACTCTACCCAACAAGGATCTCACTCATATTCAACACAGAAATCAAAAGCTTTACTGACAAGCTAAAGCTAACAGAATTCAGCACTACTAAACCAACTTTACAACAAATGCTAAATGAACATCTCTAGTCAGAAAACACTAAAGAAAAAGGCTCACAAAAACAAATCCCAACACAATTAAGAAAATCATAATAGAAACAATCATATCTATAATTACCTAGAATGTAAAGAGATTAAATGCTCCAACCAAAAGACACAGACTGGCTGAATGGATACAAAAACAAGACCCATATATATGCTGTCTACAAGAGACCCACTTCAGATCTAGGGACACATACAGACTGAAAGTGAGGGGATGGAAAAAGATATTCCATGCAAATGGAAATCAAAAGAAAGCTGGAGTAGCAATACTTAGGTAAAATAGACTTTAAAATAAAGACTGTTACAAAGGATGTCACTACATAATGATCAAGCATTACTGGGTCACAAATCAAACTTGTTAAGTTTAAGAAAACTGAAATCACATCAAGCATCTTTTCCAATCACAATGATATGAGAATAGAAGTCAATTAAAGGACAAAAACTATTAAAAATGCAAATACATGGAGGCTAAACAATATGCTACTAAATAAGCCAAGAGATCACTGAAGAAATCAAAGAGGAAATTTAAAAATACATAGAAAAAATGACAATGAAAACACAAGGACCCAAAACCTATGGGACACAACAAAAGCAATTCTAAGAGGGAACTTTATAACAATTCAATCTCACCTCAAGAAACAAGAAAAATCTCAAATAAGGAATAAACTTACACCTAAAGCAACTAGAGAAAAAACAAAAATCCCAAAGTTAGTTAAAGATATAAATATCAGAGCAGAAATAAATTAAATAGAAATGAAGAAAACATCAAAAAAAATCAATAAAACTAAAAGCTAGATCTTTGAGAAGATAAACAAATTGATAAACCTTTAGCCAGACTCATCAAGAAAAAAAGGAAGACTCAAATCAATAAAATCATAAGTGAAAAAGAAAAATTACAACTGACACCACAGAAATAAAAGGATCATAAGAGAATACTACAAGCAACTATATGCCAATAAAAGGAACAACCTGGAAGAAATGGGCAAATTCTTAGAAAGGTACAACTTCTAAGACTGAACTAGGAAGAAGTAGAAAATATAAACACAGCAATCACAAGTAATGAAATTGAATCTGTAATTTAAAATCTTCCAACAAACAAAAGTACAGGGCCAGATGACTTCACACATGAATTATACCAAACATTCAGAGAAGAGCTAAAATCCCTCTCAAATTCTTCCAAAAAACTGCAGAGGAAGGAAAACTCCCAAATTCATTTTGTGAGGCCACCATCA
Source organism: Odocoileus virginianus (assembly GCF_023699985.2). Lineage (NCBI taxonomy): Eukaryota > Metazoa > Chordata > Mammalia > Artiodactyla > Cervidae > Odocoileus > Odocoileus virginianus. The sequence continues at coordinate 409,366 of NW_027224268.1, forward strand.
CCCTGATACCAAAATCAGACAAAGCCATCACAAAAAAGAAAATTACAGACCAATATCACTGATGAACACAGACACAAAAATCCTCAACAAAATACTAGCAAACAGAATCCAACAACACATTAAAAGATCATACACCATGATCAAGTGGGATTTATCCCAGGGATGCAAGGATTCTTCAACATATGCAAATAAATCAATGTGATACACCACATTAACAAAGAATAAAAACCACTGTTGTTGTTTAGTTGCTAAGTCATGTCCAACTCTTTTGCGACCCCATGGACTGTGGCCCACCAGGCTCCTCTGTCCATGGGATTTCCCAGGCAAGAATACTGGACTGGTTGCCATTTCCTCTTCCAGGGATCTTCCCAACCCAGGGATCAAACTCCTCCTGCATTGCAGGCTGATTCTTTACCACTGAGCCACCAGGGAAGCCCTCAAAACCAAATGATCATCTCAATAAATGCAGAAAAAGCTTTGACAAAATTCAACACCCATTTATGAAAAGCTCTCCAGAAAGTGGGCACAGAGGGAACCTACCTCAACATAATAAAGGCCATATACAACAAACCCACAGCAAACATCATTCTCAATGGTGAAAAACTGAAAGCATTTCCTCTAAGATCAGAAACACAACAAGGATATGCATTCTCAACATTATTATTCAAAACAGATTTGGAAGTCCTTGACAAGGAAATCATGGCATCTGGTCCCATCACTTCATGGCAAATAGATGGGGAAACAGTGGAGTGGCTTCTCCAGTGGTCATGTATGGATGTGAGAGTTGGACTATAAAGAAAGCTGAGTGCAGAAGAATTGATGCTTTTGAACTGTGGTGTTGGAGAAGACTCTTGAGAGTCCCTTGGACTGCAAGGAGATCCAACCAGTCCATCCTAAAGGAGATCAGTTCTGAGTGTTCATTGGAAGGACTGATGCTGAAGCTGAAACTCCAATACTTTGGCCACCTGATGTGAAGAACTGACTCACTTGAAAAGACCCTGATGCTGGGAAAGATTGAAGGCGGGAAGAGAAGGGAACAACAGAGGATGAGATGGTTGGATGGCATCACTGACTCAATGGACATGAGTTTGAGTAAATTCCAGGGGTTGGTGATGGACAGGGAAGCCTGCTGTGCTGCAGTCCATGGGTCGCAAAGAGTCCGACATGACTGAGCAACTGAACTGAACTGAACTGACAAGGAAATCAAAAAAGAAAAAGAAGTATAAATTGGAAAAGAAGAAGTAAAATTGTCATTGTGCAGATGACATGATACCATATACATAGAAAATCCTATAGGTGCCACCAGAAAAATACTAGAGCTTAACAGTTCTATGAAGACCTAAAAGGCCTTCTTGAACTAGCATCCATAAAAAGATGTCATTTTCGTTATAGGGGACTGGAATGCAAAACTAGGAAGTCAATAAACACCTGGAGTAACAAGCAAATTTGGCCTTGGAGTACAGAATGAAGCAGGGCAAAGGCTAATAGAGTTTTGCCAAGAGAACGCACTGGTCATAGCAAACACCCTCTTCCAACAACACAAGAGAAGACTCTACACATGGAAATCACCAGATAGTTGACACCGAAATCAGGTTGATTATATTCTTTGCAGCCAAAGATGGAGAAGCTCTATACAGTCAGCAAAAACAAGACCAGGAGCTGACTGTGGCTCAGATCATGAACTCCTTATTGCCAAATTCAGACTGAAATTGAAGAAAGTGGAGAAAACCACTAGACCATTCAGGTATGACCTAAATCAAATCCCTTATGACTATACAGTGGAAGTGAGAAATAGATTTAAGGGACTAGATCTGATAGACAGAGTGCCTGATGAACTATGGACAGAGGTTCATGACATTGTACAGGAGACAGGAATCAAGACCATCCCCAAGAAAAAGAAATGCAAAAAAGCAAAATGGCTGTCTGAGGAGGCCTTACAATAGCTGTGAAAAGAAGGGAAGCAAAAAGCAAAGGAGAAAAGGAAAGATATACCCATTTGAATGCAGAGTTCCAACAAATAGCAAGGAGAGATAAGAAAGCCTTCCTCAGAGATCAATGCAAAGAAATAGAGGAAAACAACAGAATGGGAAAGACAAGAGATCTCTTCAAGAAAATTAGAGATACCAAGGGAACATTTCATGCAAAGATGGGCTCAATAAAGGACAGAAATGGTAGGGACCTAACAGAAGCAGAAGATATTAAGAAGAGGTGTCAAGAATACACAGAAGAACTGTACAAAAAGATCTTCATGACCCAGATAATCACGATGGTGTGATCACTCACCTAGAGCCAGATATCCTGGAATGTGAAGTCAAGTGGGCCTTAGGAAGCATCACTATGAACAAAGCTAGTGGAGGTGATGGAATTCCAGTTGAGCTATTTCAAATCCTAAAAGATGATGCTGTGAAAGTGCTGCACTCAATATGTCAACAAATTTGGAAAACTCAGCAGTGGCCACAGGACTGGAAAAGGTCAGTTTTCATTCCAATCCCAAAGAAAGGCAATGCCAAAGAATGCTCAAACTACCGCACAATTGCACTCATCTCACACGCTAGTAAAGTGATGCTTAAAATTCTCCAAGCCAGGCTTCAACAGTACGTGAACCATGAACTTCCAGATGTTCAAGCTGGATTTAGAAAAGGCAGAGGAACCAGAGATCAAATTGCCAACATCCGCTGGATCATCGAAAAAGCAAGAGAGTTCCAGAAAAACATCTATTTCTGCTTTATTGATTACACTAAAGCCTTTGACTGTGTGGATCACAATAAACTGTGGAAACTTTTGAAAGAGATGGGAATACCAGACCACCTGATCTGCCTCTTGAGAAACCTGTATGCAGGTCAGGAAGCAACAGTTAGAACTGGACATGGAACAACAGACTGGTTCCAAATAGGAAAAGGAGTACGTCAAAGCTGTATATTGTCACCCTGCTTATTTAACTTATATGCAGAGTACATCATGAAAAATGCTGGGCTGGAAGAAGCACAAGCTGGAATCAAGATTGCTGGGAGAAATATCAATAACCTCAGATATGCAGATGACACCACCCTTATGGCAGAAAGTGAAGAAGAACTTAAGAGCCTCTTTATGAAAGTGAAAGAGGAGAGTGAAAAAGTTGGCTTAAAGCTCAACATGCAGAAAACTAAGATCATGGCATCTGGTCCCATCACTTCATGGCAAATGGATGGGGAAACAGTGGCTGACTTTATTTTTCTGGGCTCCAAAATCACTGTAGATGGTGATTGCAGCCATGAAATTAAAAGACGCTTACTCCTTGGAAGGAAAGTTATGACCAACCTAGACAGCATATTAAAAAGAAGAGACATTACTTTGCCAACAAAGGTCCATCTAGTCAAGGCTATGGTTTTTCCAGTGGTCATGTATGGATGTGAGAGTTGGACTATAAAGAAAACTGAGCGCAGAAGAATTGATGCTTTTGAACTGTGGTGTTGGAGAAGACTCTTGAGAGTCCCTTGGACTGCAAGGAGATCCAACCAGTCAATCCTAAAAGAAATCAGTCCTGGGTGTTCATTGGAAGGACTGATGTTGAAGCTGAAACTCCAATACTTTGGCCACCTAATTGTGTGAAGAGCTAACTCATTTGAAAAGACCCTGATGCTGGGAAAGATTGAGGGCAGGAGGAGAAGGGGATGACAGAGGATGAGATGGTTAGATGGCATCACCAACTCAATGGACATGGGTTTGGGTGGACTCTGGGAGTTGGTGATGGACAGGGAGGCCTGGCATGCTGTGGTTCATGGGGTCGCAAAGAGTCAGACATGACTGAGTGACTGAACTGAACTGATCAAAGAATTTGGCAAAGGATATAAAATTAATGCTCAGAAATCTCTTGCATTCCTATACACTAATAATGAAAGATCAGAAAGAGAAATTAAGGGAACAATTTCATTTACCACTGTAACAATAAAATACCTTGTCCTACCTACCTAAGGAGGCAAAAGACCTATTATCAGGAAAGGATAAAACAATGATGAAAGAAGTCAAAGATGACACAACCAGATGGAGAGATATACCATGTTGTTCTTGGTTTGGAAGAATCAATGCTGTTAAAATGACTATATTACTGGAAACAATCTACAGATTCAATGAAATCCCTATCAAATTACCAATGGCACTTTTCACAGAATTAGAACAAAAAATTTTATAATTTGTATGGAAACACAAAAGACCCCAAATAGACAAAGCAATCTTTTTTCACAAAGCAAAGTGTTATTTTTTACTCATCTGTGTTGGATTCTCTTAATGTTTTAAACAGATTAAAAACATTTACTATAATTCATCTAATGTAATTCTAACAAACATCTTCTAACAGAATATTTTTGACAAAAGTTATATTTAATTAAACCCAACATGAGAAACTGTCTTTCCAGGTCGCTCAGTGGTAAAGAATCTACCTGCCAATATAGGAAATATGAGCTTGATGCTTGTGTTGGGAAGATCCCCTGGAGGAGGAAATGGCAATCCACTCCAGTATTCTTGCTGGGAAAATTCCATGGACAGAGGAGCCTGGCAGGCTGAAGTCCATGGGGTTGCAAAGAGTCAGACATGACTGACCAACTAAGCATGCACACACATCTTACAAACATTAGAAAATAATTTTCCAGTTTATAGATCTTCAACTATAAACATTCTTACTTAAGATTCACAGTAAACTTTTTTTTTTCAGCCAAAGCCATCTTGAGAGAGAAAAAAGAAAAACAGAGCTGGAAGAATCAGGTGCCCCAACTTCAGACTATACTACAAAGCTACAGTAATCAAGACAGTATGGTACTGGCACAAAAACAGAAATATAGATCAATGGAACAGGATAGAAAGCCCAGAGATAAACCCATGCACCTATGGTCACCTAATCTATGACAAAGGAGGCAAGAATATACAATGGAGAAAAGACAGTCTCTTCAATAAGTGGTGCTGGGAAAACTGGACAGCTACATGTAAAAGAATGAACTTAAGAATACTACCTAACACCATGCTGCTGTTGTTTAGTCACTAAGTTGTATCTGACTCTTTTGTGACCCCATGGACTGTAGCCTGCCAGGCTTCTCTCTCCATGGGATTTCCCTAAGGCAAGAATACTGGAATGGGTTGCCATTTCCTCCTCCAGGGGATCTTCTGACCCAGGGATCAAACCTGTGTCTCCTGCATTGTAGGTGGATTCTTTACTGCTGAGCCACCAGGGAAGCCCACCTTCACAAAAACACTATACACAAAAATAACAAGATGGATTAAAGATCTAAATGTAAGACTGGATACTATCAAACTCTTAGAAGAAAGCATGCTTTGACATATATATCACAGCAAGATCTTTTTTGATCCACTTCCTGAAGTAATGAAAATAAAAACAAAAATAAACAAATGAGACCTAATTAAACTCAAAAGCTTTTGCACAGCAAAGGAAACCATAAACAAGATGAAAAGACAACCCTCAGAATAGGAGAAATATTTGCAAACAAAGCCTGAGGGATTATTTTTCAAAATATACAAACAGCTCATGCAACTCAATATCAAAAAACAAACAACCCAATCAAAAAATGGACAGGGGACTTCCCTGGTGGTCCAGTGGTGTTAAGAATCTGCCTTGCAATGCAGGGGATGTGGGTTTGATCCCTGGTCAGGGAACTAAGATCCCACATGTCATGGAGCAACTAAGTTTGCAAGCCACAACTACTGAACCCCACAGACTCTGGAGCCCCACATGCTGCAACTACTGAGCCCACGTGCTACAACTAGAGAGTCTGTGAATTGTAACAGAAGATCCCACACGACACAGCAAAGACCCCATGTGCTGCAACTAAGACACAGCACAGCCAAATAAATATATATTTTTTAATGGGTGAAAGGGGACTTCCCTGGTGGTCCAGTGGTTAAGAATCCACCTTTCAATGCAGGGGATGTGGGTTTGATCCCTGGTCAGGGAACTAAGATCCCACATGTTGTGGGGCAACTAAGCCTGTGTGATGCAACTACAGAGCCCACGTGCTCCAGAGTCCACATTCTCTGGAGCCCACGCACTGCAACTAGAGTCTGTACCCTCTGGAGCTTGTGTGTCACACTACAGAAGCCTGTGCTGCAACGAAGATCCCGTGTGCTTCAACTAAGACCCAACACAGCCAAATAAATAAATACAAAAATAATTTTTTAAAAAACAGGCAGAAGACTTAGACATTTCTCCAAAGAAGATATACAGAAAGCCAACAAACACATGAAAAGATGCTCAACATCACTAATTATTAGAGAAACACAAATCAAAACTACAATGAGGTATCACCTCACACTGGTCAGAATGGCCATCATCAAAAAAAAAAAAAAATCTACAAACAATAAATGCTGGAGAGGGTATGGAGAAAAGGGAATCCTCTTGCACTGTTGGTGAGAATGTAAATTGATACAGCCACTATGGAGAACAGTATGGAGGTTCCTTAAAAACACTAAAACTAGCACTACCATATGACTCAGCAAACTTACTCCTAGGCATGTACCCTGAGAAAACCATGATGCAAAAGATACATGTATACCCCAATGTTCACTGCAGCACTATTTACAATAGCCAGAACATGGAAGCAACCTAAATGTCCATCAACAGATGAATGGATAAAGAATATGTGGTACATATACACAATGGAATATTACTCAGCCATAAAAAGGAACAAATTTGAGTCAGTTGTAGTGAGGTAGATGAACCTAGAGCCTGTTATACAGAATGAAGTAAGTCAGAAAGAGAAAAACAAATATCATATATTAATGCATATATATGGAATCTAGAAAAATAGTACTGATGAACCTATTTGCAGGAAGGAATAGAGACACAGATGTAGAGAACAGACTTGTGGACACAGTGGAGGAAGGAGAGGGTGGGATGAATTGAGAAAGTAGCATGACATATATACATTCGTGCTCATGCTTAGTTGTATCCAATGCATAGTTGTAGCCAACTCTTTGTGACCTCATGGACTGTAACCCACCAGGCTCCTCTGTCCATGGGATTCTCCAGGCAAGAATACTGGAGTGGGTTGCCATTTCCTCCTCAGGGGATCTTCCCAACCCAGGGATTGAACCTGCATCTCTTCTGTGTCTCCTGCATTGCAGGCAGATTCTTTACCACTGAGCCACCAGGGAAGCCCCATATATACATCATGTGTAAAATAGATAGCTAGTGGGAAGCTTCTGTATAACATAGGGAGCCCAGCCTGGCACTTTCTGACAACCTAGAGAGGTGGGATGGAAGCAGATTCAAGAGGGAGGGGATACATATAAAATTATGAGTGATTCACATTGTTGTACAGCAGAAACCAATACAATATTGTAAAGCAATTGTCCTCCAATTAAAAAATAAAATAAAACTGAAAAAAAAACCTACCATATGACCCAGCAATCCCACTACTGGGCATATACCCTGAGAAAACCATAATTCAAAAAGACACATGTACCCCAGTGTTCACTGCAGCACTATTTACAATAGCCCAGACATGGAAGCAACCTAAATGTCCATTGAGAGAATAAAGAAGATGTGGTACATATATACAGTGGAATATTACTCAGCCTTAAAATGAACAAAATTGGGTCATTTGTAGTGATGCGGATGAACCTAGAATCTGTCATACAGAGTAAAAAAGAAAAAAAATATCATACATTAATGCATATATGTGGAATCTATAAAAATGGTACAGATGAACCTATTTGCAAGGCAGGAACAGAGACACAGACATAGAGAATGGACATGTGGACACAGGGTGGGGAGGGGACATACATAAACTGCATGTGTAAAACAGACAGCTAGTGCGAACCTGTTGTATAGCAGAGGAAGCTCAGTTTGATGCTTTGTGGTGACTCAGATGGGTGGGATGGGGGATAAGGGAGGTTCAAAAGGTAGGGGATGTATGTATACATATAGCTGATTCACTTTGTTGTACAGCAGAAACTAATGCAACATTGTAAAGCAATTATACTCCAATTTAAAAAAAAGAATGAAATAATGCCAGTTGTAGCAACAACATGGATAGACCTGGGGAATATCATACTAAGTGAAGTAAGACAGAGAAAGACAAATATCATATGGCATCACTTATATGTAGAATCTAAAAAAAAAAAAATACAAGCAAACTTTATCTACAAAACATAAATAGACTCAGAGACTTAAGAGAACAAATCTATGGTTTCCAGGGGTAAGGGTACAGGTGAGGATTGGGAGTTTGGGATTGACATGTACACACTGCTATATTTAAAACAGATAACCAACAAGGACCTACTGTATAGCACAAGGAACTCTATTCAATATTCTGTAATAATCTAAATGGGAAAAGAATAGATATATTTTATATAAAAATAAAAATTTTTAAATTTAAAACAAATAAAATTAAAAATAGAAAATGAAAAAAGTATACTTATACAAAGTCTTAAAACTTAATATTAAGAAAAAAAAAAACCCAAGTAAAAAATGGGCCAAAGACCTGAACACTCATCAAAAATTAGATATACAGATGGCAAATAAGTATATGAAAAGATCCTCAACATCATGTCATTAGGGGAATCACACATCAAAACAATGTGATACGACAACAAATCTGTTGGAATGACTAAAATCCAAAACATTAACACCACCAAATGCTGACAAGGATGTGGAGCCACAGGAACTCTCATTCATTGTTGGTGGGAATGCAAAATGGTACACGCACTTTGGAAATAGTTTGGCACTTTCTTAAAAAATTCAACATACCTCTACCATACAACCCAGCAATTGCACTTCTTTGTTTTTACCCAAAGGAGTTGAAACTTATGTCCACACAAAAATATGCATATGGATATTTACAGCAGCTTTATTCATAACTACCAAAACCTGGATATAACCAAGATGTTTTTCAGTAAATAAATGATAAATAAACTGTGGTACATTCATACAATAGAATACTATTCAGCAGTAAAAAGAAATGAGCTTTCAAGCTATGAAAATACATGGAGAAAAAAAATAGAAAAGAAAATACATGGAGGAACCTTAAACACATATTACTAAATGAAAGAAGCTAGTCTGAAGATATTACAATTGTGTGATTTCAACTATGACATTCTGGAAAGGGAAAACTAAGGAGACAGTAGTACAAAGATCAGCCAGAGGTTAGGGAGAAAAGGAATAGGTAGAGCACAGAGGATTTTTAGGGCAGTGAAACCACTTTGAGTGCTACTATAACGGTTGATATATATAATTTTACATTTTCCCAAACCCACAGAATGTATATCAAGAGTGAAATCTCAATAAACAATAGACTTTAGGTGGGGAAAAAAAGAAATTTCTTTTGTTTAAGCCACCCAGTTTGTGGTACTGTGTCATGACACCCCAAGCTCACTAACATACTGGCTTAGAGGACCAGGGTGAAGTCCTTGCTGACAGCCTGTGCTCTACTTTCAGTTCAAGGAGGCCATGTCGGAGGCTGAGCGTGGGACAATAAAAGAGCAGCTCAGTTTTGTGTGACTGAAAAAAAGAGGCATCTCTGAAGTGTTTTAATAACGTTCTGGGTCTTAACTTTAGCTTTCAAGGGGAGAAACATACTAGGATAAATTAAGAACATTTACAATGTTTTAAATAGGGAGAAGGGTGCTGTTAAATAATAATGTCAATGCTAACTAGATGTTAACAAATCCTAGTCTTTTAGAAGGATTGTGACCCTTATTTGAACCAGTGTTCACAAAGGTTGAAACAGTGAGCTTTTATTTAGGCTGAAAGGAAAGCAAAATTATTATTGAAAAATTGGCTGCAATTCTAGGATAAGACGCAACTATTATCTGTCACAAAGAAAGAAGAACCACTTCTATTTTGATCAAAAGACTTAGGGCACTAAGAAACAATTTAATTCCATACTTTATGCATTTGATATAAAATTGAATGTTAAAGTTTCTTCTTTTGGAGTCATTATGTAGTGACACATTCAAACTCTAGAGAACAGACCCACAGAAATAAAAATATGTGCAGTCCTTTTTCCCATCACCTCATGGGAAACAAATAGGGAGACAGTGGAAACAGTGTCAGACTTTATTTTTGGGGCTCCAAAATCACTGCAGATGGTGACTGCAGCCATAGAAATTAAAAGACGACGCTTACTCCTTGGAAGGAAAGTTATGACCAACCTAGACAGCATATTAAAAAGCAGAGACATTACTTTGCCAACAAAGGTCTGTCTAGTCAAGGTTATGGTTTTTCCAGTGGTCATGTATGGATGTGAGAGTTGGACTATAAAGAAAGCTGAGCACCGAAGAATTGATGCTTTTGAACTGTGGTGTTGGAGAAGACTCTTGAGAGTCCCTTGGACTGCAAGGAGATCCAACCAGTCCATCCTAAAGGAAATCAGTCCTGAATATTCATTGGAAGGACTGATGTTGAAGCTGAAACTCCAATACTTTGGCCACATGCAAAGAGTTGACTCATTGGAAAAGACCCTGATGCTGGGAGGGATTGGGGGCAGGAGGAGAAGAGGACGACAGAGGATGAGATGGCTGGATGGCATCACCGACTCGATGGACATGAGTTTGAGTAAACTCCGGGAGTTGGTGATGGACAGGGAGGCCTGGCGTGCTGCGATTCATTGGGGTCACAAAGAGTCGGACACGACTGAGCGACTGAACTGAACTGAACTTGTCTGTGAGGGTGCCATTACAGTGTGCTTCCTGAATTCATCCAAGGTTTGGAGTTCTGTGGGTCAGCTTCTTCTTCCAGTCTGACCCTCCTTGTGGCCTGTCACAGGCATTCGTAAGACACTCTCTAGGATCAGGGTAGAGTCTGCAGACAGGAGACAGAGCATGTCTGAATAGCACATGAATTGCACTGCTGAATAGCATTCCATTGTATGTGCATATTAAGATTCATGTATCCAATCTACCAATGACTGATATCTAGATTGATTCTTTTATTTACTGTTAATGCAAACATGATTCTATTTAAATGATCATACATGTTTCCTGGGGGCTTCCCTGGTGGCTCAGTGGTAAAGAATCCACCTGTCTGTGCAGGAGACATAGGTTCAATCCCTGGGTCAGGAAGAGCTCCTGGAGAAGGAAATGGCAACCCACTCCAATATTCTTGCCTGAAGAATTCCATGGACAGAGAAGAGGAGACTGGCTGGCTACCATGCAGGGAGTCACAAAAAAGTCAGACATGATTTGCAACTAAACAACTGAACAACATGTCTCCTAGTATACATGTACAAGAGTTTTCCATGATATATTTCCAGAAATAGAATAAACTGGTAATTGTACATTATGTCCATATTTATTTTTGGTAGCATTATCTTCTGAAGTTCCCCTGGAGAAGGGAATGGCAACCCACCCAACAGTCTTGCCTGGAGAATTCCATGGACAGAGGAGCCTGCAGGGCTATACTCCATAAGGTCGCAAAGAGTCAGAAACAACTGAGTGACTAACATACTATCTTCTAAACTAGATGGTCAAGTGACCACTTTTGAGCTTTGGATTAGTGTTATATGAAGTTTATAGATTAATTTGGTATAAAATTGAGATCTAAACAATACTGAAATTTTCACATGCCATATATCATATATGTTCTACTTGTACTTTGATTAAGCTTATGATAAAACAAACTAATCCAGTCCATTTTCCTTCAACTTGTGGCAAAGGTGTGCATAATTATGAGTCTATCTGTTTCTGAAAATTCTGTGATACTTCTCCTTGAGGGCCAACAAAGCACCAAGACTGGACTTTCTCTTCTACTCTCTACCATAAATCATTGTTTTGGAAATTTAAAATTAAGAAAAGATAAGAGTTAAGGAATCATACCTATACTGCATGGTGGATTAGATTTCCTTCCAACAGACTTCAGAGATTCCATTTAAATAACTCTTATAGGAAGCCAGAACAGAAAGAGACACATGTACCCCAATGTTCATTGCAGCACTATTTACAATAGCTAGGACATGGAAGCAACCTAGATGTCCATCAGCAGATGAATGGATAAGGAAGTTGTGGTACATATACACAATGGAATATTACTCAGCTATAAAAAGGAATGCATTTGAGTCAGTTCTAATGAGGTGGATGAAACTGGAGCCTATTATACAGAGTGAAGTAAGTCAGAAAGAGAAAGACAAATACTGTATATTAATGCATATATATGGAATTTAGAAAGACAGTTAATGACGATCCTACATGCAGGGCAACAAAAGAGGCACAGATTAAAACAACAGGCTTTTGGACTCTGTGGAAGAAGGTGAGGGTGGGATGATTTGAGAGAATAGCACTAAAACATGTACATTACCATATGTAAAATAGATGACCAGTACAAGTTCGATGCATAAAGCAAGGCACTCAAAGCTGGGGCTCTGAGACAACCACACCAATGGAGTGGGGAGGAAGGTGGGAGGGGGGTTCAGAATGAGGGGACACATGTGTACCTGTGGCTGATTCATGTCGATGTATGGCAAAACCATCACAATATTGTAAAGTAATTATCCTCCAATTAAAATCAACTTTTAAAAACTCTCATAAAGAAGTTCCTTGGCACTAACCTTACCCAGAACTATTTATTATGCCCCCTGATGTAAAATAATGCTATAAAATACCACTGTCAGTGAAGCAGGTGGTAAGAGATGTGCAGGGTTTGTTTGGATATGTTTATTGTATTTTAAGATGCAGAACACAGGAACTTGGACATAGGACTTTAGATGTTTGATCAAATTCTAAGTCATCTGCCACTGGGAACATACTGATTTATACAGGTTATCTTCAAGCTTTAAGACATCAATTAATTTTTTTTCTTTCCTATGACAAGTGCCTGACTGAAAAATGTTGAAATGTCAATAGGAGCACAGCAGAGCAATCATTCACTGATGCAACTGTCTTTATCTCCTCCTACTGACACTGGCACAACAGCTGCTGATTCACTTTCTGCCCTTGTTCTTTACCTAAATCCAACAAGCCTAACATAAGTCTCTAACTTTGCTCCAAGCAGAAGTTGTTCAAGGACAGTGACATCAGCCAGAAGGCAGAATAGGAGATTTCAGCCACCATCCCTCCACAGAACATCAATGTTGATAACCTCCCATGGAGAAGAGTGGAGAAATAACTCCAGAAAGAATGAAGAGACAGAGCCAAAGCAAAAACAACACCCAGTTGTGGATGTGACTGGTGATGGAAGTAAAGTCCGATGCTGTAAAGAGCAATACTGCATAGGAACCTGGAATGTTAGGTCCATGAATCAAGGTAAATTAGAAGTGGTCAAACAGGAGATGGCAAGAGTGAACATCAACATTTTAGGAATCAGTGAACTAAAATGGACTGGAATGGGCAAATTTAATTCAGATGACCATTATATCTACTACTGTGGGCAAGAATCCCTTAGAAGAAATGGAGTAGCCCTCATAGTCAACAAAAGAGTCTGAAATGCAGTACTTGGGTGCAATCTCAAAAATGACAGAATGATCTCAGTTCATTTCCAAGGCAAACCATTCAACATCACAGTAATCCAAGTCTATGCCCCAACCACTAATGCTGAAGAAGCTGAAGTTGAATGGTTCTATGATAACCTACAAGACCTTCTAGAACTAACACCCAAAAAAGATGTCCTTTTCATTATAGGGGACTGGAATGCAAAAGTAGGAAGTCAAGAGATACCTGGAGTAACAGGCAAGTTTGGCCTTGGAGTACAAAATGAAGCAGGGCAAAGGCTAACAGAGTTTTGCCAAGAGAACAACACACTGGCCATAGCAAACACCCTCTTCCAACAACACAAGAGAAGACTCTACACATGGACATCACCAGATGGTCAATACCAAAATCAGACTGATTATACTCTTTGCAGCCAAAGATGGAGAAGCTCTACACAGTCAGCAAAAACAAGACTGGGAGCTGACTGTGGCTCAGATCATGAACTCCTTATTGCCAAATTCAGACTTAAACTGAAGAAAGTAGGGAAAACCACTAGACCATTCAGGTATGACCTAAATCAAATCCCTTATGATTATACAGTGGAAGTGACAAATAGATTCAAGGGATTAGATCTGATAGACAGTGCCTGAAGAACTATGGACGGAGGTTCGTAACACTGTACAGGAGGCAGTAATCAAGACCATCCCCAAGAAAAAGAAATGAAAAAGGCAAAATGGTTGTCTGAGGAGGCCTTACAAATAGCTGAGGAAAGAAGAGAAGTGAAAGGCAAAGGAGAAAAGGAAAGATATACCCATTTGAATGCAGAGTTCCAAAGAATAGCAAGGAGAGATAAGAAAGGCTTCCTCAGCAATCAATGCAAAGAAATAGAAGAAAACAACAGAATGGGAAAGACTAGAGATCTCTTCAAGAAAATTAGAGATACCAAGGGAACATTTCATGCAAAGATGGGCTCAGTAAAGGACAGAAATGGTATGGACCTAACAGAAGCAGAAGATATTAAGAAGAGGTGGCAAGAATACACAGAAGAACTGTACAAAAAAGATCTTCACGACCCAGATAATCACGATGGTGTGATCACTCACCTAGAGCCAGACATCCTGGAATGTGAAGTCAAGTGGGCCTTAGGAAGCATCACTACGAACAAAGCTAGTGGAGGTGATGGAATTCCAGTTGAGCTATTTCAAAATTCTAAAAGATGATGCTGTGAAAGTGCTGCACTCAATATGCCAGCAAATTTGGAAAACTTAGCAGTGGCCACAGGACTGGAAAAGGTCAGTTTTCATTCCAATCCCAAAGAAAAGCAAAGCCGCTTTCTGCCCGTGGACGCCACCGAGAAAGCATCGTTGAAGACTTCCCCGCCTCCACTGCCGTCATGTCTAAGTCAATGTCTCCCAAAGAGCCCGAACAGCTGCGGAAGCTCTTCATCGGAGGATTGAGCTTTGAAACAACTGATGAGAGTCTGAGGAGCCATTTTGAGCAATGGGGAACGCTCACAGACTGTGTGGTAATGAGGGATCCAAACACCAAGCGCTCCAGAGGCTTCGGGTTTGTCACATATGCCGCGGTGGAGGAGGTGGATGCGGCCATGAATGCAAGGCCACACAAGGTGGACGGAAGAGTTGTGGAACCAAAGAGGGCCGTGTCAAGAGAAGATTCTCAAAGACCTCTCACCCAGTTAACTGTGAAAAAGATTTTTGTTGGTGGCATTAAAGAAGACACTGAAGAACATCACCTGAGAGATTATTTTGAACAGTATGGAAAAATTGAAGTAATTGAAATCATGACTGACCGAGGCAGTGGCAAAAAGAGAGGCTTTGCTTTTGTAACCTTTGATGACCATGACTCTGTAGACAAGACTGTCATTCAGAAATACCACACTGTGAATGGCCACAACTGTGAAGTGAGAAAAGCCCTGTCTAAGCAAGAGATGGCTAGTGCTTCATCCAGCCAGAGAGGTCGAAGTGGTTCTGGAAACTTTGGTGGTGGTCATGGAGGTGGTTTTGGTGGGAATGACAACTTTGGTCGTGGAGGAAACTTCAGTGGTCGAGGTGGCTTTGGTGGCAGCCGTGGTGGTGGCGGATATGGTGGCAGTGGGGATGGATATAATGGATTTGGTAATGATGGAAGCAATTTTGGAGGTGGTGGAAGCTACAATGATTTTGGCAATTACAACAATCAATCTTCAAATTTTGGACCCATGAAAGGAGGAAACTTTGGAGGCAGAAGTTCTGGCCCCTATGGTGGTGGAGGCCAATACTTTGCCAAACCACGAAACCAAGGTGGCTATGGTGGTTCCAGCAGCAGCAGCAGCTATGGCAGTGGCAGAAGGTTTTAATTACTGCCAGGAAACAAAGCTTAGCAGGAGAGGAGAGCCAGAGAAGTGACAGGGAAGCTACAGGTTACAACAGATTTGTGAACTCAGCCAAGCACAGTGGTGGCAGGGCCTAGCTGCTACAAAGAAGACATGTTTTAGACAATACTCATGTGTATGGGCAAAAAACTCGAGGACTGTACTTGTGACTAATTGTATAACAGGTTATTTTAGTTTCTGTTCTGTGGAAAGTGTAAAGCATTCCAACAAAGGGTTTTAATGTAGATTTTTTTTTTTTTGCACCCATGCTGTTGATTGCTAAATGTAATAGTCTGATCATGACGCTGAATAAATGTCTTTTTTTTTTTTTTTTTAATGTGCTGTGTAAAGTTAGTCTACTCTGAAGCCATTTTGGTAAACTACCCCAACAGTGTGAAGTTAGAATTCCTTCAGGGTGATGCCAGGTTCCATTTGAAATTTATTTACAACCTGCTTGGTGGAGAAGCTGTTGTCTTCAGAACCTTGGTGTAGTTGAACTGACAGTTACTGTGTTGTGACCTGGAGTTCACCATTAAAAGGGTCACCCATGCAAAGTCATGGAGTTTTTTTTTTTTTTTTTTGGTTATTAATGATTGTTGGCACATCCTATGCAATATATCTAAATTGAATTATGGTACCAGATAAAAGTTATAGATGGGAATGAAGCTTGTGTATCATCCATTATCATGTGTAATCAATAAAAGATTTAATACCCTCAAAAAAAAAAGAAAAGCAAAGCCAAAGAAAGTTCAAACTACCACACGATAGAATTCATCTCACACACTAGCAAAGTAATGCTAAAAATTTCCCAAGCCAGGCTTCAACAGTATGTGAACTGTGAACTTCCAGATGTTCAAGCTGGATTTATAAAAGGCAGAAGAACCAAAGATCAAATTGCCAACATCTGTTGGATCACAGAAAAAGCAAGAGAGTTCCAGAAAAACATCTACTTCTGTTTTATTGACTATGCCAAAGCCTTTGACTGTGTGGATCACAACAAACTGTGGAAAATTCTTCAAGAGGTGGGAATACCAGACCATCTTGAGAAATCTGTATGCAGGTCAGGAAGCAACAGTTAGAACTGGACATGGAACAACAGACTGGTTCCAAATTGGGAAAGGAGTATGTCAAGGCTGCATATTGTCACTCTGCTTATTTAACTTATATGCAGAGTACATCATGCAAAATGCCAGGCTGGATGAAGCACAAGCTGCAATCAAGATTGCTGGGAGAAATATCAATAACCTCAGATATGCAGATGACACCACCCTTATGGCAGAAAGTGAAGAGGAAGCCTCTTGATGAAAGTGAAAGAGGAGAGTGAAAAAGTTGGCTTAAAGCTCAACATTCAGAAAACTAAGATCATGGCATCTGGTCCCATCTCTTCATGGCAAATAGATGGGGAAACAATGGAAACAGTGACAGACTTTATTTTGGGGGGCTCCAAAATCACTGCAGATGGTGACTGCAGCCATGAAATTAAAAGACGTTTGCTCCTTGGAAGAAAAGCTATGACCAACCTAGACAGCATATTAAAAAGCAGAGACATTACTTTGCCAACAAAGGTCCGTCTAGTCAAAGCTATGGTTTTTCCAGTAGTCATGTATGGATGTGAGAGTTGGACTATAAAGAAAGCTGAGCACCGAAGAATTGATACTTTTGAACTGTGGTGTTGGAGAAGACTCTTGAGAGTCCCTTGGACTGCAAGGAGATCCAACCAGTCCATCCTAAAGGAAGTCAGTCCTGAATATTCACTGGAAGGACTGATGCTGAAGCTGAAACTCCAATACTTTGGCCACCTGATGCGAAGAACTGACTCACTAGAAAAGACCCTGATGCTGGGAAAGACTGAAGGCAGGAGGAGAAGGGGACGACAGAGGATGAGATGGTTGGATGGCATCACTGACTCGATGGACATGAGTTTGAGTAAGCTCCAGGAGTTGGTGATGGACAGGGAAGCCTGGCATGTTGCAGTCCATAGGGTTGCAAAGAGTCAGACACGACTGAGCAACTGAACTGAATCAAAAGACAGAGTGGCTGAATGGATTAAAAAACAAGACCCAACCATACACTGCCTACGAGATATTCCTTTCAGCTTTAAGGACAAACATAGGCTGAAAATAAAGGGATAGATAAAGATATTTGCTACAAATGATATCCAAAAGATGTCAAAGTTAACTATACTTATATAAGACAAAATAGGATTTAAGTCAATAACTGTAACAAGGGACAAATAAGGGAATTTCCTGGTGGTCCAGTGGTTAAGACTGCATACTTCCACTGCAGGGCACGGGTTCAATCCCTGGTTGGGGAACTAAGATCCAGCAAGCCATGTGGTATGGCCAAAAAGGAAACAAGGAACAAATTAGGAACAAATAAGGTCATTATGTAATGATGAAGGGGTCAATTTATCAGGTATATATAACAACTCTACATATATATGCATCCAACATTGAAGCACCTAAATACATTAAGCAAATACCAACATAACCGAAGGAACAGAGAGCAATGCAATAATATTAGAGGACTTTACTACTTCATTTTCACAACAGTTAGATTAACCAGACAGAAAACAAGGAAGCACTGGACTTGAATTACGCTTTGGAACTACATGAGGTAGTAATCATTTCATAATATACATGGATATTCAAGTTCTACTTGTCAATATTCCCTCGATAAAACTAGGGGGTAAAAAAAGAAATTGTTGGACTTTCCTGGTGGTCCAATGGTTAAAAATTCTCCTGCCAATGCAGAGGACACAGGTTCAGTCCTGGTTTGGGAAGCTCCCATCCGCCGCGGAGCAACCAAGTCCCTGTGCCACAACTCCTGAGCCCACATGCTGCAACCACTGAAGCCCGTACACTCGGAGTCCGTGCTCTGCAACAAGAGAACTCACCACAATGAGAAGCCTGTGCACTGAAATGAAGAGTAGTCCCCCCTCATCCCAACTAGAGAGGGCTGGTGTGCTGCAGCAAAGACCCAGTGCAGCCAAATAAATAAAAAAATTTTAACAAAGAAAGAAATTGTTCAAGTAGCAAAGTTCAAACTATCTTTTATAGCGTGGTGGAGTTTTCTGAAGCTATTTTCTCATAAATAAGAACAAGGCTTCTGTTTAACAGAGAGGAAAGGTGCTATTTAATCGATTGCACTAAAAGTGAAATTACAGGGAAAGCATGAAATGAGTATGCATGAGTGTGCACGCTCAGTTGTGTCCAGCTCTTTGAGACCCCATGAACTGTAGCTCACCAGGCTCTTCTGTCCATGGAATTTTCCAGGCAAGAATACTGGAGCAGGTTGCCACTTCCTACTCCAGGGGATCTTCCCAACCCAGGGATCAAACCTGCATCTCTTGTGTCTCCTGCATTGACAGGTGGATTCTTTACCACTGTACCACCTGGAAAGCCCCTGAAATGAGTAAATGACCAAATGTATTTGAGACTCTCTCTGTGTCTGCAATTGTGCTAGGGATCCACTATGAATGAGACAGGCATAAACTCATCGTCACAAAGCTTACAGCTCCCAGGAAGATAGACAATGAACAAGTGTGAGGAAGGCTGAAAGGAAATTTGAGGCACTTTACTGCAGACCTCATAGGAAGTCATAGTTTCTTCTAGCTCTGGGCAGCCCAACTGGCAACTAAAGCTCTCCCATTAGTAAATGTTTAAATTTGAGTCCACAGTAATGAACTCATTGGGCTTATTGGAGGCAAGTCACTTAAGTTCTTCCAGTCTCACCCTCTCCTCTCTAAAATAAGGGAAAATGTTTTCTGATCTATGAAACATCTATGCTAATGTTAGATGATCTTACTTCTTCTGTCAGAGGTATACTATTGAGTAAGTTATGGACGATGAAAATGAAAGGATGTATATTTCTCTCAGTCTGAAGTTTTGAAAAGAGAGCTATCGGTTTTGGTGTAGGAAGAAATTCTGAGCCTTTGGATGTATGAATGTAGCTTCAAGTATTTCAGCTCTGGTTTTACTATAAGATCATCAGTGGAGCCTTTAAGAAAAGAAAAAAAGTTCTGATATCCAGGTACAGAACCTATAGAGCTGGGTCCCAGCCAATCATATTTTTCAAAATGTGTCTAAATAATTCCAGCCAGAGTTGAAAAATCTGTGCCATTTATTAATAGAAGCCTTCATCTGTGATCCAGGGGTTTCATGTTTTCTACCAGCATCCAGGAAACTGTGGCTGGCTAACTTGTCAGTTTGCAGTCATGGTGAAATGTCAGACCCTGGCAGTTCTTGACAAGATGCTAAAGGGAAGACTTTTGTTTATTTCTGATGTTTCCTTTCAGTGGCTAGAGCCCTGCCTTTACTGGATACACCTAAATAGGAGGACGGGGCCAGCCCATGGTCCATCTTCATCTGTTTCTCTTTCCCACCATGTCTTATTTCCCCCATCATGCCCACAATAGGTGGAGAAATATATCTACTTCTTGAGTTCACTTAGCAGGCTCATTTAGCCCCAGCAACAAACGACCTGTTTCACACTGGCTTCTGTCTATAACAAAGGTGAGATTTGGGCTTCTAACTATCCTTTCTATATTACTCACAGCACAGCAAGCAGATTGGCCTCCCAGTCCCACGGGGGCAACACAGAACAACCTAAGTGGATATTGTGTATGTGGTGGATTTGTGTCACAGCTGAAAACTCCCAAGTTTCGAAACCTCCATTTTTAGAATAATGGACTGCAAGCAAACTTGCGTGTCCTTTGCCCCAGAGATATTATCTTCATTATATTAGTTAAGAAACAAATTCACTATCTCCTCCAGAGGTAATACTAATTCTATTTTCCAAGGCTATTGAGTATACAACTGTCCTTGAAAAGAACAGTCTGGCATAAAGGCTGTCAGGGTCTCTGCCCACAAGACATGTGGAAATGTGAGAGCACCTTGGAGAATTCTCTCTCAAAACATCCGTGGATGGTTATATTCATTCTGATTTAAACCTAACCCTGCAAGGTAAAGCTTGAGGTAAGTCCATGACCATTATGGTAGCATTTAAAATTTTACAGTTTGGATCAACTTGATGTTAGGCAGCCTCTAGCCTAAGATACATCTCTTATAACTGTCAAAGGTCGATTTGCCTTGGAAGCAGACTCTAACATGGAGCTTGGGATGCAGGATGCTTTTTTAAGGGGTGCCCTTGGAACCTACCACCTATGGAAGGGAAGGGAAGAAAAGGGAAGGAAGCAGAAATACAAAAGCAACCAGAGCCTTGGCTGACCCAACCAGGAGCTCTAGAGCCAAAATGGCCCTTCAGAGCTGTCCCCAGTTGTGTTAAAGTGGCCAGACCTTTCTATTCATCAAGGTTGCATCTTATTTTAGTGGGGGAAGGGGACTACATGGTGGTCAAGATGCTGGTGGGGAAAGGGAATGTGATCACCCATGTTACCATCTATCCCGCTGGCATCTGCTGAGATATGCTTGTGTCCCCTTGGTCTTCAGGGCTTCCCAGGTGGCTCAGTGGTAAAGAATCCGCCTGCCAATGCAGAAGACATGGGTTTGATCCCTGGGTTGGGAAGATCCCCTAGAGGAGGAAATGGCAACCCACTCCAGTATTCTTGCCTGGGAAATTCCATGGATAGAGGAGTCTGGCAGGCTACAATCCATAGGGTCGCACCCACCTTGGTCTTCAGTCATTTGTCCATATAGGCTGTTGCATGCAGGATGCCTCATCTCTCCTTCAAGTGTCTTTCCAGGGGCCCTAGCTCTCAACACATGTTTCAACTGCTCTTGATTGCAAACAGAACATTCTATTATTCTTGCAGCATCTGCCCGACATTCCATGTAGCCTTTTTTTAAAAAAAAAAAAAAGAAACAACCCTGGGGTTTTGCCACTTTACATGGTTCTACCTCGGAGAGTAGGGCAAAGATACCTCTGCTCTCAGATGCCTCAAGTCTATCTTGTGGTTTCCATCCTTCCCTTTTGTCAAACTGTCCCTCAGGAAGGTGCAGGCATAGGACTTAGACATAGATGCTTCCCGTTCCAGGGAACACATCCATCATCAGTACTCAAGCTATATTTTCAGTCACGTCCCGAGGATTCTTTCATTAAAAATTTTTTTGTTGAGATACAATTTACATCTATTAAAGTGCACAAATCATAAGTATACAGTTTAATAAGATTTGATGAATGTTTATAATTGTGTAACTCACACCTGGGGCTTCCCTGGTGGCTCAGATGGTAAAGAATCTGCCTGCAATGCAGGAGACCCAGTTTCAATCCCTGGGTGGGAAGATCCCTGGAGGAGGGCATGGCAACCCACTCTAGTATTCTTGCCTGGGAAATCCCATGGACAGAGGAGCCTGGAGGGCTACAGTCCATGGGGTAGCAAAGAGTTGGACACGACTGAGTACCTAACACTTTCACTTTCAACTCACATCTATATTGAGATATAGAACATTTCAATCGCCCCCAGAAAATTCCCTCATGCCCCTTTACAATCAAACCCTGGGGACTTCCCTGATGGCCCAGTGGCTAAGACTCTGTGCTCCCAATGCAGGGGACCCAGGTTCAATCCCTGGTCAGAGAACTAGATCCCACATGCCACAACTAAGAGTTTGCATGCCACAACTAAAGATCCCACATGCTGCAACAAAGATCAAAGATCCCGCGTGCCACAACTAAGAACCATCACAGCCAATAAGTAAATAAAAATTAAAATTAAAAAAAAATCCGCACCCTAATCACTTTTCTGATTCTTAACAGATGAATTAGTCTTAGCCTGATTTGGAATGTCATATCAATGGAATCATACAGCATACACTCTTGTGTCTGGCCTTTTTTTCCCCACTCAACAGCAGGCCTTTAAGATCCCAGGAATATTTTTAATTTCACCCTTAAATCATCATGGTCTACCTACTCCTTGAGGTCCTTGAAAGCTTAGGGCTCTGTAGTCAAAAGCCTGAATTTTTGAAATTCAAAAGCTTTTTCTATGCTCTTTTGCTATATCATATCTTTCCTTTGACAAACATTCATCTATTTAAGCAGGAAAAGGTCAACAAGTACCAGAAAATGTAGAGGGAATCTGCCAATGGCTCCAAGTACTACCCCATCACAGAGTCAAGAGCAGATTAAGGATTTCAATCCAGGGCTCTCTGACCCTGGAACATCCACTCTTAACAAAGGTTAAGGTTTTCATGTAAGATTTAAAGAACTGGTTGCTGAGAAGAAAGAAAATGGAGGGTTATTTTGAAATATGAGTTACTATTAATATTTACTAGAAACAAGTGGCAAAAAAAAAAAAAGCATTCCAGGCTAAAGCCTTAGGAATATAAGCTAGCACTAGTACAATTCAATGAGCACTAAATAAAGAAATTAAGACTCTGCAGTGGACTTCCCTGGTGGTTAAGAATCTGCCTGCCAATGCAGGGAACACATGTCTAGACCTCATGCTCCACAAGAGAAGCCACCACAATCAGAAGCCCACAAACCAACTAGAGGAAGTCTACATGCAGCAAAGACGACCCAGCACAACCAAAATATAAAATAAAATAAAAAAGAATCAGGATCACCAGCCCAGGTTGGATGCATGAGACAAGTGCTCAGGGCTGGTGCACTGGGAAGACCCAGAGGGATCGGATGGGGAGGGAGGCGGGAGGGGGGATCGGGATGGGGAACACATGTAAATCCATGGCTGACTCATGTCAATGTATGGCAAAAACCACTACAATATTGTAAAGTAATTAGCCTCCAACTAATAAAAATAAATGGAAAAAAATATTATCTGGAAAAAGAAAAAAAAAAGGATCAGTAGGGAAGATTCTCACAGGTGAGATCAAGCCTTCTGAAAAGTATCCTTGATTAAAAAGAAACAGCTGCACTGAGAAGCATGGCAGAATAAAATAAGCTCCTTTCCCTCACGGTTTGTAGGATTAGTTGAGTTGGACTCTGCCACTAACTAGTTGTGCAGCTTTGGACAATTCTTATTTTTCTGAGGCTCAGTCACCGCAATGGTAAAATGAGAGGATTACAGTAAACAGTCACTAAGCTTCCTTCTAACTCAAAATCACAATAAATCAAGCATTTGTAGTACTCAGTAAATGAGCAAAACAGTATTTGTATAATCCAAATTTCTTTGTCAAAGATGCAAGATGTGCTGCTGAGTCAACCACACGGAGGCTTATAGCTGTGTTTTCTGTTTCCATAAGAAATGACCTATTCACTTTGGGTCCACTGCATAAGCATGATACAAAAAAGAGAAGAAAATGGCTTCAGCGTGTTTTTATGTGTTTATTAGGTAGCACTAGCAATGAAGTCAAAGAAATAGAGCTATGGCTATCTTGTCTGGAAGTATAAAGATGTGACTTTTAAAATAAATTCAAATTTGGTGACAGGAAAAGAAAACGGTGGTTTGCAGTGTCAGGGAATGGTTCAATTCTTCCAAAGCACATGGATGCAGCCTAGGCTGACTTCTAGGGTATAACCTAGAGGTTATATAAATGAGAATATAATGCCTTTCAGACTGTAATACTAACAAGTCAATTTGTACCCAGAACTTCTCTACTGTATTTTAGAACATTTCACATATACCATATTACAATAAATCTTAAGTGGTAAAGCTGGGGGGTCTTATTGTCCCCAGTGAAGATAAGTAACTCATCCAAGGTCAGCAAACTAATTAGTTGAAAGTTTCAGCTATTATACATGGGCATTTACTTGGATATCATTTCAGGATTCATTTTTATGTGCCTTACTGCTTCTGAATTTAGTTTACAATTTTTGTCTGTTTTGTTTGTTCAATCATAAGAGTGTTTAACAGAAGTGTTTTTAGTTTTTTAAACTGTCAAAGTTTAAAGATCTTCCATAAGAAGAGTTATGGTGAAGGTACAGAAATAGTTCTGCTTTAAGGAGTCTCAGGGAAAAAATGGCTGGAGGGCTGGGTACAGTGCTTCTGCACACTGGCCCGGTGAGCTGAGGTACTCTGGTTTGAAGTGCTAGGGACAAGTCCCCTGTACCCTACAAGCAAGTATAACTAGACTAAGCACAAAGGAAAAGAAAAAAAGGAGGGGAACACTTTCCAAGAGTGACCGCGATGGCACAGTAGAGAGACCCTGGGCTCACCTCCTCTCATAAGCACACCAGAACTGCTGTCCCTGAGCTGCTCCAGGTCTTCCCTCGAAAATCAACCCCCACCTTTAGCCAGAGTCCTCGCTCAAAACCTGCCACCTCCTTTAGCAGAGGACGGGGAGGCCTGGCGTGCTGCAATTCATGGGGTTGCAAAGAGTCGGACACCACTGAGCGACTGAACTGAACTGGACTGAACATAAATCTTTAAGTTAAACAGTCTAGAGATAAGAAAGGAAGCTACAAGCAAAAAAAGCCAAAAACCAGATGAAACCAGGTGGACCAACATGGCAAGGAATCTGACCTCCAACAGACTCTGAGTCTCATTATACACTAATTTGATTACACTGGGCTTCCCTGGTGGCTCAGAGGGTAAAGAGTCTGCCTGCAGTGTGGGAGACCTGGGTTCAATTCCTGGGTCGGGAAGATCCCCAGAGAAGGAAATGGCAACCCACTCCAGTGTTCTTGCCTGGAGAATCCCATGGATGGAGGAGCCTGGCAGACTACAGTCCACGGGGTCGCAAAGAGTCGGACACAACTGAGCAACCACTTTGATTACATTAGCACTTTAAATGACACACCCACCAGCAGCCATGACCAGACATTAAGGATCAAAAAAGGATAAAGAGGTGACACCCCACTCCCTTGAAAAAGCCCTGCCCCTCCCCCAGTAAAATAATGCACATGCCTCCCCATTATTAATCTCACTCCTCCTCCCTTTGTCTTTACTCTTTAAAATCAAGTCCCTCTCACCAGGTGGGTAAGAAGTTGATCTGTGAACTTAGTTCCCCTCCTCCATTCTCTGGCCACTGAAAAAACTTCTGTGCTGACCTCAGCATTGTGGTTTTTCACCTACTTGAACCCGAACAGAAAAAAGACCCGTCGCCCCGCTGAGGCAGAGAGCCTTGGCTGTGCTAGGGCTCAAGCAGGTCCAGATGACTCAATTTGATAACAAAATCACAACTCTCTGGAGAACAACCATTGAAGAAAAAGACTGGAAACTACCAGAAAAGATCTTCTACAACTAAAGATACAAAGAAGGAAGGGCGGACTTGAGATAGAATCAAATCCCACTGCCAGCAGCCCCCATGAGTGACCCACAAACTGGAGAATAAGTGTCCTGCAGAGGTTGTCGCACAGGAGAGATCTGAGCCCCACATCAGGTTCCCCAGCCTGGAAGATGAGCCCCGAAAGAAGCTGGCCTTGGAGGTCAGCGGTGCCTAACAGGAGTCCCACAGGACTGGGGGGAACAGAGACTCCACTTTTAAAGGGTCACACACAACCTCCCATGCTCAGGGACCCAGGGCAGAAGCAGTAATTTGATAGAAGCCCAGGCCAGACCTACTTGCCTTCTTCTCCCAGATCTTAAAGAGTCTATCAAAGAGAGGTCTCCAAAACCCAGTGAGGTATGGAGTGGCAGGAACCTTCATCAGAAAGAACTTTACCAGTGTTCTTTGCTCTGACACGCCGGCAGCTGGAAGCAGACAAACCTTCACTCCAGGCAGTCTCTTCCCAGCAAATGTCATCTCCAGCTTTCAAAATAAAGGTCAAATCTGGGGCTCCTGACACAATTCCCTCCTCCCTTGACCGTGAGCCCACAGGTGAGACTTCCCTGGGATAACATCCAAACCTGAACAGAGCAACTCATCTAAAATGGTTCGCGGTAATAAAACAGCACCCAAAGAAGAGAGAGAAAAAGAAAAAGAGAGACAGAGAGTGTATGTGTGTGTCTGTGTGCTCAGTTGTGTCTGACTCTTTGCAACCTCATGGACTGTAGCCCTCCAGGCTCCTCTGTCCATGGGATTTTCCAGGCAAGAACACTGGAGTAGGTTGCCATTTCCTTCTCCAGGGGATCTTCCCAACCCAGGGATCGCACTGAATTCAGAAATTAGTGGGTTGCCGTTTCCTACTCCTAAAGAACCATATGGAAACATCTAAAGTTCCAAAACAGACATTATTCTAGGTCTGCGTGGCAAACTTCAGGGAAGACTTCACTAGTTACTGAAATAAGACAGACCAGCTGGTTCACCTTTGGGAGCACAGGCTTCCTCAAGAAACAGATCGGCAATTCTCATCCAGTAACTTGAAGGCATTCCAACTTCAGGATTGTTCTCATGATAATTCCCCAACGTGGGGACCAAAGTGTAACTACTTTTCAGAGTCAAACAGATTTATTGACAAGTCGGTCAATCCAGAAGAGAGAAAAAAATCAGGGATTGACATGGTCGGGGGAGAACGCCTTCCAGTCTACTTCAAAACCAGTATCTAAAGGATTTTATGAGACAGAAAGTTTTCCATAAAATATTATTGGGGGAGGGGGCTGTTATATTCTTTGTATCATAGAAAATAAATGCTTTCCAAGCTATGATCTGCCTGGGGAAATAGTGAATGGAGAATGACAGGGAATTTTCTTTTTCTTTTTTTTGCACCGAGTCTTCGTTGCTATGCGAGGGCTTTCTCTAGCTGCAGTGAGCAGGGCCTACTGTGTAGTTGCAGTGTGTGTTGCTCATCGCAGTGGCTCCTCTTGTTGCAGAGCACAGGCTCTAGGCTCATGGGCTTCAGTAGTTGTGGCGCATGGGCTTAGTTGCTCTGTGGCATGTGGGATCTTCCTAGACCAGGGATCAAACCCGTGTCCCCTGCAGATTCCTATCCACTGTACCACCAGGGAAGTCCAAGAGGGAATGTTGATATTTATTAGCCATTCGGTATCATGGGAAAAGCACTAAATTCAGAAATTAGAAGAGCTGCATTATCACAAATTAATAATGAGATAATTCACTTAGCCCAGTGGAGCTCCAACTTTAGTGGGCCCTGGGGGTTCTGATTCACTAGGTCTAGGGTGTGAGTCTGCATCTCTAACAAGCTCCCAGGTGATACTGGTGCTGCTGGTCTGGGGCCACACTTTGAGGAGAAAAGAAGTCTCTACAAGACTCTCCTTATTTTTGAAAGGAGTCTACTGTGTTAGAGGATTACTCACGTCTCTTCTAGCACCATAAAATTTCTCTGAGATTTGATTTTGTTCGACTTGCCCCGCTCAAAGTGTCGGCAATTTTTCTTTCTAATGGAGATGGCTAATGGTAGGGCATAAATTAAATCACCAAGGGAGCAGCTGTCTTAGGGAAAATTTGTTGCTATAGAGGTATTAGCTATTAGCAACAGGTGCCTACTTAAATATTTTACATTCAATTTTATGTTTCAGTCTCCTAAGTGAAATGAAAAAATTCCTCTGGAAGGCCTGAGTTTGAGTTTTAACTCTGCCACTTAGCAACCCTGTGACTTTAACCTTTCTTAGTTTTCTCATGTGTAAAATGGGGAAACCAATTGCAAGTCCTTCATATATTCACTGATTTATGAGAATAAACCCAATGATATCAGTTGGGGAACTCTGACACTGGACATGTTTCTTGTCCCTGCTTTAAGACACACCTTGGTAAAGCGACAGGCACCATTTGTTTTCGGCATTCTCTCACTTCCCTTCTGCGTCCAGTCCTCACATTCTGCCACTTCTTTTCTTATCCTTCTAATGTCCAATGTCCTTTGTGCTCTTTCAGTCACTTAAAAAAAACCCTTTATTGTGTATGAATAACATACCAAAAACTATAGATATTTAATATATACAACTTAATGAGTTTGGAGATAATGTACACACCCATGAAACCATCATCATAATCTATGCCATAAACATATCCATAACCTCAAGAAGTTTTCTCTTGCCTTCATTATTATTATTTTTTTGTGATAAGAACATGTAACATGAGATGCACCCTCTTAGTATAGTTTTAAGTACACAATATAGTATTTTTAGCTATGGGCACAGTGCTGTACAATAGATTTCTAGGATTTATTCACCTTGTGTAAACAAAACCTTGTGCTCTTTCATTAATATCTCCCCTTACCCCCTTCCCCTCAGCCCCTGGCAATCACCATTCTGCTTTCTGCTTCTATGAGTGTGACTAGATTCCTCATAGGAGTGGTATTGTGTAGCATTTTTCCTTCTATGTCTAGCTAATTTCACTTAGCATGATGTCCTCCAAGTTGATTCATGTTGCACCAAATGGCAAGATTTCCTTCTCTTTTAAAACTGAATAATATTCCATTGTAGGTATATAGCGTATTTTTTAACCCCTTCATCTATCAATGGATATTTATTACCACATCTTGGCAACTGTGAAAAATTCTACAATGAACATGGGAGTGCAGATATCTCTTTGGGATAGTGACTTTACTTCCTTTAGATATTATACCAGAAGTGGGACTGCTGGATCATATCGTAGCTCTATTTTAAATTTTTAGAGGAAACTCCATGGTGTTTTTCATAATGACTGTACTAATTTACATTTCCAACAACAGTATACAAGGGTTCCCTTTTCCCCACATCCACACCAAACTTGTTATATGTAATAATATAACATATTTTGATAACAGCCATTCTAAATCTGTGGGAGGTGATATCTCATTGTGGTTTTGATTTACATTTCCCTGATGATTAGTGATACTGAGCACTTTTTCATATCTATGTCTTTAGAGAAATGTATATTCAGTTTTCTTGCTTATTTTAAAATGAATTTTGGGGGATCCAGAGAAATAAATGCCTGAGCTCATAAAAAAAAAAAAGAATTTTTTATTTAACTTTTTTGCCATTGTGTTGTAGGCATTCTTAATATATTTTGAAAACTAACCATTCATCAGATATATGGTTTGCAAAAGTTTTTCTCATTCTGTAGGTTGCCTTTTCATTTTGGTGTAGGTTCCCTTGCTGTACAGAAGTTTTTAATTTGATGTGATCTTATTTATTTTTGTTTTTGTTGCCTGTAGTAGTAGGTATTTGTGATATTGTGATGTGGGGCTTCCCAGGTGGCACAGTGGTAAAGAATCCACCTGCCAATGCAGGAGATGCAAGAGACATGGGTTTGATCCCTGGGTCGGGAAGATCCCCTGGAGGAGGAAATGGCAACCCACTCCAGTATTCTTGCCTGGAAAATCCCATGGACAGAGGAGCTTGGTGGGCTACAGTCCATGGGGTTGCAAAGAGTCAGACACAACTGAGCAACTGAGTGATATTGTGATTTAGAAGAAATATAGATTCATTCAGATGGCCAAAATATATCTCCCATATATTTTTGGTCTTCATCCACAGCTCAAAGTTTCCAAAACCCTTGGAATTTCCTAAGTGATGAGAGCAACAAAGGTCTTTTGTTATGTTAGTGAGGTGGGGACTAGTTGCCAGTGGAGCCAACCCTTAACTCTAGGATTCCCAGGTGGTTCAGGTAAAGAATCTGTCTGCAATGCTGGAGACCCAGGTTTGATCCTTGGGTCAGGAAGATCCCCTGGAGAAGGGAACGGCAACCCACTCCAGTATTCTTGCCTGGAAAATGCCATGGACAGAGGAGCCTGGTGGACTACAGTCCATGGGGTCACAGAGTCAGACACGACTGAGCAACTAACACTTTCACTTCCCTTGACCCTGGGGGAGGGGAGAAGGATTGGAGATTGAATCAATCCACAGTGGCTAATGATTTAATCAATTGTGACAATGTAATGAACCCTCCATTAAAACCCAATAAAGGAAGGGGCTCTGAGAGGGTCTATTTTGGTGAACACGTGGAACTGTTGGAAGAGTAGCACCTGGAGAGGAAATTCTACTCATTCCTACATATTTTGTGTGTCCTATGTCAAGGTCACAGGTGTGGAGCCCTGTACCAGGTCTCTGAAACTGACCAAGCCCCATGGCAAATGAGCCTCCGGATCTAAACCGGCCAGTTTTCTGACCCCACATTAGGTAAAATTCTGACAAAACGTGGTCCACTGGAGAAGGGGATGGCAAATCACTTCAGCATTCTTGCCTTGAGAACCCCATGAACAGTATGAAAAGGCAAAAAGATATGACACTGAAAGATGAACCCCCAGGTCAGTAGGTGCCCAATATGCTACTGGAGAAGAGTGGAGAAATAGCTCCAGAAAGAATGAAGAGGCTGAGCCAAAGCAAAAACAATGCCCAGTTGTGGATGTGACTGGTGATGGAAGTAAAGTCCAATGCTGTAAAGAACAATATTGCATAGGAACCTGGAATGTTAGGCCCATGAATCAAGGTAAATTGGAAGTGGTCAAACAGGAGATGGCAAGAGTGAACACTGACATCTTAGGAATCAGTGAACTAAAATGGACAGGAATGGGCGAATTTAATTCAGATGACTATTATATCTACTACTGTGGGCAAGAATCCCTTAGAAGAAATGGAGTAGCCCTGTAGTCAACAAGAGAGTCCGAAATACAGTACTTGGGTGCAATCTCAAAAACGACAGCATGATCTCAGTTCAATTCCAAGGTAAACCATTCCACATCACAGTTATCCAAGTCTATGCTCCAACTACTAATGCCAAGAAGCTGAAGTTGAATGGGCTCTATGAAGACCTACAAGACCTTCTAGAACTAACACCAAAAAAAGATGTCCTTTTCATCATAGGGGACTGGAATGCAAAAGTAGGAAGTCAAGAGATACCTGGAGTAACAGGCAAGTTTGGCCTTGGAGTACAAAATGAAGCAGGGCAAAGGCTAACAGAGTTTTGCCAAGAGAATGCACTGGTCATAGCAAACACCCTCTTCCAACAACAAAGGAGATGACTCTACACATGGATGGTCAATACTGAAATCAGAGCATATTCTTTGCAGCCAAAGATGGAGATGCTCTATACAGTCAGCAAAAACAAGACTGGGAGCTAACTGTGGCTCAGATCATGAACTCCTTATTGCAAAATTCAGACTTAAATTGAAGAAAGTAGGGAAAATCACTAGGCCATTCAGATATGACATAAATCAAATCCCTTATGATTATACAGAAGTGACAATACATTCAAGGAATTAGATATGATAGAGTGCCTGAAGAACTATGAACAGAGGTTTGTAACACTTTATAAGAGGCGGTAGCCAAAACTATGCCAAGAAAAAGAAATGCAACAAGGCAAAATGATTGTCTGAGGAGGCCTTACAAATAGCTGAGAAAAGATGTGAAAGGCAAAGGAGAAAAGGAAAGATATATCCATCTGAATGCACAGTTCCAAAGAATAGCAAGGAGAGATAAGAAAGCCTTCTTAAGTGAACAATGCAAAAAATAGAGGAAAACAATAGAATGGGAAAGACTAGAGATCTCTTCAAGAAAATTAGAGATACCAAGGGAACATTTCATGCAAAGATAGGCACAATAAAGGACAGAAATGGCATGGACCTAACAGAAGCAGAAGATACTAAGAAGAGATGGCAAGAATACACAGAACTGTACAAAAAGATCTTAATGACCCAGATAACCATGATGGTGTGATCACTCACCTAGAGCCAGATATCCTGGAGTGTGAAGTCAAGTGGGCCTTAGGAAGCATCACTACAAAGCTGGTGGAGGTGATGGAATTCTGAGCTATTTCAAATCCTAAAAGATGATGCTGTTAAAGTGCTGCTCTCAATATGTCAGCAAATCTGGAAAACAGCAGTGGCCACAGGACTGGAAAAAGTCAGCTTTTATTCCAATCCCAAAGAAGGGCAATGCCAATGAATGTTCAAACTACCACACAATTGCACTTATTTCAAATGCTAGCAATGTAATGCTCCAAATCCTGCAAACTAAGCTTCAATACTACATGAATAGAGAACTTCCAGATGTATAAACTGGATTTAGAAAAAGCAGAGGAACTAGAGATCAAATTGCCAACACCCATTGGATCATAGAAAAAGCAACGAAATTCCAGAAAAAACATCTACTTCTGCTTCATTGACTATGCTAAAGCCTTTGTGTGGATCACAACAACTGTGGAAAATTCTTAAAGAGATGGGAATACCAGATCACCTTACCTGTCTCCTGAGAAACCTATATGCAGATCAAGAAGCAACAGTTAGAACCATTAATGGAACAATGGACTGGCTCAAAATTGGGAAAGGAGTGCATCAAGGTTGTATATTGTCACCCTACTTAGTTAACTTACATGCAGAGTACATCATTCAAAGTGCCAGGCTGGATAAAGCTCAAGCTGAAATTAACACTGCTGGGAGAAATATCAACAACCTCAGATATGCAGATGATACCACCCTTATGGCAGAAAGCAAAGAGGAACTAAAAAGCCTCTTGATGAAAGTGAAAGAGGAAAGTGAAAAAGCTGGCTTAAAACTCAACATTCAAAACACTAAGATCATGGCATCCGGTCCCATCACTTCATGGCAAACAGATGGGAAAAAATGGAAACAGTGACAAACTTTATTTTCTTGGGCTCTAAAATCACTGCAGACAGTGACTGCAGCCATGAAATTAAAAGATGCTTAAAAAAATAAAAACAAAAACACTTGCTCCTTGGAAGAGAAGCTATGACAAACCTAGACAGTGTATTAAAAAGCAGAGACATCACTTTCCCGACAATGGTCCATATAGTTGCTGCTGCTAAAGTCGCTTCAGTCGTGTCCTACTCTGTGCGACCCCAGAGACGGCAGCCCACCAGGCTCCCCCGTCCCCGAATTCTCCAGGCAAGAACACTAGAGTGGGTTGCCATTTCCTTCCCCAGTCCATATAGTCAAAGCTATGGTTTTTCTAGTAGTCATGTACGGATGTGAGAGTTGGACCATAAAGAAGGCTGAGCACCAAAGAATTGATGCTTTTGAACTGTGGTGCTGGAGAAGACTCTTGAGAGTCCCTTGGACAGCAAGATCAAACCAGTCAATTCTAAAGAAAATCAGTCCTGAATATTCATTGGAAGGACTGATGCTGAAGCTCCAATACTTTGGCCACCTGATGTGGAAGAGCCAACTCACTGGAAAAGACCCTGATGCTGGGAAAGATTGAGGGCAGGAGGAGAAGGGGGTGACAGAGGATGAGATGGTTGGATGGCATCATTGACTCAACAGACATGAGTTTGAGCAAACTCTGGGAGATGGTGAAGACAGAGAAGCCTGGCATGCTGCAGTCCACTGGGTTGCAAAGAGTCAGACACAACTGAGCAAATGAACAACGCCACCACCCACCTACAGCATTCTAACCAATGCCACCATTCCAGTGGGAATTTTCTCTTTCATGAGGCTATAAAAATTATCTACTAGCCTGAGAAAGGGTTCTGCTGTCCCTTGAGCCAGGCCCCTGTTCTAACAGCGTCTCCCACTCCAATAAACTTTATTCTCCTCTCATTTTGCCTCATGTCTGGAAATTCTTTCCAACCTGTGCAGAGACCGTGACAGCTTGCCCTATATCTCTCTTCCACCTCACTGTTCTTGAGTTATATCGTTTTGTAATAAAATGTTGATCTATTAGGTAAAATGTTCCTCTGAGTGCTATGAGTCACTTTAGCAAATCAGTTGAATCAGAGGAGGGGTCATGGGAACCTGTGATTTATGGCCAGTTGGTCAGAAGTGCAACCTGGACTTGCTATTGGCATCCTGAGATGGAGGGGTTCATTGAAACACCCAATCTATAGCCAGTTGATGAGAAGCACAGAAGTCAGTGAATGCAGAAACAAAAAGCAGTCAAGAAAGAAAAGTAATGATACTGTTAGGGGAACCACTGACTGAAACCACACACCCTGCCCAGGCACGACAGCAACCACTGCATGAGTTATCTTACAACAGTCAGTTGTAAGAACTAATTAGAACTAATTAGCCACCACCAACCAGAAGACTTTGGGAAAGGTCAAATGGAGTGAGGAGACGCCAGTGCATGTGTCCTGCCAACCTCATAGACTCCTTCTTACTGGAATCCATCTTGGCTGAACGATGTGTGTGTGCCACCAAGAAGGACCCCGAGTCAGTGATTGACCGGAAACAACCTGAAAACTCACTCCATCACCATAAAAGCCAAGTGAGCCACGTGGCAGAGCAGTTCCCTTGGGTTCCCTTACCCTGTTGCTCTCTGCCCGGGCGCCCCTTCCCAACAAAGTCTCTTGCTTTGTCAGCACGTGTCTCCTCAGACAGTTCATTTCTGAGTGTTAGAAAAGTGCCCTCTCTTGGGCTCTGGAAGGGGTCCCCCTTTCCTGTAACCATAGCTTAAACAAATGTTCAGCAGTAAAACAGGGTCCTAGTTCTGCCTCAAAGAATATACATATACCATTGAGTTGTGCTGCAGAAATGAAGACCTGCCTCCCCAGGTGGCAGATTGTGACCACATGCTAACCACAAGCGTGCAGATCACAAACTAGTTAGAACCAGAAGGTTGTTAACTTCACCACCAACCAATAAGAACAAAGTCTATGAGCTGCAACCTGAACCTCAAATATGTTGCCTTAAAAAACCCTTTCCTAGAGGGGCAAGGTAGGAGTAGGGGATTAAGGGGTATAAACTACTCTATAAAATATATAAGCTACTAGGATATACTGTGCAACACAGGGAATATAGCCAGTATTTTATAACTATAAATGAAGACTAATTCTTAAAAATTATGAACCATTATGTTGTACACCTGAAATTTATATAATATTTCAAATCAACCATATCAAATAAATAAATAACTACAAACCTTTCCCCGGAAGCCATTGGAGTATCTGGGTGTTTTGAGCACTGGCTGCCTGTTCTTCACCACAGTCTGGTGTCATTAGATTGGCTTTGCTGTGTGGTGGACAAGTGGAATCCATCTTGGCTGAACACCAAGTTCAGTTCAGTAATACCACCTAGGTGAAGATGGATAAAATTGAAACATTTAGCAGGTTCCTTTTAGTTGCTGAGGAATCAAAGAAATGCTTTTCTTAGAATCTGCCATAATTCAAAATGGA
Organism: Odocoileus virginianus; assembly: GCF_023699985.2. Taxonomy (NCBI): domain Eukaryota; kingdom Metazoa; phylum Chordata; class Mammalia; order Artiodactyla; family Cervidae; genus Odocoileus; species Odocoileus virginianus. The sequence continues at coordinate 444,925 of NW_027224268.1, forward strand.
ACAATTACATACAGTGTTTTCAAGAAAATGGTGCTATATAGGTGATCTTGTCATTACCAGACTTTATCACTCATATAAACATGGAAAATAAGCAGTGAGCAAAGGGGCAAATGTGACTTTACAGAAAAGTGTTTTTTGCTTTCATACTAGGCCCTCTCCTCCTGAGGGAATTTAATGCAAGTAGATCTAATTGGAAAAAATGCAGACCCACTGCTCCTGTCATTCATTCAGTGATGATTCAAAGTAATCCTCGACAACCTGAGTTTTCAAAATAAGTGGTGACCAAAAAACTACAATCCGCAGGCTTTTTCGTGTATTAATATTTCATTTTCTAAGTTTTGAATCAAAGAAGAATCCAGAGACAGTGATTTTTAAGGTTTCAGGAACAACCACTTTTTTTTTTTTAAGCCACTCAGTTTTTGAGATTTTATTACATTAGTTCTAGAGAACAAATACACCCTTTCTCAGGACTCGGTAAATATGCTGAATTGCTTTGTAAAAACACAAGTTATACATTTTCAGCAAGCAGATTATAGTTATAAAGCAATACAAAGAAAAGGCTACGGCATGCTTTATTCAAGCAAGGATTTAAAGTAGGTGCTAAATGGGCACCAGGAAATGGAATGGGCCAGTTAGGGACTGTTGCAGTTTTTGGTTGCGATTTAAGGGTAAGAACAGATTTGCTAAGGAGAAAGCAATACAGCCTGTGAGGGTCAATTAAGTTGAAGTTGGAGAGTAAGCACTTCAAGGTCACGAATATCTTAAACTGAAGAATAGACTCCTCTAACTGGGAATGATGACCCTTTTCACTAAAATTCCTGAAGTCAAGGTGTCCTAAACATAACAATGAGGAGGAGGGAATCTATATAACCTGACACAGTAACTCAGTGAACCCTGCATTTGGTAACATTACATCTAGATTGATTACACTAACACATGGGCAAGGAAATGACCTCTAGTAAAAGAGCGGAAGCTCTGCAATTAACAAACAGACTTGATGGAAAATATAGTCAGGAACAACATCATTAGCTATGTGCTTCATAATCTTGTAAATATTTTTTTTCAATGATATGACTTTATTATTTTAGTATTTACTTGCAATAATTATAAAACTTATAGAAACTTTTTACTTCCTTCCATAGAAAAGGAAGTAAAAGACTAGAGAGTCAGATATATTTTTTATTTCTCTTTTTTCCTTTGGAATTGCATCATCTGAAGGTGGTCGACTATACGGAACACAAATAAAAAATTAAATATAATTTCTGCCAATTGTGTACAGGATAGAGATGTGGAATTTGGATAAGTTTCACAGATATATAGACAATCTCTCCTCTGGTCTAAGCAGTTTATAATGACTGTTAGATCGGAAATTCATAAAACAGAATATTAAAATAACAATTCAGTTTTTTCCTTTTGAAAAAAATATGCCTTACTCATTTAATTTTAAAATAGCTTTGTGAAGTAGGGTTATTATTTTTACTTTACAGATGAGAAGCTGAGGCCAAGAGAGGTTAAGGTAGGTAATGGCAGAGGGGGGCTATACGAAGGCTTCTACTGTCTAACCCTTTAACCACTCTGCAGCACCGCCTGTCTAAAAGAGGCAAAATCTAAAACAATGACAATGATGAAAACAACAGATAAAGAAGACAATAACTGAGAAGTAATCAATGTCTTTCCAGGTGGCGCAGTGATAAAGAACCTGCCTGCCAATGCAGAGATGCAGGAGACATGGGTTTGATCCCTGGGTTGGGAAGATGCCCTGGAGGAGGAAATGGCAACCCACTCCAGTATTCTTGCCTGGAGAATCCCATGGACAGAGGAGCCTGGCGGGCTGCAGTACCTGGAGTTGCTAAGCGCACGATGTGTGCGAGCACACACACACACTCACAATGTCCTGAGATGTGCTGGGAATCAAAACAAAAACATCTAGTACAGTTCTCTGACTACTGGGTGAGAAGCTTAACTTGAAAGCAAATTTGGGGTATTAATTTCTGCAAGTAAATGGACATGTACAGTGTTAGACTGAGACTGCTTGTATTTCCCGAGAGCAACCTGAAAATTCATGGAGTTCTTTTCACAAAGGGGCATATTTAAGGGGTGAATAAAGTGTCTTCCGACTTTGGCACTACTGCCATTCTGACCACGCCACTGTCATGGGCGCTGTTCTGTGCAATGTGTCATGTTTAGCGGCGTCCTTAGTCTCTAGCCACTGGACATGAGTAGCACCCCTCCAGCTGTGAACCAAAAATGTCTCTAGACATTAAGTGTTCCCTGAGGGGCAAACTTCATTCTGCTGAGAACCACGAGGCTAATGGGAGACAAAAATACAATTGCCTCAGGATTATATGCTTTTGTTACACTCGTGAAAATGGCTTATAAAAGTCCTCTCTTCTCTGCCTCCTTGGCTTCTGCCAAGATGCTCGGCTCCTCTCTTTTAAGACTTTTTATATCTGTTTTTCCCACTCCCAGGCTCCCTGCTAGAGGAGTGCACAGAAACTCAGATTCTCTCCTACCTTAACATGCAGAACAATTTAGCTCTCTCTGCCTCTCAGGAGTACAGAAAGTGAGGGCTGGGTGGGTGTGAGAGTGAGAGAGAGAGAGAGAGGTGTGGGTATATGGAATGTGAGGGTTACCTTTAACTCACAGTAACTTATCAAAGTTATCTTCTCCAAATGAAAAGCAGTATCTAACAGAAAGCAATCTTGCCAATTCTCAAGTAGACACCACTGCAAATGTTAGAAGTTTTAACTATGAAATTCTCTGTGAAAGGGAGCTAAATTTGTTGTCCCAAAATATGCCACTTTGGCATGAGGATTACTTTGAACTAAAGGCAATAAAAACCCAGCAGATTCAGGAACAGTTCTTTACCTCCCCCCCAACCCCCAGCCCTCGCCACCAAATTACCTGTTAGCTCAGTCGGAAAAAATCTGCCTGCAGTGCGCGAGACCTAGCTTCAACCCCTGGGTCAGGAAGATCCCCTGGAGGAGGAAATGACAACCCACTCCAGTATTCTTGCCTGGGAAATCCCACGGACAGAGGAGCCTGGTGGGCTACAGTCCATGGGGTCACAAGAGTCAGACACACACCACCACAACTGCCCAAATTTACAATGGAAAGGGGACCTGGGCCTGAGGATACAAAGGGAAGCAAGGCCATTCACATGCAGGCAGAGAAGTTTGAAAAACAATGCTGCTCTGTTAGCAGGCAAGTTTCTTGATAAAAAGGTTAATTTAGGGCTTATACCTCCCCAAAGCTCAGGATATTATAGAAGTGTCTACTACCTGACTGCTCTTTGGGTTTCCTAGTTTTATGGAGCTTGCACAGGTACAAAATTTATCTTGTTTTTCCTCCCTCCTGTTTATCTGATATCAATTTAATGGTTACATCAACCAAACAGCCCAGAAGGAAAGAAGACCACATCCCCCAGCACTCTTTTCCCTCCCCCTACACAAGGGGATTGTGGACAATGGGAGGGTAAATTTCAAAGCTGAGATCCAATGCTCTGTTTTTAGAGGAGTCGTCTATAAACACTGTACATAATCAATTTAAACATTCACCTCTTATTGATAATGTGTACATCAATCAGACATGAAGGGATGCAAACTTTCCAAAGTACAAATAAATGGATTAAAAGTAGTCAAATAAAATACTAAGTATACTATTTTATGCAGATGTACAATGTACAGTTTATGATTCTATCTTGTTTTCTGCCAATAAGAATTTCTTATTTCTTAAGATTTTACAAATATATGGCATTAAAAATGACAAAGCATTTTTGAAAAAGGCTTTTTCTTAAAACCATTGTATAGAATTATTGAGAGATGTTGATTATAGCTGCTCTTTTTATTCAGTTAGAAATTTCTCTGTCGGTAGCATTAAGCATTGTAGGAAAAATATCCTGGGTCATACAGTGGTCTAAAAACCAGGAAAACATCCTATTTCTTAAGCTTCCAACTAAATAATACTAGTCATTTCATCTTACATTTTGATGAGTCACACTTGCTCCTTTAAAATGTACTAACTTTCCTCTGTATTTTTCACTCTTTAATTCTTTTCATCCTCTAATGTAGAACAAGCTAAAAGAAACTGCTTTCTAATTCCAGGCTGGTATACTATGCTGAACTTTACTTTGACTATCTTTAATAAAAAGACTTTCCATTCTAATCACACAATCTGTCCCTTTTCTTTTAACAGTGGATTTCAACGATTATAAGAATGCTGTTTCTTTCTTTTTTTTAACCGCCTACCCATTTTAAGGAACTTTTTGGTAGCTGAACTGAATGGTTAGCCATCAGGCAGAAACTTTTTGCTGTGCGCCTATGTAAATATCTATGTGCATGTGTGCCGTTATTTTGAAACTAGTCAACTTCCGTTTTACTTTGCCAGTTTGAAGTGCAAACAGTAGCAGTGTAATAATTGGGCTTATACTTTCAAAGAAGTCTATTCTGTTCCTTAATCCCCACTCCCAAATTTATCAGAGATAAAATTAAAAATTTCTACCCATCAAAAAACATCTTAAAGTGTAAAAGATAAAATTGAAATTGGTTAGATAACTGTCACACATATACTACATAAAGAATTAGTATCTCATATATATGAGGCACTTTTACAGATCAATTTAAAAGACAAATAACCCAGTGGAAAAATTGGTAAATAATGCAAATAGTATTTTGCAGGAAAAGAAACACATATGGTCAACAAACATATAAAGAAATGTTCAACCTCATTAATAATCAGACACATGAAAATCCAGGCTAGTTTTATTTTAAACTGTATATATCACAAATATATGCAATAAAATGACATAACTACATACACTGATGAAAAGAAAAAGATAAACATTTCAAATTCTATTTGGAGAGGAGGCTGAATTATGGAATTGGGAAAGGATGCACAGTTTGATATAAATTATTTGTAATGTTTCAGGTTTTTTTACTTGTTGTTGGGTTCATTGTATTCATTATGTTATTTTTTCAAAAAATAGATGATAGCCAGCTACAGAAGTAGACAGAAAGCTACATTTGGACTGAAAATGTTGACGAATTATAAGCCAAGAATAATGATTCCAATTCTGTGCAACTGAGGTCCTTAAAATAAGTGACTTAGAGTGGGCAGTAAAATGTTTATTAAAGAAATTTCAAAAGCATGAAGTGGTAGAAGGGTTTCAGCTACAGAAATCTATATTAGTCAGGATGGAGGGCTATGCTACAGTAATAAACAAACCCCAGGGACTTCCCTGGTGGTCTGGTGGTTAAGAAACAGCCTGCCAATGAAGGAGACACAGGTTTGATCCCTGGTCAGCAAGATTTCACAGACCACGGGGCAACTAAGCCCATGCGCCACATCTACTGAGCCTGTGCTCCGGAGTCAGAGAGCTGCAATACCAAGCCCACATGCACAGCAATTACTGAAGCCTGTGTGCCCAGAGCCCACAAGAGAAGCCACTGCAAGCCCACACTGCAAAGAGAAAGCCCAAGGAAAGCAATGGAGACACAGCACAGGCATTAAGTAATCAATTAATTAAATCTAAAAAGTGTGAGCTTCATTTTGAAGTGTGCAACTCTGTGGAGGGTGAATGAAAAATATTGCCTGCCATATCAGCAAACAAAGGATGTTGCGGCCATCAAGCTATCACATTACAGCAGCTCTGACAGTGAGCCCTTAGGAAGTTCAGGACAGAAACAGAATGCCTACCACTAAGTCACAGACTCTATAGCCACCCCCTGACAGTGACCCTAAGGAGACTCAGGATGAGGAAAAAACCAAGATACTGGCCCCAGATGGCTGATGTACATATCAAAGGGATGATTTCAGTGAGCTCAGGCTCTTGCATCTTTTCATACATAGAAGAGTGCTAAGTTCCTTAACTTGAGATCCCTGGTTTTCTTTACTTAACAGTAATTTTTTGATGTTCTGAGTACCTGGTCTTTGTTGCAAAAATTCCTATATATCCTGACTCCCCACCTTGCCTCTTCGGGGCAGGCTTTCAGAGTTATTGGAGAAGCTGTGTCCCGGGCTTAAGTCCTCAGTTTTGTCCACCAAATAAAACATAACTCTCAACTTTTAGGTTGTGCATTTTTCTCAGTCAACAGGAGACACTAAAGGGTTCAGTCACTCAGTCGTGTCCGACTCTTTGCGACCCCACGGACTGCAGCATGCCAGGCTTCCCTGTCCATCACCAACTCCCAGAGCTTATTCAAACTCATGTCCATCGAGTTGGTGATGCCATCCAACCATCTCATCCTCTGTCATCCCCTTCTCCTCCTGCCTTCAACCTTTCCCAGCATCAGGGTCTTTTCAAATGAGTCAGTTCTTCACATCAGGTGACCAAAGTATTGGAGTTTCAGCTTCAGTCCTTCCAATGAATATTCAGGATTGATTTCCTTTAGGATTGACTGGTTGGATCTCCTTGCAGTCCAAGGGACTCTCAAGAGTCTTCTCCAACACCACAGTTTAAAAGCATCAATTCTTCAGTGCTCAGCCTTCTTTATGGTCCAACTCTCACATCCATACATGACTACTGGAAAAGCCATAGCTTTGACTAGACAGATCTTTGTCGGCAAAGTAATGTTTCTGCTTTTTAATATGCTATCTAGGTTAGTCATAGCTTTTCTTCCAAGAAGTGTCTTTAAATGGGTTATACCTATTATCACTACGCCAAAGCCTTCGACTGTGTGGATCACAATAAACTGTGGAAAATTCTGAAGGATATAGGAATACCAGACCACCTGACCTACCTCTTGAGAAACCTGTATGCAGGTCAGGAAGCAAGTTAGAACTGGACATGGAACAACAGACTGGTTCCAAATAGGAAAAGGAGTACGTCAAGGCTGTATATTGTCACCCTGCTTATTTAACTTATATGCAGAGTACATCATGAGAAATGCTGGGCTGGAGGAAGCACAAGCTGGAATCAAGATTGCCGGGAGAAATATCAATAACCTCAGATATGCAGATGACACCACCCTCATGGCAGAAAGTGAAGAGGAACTAAAAAGCCTCTTGATGAAAGTGAAAGAGGAGAGTGAAAAAGTTGGCTTAAAGCTCAACATTCAGAAAACTAAGATCATGGCATCTGGTCCCATCACCTCATGGGAAATAGATGGGGAGACAGTGGAAACAGTGTCAGACTTTATTTTTTTGGGCTCCAAAATCACTGCAGATGGTGACTGCAGCCATGAAATTAAAAGACACTTACTCCTTGGAAGGAAAGTTATGACCAACCTAGATAGCATATTAAAAAGCAGAGACATTACTTTGCCAACAAAGGTCCGTCTAGTCAAAGCTATGGTTTTTCCAGTGGTCATGTATGGATGTGAGAGTTGGACTGTGAAGAAAGCTGAGCGCCGAAGAATTGATGCTTTTGAACTGTGGTGTTGGAGAAGACTCTTGAGAGTCCCTTGGACTGCAAGGAGATCCAACCAGTCCATCCTGAAGGAGATAAGTCCTGGGTGTTCACTGGAAGGACTGATGCTGAAGCTGAAACTCCAATACTTTGGCCACCTCATGCGAAGAGTTGACTCATTGGAAAAGACCCTGATGCTTGGAGAGGGATTGGGGGCAGGAGGAGAAGGGGATGACAGAGGATGAGATGGCTGGATGGCATCACTGACTCAATGGGCATGGGTTTGAGTAAACTCCGGGAGTTTGTGATGGACAGGGAGGCCTGGCGTGCTGTGATTCATGGGGTCGCAAAGAGTCAGACAGGACTGAGCGACTGAACTGAACCTATTATCAATTAGTGATAATATTCAACAGAAAATTCTACTATAATAGCTTAAGCAGAAAACAAGTTTATTGGTTTTCTGTAACAAAAAGCCTGGAGGTAGGAAACTTTCCTTTGATATGGCAACAACCATGTTTCCATGATTTGGGCTCTTTCTATTCTCCTGCTCTGAAACCCAGAGTGTCATTTTCAGTGTCTGACGATGACTGCGGTTACACCTCCAGGTTCGCATCCACATTCATGTTCTTATCTCCACGGCTTCTGGCTGTACCACATTGGCCATGGGATATCTCTGGACCCCTAAGGCTTACCTGCACCCTCTTTCTCTTGTTGCACCATAGCTTTCACCTTGAAGTATAGGCCTTCTGTGGCTTCTCTGTGGAGTCTGGTGAGTCCTTTCAAATATCTGAAGTTGGGGAGTATTTGCACAATCTGAAGTCCTTCTCATTGCTCAGAAAGCCTTCATAATCTGGCCACCTGCAACCTCTAAAACTCCATCTCTTTTTCTACTTCAACTCCCTTTCTCATTCTGCTCTGGTCACCTTAGCACCCTTAATATACTGAAACATACCCAGCATGTCCGACTCATGTCACGGAATTGTCTGTTTCCTCTGTCCAGAACTCTCTGCTTAGATATTTATGGGGCTTCATTCTATCCTTCTGGAATATCAAAAAGACCTTTCCAGACTGCACCTTCTAAAATGTAACCGCATCCTTTTGTTTTTGATTCCTTTGCTTCTGTCTCCCTTCCCCCCTGAATCTCCCCAGACTAGACTATAAGCAGCACAAGAGATTTTGTTTATACAAAGAGCAATGCCTGGCACATAATAGATGCTCAGTAAATGATTGTGAAAGGAGGAGCAGGTTCAGCTGGGGAAGGAGGGGCAAATAGTCCTCTTGTTACCTGGGAAAGATTTCAAGAAAAAAAGCAGGATGTCAGGAGCTACCAGAGATGGGTGAAAAGGACATGTGGCAAGAGACAGGAAGGGGAGGAGATGGTTCAGAACTATGAGGTACTGAACTCCCTCCACTGCCTAGTAGAAAGCTCAGAGTTAAAAAAAAAAAAAATTATGTTGCATTATGTAAACTGAGAAGTTGAATCAACTCATAATTGGGGCTTTCTTGGATTTATTCAAACACCTCAGTGTATTTTTAATTAGTCTGAAAAGTTGTTAATGATGTGTATATGTATATGTTCCATTGGTTTTACTTAGATTTAATTATGGACTTGGTCTTTCCTCTAAAATCACCCCTTTTCATGTACCCTGAAAACTGATTTTATAGTGGAAGTCTGCTGAAAATGTGAATGGAGAAACTTAAATGAACACAGATTACTGTATCTCCTGTTATTCACAAAGGGGCTCTTTCTCATGTTATGTGTATGCATACTTAAGCTCATGGTGACAAAAACCAGAGAGGAGGAATATATTGAGAATGAGGATAATAAAATACATAAAAGTAGATAAAATTTACAACTTTATAAAAAGGAGGTTTTTTTCTCCACTATAAAAAATCAGATACATTTCAACAGGACACAATTCATGCAAGATTGTAAGTTTACTTCCATATTCCCAAAGCTCTTAAGGTGACCTGATAAAGCCAGACAGAGAATCAAAGAAGTTTTAATACTTTTTCACCAACCTAATAAGAATTTCCACCAGATGTTAGGCATCTCTTGGGATGTTATGTTCTGTTGATGTTCTATTTTGCTTGAGAAGAAATATTTTTGTTCATTTACACATATTTAAGTTAATAATATATGCACATGACAGAAAATTCAAAATGTACAACATAACCAGTGTGATGAAATAGCAGACTTCTTGGAGGAGACACAGGTTCAATCCCTGGGTCAGGAAGATCCCTTGGAGGAGGAAATGGCAACCCACTCCAGTATTCTTGCCTGGGAAATCCCATGGACAGAGGAGCCTGGAGGGCTGCAGTCCATGGGGTCGCAAAGCCTCATGGGCTATAGTCCATGGGGTCACAGAGTCGGACACAACTGAGCGACTAACACTTTCACTTTCTAGGGTGATTATGAATTTTAATAGGAAAAATTTTTCTTTCCTCACCTCAGAAGAGAGATCAACACTTAGGCTAATGAAGATGGAACCACCAATAGGAGGAATTAAGGTCTCACAGGGAAAGATTTTTATGTGAGTCTCTTGGGAGCCTTCCAAACTCCTTCTAGAAGAAATAAGGTTGCCAGATAAAATACAGGACACCCAGTAAAATCTGAATTTCAGATAAATAATGAGTATTTTTTAATACAAGTATTTGCCATGCAGTATTTGAGAAATACATAAAAATTTATCTGAAACTCAGTGGGTTATACTTATACTAAGCAATGTTCCATTGTTCACTGGGCATCATATATTTTAATTTGCTAACTCTAGCAACCCTGTCTAGAAAGCACTCATCTATGCATTGGTGAATAGAGCTGATCTTAACTTGAAACTCTACTATGTTGAGTTGGTGTCTGTTCAAGCAGAAAAATACTGCTTATTAAATATCAAGTCTATAAAAACAACTTCAAACTTCAGGTTTCAATATTTCTTTTAATTATATCTTATAATCCACAAACACAATGCCTTTGAGTGTTTGAGATAATGCTTTGAACTAACACAGTTTAGCCTACTGTTTTCAATATTAAAAAAACTATAATATAGTTAAGGTGTATCCCAAATATTATAAAAATACACTTGAACATTGACATAAATTAAATTTCAGGGGAATTTTACCTACAGTGCTTACATGACATTTTTTTTTCAAAATGAAACACTGCTGTCGAAAAAATTAAACCAGAGTGTAATTAAGTCAAGTTAAATGTTCTATTGAAAATTAAACATAGAACTTATAAAATTCACATTTTGCTTTCTTATGAAGCCTTTTGGGGAACTAAAAATCAGTGTATTGTGATTCGGAATGGACCATACTTAACTGATTTTCCTTGGACACAAACAGATGCAGAATCTTCCCTAGTGTCACCTGTCCTGGCTTCTTACTTTATTGATGCTTACTAGTTTTCTCCGAAGGCATCATCTATACTAGTCCGATATCCCTTTTCATCAAAAACCAAAAACACCCCAGTTATTTCTATCCAACTTGGAATCAGTGACTGTTCTGCAGCCTGGAAAAGCCTTCTAGAATGAATCTGGAGGTTACAGGTGTAAGCTTGCCCTTGGATTGTGTGCTATGGGGATTTATTTCTCTTCATCATAATAGATACAAGTTTCCAAGGATCTTGGAAGCTATTGCCTAACCTTGGAAATCACCATATTTTAAAGAAAAGCTGCCTTTAAAATGTATCTACTGTTTTAAACAAAAATGGTGTGCACCACTCAGGCAGTCCTAGTTCACAAAGGAGCACACTTGTTCTCTCCATGTCAATCTTCCTTTTAGCATTAAAACCTAAGGACTGAGTTAATGATGTGTATGCTTAGAAGTATTTGAAATGTAGTGATACCTGTAATTTCCTCTGAAATGAAAGTGAAAGTCGCTCAGTCGTGTCCGACTCTTTGCGACCCCATGGACTACACAGTCCATGGAAATTCTCCAGGCCAGAATACTGGAGTGGGTAGCGTTCCCTTCTCCAGGGGATCTTCCCAACCCAGGGATTGAACCCGGGTCTCCTGCATTGCAGGTGGATTCTTTACCATCTGAGCCACAGGGGAAGCCCAAGAATACTGGAGTGAGTAGCCTGTCCCTTCTCCAGGGGATCTTTCCCACCCAGGAATCGAACCAGGGTCTCCTGCATTGCAGGCGGATTCTTTACCAACTGAGCTATCGGAGAAGCCCAGTCTGAAATGAAATGAACGAGAAAACAGGCTAGGTCGATGTATGGATATGTATGTACTAAGGCAAACAGTGTTTAGTCACTCAGTCATGTCCGACTCTTTGTGACCCCATGGACTGTAGCCTGCCAGGCTCCTCTGTCCATGGGATTCTCCAGGCCAGAATACTGGAGTGGGTAGCTGTTCCCTTCTCCAGGGGATCTTCCCAACCCAGGGATCGAACCCAGGTCTCCTGCATTGCAGGTGGATTCTTTATCATTTGAGCCACCAGGGAAGCCCAAATAGAGCATAATATTAATTGCAGAATCTAGGTGGTGGGTATACAGTTCTTCACTGTACTACTCTTTGAACTTTTTTGTGTTTCAAATTTTTCATAATAAAATGTTAAGGAAAAAATGTGAGGAGACAAGTACCCTTGGATGTGTATTTGTTCTGTGTGTCCTTAGTCACTCAGTCATGTCTGACTCTTTGCAAGCCTGTGGACCATATCCCCCAGGCTCCTCTGTCCTTGGGATTCTCCAGGCCAGAATCCTGGAGTGGGTTGCCATTTCCTTCTCCAGGGGATCTTCCCAACCCAGGATCGAACGTATGTCTCTTACATCTCCTGCACTGCAGGCAGATTCTTTACCAACTGTAGGGGAGGAAAAATCATTTCCCTCTACTCTTCTAGGTTCTTGGATGAGATCCCTCTAAAATAAAAGATAGATGAATAGGAGAGACAAACAGAAGTTTAATAACACGGATACCTTCTGTATACACGAAAAGAGACAGGAAAACTGAGTGACTCCCTGAAATGGCCGAAGCCACCACGTTCGATCCTCTCTCCAGCTAAAGACAAAAGATTAAGGGGATGTGTGTGTTATGGGAGGTGACCAGGAAAAGCACAGTAAACAGGGAATGTTATGCAGATTTAGGCATGCCTTCTCTAGAAGCAAAAGTTTCTACAGTCATCCTCTTCCTGGTACAGAGACACCCTTAGAAACAGAGATTTCCCTTATAAATGTCAACATCTCTTACAAAAGGGTAACTTCTACTGGGTTTTCAGCACTTATCCTATGTCTGTTATTTCTTTTTTAAAAAATTAGCCTAAAATAATCCTTATGCCAAAAAGGCATATTTTGGCGTGACAAATTCTGCTCCCCTTTGACACAGAGCCCTCTTGGACCAGCTACTCAAACCTCTCTGTATCTTGGTTACTTCATCTGTAAAAGCCTACTGCGTAGGATCAGAGAGTCCATGAGATAATCTGCACAAAATACTTACCAGTTCACAATGTTCAGTAAGTATTAGCTGCGATGATGATGGGAAGGCTGATCTATGAGATGCATTCAGGTGCAAAAGGAAGGTGAAAATGCATCAGAGAAGGCTTTATAAACAAGGTGACGTGACCTTGCTCTCAAAGGACATGCTAGAAATACATTAATGGAGAGAGGTTCACCATAAGCAGTAAATGGGGGAAGAAGGCAGTGAAAATAAAAGAATGAAGGACAGAACACAGAAGCAAGAGGTACACAGACTAATGGAGGAGACTGGCCTGGCCGGTGTCTTGGAAAGTAGGACTAGACTCTTATTAACTCATTTGAAACCAAAATAGGAAAGTTCCAAAGAACAGCAAGGACAGATAAGAAAGCCTTCCTCAGTGATCAACGTAGAGAAATAGAGGAAAATAGAATGGGAAAGACTAGAGATCTCTTCAAGAAAATTAGAGCTACCAAGGGAACATTTCATGCAAAGATGGGCTCAATAAAGGACAGAAAATGGTATGGACCTAAGAGAAGCAGAAGATATTAAGAAGAGGTGGCAAGAATACACAGAAGAACTGTACAAAAAAGATCTTCACGACCCAGATAATCACGATGGTGTGATCACTCACCTAGAGCCAGACATCCTGGAATGTGAAGTCAAGTGGGCCTTAGGAAGCATCACTATGAACAAAGCTAGTAGAGGTGATGGAATTCCAGCTGAGCTATTTCAAATCCTGAAAGATGATGCTGTGAAAGTGCTATACTCAATATGCCAGCAAATTTGGAAAACTCAGCAGTGGCCACAGGACTGGAAAAGGTCAGTTTTCATTCCAATCCCAAAGAAAGGCAATCCCAAAGAATGCTCAAACTACCGCACAATTGCACTCATCTCACACACTAGTAAAGTAATGCTCAAAATTCTCCAAGCCAGGCTTCAACAATATGTGAACCATGAACTTCCAGATGTTCAAGCTGGATTTAGAAAAGGCAGAGGAACCAGAGATCAAATTGCCAACATCCATTGGATCATCGAAAAAGCAAGAGAGTTCCAGAAAAACATCTATTTCTGCTTTATTGACTATGCCAAAGCCTTTGACTGTGTGGATCACAACAAACTGTGGAAAATTCTTCAAGAGATGGGAATACCAGACCACCTTACCTGCCTCCTGAGAAATCTGTATGCAGGTCAAGAAGCAACAGTTAGAACTGGACATGGAACAACAGACTGGTTCCAAATCAGGAAAGGAGTACGTCAAGGCTGTATATTGTCACCCTGCTTATTTAACTTATATGCAGAGTATATCATGAGAAATGCTGGGCTGGATGAAGCACAAGCTGGAATCAAGATTGCCAGGAGAAATATCAATAACCTCAGATATGCAGATGACACCACCCTTATGGCAGAAAGTGAAGAAGAACTAGAGTCACTTGATGAAAGTAAAAGAGAAGAGTGAAAAAGTTGGCTTAAAACTCAACATTCAGAAAACTAAGATCATGGCATCTGGTCCCATCTACTTCATGGCAAATAGATGGGGAAACAGTGGAAACAGTGAGAGACTTTATTTTGGGGGGCTCCAAAATCACTGCAGATGGTGACTGCAGCCATGAAATTAAAAGACGCTTGCTCCTTGGAAGAAAAGCTATGACCAACCTAGACAGCATATTAAAAAGCAGAGACATTACTTTGCCAACAAAGGTCCGTCTAGTCAAAGCTATGGTTTTTCCAGTAGTCATGTATGGATGTGAGAGTTGGACTATAAAGAAAGCTGAAAAAAAAAAAAAAGAAAGAAAGCTGAGCACTGAAGAATTGATGCTTTTGAACTGTGGTGTTGGAGAAGACTCTTGAGAGTCCCTTGGACTGCAAGGAGATCCAACCAGTCCATCCTAAAGGAAATCAGTCCTGAATGTTCATTGGATGGACTGATGCTGAAGCTGAAACTCCAATACTTTGGCCAACTGATGCGAAGAACTGACTCACTAGAAAAGACCCTGATTCTGGGAAAGATTGAAGGTAGGGAGGAGAAGGGGACGACAGAGGATGAGATGGTTGGATGGCATCACCGACTCAATGGACATGAGTTTGAGTAAACTCCAGGAGTTGGTGATGGACAGGGAAGCCTGGTGTGCTGCAGTCCATGGGGTCACAAAGAGTCGGACACGACTGAGCGACTGAACTGAACTGATTCCTTGTAATATTAGACTCATATGCTCAAACCAGCTTTTAAAAAAAGTCCCAAGTATAACTGGGAAACTACCTTGTTTTTTAAAATTTATTTTTAATTGAAGGATAATTGCTTTACAATATTGTGTTGGTTTCTGCCAAACATCAACATGAATCAGTCATAGGTATACATATGTCCCCTCCCTCTTGAACCTCCCTCCCACCTCCCCCCATCCCACCCATCATACCTTGGTTTTTGAAGCCAAGATATCAGATTTGAATGAGTTCTTCTTTTGTCACTAGTCCTGATAAGAAGAAGGAGAATAAAAATTAAGATAACATAAGAAGAGACATATATGCTGGGTGGAAATCAGTTTCATGATATACAACCAGTCTGAGTACCCAGACTGCCCCACATTTTTATAACTTCCCCTTAAAAATTGTTATTTCATTTCTCTGTACCCTGATCACCAGTATTGTTCTCTTCCCCAACCACTTCCCTGATGGCTCAGATGGTAAGGAATCCGCCTGCAATGCACCCAAGTTCCATCCCTGGGTTGGAAGATACCTTGGAGAAGGTGTCTTATACCCACTCCAGTATTCTCGCCTGGAGAATCCCATGGACAGAGGAGCCTGGTGGGCTACAGTCCATGGGGTCACAAAGAGTCAGACATGACTGAGCGACTAACACTTCTTTAGCTACTAGGTTCTAAAACAAGGCTTCCCTTCTTGTCTAGGGCAGGAGGCGCTTTTCTTCTGCAGAGAGGAGGGGTTTTTTTTGTTTTCCAAATCTCTGTGCTGTCTTGAAATCATTGGAAGTGGGAAGGGCTGATGAAGATACCCTTGAGTGCATGACTGATTGGTAGAGAAGCCAAGTAATGCCTTGAAGCTCCGTCCTCACTTTTGCCCAGAATAGCTGCCAGCTGGGAAAGGCAGGGAATGGCATTGCTGGTAATGCTACATCAACCCCCCCTGTGCTGCCCAATTAACCATTTAAATCACAATAAACAATTTGGAAATTTGATTTCCATTTGAGGCTCAACCTCTAGAATCCAAATGTTGTACAAGATTCTAAGAACAAGATGCCTTTGCTATTAAAAAATATACAAGTTGACTTTCTTAGCTCAGCATACCTGACTGGATTTCTGTATTTGCTGACCTGTTATTACAGTGGGAGATTCATCATTGTTTCTTCTGTGGCCTCTGTAGCAAGGTGTTTATTTACCTTGTGAATATGGAGAGCATAACTCTCCTAGGTCTTTGAATAGTCAGTTTTTTCTTTGAAGGTTGGTAAACATAACCTTGGGCTTCTTTCTTACACAATAGGCCTAAGCAAAAAGGGAAGTATAAATAAACTATAAATAAAAAGATGCTTTCTTCCAGTATATTGGAAGGGCCATTCTCTATATATGTACATTTTTTTTTTTTGGCCTGGATTAACAGTTAAGGTCTAGGTAGATCCAGAGAGGGAACAAAGACTCTTATTGTTCCAGACAATTGAAAAAGAGCTTGGTGCTATAATCAAAATCCTTTCCAACACTGTATTACTAAACAGAGGATAAATGGTGGGAATTTACTACATTTTTCCATGATCATACTGGGACTGAACAGCCTATAGGGATTCAACTTACTAAGTGGCAGTCTTAGGTTCTAAAATGTAGCAAAATATGCCACCACAAAATATCCCTCTTTGACATAAGGACCGACTGGATCTGGTTATTTTTAAGAAACAGCAGACACAGGAAAAGCTCTGAAATAATTTAAGCTACATTAAGCTATGCTAAGTAGTTCAAAATGGAGTCATAGTGGCCAGTGTAAACTTCCATATTAGTTGTTTTAAAATGTCTGCTGTAGGACGGTGAGTGTCTGATAAACTAAGAGTGGCAATTTTAGATAAGAAATTTGTTTGGCAATGTACATCACTGGAACACAGGGAGCAACTGATAGAGCCAAGACTCCCTCCCTTGGGGTAAGTGTTATTCTTTAAAAAGAGACATTGAGCCCAGTAACTTGAAGGATCTTGGCCGGAGGACCTGACTCCACACCCATGAGAGTTGTTTCAGACGGACACCGCTGGAGGCGCAGTCAGAGCAGAGGGTGACTCCCCGCTTTGTTGCCAGACCAGACACCTCCTTCCCAGACTTCTTAGAGTGGTTCGTTACTTTTCTACTTTCCCTACTTTGACTAACCTATGTTGTTTGCAATAAACCGAGCAATTTGTGAATTCAGTACTGGCCATATTTCGTTTATCTTCAATGCTGTGATTCTTCTCTGGTCTTACTGCTGGGCCCTGCAACAAAAAGCTGAGTAGAAATTACCCTTTTGTTATAGATATTTACATTTAGGAGGGAAACCTCCATTTGTAACAGTCTCAGCCTCTCTGTACCTGTCGGGCTGCACCCCTCAGGCCTATAAGCTCTGCACTTGCTCTGCTTCAAGACTAAAGAAAGAGCCCAGAGTTAGTGACAGAGACATCGTGGTTTAATGGATGGGGGAGCCCTACCTGTCTTCTGAAGCAAGGTCCCGGAGCAACACCCCATTGTGTGCAGTGGACGACGGGCAGGACATGGCAGCTGGTTTTGCTTCGGGGGAAGGGGAGATTAGCAGTTATGGTGGAATTGATGTCAGGTGGGCTCCTCAGTTACCAGGGAAAGCAGCCGAGAGACACACCCCTCATTGCTCCTTCCAAAAGCTGTCAAGTAGACATGTTTCATCTAAAGGTTAGAACAATCACCAGCTACAGCTGGGGCAAGTATGTAGGAAGGTTGTCAGTCCTGTGAGTGGGGTGCAGATGAAGCAGGGACTGGCCCAGCAGGGGATGGACAGCGAAACAACAATGCCATCTTGGGGGGCCTGACCATACAGTGTGGGAAACTGAAAGTGAAAGTCTCTCAGTTGTGTCTGACTCTTTGCGACCCCATGGACTGTAGCCTGCCAGGCTCCTCTGTCCATGGGAATTCTCTAGGCAAGAATACTGGAGTGGGTAGCTGTTCCCTTCTCCAGGGGATCTTCCCAACCCAGGGATCGAACCCAGGTCTCCCGTATTGCAGGCAGATTCTTTACCACTGTGCCACCAGGGAAGCCCAAGAATACTGGAGTGGGTAGCCTGTCCCTTCTCCAGGGGATCTTCCCAACCCAGGAATTGAACCAGGGTCTCCTGCACTGCAGGTGGATTCTTTACCAGCTGAGCTACCAGTATGGGGAAAAGGATGACTAAATCTCTAGAAATTCTTATCAATGGAGAAGGTTCTGCTTGATGTGCAACCCAGCTTAAGTCACTTGGCAGGGACCTCTGGTGACCTAAACTTTGGGAGCGCTATTTGGGCATTTCTTTCCAAAACATTACATGTCCTTACTAGCTTGTCTTGCTTTGTCCATTTTGGAGTTAACTGGGGTTATGTAATTCGATATATTTTTCTATATTAAAAATAAGGAGAGCTAGTTCAAGCGTAAGATAATCACCAAAAGACAAACTTGAACATATTTTCAGTAAACTCTATAGCTGAGCTGGAAGAAATGAATTAATTCTGGTTTGTACACAGGCATAAAGCCCCTAATTTGCATATACACATGAATACATAATGGCACACATACTTCATGGCTATGAATTCAAAGGAGAATATGTATCAAAATGCTAGAATACAGTCACTGCAAGCAGGAAAAGGATAATAAAGCAGTATGAAGAACCAGGAACCAGAGAGATAGGTAAATAACAAATGCATTCATATTCATTTTAAAGAGGCTACTTGTGTGAAAGGGGATAATATTTTGAGAGAAGCTTAATTAACTAAGGCTTTGAAGTAGCAGAGATATTTAATGAATGTTTTGGCATACCCAGAATTGATTGAGGAAGTCTTCGCTCATGAAAATTTCTTGGGAAATCACAGTGTATCCTTAACAGATAAATGAAATACTTATGAAAAGAATCCGGCTTCCCAGGTGGCGCTAGTGGTAAAGAACCTGCCTGCCAATGCAGGAGACTTAAGAGATGTGGGTTTGATCCCTGGGTTGGGAAGATCCCCTGGAGGAAGGCATGGCAACCCACTCCAGTATTCTTGCCTGGAGAATTCCATGGACAGAGAAGTCTGGCGGGCTGCAGTCCATGGGTTGCAAAGAATTGGACATGACTGAAGCAACTTAGCACACACACACCAATGAAAAGAATCATGTAATGATTGAGATTCTCAGAGCAATTTACTAAGGAACACCTACATGGGGGCTCTGCAAGAATATTATCTCTTTCTGACAAAACATATATTTTGTCATTTCAAAAAAACTGAAAATGGGGGTTCTTGCCCTCTATCTACTTCAACATTAATGAAGAAATGGGTAAATAGTCAACCAAAATAATGCAGCAATGATTACATTTAATTTGAAATTATTTACATAAATTACAAAAGTGTGTTAAAGACAGTAGGTAAGAAAAAAATGGTTAGATGATAGTAAGTTTGAGTAAAATTAGTGGAAAGGTTCCTAGAAAACAAAGCAGATATGACCTATTTTGAATTTCTGTGTGTGTGTTTGAAAATCACTGCAGATGGTGACTGCAACCATGAAATTAAAAGACGCTTGCTCCTTGGAAGAAAAGTTATGACCAACCTAGACAGTATATTAAAAAGCAGAGACATTACTTTGTCAACAAAGGTCCGTCTAGTCAAAGCTATGGTTTTTCCAGTAGTCATGTATGAGAGTTGGACTATAAAGAAAACTGAGCACCGAAGAATTGATGTTTTTGAACTGTGGTGTTGGAGAAGACTCCTGAGTCCCTTGGACTGCAAGGAGCTCAAACCAGTCCATCCTAAAGGAAATCAGTCCTGAATATTCATTGGAAGGACTGAAGCCGAAGCTGAAACTCGAATACACTGGCCACCTGATGCGAAGAACTGACTCATTTGAAGTCTCTGAGGCTGGGAAAGATTGAAGGCAGGAGGACAGAGGATGAGATGGTTGGATGGCTCAACAGGCAGCCAAACCAGGACCAACCTGGTTTTTCCCAAAACCCAGAGCAAGAGGAGAGGACTGAGCTGCTGGGATTACACCCCACGTCTTCCCCACCCCGCCCACCCAGCCGCTTTCTTGTGTTCCTGGCATCGCTTTCACCTTCCCTCCCACACTGCTGACTCTTTCTTCGTAGCTAGGGGAGGCCCTCTGGAGGCAGCTCTGGGGGTGACCTGGAGCATCAGCTCTAGTCTGGCACTATTATAAAGTGCTGTGTGACCTTAAGTGAATTGATTCACTTCTCTGGGCCTTGTGACCTTGCCTGGAACACGGGGCTCCCTGAGAGCCTGTCCAATTTGAGGACATGAGTTTGAGTAAACTCTGGGAGCTGGTGATGGACAGGGAGGTCCTGGCGTGCTGCAGTCCATGGGGTCACAAAGAGTCAGACACGACTGAGCAACTGAACTGAACTGTGTGTTTGCTTTTTTTTTTAATTTATTTATTTTTAACTGAAGGATAATTGCTTTACAGTATTGCATTGGTTTCTACAACATCAACATGAAATATTTGAATATTTCTCCCAGTTTGAAATGCGATAGTGGTTCTGTATTACTGTATTCAGGATGCAGTGTGGATATGTGGCAAAGCACATAGTGTCACTGGTGATGCGAGCCTGCCTACCCTTCACCATTTTCTCCTTTAACCCAGCCCACATTAAACATTTAGCGTTCCCTAAGGGCACAATGTTCTCTCACTAGTCTTGGTTTGACATGGGTGGCCCGGCCTGGAATCTTTGTGCCCCTTCTTCTCTTTATGCATTCTTTATCTAGTCTTTCCACAGTCATCTCACCCTTTTGATTTTGATGATTTTGGTTTTGAATTTTCTACTGAACTGTTTCTTTTAATCCATTTTTAAAGATGAATTATTTTTCATTTCCAAGGGGTTCGATGCTTTTGATTCTTTGAACTTACACTTTTGATTTCTGGTTGTCAAACTTACATTCAAATAAAGAAGACATTCTTGTGATTATTCTCATTATTTTTTAAAAATATTTATCTAGTTATTTTATTTATTTGGCTGCTCTGGGTCTTAGTTGCAGCACGCAGGTTTTAGTTGCAGCATGTGGGATCTAGTTCCCTGACCAAGGATTGAACCAGGCCCCCTGCATTGGGAGCGTGGAGTCTTAACCACTGGACCACCAGGGAAGTCCCCCCTCATTATTTCTTTTTTAATTTTGAAACTGCTTACATAATAAGAATACTTTAAAAAGAATTGTTATAACGTATGCACTTACTAAAGTTATAATTTGGAGCAATATTCTCAAGCCCCAATCCCTTTGGGTCATTCTTGACTCTTTTCTTGTACTCTGCATATCTGATGCCTCTGGAATCCTGTTGTTTTGACTTTCAAGATAAATCCAAAATCCACCTCTGCCTATGCCTAAGCCTACATCAGGCCTTATGAGCTTTGTAACCCAACTAGGCTTTCTGTTCTTGGTTTTGCCCCCTACATGGAGTGAGTCTCTTCCTCAAGCAGTATCTGAATTGGATGGTCAGTCATTCCTGGACTGCAGGTCTCCCATCTCATTCACCATCAAAGCCCAAGCCCTTCAAATTCCTCTCAGGCCTTGAGTAGTCTTCCTCCTGCCCAGCCCCCACCTCCCTTCAGCGGCACTCTTTCCCATTCTGTCAGCTCTTGTGGTCTCTGGAAGAGTTGGGCTGCTGCCCTATTCTCTTGGCCTGGAATGAGTTCCCCAATATCCTTAAGAATAACTTGTTCACCCCCTTCAGGCCTTTGCTCAAATGCTACCTTCTCACTGAAGACTTTTCTGACCTCTTTTTAATACAAATGCAGCCCCCCAAACACACATCTAACTGTTGTCTCAGCCGTTTTCTGTCTTATTTTTCTCCATTTTCCTTATCACTATCTTACATGCAAAATATAGTGCTTATCCATTTGCTTATGTTGCACTTTGGAACATATGTCCCGTCGGGTCACTGCTGTATCTCCTGCCATGAGAATGGTGCCTGGTATGTCACAGGTACTCAAAAATACTTATTGAATAGTGAACTGAAAAACAAACTCCACTGTTCAATAATAAAAGAACAAATATCAATGAATAAATAAATTCAGTGACTTGAAGGCACTTTCATAATACAAAGTCAAGTCAAAAACTGGGCTTCAAAATTTTATTTTTTTAAAAAATATTATTTTTAAATTTCCAGTATAAACTCAATTTTGTTTACTTCATATGCATTGAAAAAGGCTAGCAGGAAAAAAGTTAATAGTCATTATCTCAAAATGGGACATTCTTTTGTATATTTTCAGAATTTTCTATAATAAGCTTTGTAACTTTACAGTCAAGAAAAAAAAGTCAAATCTTATTTTTAAAAATTTGATGATAGTAAAAAGTAGCTCCCAAACAATTTCTTCTTACCTCATGATACTGAACGATGGACTGGGCTGCCTTAACAGCTCTGTCTCGTCTCCATTCCTTCTTTCTTCCCTCTATCCAGTAGGTTGACCAAAAACCTCCAGTCATTGGTCATTTTGATACTACAGAGTCCATGCACTAAGGGAGTTACTTCTTAGATTTTGAGAGAATTGGAAATCCTGTTGAAAAACAAGTTTAAATGAATTTTTTTGAAGATCAATTTTATTCTCACTGTATATTATTAATTTATATTAGTTTTGGGGCTCTGAAACAGTATTAGATGCCTTCTTGGCTCATTCTTAAGAAATCCAGTACAAATTTGGAGGCTGATTCTTAGAATTACAAGATTTTGTAGGAGAGAAAAAATAATTTTCCCTCTACTCTTCTAGGTTCTTGGTTGAGACTCCCTGTAATAAAAGACAGATTAATAGGAGGAAAAACAAAAAGAAGTTTAATAACATATATACCTCTTTTACACGAGGGAGAGACCCAGGAAGACTGACTCCTCGAAACGGTCGAAGCCATCACCTTACATACAATTTCCAGTTAAAGACAAAAGATGTTTTGGGGGTGGGGGCAGTTATGGCAGTTTTCTCAGCTCAGTAAACAAGGATAAAGTTGCATACAAATCTAAGTCCATGCCTTCTCCATTAGTAAGAGTTTCTAGAGATTTAGAATCATTCTTCTCTTCCTGGTACAAAGAGGGAGACACTCTTATAAATGGAAATTTCTCTTATACCTATCAATGTAAATGTCTCTAACAAAAGAGTAACTTCTACTACTTATTTTCCAGAGCTTTTCCTATGTCTGCTGCTTCTTAGAAGAAAAAAAAAAACCGGCTCAAAATAATCTTTATTGCCAAAGGGGCATATCTTAGAATGGCAAATTCTTCTCCACTTCAATTACTTTCTTCTGCATTTATATGCTCCCAATGTGGACTAAATGTACACATGTAAGATATGTGGATATGTTAGGTGCCCAACACAGAATATAACTTTTTTCTCTTTCTACCTGATTCTTTTCCTTTTCCTAAAATAACAGGAAGGAAACACACACACACACACACACACACACACACACCCAAATGAAATCAGTAGGCTGGCATTTGGCCTTTTATTAAAAAAAAAAAAAAATCCCATAAATCATTGTGATTGGCAGGTTTTTTGTTTTTGTGTGTGTTGTTGATATAGCATACGCTGTCAGTTAGGAAGACCTTTAATTTTAGATCACTGATTCTCAACTGTGGATTATTTGGCCCCTAAGGACATTAGGCAGTATCTGGAGATACCTTTGATAAGTATGAAGCAGGATTGCTATTGGAATCCAGTGGGTAGAAACATCTAAACATCCTACAGAGCTCAGGATAGCATCTACAACAAAGAATTATCTGGCCCCAAATATCTGTAGTGCCAAGGCTGAAAAACTTTCCAAGGTAGAGAATGGAAAAAAGCAAACATCGAAAGGATCGGTCACTCCAAGAATACTGACAAGAGACCTATTCTTAAGTGACTGTCTGAACCAGCCGTCTCATCCTTGCTTTAGCTTGTTTACTTTCCTGCTTAGTGGTTGAAAGTTTTTAATCACCTCCTAGCCAGGTGTTTTAACTTTGGTACAAAGAGGAAATTCTTGGCTCTAACCCCCAGGCTCAGTTCTATCCAGCAAGAGAAGCTAAATAAACACTTTGCTATCCGAGGGGTTCAGTTTGGCTGGTGGAATTACTTATGACACTGCAATATCATCTCATGCATGGATAACTTTTGAGCGCCTGAACTGTACTGGAGGCTAAGAAAGTTGCTGATTATCTGAGCAAATATCTACAGAACTAAAGGTCAATCATTACAGATATTTAGGCCAGCGCTGCACAGCTTGTCTCTGAGACAAATGGAGATAGGTGTCAAAGGGCATTTTAGGCGCTTGGGGAGGGGTAACCTAAGCATGTAGGGCAGCCCCAGGAGGCAGAGACTGACCTCTCTCTGCCTCACTTTTTTTTTCCATTTATTTTTATTAGTTGGAGGCTAATTACTTTTCAATATTGTAGTGGTTTTTGTCATACATTGACATGAATCAGCCATGGATTTACATGTGTTCCCCATCCCGATCCCCCCTCCCACCTCCCTCTCTACCCGATCCCTCTGGGTCTTCCCAGTGCATCAGGCCCGAGCACTTGTCTCATGCATCCAACCTGGGCTGGTGATCTGTTTCACCCTAGATAATATACACGCCAGTCAGGATGGCTGCTATCCAAAAGTCTACATGCCTCACTTTTTTTATCTATCCAGGGTCTCTCCATTTCTTTATCTATCTCCATTCCCCCTGTCCCCACCAGCCCCATCCTAGTGTTTTTCAATTTGTGACAATAATGCTATGAGTTTTAAAGAGCTGTTGTGATAGGTGACACTGAAGATTGTTTTTGCCTTTTCCATTCATTTTTTTCAATCACTGTTTGTTTTCATGGTATGTTAGTGGCTTCCCTGCTGGCTCAGCAGTAAAGAATCCACCTGCCAATGCAGGAGACATGGACTGTGGGTTTGACCCCTGGGATCAGGAAGATCCCCTGGAGGAGGAAATGGCAACCCACTCCAGTATTCTTGCCTGGGAAATCCCATGGACAGAGGAGCCTGGTGGGCTACAGTCCATGGGGTCGCAAAGAGTCAGACACAACTGAGCAACTAAACAACTGC
Source organism: Odocoileus virginianus (assembly GCF_023699985.2). Lineage (NCBI taxonomy): Eukaryota > Metazoa > Chordata > Mammalia > Artiodactyla > Cervidae > Odocoileus > Odocoileus virginianus. Next base: position 469,901 of record NW_027224268.1, read on the forward strand.
AATAGGGAATAACAGCGTTCTAGGTTTATATGCTAACTTTTCAAATAGAAGTTACATTTTTAAAACCTAAATATCCCAGGTCACTCCAGACTCTGAAGTCTGTGGTCACATTAACTGTAAAACCCCCACTTTTTTGCTTCTCATAGCCCTTTTGTCTTTTTCAAAGGCTCTCCACATGATGTGGGATGAGTTTTGAGGACAGTATTTTACAAAGCTGACCATGATTGGCTCTGGCCGCACCATGGCTATCTGTATCCCTTGCAGCCACTCTGGTCCTTATATGCTTTTGTGGCTTCTCAGCTGGGCCTAACCACCACCGCATGATCTCCATCACCTGCTGCTGAGGGTTCCCAGTGCTGAAGTGAGGTGAATGTCTTCTCCATCTCTCTCCACTGAACTTGGATCAGGAACCGCCTAGTCTTATAAACTCATCACCACAACTCTTTTGGCTTATGTGCCCAATTTCCCTCTCCACTGAAGTTCAACAGTAGCCTCTCTGGCCAGTGTGTGTTTGGGTAGGAGGGCATGGGAAGAAAGGGATAGGGAAACTTATCTCTATCTCTCCACTGACTCTTTCCCTACTCTTCCAGAGGTCAATGTATCATAAATACCACCTTAGAAAAAAAGGAAAAATAAGTACCACCCACAAAGCTAGAAAGCGATGCTTTGCAGTCCAGCATCAATCATCTAAATATTCTTGGTAATAGGACAAGCACAGTACAAAACTTCTAGGGTGCAGTTTACACTGCAGTTTATGCAAATGACATACTAATATTGAATTCTAGGAATATATATCCTAATTGGACTTAGTGACCCCTTAGTTATAATTTAACTATAATCCTAACTGACATGTCAAATAGCTCTAGCATATCATTAGTTTTTATGCTTTATATGTTGACTTATTCTTCCAAGTGTTAAAATTTTGAAGCACAGAATATGTGGTTTTGATATGATCATCTTTTTTCTGTTGTTGTTGATATGATCATCTTTATGGACAACTATTAATACATGATCTGCTGAAAACCCATAGCCTGATCTCGCCTTCTGAAGCCCCTACCACCAGACTAAATCTGGGGCTTGGCAGTGTAATGTTTGTTCTGCCTACATTTGAGTTAGAATTGACAAATAGAAACTGAAATAATGTGCCAGTAGACTGTTGAAAGGTGTCATATTTCTGGCTGGGTTTTTAATTTAAAGCCTATATAATGACAGAAGTGGGGACTCAGAGGTGGGAAAAGAAGAAATTTGAAATCTCCACACAAATGTCAATCAACTAGATATCTTGACAGGTTGACATGTTATCCTGAATGAAAGCATCACTGATGGATGTGTGAACATTAGATTGAGTTCCCTGACCACAGTCTAATCTCATTTTGGGCCCTAAATGACTTACTGAAATTTGTTGTGTCAAAAAACATTTGTAGTCTGGATCACATTTTATTACTGACTTAAGCGTATATACACAAATGTATTTCAGAAAATGTAAGAAGAAAAATCCATAGAGGCATCTTAGCATCTCAACAAAGAATATTTTCCTTTAGCTGGTAGAGGGCCATGTCAATCACTCGAACTTGCAATCCAACACAGTATATGTGTAGTTCTTTAAAAAGTATTCATGTATTCAAAGTTTGCCACACTCTTCACTCCTGTGTTACTTCAAGTTATCCCTCACTTTGAAGTCTCTGCAGTATGTAAAATATCACACTGACCATGTCACTTTTTTCAGATGCATCAGTTCAGTTTAGTTCAGTCGCTCAGTCATGTCCAACTCTTTGTGACCCCATGGACTGCAGCACGCCAGGCTTCCCTGTCCATCACCAACTCCCAGAGCTTACTCAAACTCATGTCCATCGAGTCGGTGATGCCATCCAACCATCTCATCCTCTGTCGTCCCTTTCTTCTCCTGCCTTCAATCTTTCCCAGCATCAGGGTCTTTTCCAATGAGTCAGTTCTTCGCATCAGGTGGCCAAAGTATTGGAGTTTCAGCTTCAACATCAGTCTTTCAAATGAATATTCAGGACTGATTTCCTTTCAGATTGACTGGTTTGACCTCCTTGCAGTCCAAGAGACTCTTAAGAGTCTTCTCCAACAGCAATAGGCTGAGTCTTTACTTTCAGTTCCCCAATCCTACCCATGCTGTGTCTCATGCTTTTCCCTCCACTTGGAACACTGCTCTACCCCATCCTCACCCATCACCCCACCAGCTAGTGGGTTAATTTTCCCTGAGAAGTCTTCCTTGATTTGTTATCTTCCGGTTGGGAGCCTCTCCTATGGTTCCAAAGTATCCTTGATGAACCTTTTTGGTAGTGCCATTGACACTAATTTGTAATTATTAGGTTGGTACAAAAGTAATTGTGGTTTTGGACTATGAATTTTAAATCACTATAACTAGGCTCAAACACATCTTTATTAATCAAAATAGGAACCATTACAATCAACACATTTTTGCTTCGGGATTCAATGAATTCTTGGAAAGCAGTTTCTGCCTGATAGCTGTGGAAGTGTTTTCCCTGCAAAAAGCTGTCAAGATGCTTGAAGAAGTGGTAGTCAGTTGGCAAGAGGTCAGGTGAATATGGCAGATGAGGCAAAACTTCGTAGCCCAATTCATTCAACTTTTGAAGCATTGGTTGTGCAACATACGGACCGGGCATTGTCATCGAGAAAAATTGGGCCCTTTCTATTGGCCAGTGCTGGTCGCAAGCATTGCAATTTCTGGTGTATCTCATCATTTTACTGACCATACTTCTCAGGTGTAATGGTTTCGTCAGGATTCAGAAAGCTAGAGTGATCAGACTGGCAGCAGACCACCAAGCAGTGACCCTGAGACCGTTTTCTGGTGCAAGTTTGGCTTTGGAAAGTGCTTTGGAGCTTCTTCTTGGTCCAACCACTGAGTTGGTTGTCACCAGTTGTCATATAAAATCCACTTTTTGTCTCACGTCACAATCTGATCGAGAACTGGTTTGTTGTTGTTGTGTGGAATAAGAAAAGACACTTCAAAAGGGAGTTTGCTCTTTTTTTCTGGCTAGCTCACGAGGCACCACTTATCAAGCTTTTTCATCTTTCCAGTTTGCTTGAAATGCCAAATGATGATAGAATGGTCAACATTGAGTTCTTTGGCAACTTCTTATGTAGTTGTAAAAGGATCAGCTTTGATGATGGCTCTCAACTGGTCATTGTCAACTTCCAATGGCTGGCCACCACTGCTCCTCATCTTCAAGGCTCTTGTCTCCTTTGCAAAACTTCTTGAACCACCACTGCACTGTATGTTTGTTAGCAGTTCCTGGGCCAAATGCATTGTTGATGTTGCAAGTTGTCTCTGCTGCTTTATGACCCATTTTGAACTTGAATAAAAAAATTACTCAAGGGTCTTCCCTGCTGGCTCAGTGGTAAAGAATCCGCCTGCCCATGCAGGAGACATGGGTCCATCCCTGGTCCAGGAGGATCCCACATGCCTCGGGGCAACTAAGCCCCTAGGCCATAACTATTGAGCCTGTGCTCTGGAGCCCAGGAGCCACAACTACTGAAGTTTGCATGCCCTAGAGCCTGTTTTCCACACAAAAGAAACCACTGCAACCAGAAGTCTGAGCACTGCAACTAGAGAGTAGCCCTCACTCTCCAAAACTAGAGAAAAGCCTGAGAAGCATTGAAGACCCAGCACAGCTAAAAATAAATAAATAAAATGTAAAAATAAAAAGTGAAAGTTGCTTAGTCGTGTCCAACTCTTTGCAACCCCATGGACTATACAGTCCATGGAATTCTCCAGGCCAGAATACTGGAGTGGGTAGCTTTTTACTTCTCTGGGGGATCTTCCCAACCCAGGGATTGAACTCAGATCTCTCACACTGCAGGCGGATTTTTTACCAGCTAAGCCACAGGGAAGCCCCTTGTGTGATTTTTTTATTCAAGTTCAAAATGGGTCATAAAGCAGCAGAGACAGCTTGCAACATCAGAAATTCATTTGGCCCAGAACTGGTAACAAAGGAGATGAGAGTCAATCCTAAAGGAAATCAGTCCTGAAGGAAATCAAGGACTGATGCTGAAGCTGAAACTCCAATACTTTGGCCACCTGATGTGAAGAACTGACTCACTGGAAAAGACCCTGATGCTGGGAAAGATTGAGGGCAGGAGGAGAAGGGGATGACAGAGGATGAGATGGTTGGATGGCATCACCGACTCAATGGACATGAGTTTGAGTAAGCTCCGGGAGTTGGTGATGGACAGGGAAGCCTGGTGTGCTGCAGTCCATGGGGTCTCAAAGAGTTGGACACGACTGAGTGACTGAACTGAACTGAAAAATAAAAAAAATCACTCTAATTTCCTTTTTGTCTAACATCATTTCCCTAGTCTAAATATAACATAAACAGCAAGTATTAAGTCATTAGCAAAAACACATAAAGTGAGAAATGCACATTAAAATGATGTATAACATAACCACATTTTAAAAGAATGTATTTCAATATCAAATGGCAAAGTTCAACAATGTAAAACCACAATTACTTTTGCACTAACCTAATAGTTTATTTCATTGTAAATCCCCAATAGATTCCAAGCTTCTTGACAGCAGGGGCATCAGGTGTCATTCACTGCTATCTGCCCAGCCCTATCCTAGTTTTGGAAGCATACAAGTCACTCAATAAATATTTGTTGTTTGATAGCTTATATAATGGATTGGCCAGCTATCTGGATCTACTTTTTATGCCTAACTTTTTATACCTGAATAGCCAATTGAAAATAGAGCTCTTTACTTCTGTTTTCCTTAGCAAGTGGATATTTGAGAAAAGTATCAGATGAACAGGGTGGAGGAAGATATCTTTTAGTTTGTCTTTTATCAGTAGGACATGGTCTTCAAGCCTGCTTTATTCAAAACAACACACGCTTAAATTGAACCACTCTCTTGATCTTGAACCTACAAATAAATGGCAACTGTGCCCAAGCTATGTGTAGAACAATATGAGCATGTATTTTAATTTTTTGTTAACCCTAGATTTCATATCAAGAGACACTTGAAGTCTCTTGTGAATAGAAAACATGTTAATAAGAGTATACCTATTAAAATTTTCTGTTTTTCAAGTATATACCTGAATTATGACAAATTGAATCTCTAGTGGTAAACAAATGAATCATTTTGTCTGTGACAGAGCACTAACAGTTTTACTGTCTTGGCTAATTTTTGGTAGTCTGGCTTCTTAACTGTATAATACAATCATTATTGCACTGTGCCTCAACCATTTAAATTGAAAAAAACTAAACCAACATTCTTAGGGTAATACTATCTAAAAATGAAAGATGGCTTCATATTAATTAAAAGAAAAAATCTGACTTTAAGGAACTAAGACAAAAAAGGAAATTCTTTTAAAATTCAATTCATTGTTCTCAGAAACAAAATAGATTTCCTTTCAATATGTTGGAATAAAAATGGAGTTCTTTATAAAATTGTGACAAGTTTTATCTATGAGTATAAAATTTTAAATAGAAAGGGTGATAGCACGAGAGAGGTCTTTATCCAGTAATGTGGAAATAAATGATTTCCTAAGGGTATGGGGACCCAGAAAATGAATCATTTTTTAACATGCTTAGGTTTGCAACTCAGGAAGCCTGAGGACAGTGGCTCCTAGAATTTTTGTCATAGAAGCTTATATTTTCATAGTAAAAATTTCATGGATTCTTTTCCATCCTGGATAATAGTTATCTTTCTAATGCTTGTTGCTTAAATAAGCCAAAATAAAAAAAGTTAGGATGATGTCAAAAATTACTTGAAAATTACGTGTATTTAATTAAAAATAAAACATCTTTGATACATTTGGAAAATAGTGGTTTTAAAAATGTTAGAGATATTATTTAGCCATTCTACATAAAACGTTTCAAGTGTATATGGGTTCACAGGCCCTATACAATAATTCCTAACTCTTGGGGTCTGTGAATGTAGACTGGGAACCACAGCTGGGACTTACAAAAAGTTATCTCACTTTGATGAAAATTATTCAATACTTCTACTGTGCTTGACAGGATACACTTATCCTTTAAGTCTTCCTTTCCATTGCACAATATATGAGTTTGTTTAAATCATTTTTTTTTTGCCCCACCCCCTGTTTAAATCATCTTTAACAATTTTCCCCTAGTGTTTTTCAGAAGTTTTAGTTGTTCACTTTTATTGAACTTTAAATCATGTACATAAATGTCCAGATGAGTGATCCACTGAAGACATATCTTGGCTAGACTGCAGACTCCCTGGCATGAGAGAATCCATAGGCAGGGAAAACTTATCTCAGGTTTTTTAACTCATCATGGTACACTGTAATTGTTTCTTGACTCATTGAATTTAAGATGTCTTTAATTGTAGGAAATTATTTCATATAACACTATAAAGAAAAAAATGTTGCCAATTAAACTCTGATGTGATGCTTTCAATGTTATTTAGCTTTTAATTTTAAGCTTATTGAAAGAGTTGGTTTACACTTACTTAGGCATGGGGTTTAATAATATATTACTATTGTGTGTTCATAAAAAGAAAAATATACATGAAATAAATTGGTTGACATATTCCCAAAACCTTTTCCCATTCAAGGTCTAGATTTTCTAAGTCATTTGCTGTTCAGAAGTATTCATGTTCACCTCCCCACATAGTATTGTCCCATCAACAGCACTGTTGCTACACTATCCAAATCAATCTACAGATTTAATTCGATCCCTATCAATTACTCAGGACATTTTTACAGAACTAGAACAAATAATCCTAAAATTTATATGGAACCATAAAAGACCCAGAATTGCCAAAGCAATCCTGAGGAAAAAGAACAAAGCTGGAGGCATAACCCTCCCAGACTTCAGACAATACTACAAAGCTACAGTAATCAAAACAGCATACTATTGGCATAAAAATAGAGCTACAGATCAATGGAACAGAATAGAGAGCCCAGAAATAAACCCACACACCTACAGTCAATTAATCTTCAACAAAGGAGGAAAGAATATACAATGGAGAAAAGACAGTCTCTTCAGCAAGTGGTGTTGGGAAAGCTGGACAGCTACATGTAAATCAATGAAGTTAGAACACACCCCTCATACACAAAAATAAACTCAAAATGGCTTAAAGATTTAAATATAAGACATGACACCATAAAACTCCCAGAAGAGAACATAGGCAAAACAGCATTGTTACTGAAGCATTTCTATAAAGTGTGTTCTACTAGTATCTCTGAATTTTCTCCCAAGCCCAGAATATCCATTCTACTACCAGAGGTGTGGACAAAATATTTTCAGAAAACTAGGATCATCTTCCTTTCTTATATTGTCCTTAAAAATGGTTTGTTGACTGAAATGTCAAGGGATTGCTGAGGCTAGTCATAGCCCTAGGAATAAACTAAGTTTCATAGTTATAGGCAATGAGGCAGACAGCTTCTAAAATGGCTTCAAATGATCGTCACCTTCTGGTATTCACGCCCTTGTATAGTCCCCTCCTCTTGAATATGGCCTGGACCTAGTGACTTGCTTCTAATGAACTGAATTCAGCTAAGCAATGGGATGACACTTCTGAGATTAGGTTACAAAAGACCAACTTCTTTCTGGTTTTCTGACTCTCTCACTCTTGCTTTCTCACTCTAGTAAAGCCATCTGTCGTATCATGGGCTGCCCTATCCGGAGACAACTAGGCAAGGAACCAAGGGAACTCTCTGGCCAATGGCTCATGAAGAACACCAAGACCTCAGGTGAATAGCCCATGGGAAACTGAATCCAGTCAACATCACCTGAATGAGCTCGAAAGCAGACCTACCCCTACTGAGCCTTAAGACAGTTACAGCCCCAGAAGATACCTCGATTGCAGCTTCTGAGAGCTCTGGAAGAAAAGGACTCAGCTGAGCCATACCTGATCTCCTGATTTACAAAATGTTTCATATAATAAACACTGTTGTAATCAGTCACTAAGTTTTGGGGTAATTTGTTATGCAGATAACTAAGATGCATATGTAGGCTACACATCATAAGTACACAATGGCAACCACATCTTGAATGTTACCTGGCTGATAGACAAAGTGGTTCTTGAGTATTTGCAGATTTGGAGGATCATGAAGATAATGATAACTGGAATTCCAGATGGGCTGCATGAGTAACACTGACTGCAGACTAAGGTATTTCTTTATTGGTTAATTCAATCCAGCATTTAATGGTCACATTTTTAGTGACAGGACAATTACTTCCTTTCAGGAAAAGTTACTTTCTCTTTACATGTCTCATTCAGAAAGCTCTGATATTTTAAAAAATAGTCATAATGCTTTTGTCAGTTTTGGAAGCTGCCTCAGCATTTTTAGGATATAATTATTAAAACACTTGTCAAAACCAACAGCCTGATTATCTTGAGACAGTAGTTATGGCACAAAGCTAGGAAGCTATATTTCTGAGCTTTATCTTGCTCCAATAAAATGCATGGCATATTTCAAATTTTATGAAAACAGACTGGCATATAAAATATTCAGTTATATACACTTAAAACCTTTTTGTTGATTATTTGCCATGTGTAGGAAAAACTGTGTTAGGTACCATGGTGGGGGGCGGGGGGGGGGGATGTGGCAGCAGGGAAGGACAAAGGTAAATGACAAAGAACTCTTTTTTCCCTTTACAAAGAATTCAACATAATCAGTGGAATTGAGACTCCAGTCTAGTTCTGCAAACTGTCATCCAGAGAACCCACACCTTGGACTTGGTTTTTAAGCTTACTGCCCTTCTTGAAATGGTCAGAGAAAGATGTTTCTCAGCTGTCCTATCTTAAAGGGAAAGGTGAGCACGTCTTTAGGTCATCAGGAACATACTGAGTTGTGTAGTGCCTGGCATATAGTCTGCATAGAAGACATTTTTGAATGAATGAAATGTTGTAAAAACTAAGTGACTTAAAGTGGCTTCTAACTAATTCTGGTTAGAGCAAAAAAGCCAAACATCTGCAAATGTCTTCCTAGTTTTTACATATACTTCGAAGACACAGGAATCAAAGTGTCTGCAGCCCTGCTGGCAAGTTTGCCCCTGGTGTGGACAGGAAATAGTACTACAGTGAGTCCAGGCAGGTGATGCCCCAGCAGCCTCACAGGGAGGTGCCATCTTTGTACCCCAGTGGAGTGATGACGGAGCAAAATAATCCCCATGTCCTCAACAATGAGCCACAAGTAGCAGATCTGCTAACCAGAAAAAGTCAGGACAGAAGAACTTCAGGATCAGATTTTTCCTGTTTTCATTTCCTTGGTGATATTTAAGAATCTTCAGTCTCAGAAAAAGTGTGCTTTGGAGGAAACCCTTGAATTGACTGAGATTAGATTTCTGTCACTCCCACACAATGGGAAGTGGAAAAGAAACCAAATTCCTAGCGACAACGAACAGCTATTCTAGGTAAAATTAAGATAATAGCTTTAATGAGGAAATTCTTGAATGGGGACTAGAAATAATATGCATGCATCTGAATATACCCTCTTAATATCAGCTCTCTTTACTAGAGAGATCAATGCAGACAAAATGAGACATTAACATATTATTGCATACTGCCTGAGGTTGATTAAATCTGGGCTTGAAATCTGCAGAAAATGCAGTTGAAAACAGAAGTGGGTGATGTTGAAGGATCTCTGGAGAGGGATGGTGTTCTTTTCTACAGCTTAGAGCGGGGTGGTGTTTCCTGCTGCTTACATTCAGGGAGTTTTTATGCATTTTACCTTGGCAATCATCAGCAGTGAGTCATTTACATCAAATAAGCATTCTTTTCAAGCAGATAAAGTGTGCATACTTAATGAGTTAAAGGAAATGGTTTACATTTACCCAAGGAAACCCCAGATGTCCCTACTGGAGTTCAAAATGTTTTCTCTCACAGCTTTAAAACATGCAGTAGAGCCCACTCGCCATGAGCACCCTCTGTGCCGTGGGCCAGTTAGTCTGACCTGGAGGATCAAGTGAACACACATGCTGGAGAGGAGTCGGGGAAAAAGCATCTCTAACATGCCCATCACTTCTGCTCACACCATTCAGATCGTCTACCTCCAAAGAATCAGTTGTGTCGGTTCCCAAGTTTGTTTATGCCATTTTACTTGTTTTCCTAATTCTTTGATTCAACTAAAATATTACATGAACCAAAGGAGTTAGTGTACGAAGAACACTGTTGTTATGAAAACTTGAATCCCTTTGGAAAAAACTCAATAAATGCAAATTGTTTCAAAAATTGCTGCCAAATCAGACATGGGTGGAAAAAAAGTAAAAGATGGAGTGGGTGGAGCAAAGCAGTTTCACAGAGTGCCTTACTGAGATTGCATCCCTGGAGTCTAAGTTCTCACTGAAGGGGGAAAAAAAAAATGCCACTGGAAATAAAAGGCTGTGCATTATGGGAGTAGATTATTCAAGTATGGTTTTTTAAGTGAAACTTTCAATTTGTTGGATACAAATGCGAAATAGTTTTCATTTTGGAATAACTGCCACCAACTGCGCTATGGCCACCCCTTTGGGAGTTTCATTTTTATGGTTAAGCTTCTTAGTCACTTTTGGTCCTTAAAACTATCTCACTCCAGTTTTTAAAGCAGTCTTCTTATAACTTCAATCTTTTGAAGCTTTCTTCTTTATTCTCTGTGGTTCTCCAATTTCCTTGCCTTTCTCCCCATTTATCCCTCTGATGAGAGAGAGGATTGGGAAAAAGAGAGAGGAGAAATAGACACTGTCTCTTTCCCCAGCAAGATGTGCTTCTCAGCCCAGTTGGTCATCATTACTGGTGTAACTAAGCCTTTAAAGGCTGAAGATGGACAGACGGATGAGGATCTCAACAGATCTTGTTGAGTACAGTCTCAAACCAAAATATCTCCTTTGGGAACAACCAAAATCCATCTTCCACATTCGCGAGGAGTTCCAAGAGGATAGCCCTTTTTATCACTCCTTAATGCGCCCCCCCTTCCCCCGCCCCGCCATCTGGGTCTCAGCTTGGCAGGTCAGTAAGCTGAGCAGATGTCCAACCCAGGAATGTCAGGTCAGCCTTCTTTCCAGCAAATGTTCCCCAATTATTCAGGGTATTGCCTCCCCTCACAGGGAGAAAAGGGGATCACCTCTTTTCCTGAGTACTACTCTTCTCCCAAAGTTCACCTCTTTCCTCTTCCCAGTCTTCCATTTGAATGCAGCGAGGCCGAGGCCGAGGGAGAAGTGGATAAAAGAGCCAGTACGCTCTTCTCCACAGTCTTGGAGGCAAATGGCCAGCTAGAGTCATGGCCACTTCTGTAAATTTAAGGTGTGGCCCACTTCATGCCTTTGCTTTCAGCTAGGGTGCTTAATTTGAAGATTTAGGAAAAAAGCTGGAGAAAATCCCACTCAACACCTAACACTGGGAATTCTCTGGGAGGCCAGTGGTTAGGGCTCCACACTTCCAGTATAGGGGACACAGATTCGAATCCTGGTTGGGGAACTAAGATCATTCATGCTGTGTGGCACAGCCAACATACACACCATCTCGTCACATAAGCAGGACAACTTCGAATTCCAATCAGACCTGCACTAGAAGGAGAAGGCATGACCCCTACAGCAAAGGACTGGCAAGTGAATGTCAAGCTTATGACATGTACATTTATGACTCCTAAGATAGAGTTGTTCAGCTTACAGATGTGTTCTGACCACTTTAAATAAGAGGACTTTGAGTGAAGCAGCATTCAAATGTGGGGTATCTTCAAAGCTACCTAGTTTCTCCTCAAATATCCTCTCCTCTGTTTCATTATAAACAGTTAATCATCCACAGTGTCCTGTGTGTAAAACAAATAAAAGGCACTCCCCTTTTGTTTCTTGAGGTTCTGAGGTTGCCATTCAGATTGCTACTATCTTTTTAAAAACAACTATTCCTGGGGACTTCCCTGGTGGTCTGGCGGTTGAGACTGCACTCCCAGTGCAGGGGGCACGGGTTCAAGTCCTGGTCAGGGAACTAGATCTCACATGCCACAACCAAGACCCGGCTCAGCCAAATAAATAAATATTAAAAAAACAAACAACTATTTCTGAACAACCTTCTTAGAGTCTGACTTTATGTAATTTGCCTCAACATAGTGATTTCATTTCTCACTGCTTGTCCTCTATAACAATCAATACAAAAACTTTTTCAAACTGTAGAAGATTTCAGAACAGAGATGATAAATGTTTCTCATGCCAATCTTGTCCATTCTTTCAAAATGTTCTAACCTGTTGCCTTCACTTTCTTTCTTGTGTCAAATAAATCAGATCCCTTTCAGTGCAAAAGATCCTTTTCAATACAAATCACTGGTCAAGTGGTTTTCAGATTTTTTATCAAGTGCTAACCCTACTCAAAAAATGCACTTACAAGTGTAGGTATGTGATATATTAAGTGAGAAGCTTCAAGTTTTCTTTTGCTTTCAAGACAATTTGTATCACAATGATGGAACAAAATCGATCTGAGAAAAAACAGTCCTTGGATAAATCTTCTACTGTATTTACTCTTTAGCTGGTCCTATGTTTTACCCTCTTTTCACATATACATTTGCCTAAACATTTAAGGACTGTCTTCTTCCTTATTGATCGAGTAACAGTAAATCATATGCTAACTCAGTAATTATGGCGAGAATAGCCATTATAACTGAATAGCCATTATAATAGCCATTATAATTGATTCCAGACTCTCTTAAATGTTATTAATCACTGTTCACCTTGTGTTATCTCACATAGTGCAGTAGTTGTGCCTATCACAGCTTCTGATAACTGCAAAGCCATGCTGCATAATTCTGACCTATGCTTTTGAAATCTTAATTTCTATTTTCAAAATTATTCCTAAGCCAAGACATATATTTTTTAAATTAGAAAGTTTTGTTTCCAAAGATTTTGGTGAAAGTCTAAAGGTCAATCTGCCCATCAGCACTCAATAAGTGTCTCGTAAATGTGTTCTACAGGCACCTGCAACAGAATCATCTGGAAGGCTTCCTTATAGTCTAGGCTTTTGAACAAAAATCTTGGAGGATGAGGATGTGCATAAATGTTCTTCTAAGCCACCAAGTCGGTGGTAAGTTCTTATAGCAGCTATAGGAAACTAACACAATCTCCATCATGGGATCCAGACTTGGTCTTAAAAATCCTTGAAAGTGAGAGTCTGGATTCTGCCAGGGCTCTATCCAAAGATTTTTTTTTTCCAGGCACCTCCCTCTGTCCTCCTATGTGATGTGTCCTCACTCGCACTCTATAGCTGATGGGATACCTACTACTTTTGTTGCCCTCTTGCCAGTTTTCTGCTAGAAATTTCCAGAAGCTATGGACACCTGACCCTGAAACTGTATCCTCTCAACAACAATTCTAAGCTGTGGCATGGTCTGTTTGTCATCTTGGCATCTAACATGTCTGGTCTGTTTCCATTTGGCACTGTAGATTGGCTATGTGGTATCAGTCAATACAGCTCACAGTCTTGGCTATCCTTTTAGAATATGATTCCCTAGCACCTCTGTCTCCCTTAACCTCATGAGCTGCTAATACCTTGTTTTCATCTGTGTCCCTAAGATTCTTCATTGGGTATCATGATAAGGAAGCACATGGAAATCAAACAGTTCCCTTCCTCTAGACATCTAAACTGCTCATCTAAGAATGACACTTTTTCACTTTCCTTAAACAATCTTTTCTTTTATTACAATCTCCCTTAATTGCATTTCTGTTATTAATTTTGCCCCTAAAGTGCATCTAACTATTGACTTTCATTTTTTATATATCTTGACAGATCCTGGGATGTACAGATAATTTGCACTTCCACATAGTTCTGGAGATTGTCATTTCCAATTTCATGTGATTTTTCTTATAGCTACAGAACTTTATGTTCCAGGTCTGTAAGATATTTAGGAAATCCGTAAATTTGGCAGCAGAGAAAAGGCAGTCTGTGCTTCTTTGTCAATTAACACTTTAATGTTCTAGTCTTCTGAAAAAGGCTTCAATTATTTAAATAAAAAATTTGAAGAGATTTTTGTGGCTTCAATGATATTGAAAACACAAGGACTTTTAAGTAGCACCGTTTTCATCATGTAATTCTTATTCATTGTCATAGATAAGCAAATAATCGATAGTTTTGATACTTAAATCACTCAAAGAATCCATCATTAAATTGATGGCACTGTTTTAGTTGATTTAACACATGCTGCATGGTTTCTATTGCTATTTGAATTTCTAACTTAGTGGAAAGACTATTTGGCTAGATACACTCTTGAAAAATGGACTCAGAAGCCTGTTTTTTGAGAAGCCACTACTATCTTTTTTCTCACTCTTAGCTAGTTTGCCTTCTAATTCATGGGCAAAATAGAAGGAGCTTAAGGTTCTAGTAAAATAAAGGAGGGAACATGTCCAGTGGATTTGGTAAAGAGGAGGTCCCTGGTACTTTATATATTGCAGTTTGGTAGAGACAGAAGCCAGGTTGAGTTGAGACATGAATGGAAAGTGAGGAAGTGGGAAAGATGAGCAACAGAGGTGAGAGACTGGATGGTAAGTATAAGGGACAAATGTTCAAATAGGGATTTCAGGAAGACAGAGCCTCTAGGATGTCAACTGGCTGGGGAGAAAGAACCAGCAGCAAGATAAAGTCTTTCAAGAGAGGGTATGACTGAGGGAGCAGGACCCTGGGGTAAAGGAGGAGATGGAGGGCATGTGGATGATGGCTAAAGTGGAAGGGCTGGTTGGTTGGTAATATGAGGAGGGGAGCAGCATTTTCTGAGCTTGGAGGACAGAAGCTAAGGAGCGTGTCTGAAGATATGCTCATGAGGGAGGCTAAAAGTTGAAGGAAGTCACGCCTGAGGGCCTCAACCACCCTTTACATAGAAAGAGGCTTTGTCACATGCTGAAAGTGTGGGACTTATGGACTGAACAACGGCTTAAGGAGCGTGATGGTGATTTTTGATGTGAGAGGACTCTGAGAAAGAACAAGAGAAATGATTGAGGGCTGGTACCGTGGCCCTAAGACTGAACCTGTGAATAGGCAGTAGTGTCTAGCTATGTGGTTGTGTGATTTCTACCAACAGTGTTCAGCCTCTGGGTGTATAAGCAGAAGACACAAATTGTGGCCTTAACCCAGAGACTTAAACAAAATCTGTATGCAAATAATCATAGGATGGGGACATGAGGGAATGTGGAGTATGGTCCAGATTGGATACAGAAGTTAGGCAGGCCTGGAGTGGAATACAGATTGGGAGCTAATGGAAGGACAAAGAACATTCTCATTTGATGCTCATGACAATCCTTCAGATAAGTAATCAGCCTAACTTTGAAGATGAAGAACCCGAGGCTCTGAGATGTGAGGGAACGTGTTTAGTGAGGTACTTAGATAAGCAACCAAGATGAGCCACATCTTTCCTGATCCACAGTCTCTAACCTTTCCAGACTCCAGAGTCCCAGGTCTATTCCTCCTTCTGAACCCCAGTGTGTGTAAGGGAATATCTTTGCATATATATATATTTACATTTAACTCAAATAAACCTTGGTCTCATCAATCTCTACCCACACAAATGAAATGACAGCAACCCAAATTGTATTTGCTCATTGCTTCCACCTTTGTAATACAGCGCTTCCCTTTCAGGCCAAGCCTCCCTGTCCCAGGTATATTTTAGAATTCCCGGGAGTGTGACCCAAGTCCTTTCTCACTGCACTGCTAGGTGACAACCAAGGTCGGTGCCTGTAATAGCCCTCATGGTACCAAACAGTGGTCTGTGACTTAGAAGTTTCCTTATAGATAAGAAAAACTGAGACACAAAGACATTAATCACTTATCCATGATAACAGATCTAGACAGTAGCAAACCTGAAATTCAAATTCAGGAACCTAATCATATTACAATCTTAAGTTTTTGGTGATGTTACAATTTCTTCATAAAAAACATCTGGAAAATGTTGTGTTTCTAAGCTTTGGATTAGTACAAACATTACTAGAATAGTCTGTTTTTCCAAGGTTTTGTAGAAGATCAAACCAGTCAATCCTAAAGGAAATCAGTCCTGAATATTCATTGGAAGGACTGATGCTGAAGCTGAAGCTCCAATACTTTGGCCACCTGATGTGAAGAACTGACTCACTGGAAAAGACCCTGATGCTGGGAAAGACTGAAGGCAGGAGGAGAAGGGAACAACAGAGGATGAGACAGTTGGATGGCATCACTGACTCAATGGATATGAGTTTGAGTAAACTCCGGGAGTTGGTGATGGACAGGGAAGCCTGGCGTGCTGCAGTCCATGGGATCACAAAGAGTTGGATATGACTGAGCGACTGAACTGAACCTGTGAAGCTAGCTGGACTTTAAAACAAACTGACACATTTTGCTGGTCTACAAAAATCAATCTATCTAAGTTTCCTCTCTCTTCTGAAGCCAGTGTTTGGAAAATTAAATTTTCGTATATTAGTCCTCTTTTTCCTTTTTGGTTTTCGATTTTATTTGCAAGGTGTTTGGCAAAGCCATCTCTTAACCTCTTTCTTTTTCTATAATCCTTTGTCTCTGTGGTTATTTCTAATTTGTCATTTATTATTTCGTGGATTTGTGATTTCGTCTCAACTTTTCTTAATTAGGTTAGTTTGTTATTTATACATTTAATTATATTTTTTAACACAAAGATTTTTGGGTGATTCATTTATTAATAATACTGGTTTTATTTTGGTCTGACTGTATTTTCTAATTTTTCTTGATTAATTCTGTCATTTCTTTAGTTGGATGCTTAAATTTTATTATTTTTTATAAAATTTATGAATTTTTCTCTGCGCACTGATTTAGCTCTAGCCTACAATTTCTAAAATGTAGCGTTTTCCTTATTACTTTTTTGTGTAATTCTTTAAAATTTATTTTTAAGAGTGAGTTTTAAAAAAAACTTTCTAAGTGAAAGGCTTTAACTTTTTAAATTAATTTCATTTTATTGCAATATGTCCACAAAATAGTTACTTAAATGCCTGACATAAGGAACTCTATTAGGACATTTTTGTAAGAGAGACTATTACAATAGTCAGTGAACTGCTGTTGAAATTTATCTGAGACAAAAGCATATTAATTCTTATTTTTCTCTGGCCCAATCCATTTTGGATTGTATTGGGCCAACTAACCAGAAAAGAAAGCTGATATTCAAATACTTCTATAAGACAATAGGTTATTTTTTTTTTAATGGGAAAGACTGTTTTAGATCCTTCTGCTGTATTTTATAACACATTTAATGGCTATTTATTTTAGGGAAAGTCATTTTAGTGAATGTTATACAGATATGAAATTCACTGTAGTGACGACCTTGACAGATGGGTTTGGAATGATAATCTTTGCATTGGTAGCTTGTAGTAGAACTAAACAGCCCCGGGCTATTTAGCCCACGATCTTCCCAGTCCTCAATCTAGAATTTACTAACTGTAATCGTGGGTGACCACACCTCTGCATCTATAAAACAGGGACAATATTCCAAGGACCACTGTGAAGACTGAATGAAATCAGAATGTGGAAGTCTTTGTAACCTGAAAAACTTTACACATGAGATGGGATGAGGGCCATATTAGTTACTGATTGCTGTATAACAAGCTATCCTCTCCCTCCTCAAAACACAGCAGCTTCAAACAACAAATACTTACCTCTGGTTTCTGAGGGTCAGGAATCTGAGAGCAGCTTAGCTGGATGGTGCTGTCTCAGGCTGCAGACAAAACGACAGGGAAGGACTCAGACAGCTCAAGGCTCAGCTGGGGAAATCTGCTTTCAAGCTCACTCACATGACTATCGGCAGGATTCAGACCACTGCTGACTCTTAAGACAGAGGCATCTCTTCCTTGCCATGGAGGCCCCTCCAGAGGGCAGATCAAAACATAGCAACTGCCCTCTCAGAGCGAGTAAGTGAAAGAGCAAGAGAAGGTACCTAAGATGAGAGTCCAGGCTCCTTGTAACCTAACCTAATGACATCTTAAAATTATAATAAAATCATTGTTAACCTTGCAGAGCCCCTAAAATCTGTCTTAAAGTATTAGTTTTTTCTAGACTATGAAGGAGCTAAAGGAGAACAAAACTTAGAAAGTAAATTTTATTTGTCTGGTTTATAATATCCAAGTCTGAAAAAAAAGTAATAAAATCTTGACAAAATGTACTCAATTTTGATGGCCTTATTTCCTTGGCTTATTGCTTACTGCCTTTACCTACAACGTGAACGTTTGTTTTTGTTTGGTTTCTTGGGTTGTTTTTTACTTTCTAGGTAGCAGAGATTCTGTGTGTAACCAGAATAATTTCCCGCACTTAATGCTGACTTTACTGTATGCTAGACTATTTAAGGAAAAAAGAGAACAAAGGTTTTTTTGCTCCTTACTTATGAAAGAACTAAGATTCTTTACAATCATGTTACATTATTTTGTTATTTTAAAATGTTTACTGCCACTTTTATTAAATACAGAACCAGATGTTGTTTCTCAGGCACCCATAATCCTACCTTGATCAAGTGTCCCAGTCTCCTGTGGCAACTTCTTTGGTTCTTGCCTTCTCAAAATCAGATCCCGAATATTAAAAAAAAGGTAAATAAACCTTTCAGAATATATTTTACACCTAAAACTATCTTTGTGATTTCTTGGAGGGCTTCTAGAAAATCACAAAGGTTTGTTCTTTTACCTTGCAAAAAGAGAGATGCTGGAAATATTAGGTCTCTTTATTAGTTACCATTGGTAAGTTACATGGGAAGAGCAGTCAATAAGAAATACTCGGCCTTCCCTAGGTTAAATGTGCTTAAGTAAACGTCATGAATGTAAGTATTTTAGAAACTGTATGCTTTGGGGGATTGCCCTGGCAGTCTAGTGGTTATGACTCCGCTTCCATTGCAGGGGCCCAGGCCTGATTCTTGGTGGGGAAACTGAGATCCTGCATGCTGTGCAGCACAGCCAAAAATAATAAATAAATAAAACTGCATGCTTTATGGGAAGTTTTTGGAGATTCATGAATGCCATCACTGTCCATTCCTATTTCTCAGAGTCCTGATGGTGCTTTCTCTGATATTAGGCAACAAAAGTAGAGTGCTATTGGTCATCATTTCAGCTATTAGTAGAGTGTTCAGTTCAGCTCAGTTCAGTCGCTCAGTCGTGTTCGACTCTTTGCAACCCCATGAACTGCAGCATGCCAGGCCTCCCTGTCCATTACCAACTCCCGGAATCCACCCAAACCCATGTCCATTGAGCTGGTGATGCCATTCAACCATCTCATCCTCTGTTGTCCCCTTCTCCTCCTGCCCTCAGTCTTTCCCAGTATCAGGGTCTTTTCAAATGAGTCAGTTCTTCGCATCAGGTGGCCAAAGTATTAGAGTTTCAGCTTCAACATCAGTCCTTCCAATGAATGCTCAGGACCCTTCTCACCCTTCTCTCCCACAATTCCATTCTTTCCCACAATCCTCCATTCTCTCTCCCAACTCCCAAAAGAATGGAGTCCATCTTCTTTAGGATGGACTGGTTGGATCACCTTGCAGTCCAAGGGACTCTCAAGAGTCTTCTCCAACACCACAGTTCAAAAGCATCAATTCTTCGGTGCTCAGCTTTCTTTATAGTCCAACTCTCACATCCATACATGACCACTGGAAAAACCATAGCCTTGACTAGACGAACCTTTGTTGACAATGTAATGTCTCTGCTCTTCAATATGCTATCTAGGTTGGTCATAACTTCCCTTCCAAGGAGTAAGCATCTTTTAATTTCATGGCTGCAGTCACCATCTGCAGTGATTTTGGAGCCCAGAAAAATAAAGTCTGACACTGTTTCCACTGTTCCCCATCTATTTCCCATGAAGTGATGGGACCAGATGCCATGATCTTACTTTTCTGAATGTTGAGCTTTAAGCCAACTTTTTCACTCTCCTCTTTCACTTTCATCAAGAGGCTCTTTAGTTCTTCTTCACTTTCTGCCATAAGGGCAGTGTCATCTGCATATCTGAGGTTATTGATATTTCTCCCGGCAATCTTGATTCCAGCTTGTGTTTCATCCAGCCCAGTGTTTCTCATGATGCACTCTGCATATAAGTTAAATAAGCAGGGTGACAATATACAGCCTTGACGACTCCTTTTCCTATTTGGAACCAGTCTGTTGTTCCATGTCCAGTTCTACCTGTTGCTTCCTGATCTGCATACAGGTTTCTCAAGAGGCAGGTCAGGTGGTTTGGTATTCCCATCTCTTTCAGAATTTTCCACAGTTTATTGTGATCCACATAGTCAAAGGCTTTGGCATAGTCAATAAAGCAGAAATAGATGTTTTTCTGGAACTCTCTTGCTTTTTTGATGATCAGGCAAATGTTGGCAATTTGGTCTCTGGTTCCTCTGTCTTTTCTAAAACCAGCTTGAACATCTGGAAGTTCATGGTTCACGTATTGCTGAAGCCTGGCTTGGAGAATTTTGAGCATTACTTTACTAGTGTGTGAGATGAGTGCAATTGTGCGGTAGTTTGAGCATTCTTTGGGATTGCCTTTCTTTGGAATTGGAATGAAAACTGACCTTTTCCAGTCCTGTGGCCACTGCTGAGTTTTCCAAATTTGCTGACATATTGAGGGCAGCACTTTCACAGCATCATCTTTCAGGATTTGAAATAGCTCAACTGGAATTCCATCACCTCCACTAGCTTTGTTCGTAGTGATGCTTCCTAAGGCCCACTTGACTTCACATTCCAGGATGTCTGGCTCTAGGTGAGTGATCACACCATAGTGGTTATCTGGGTCATGAAGATCTTTTTTGTACAGTTCTTCTGTGTATTCTTGCCACCTCTTCTCAATATCTTCTGCTTCTGTTAGGTCCATACCATTTCTGTCCTTTTTGAGCCCATCTCCAGTCATCATTTCAGCTGTTAAAAATGTTAACTAGTACTTCCCTGGCAGTTTAGTGGTAAGACACTGTACTTCCATTGCAGGGAGCAGGAGTTCGATCGGTGGTTGGGGAACTAAGACCCTGCATTC
This sequence comes from Odocoileus virginianus, assembly GCF_023699985.2. Taxonomy (NCBI): domain Eukaryota; kingdom Metazoa; phylum Chordata; class Mammalia; order Artiodactyla; family Cervidae; genus Odocoileus; species Odocoileus virginianus. The sequence goes on from NW_027224268.1 coordinate 490,785, forward strand.
CTCGCAGCACAGCCAAACCAAAAAAATGTAGGCCACAGCCTTACTTCTTTAGTTTGAAACTAGCATCTTCTAGGCCAGTGGATTTCAACTGGGGATACACATCAGATTTATCCATTGCGTTCTATAAAAACACTGGTATCAAAAAACTGCTCTGACTCACTGAATCTCTTTAACTTGATATTCTTAGTATATCCTTAGAATGCTGCTGCTGCTGCTGCTAAGTTGCTTCAGTCATGTCCGACTCTGTGCGACCCCATAGACGGCAGCCCACCAGGCTCCCCTGTCCCTGGGATTCTCCAGGCAAAAATACTGGAGTGGGTTGCCATTTCCTTCTCTAATGCATGAAAGTGAAAAGTGAAAGTGAAGTCGCTCAGTCGTGTCTGACTCTTAGCGACTCCATGGACTGCAGCCCACCAGGCTCCTCCATTCATGGGATTTTCCAGGCAAGAGTACTGGAGTGGGGTGCCACTGCCTTCTCCAATACTTAGAATAATCTTGGTATATTATATATATTGTGTCTCAGGATTATCATATCTCAAGATTTTTTCCTTTTGAATAATTACTTTCATCCAGTTTTTGGTGTTGATCCATTTGTATACATCAAATGTAACATTCATTACCTATGTTGAAAATAGGCATAGTCATTATGCCTAAAGACATCTGTATACATTTTTAGAGTGATGTTATTATCTTTGCTTTTCATGACCCAAAAACAAACTGTTTGTCAGTTGCATGATGCTTATTATGAATTCTCATCAGACCTTTCACATACAAGAATTTTCAGTAAACATTGGTCTTCAATGAAAATCTCTTTGCTCTGCAGATAGTTTTATTTTACTCTAATTTCTTGCTTGAAAACTCTGCTGTAAGCTAGCTACAGGTCATGTTTGAGTCTATAACCAAAAAAGGACCATCTCAGAGACTTGTGAAAAAGGACTGTGACGGGTAATTCAAGTTACTGACATTTTGAAAAGAAATATTCTGGGGTACAGACTTCTGATGGCATAACTTAGACAACTTTATGATCACACCAGTGCACTAGGTCGAGAACTAGTACCAGAACTCTTTTTAGTCAAGAAGCAGATGGTTTTGTGACATTATTGACCCAAGAGCCATCAGAACAAGAACTAATTACACAGAACTGAATGAACTGATGAGAAAATTTTTATTGTGGTGACTTGTTTGAAATAAAGTTGATATTTGTAAATATTTTCCCTTTAGATTATGTAAGAAAGACTTTTATCTTTCCACTTAAGCTGTCTATAACTTATAACATTCCTGACAGCTTTATTGGGATGTAATTCGCATACCATACAATTCGTTCATTTAAAGTGCACAATTCAGTGGTTTTTAGTATATTCACACAGTCAACACTGCTATCACCACAGTCAATTTTAGAATACGTATCATCCTAAAATTAAATACTGCACCCATTAACAGTCACTCACTGCCCATTCTCCCCATCACTCCAGTCTCTGGAAATCACTCATCTGCTTTCTGTCCCTATCAGTTCAGTTCAGTAGCTCAGTTGTGTCCAACTCTTTGTGACCCCATGGACTGCAGCACACCAGGACTCCCTGTCCATCACCAACTCCCGAGCTTGCTCAAACTCATGTCCATCGAGTCGGTGATGCCTGTCCCTGTGGATCAGCCTATTCTACATATTTCATAAAAATGGAATCATGCATGTGACCTGTCATGTCTGGCTCCTTTCACTTAGCACAGTGCTTTCAAGGTTCATGCATGTGGTAGCATGTATCAGCACTTCATTCTTTGGATTGCTAAAAAACATTTCATTGTATAGGCTTACCACATTTTATTCTTTCACCAGTTGATGGACATTTTTGTAACCCATAACATTTAAAATGATATTTTTATTTTACCTTTCCTTTCTCTACAGACGCCACAAATCCCCAAATCGACAACTTTGTTTCCTTATTTCTTATGGCATAGTCATACAATTAGATGACCAATATGTTGTCTGGATTATCATACTTGAGAATTATGCTCACTGAATCAGGTATGCGTGTGTGTGTGCTCAGTCGCTTCAGTCATGTCCGACTTCGTGCCCCATGGATTGTAGCCTACCAGGCCCCTCTGTGCATGGGATTTCCCAGATAGGAATACTGGAGTGGATTGCCATGCCCTCCTCCAGGGGATCTTCCCAACCCAGGGATCGAACCCACATCTCCTGTGTCTCCTGCACTGCAGGCAGATTCTTTACCCCTGAGCCACCAGAAAGAAAGAAAGTGAAAGTGAAGTTGCTTAGTTGTGTCTGACTCTTTGCAACCCCATGGACGGTAGCCTACCAGGCTCCTCTGTCCATGGGATTTTCCAGGCAAGAATACTGGAGTGGGCTGCCATTTCCTTCTCCAGGGGATCTTCCCAACCCAGGGATCGAACCCGGGTCGTCCTGCATTGCAGACAGGGAAGCCCCAAATCAGGTATGGCCAGACCCTTTTATGGAACTCAAACTGATTTTATTTCTGGAACTAATACCTACAAAACCCTCCCAGGAAAATGCACGTGGTACTTAGAGGGTCCAGCCTTACATGAGATCAAGAATATTACTTCCTGGTAGGCCAGGAACCTTGGTACATTTGGGGGAGCTTGAGAAGAACTGATAGATGGTGCAAGTGAAATCTAACATACAGTGTTTCTTTGGCTTGTTTCCTAACTTCAAGGTAGCAAATAATAGAGGCTTTTAAAAGCCAATCTGAGTTTCCTTATAAAACTTCCAGCAAAGTTAACTTAGGAAGGGATTCTCTGGTGGCTCAGATGGTAAAGAATCCACCTGCAGTGTGGGAAACCTGGGTTTGATCCCTGGATTGGGAAGATCCCCTGGAGGAGAGCATGGCAACCCACTCCAGTATTCTTGCCTGGAGAATCCCCATGGACAGAGGAGCCTGGCAGGCTACAATCCATGGGGTCACAAGGAGTCAGACATGACTGAGCAACTAAACACAGATAGTAAATTAACATTTGTGATATCTGCATAAATAGTAAGGCCAAATTTTGTGAAACTGGCCTTATTTTGTGACCATGGACAACCATTCTCAGAGATTACTTTGTTCTCTAGGAGACAGGAACAAAGAAATTATAAGGACAAGTGTAAAGACTTGGGAATGGACAAAAGAAACTGAATATGCTTTCAATGGAATGCTGGACAAGAGGGATGCTCTCATCATGGCAGCATGTAAACCTTTGCGTTTGCCAAGGCTGCAACTCTTGAAGAGACAGAAGTTAACTAGTAGAAAACTGATGACAGTGTAAGTAATTCTTGTCCATACAAATACAAACGAGCTGTGTCCAGTGGAATACAGTTCCTTATTGTCCGATGAGTAGATCAGTTTTGCAAATTCATTTCAACATTCCTTTACTGTGTAGAAATTTGTGGTTGTTTGCCTTCTTTATAACATCTTTCCAAGTTCTCTGTTAATTAATGAGTTTAATAAAAAAATATGTGCCACTTGTTCATTTTACATTTGTATGAGAGTCACGATTTTGCTATTTTTTAACATTATTGTTTAACATCCTCCATAAATCAAAACGATCCCTGTCCTAGCTCTGTTAAGCGAGCAGCCTGAACTACAAGGTGGGGCTGGCTGTGCTAAAGGGTGAAGAATAGCTAGGAAACAAGGGATGAGCTGGAGAGGCCCTCAATGCTGGGGGCTTTTGGTTCTCTTTTGATTATTTCTAAGAACGAGACAGAGGGAGGGAGTACATGAAAGGGATGAAAAAACTCTTTAGTGAAATAGTTTATGGTAGGAGAAGGGAACTAGAAAGTAAATTATAAAAAAAGAAAAGAAAAAAAGAAAGTAAATACAACAGAAAGAATGCCAGAAGACCTGAGTTCAAGACTCAACTCTGCCACCCATTAGCTGTGTGACCTAAGATAATTTTCTTAACCTCTCTAGTTCCCTCAGATTATAATACTATCTCTTACAGTTGTCATGAGGATTAAAATTAAACTGTCATATAAGGTGATTAGCACAGTGGCCTATATGGAGTACGTACTAAACATATACTGATTTTCATTATTATTCTCTAGATTTCAGTTTTCTCAACTGTCAGAAGAAGCCTGGCTTAGATCAGAGTTAATCAAACTTCAATGTGCTTGCACTTGGGAAGCTTGCTTAAAAGGCATTCCTAGACCCCTCCTCCAAGTACTCTCCTTTAAGAGTAGTATAGAAACTGGCCTTTGTAACAGGTACCCAGGTTGAGTCTGAGGCAAATGAAATTGAAGATTATGCATTGAGGAGAACTCCACTAGAGGATTTGAAATGTGTCCTCAAGTATGAGCATCTCTGTTTTCTTTCCAGTTTAAATTCTCTTATAAGGAATATCAGATAAAATACTTCTCCAAGTGGTAATAGAATTTTTATTACTGAGATCCTGAGAGGAAGGGTAGAAAATCTTAGGAAAAGAAAATGGGTGGATCACTTTCTAAAGCCGTATTGAGGGGAATAATTGTACATGGCATTGGATATTGTACATGGCATGTAATTTTAAACAAAGGCCCTGAATCAACTATTTATTGATAGTATCATTTGAAATAGGAAAAAAAATATCTGGAAGCAGAGACCCTGATCCCAAAGTATTCAACACCTACAAGCTGACTATATAAAGTGTGGTCCCTGAACCTATAGCAGCAGCACACCTGGGAGCTTGTTAGTGACTCAGAGTCTGAGGCCACCCAGACCTGTGAGTCAGAATTGGCATTTTAACATGATAGGTGATGCACATACACTTAATTTTTTTAAATATACATTTACTTGGCTGTGCTGGCTCTTAGTTGCAGCATGCAAACTCTTAGTTGCAGCATGTGGGATCTAGTTCCTGACCAGGGATTGAACCCAGGCTCCCCTGCATTGGGAGCGTGGAGGCTTAGCCACTGGATGACCAGGAAAGTCCTGCACATACAACTTAAAGGTTTAGAATTCCTGATATAGAACACAGTCCAACATAAATCAGCTGAGCAACAATTATAATTCACATGATGCTTATTAATTAATGGTTCCCAGTTGATGGGTGCTGGGACACATTAAAATTACCTGGAGAACTTCAAAATGCAGACCAACTCCAGAGACTGTGAATTTCATGTGGAGCTCAGAAAAAGTTCATTTCAGAGACCCTTCCCCAGTAATTATGCTTCACAGCCAGGCTGGGGAGCTACTACAGAGTATAAGAAATGCTGCTGCTGCTGCTGCTGCTGCTAAGTCGCTTCAGTCGTGTCCAACTCTGTGCAACCCCATAGACAGCAGCCCACCAGGCTCCCCTGTCCCTGGGATTCTCCAGGCAAGAACACTGGAGTGGGTTGCCATTTCCTTCTCCAATGCATGAAAGTGAAAAGTGAAAGTGAAGTCGCTCAGTCGTGTCCGACTCTTAGCAACCCCATGGACTGCAGCCAGCCTCAACCAGGCTCCTCCGTCCATGGGATTTTCCAGGCAAGAGTACTGGAGTGGGGTGCCATTGCCTTCTCTGGTATAAGAAATGGGAGTTCAAGAAAAGGATGGAAAGGAGCAGAGGAGTAGGTCTTGAATTGACCCTTAAAATATGCATTCAATTTTTGCAGAATGGGGAGCAGAAGCATGTGTGCGTGATTTTGTATGTGTGTGTGTGTGTGTGTGTGTGTGTGTGTATGGAAAAAAGACTGTAAGACAGTGTTGCAGTAACTTTTTTCTAGAGAGAAAATGGAAAACACAAAGTGAAGGAAATATTGTTCTGTTAGGAATTTTAGCAGGACTTTAAAATAATAACATTTCTCTGTTAGAAACAAGGGTGACATGATGCTGCACATAATACTGTGGGAGCCATTGTCACATTTGATTAACATTTAGAAGCAATTTGAATGGAGAGAATATTATTCTTCTCAATTCCCACTTGGGGCTAACATGTATATTCTTTTTCTTACATAAAAGACAGTTTTAAAGTCTTGTTCTACATTGAGGAGAAATAGTCTAAGCTTAGATTCATTTCAAGAAAATGGAAACTATTTCTACTGGCACAACAGTATGACTTCACTGGGTTCATTAAAAATCAAATGAGTTAGTGGATATGATTATAATTTGATACGTGAGACATGCTATATAAATGTCAGGCCATGGTTTAGATCCCTTCTGCCTCTCCTAGCCCTTCCTCCTATACTCAAACCCAGTACAATCTTGCTATTACTCTGGCTCTTCTTGACCCCTAACCAGATCAGATATCCACCTTCCAAAAGCTTTCTTGATTTCTTTTTTTTTTTTTTTGGTCAACCTTATACCTTGGCTATATGTCCATTGTTGCACTTCATAATGTTAGGTAGTTAGAATAGGGAAAAGGAGTCCAAAATGGTGGTGGCTAAAAGACAAGGAAGGGAAAAGCCTGCGAAAATAGAACAGAGGAAGGTCAAAGGAAGGTCCGAGGACCGGAGTGAGGACTTCAGGTAGAACAGCGCTCCTGCCTAAGCCCAATTTGCATAGGACAGGCCCAGGGGGAAGAAAAAAACATATAAAAAGAGGAGCCAAAGGGTTCTCTCTCTCTCTCTCCCATGCGATGGGGTGCTCTTCTCTTTGTGTCTTTGGATCGACGTGCCCTCACGCCTTGAAGATGGATTTTCCTGCTATCTTCTAAATAAAATAGAGCTGTAACACTGAGCTGTAACACTGATTTCTCTAAGAGCTATAACACGGTCCGTTCGAGACCTGAGAGCTATAACACGGTCTGTCCAAGACCCGAGAGCTGTGACCCGCCGAGGGGGCTTTAATGTCCGTCACTCCAAATCTTTGTTGTGACGAGACAAAGAACCGAGGAGCATACACTCGCCTGACAATAATCTTGTGTTACAAGTTATTTGTTTATCTGCAGGCTAACGCTATTAGACCTAAGCTCTTTGAGACAAGTGATTTTTAAAAATTCATATTTGAATATCTAGTATTGAAGTTTCATTTCTCATATGTTGGCATAAACTTCTAACAGACCTCATCCCCCATGGATAGCAACCATAAATTCTGGACAAATTACAGAAAACAACTACATGAAAGCTTTGCAAAATAAATCAAAACAGGCAGATTTTGCAAGGACATTCAAATTTGGAAGAAGCGACACATTACAAGTTCCCAGTTTTTGCAGCTGACACAAAGGCAGGCTGTGATCATAGCAAGGTGCTGTCTTTACTTGCTTTCTTTCTGACATGGGCAACCAAAGGACAGAATTCAAGGAGGCCTTGGCGCTGGAAAGTCTAGGGAGGCCCAGAAAAAAGAGATCCAGAGCAGTGGACTTCAAATTCTACATTTGAACCCTACTCACAATCTGACTCTGCATCACATGAATGGTGAAGACCCAAGCTTGCAGCTAAGGCTAAAGAAACTGAACTGAGATTTGAGCTGCTATGATGCTACAGGTTACATTCTCCCGTAATGTTCTGTATTCTCCTTTCATAGCTCTTATTTTCCCAGGAATTTCTTAATATCTTCTTCTGCAATATGCTTCATGAAGCAGGTTCCAAATGGCAGGTTGGATTATTGTTTCCAATCCCTTGGTAACTCCCTGTAATAGAATTACACACCATGCCTGTGGCCACGCAACCTTGCAGTAGCTCCCACTAGACTAAGTGGAGACCATATCCCTGGCTCATTGACTTGTGTTTCGCCATAAGATTTGATTTGACTGGTGAAATATGGACAAAGATGACAAATGTACCAGTTCAGGCTTCCTCGGTGGCTCAGACAGTAAAGAATCTGCCTGCAATGCAGGAGACCCAGGTTTAATCCCTGGGTTGGGAAGATCCCATGGAGAAGGAAATGACAACCCACTCCAGTATTCTTGCCTGGAGAATCCCATGGACAGAGGAGCCAGGCCTGCTACAGTCCATGGGATCACATGACTGAGTGACTATCACACACAGACACACCAGTTCTGAACTAAAGCATTAAAAAGCACAGCATGTCAATCTGGATCCAATCAGGAAACATAATGATTTGAATAAGGAAAGTTTGTGCTGTTCTTAGTCACTCAATCATGTCCGACTCTTTGTGACCCCATGGACTGTAGTCAGGCTCCTCTGTCCATGGGATTCTCCAGGCAAGAATATGGGAGTGGGTTGCCATGCCCTCCTCCAGGGGATCTTCCCAACCCAGGGATCGAACCCAGGTCTCCCACACTGCAGGCGGATTCTTTACTGTCTGAGCCACCAGGGAAGCCCATCAGTATTGTAGCGGGGAGCCTCTCCCTTCTCCAGGGGAGCTTCCTGACCCAGGAATCGAACCAGGGTCTCCTGCATGGCAGGTGGATTCCTTACCATCTGAACTCCCAGGGAAAGTTTAGTAGAATGAGTTATTAAAACACGATAAACACAAATATAAAGGGAACTCTAAAAGATGCCCCAGGTATAAGAGAGGGTACTCCAGGAAGGACAAACTTGGAAGAAGCCTGCTTCCCCAGGATAGGCTTCGATCGCACTGGAGAGGGGAATGGCCGCAGCCCTTGGATAGTGAAGATGAGTGCTGGGTTGCCCTGGTCAGAGCTGGTCCACAATGACAGGTATGGGGAAACAACTCTTTGGGGTACAGGTGACCTGAGGCTGATGGACAGGAGCACAGAGTGAGTCAGGGTATCTGAAGCCCACTCCCTGGCAAGGTGGTACACAGGCTGTGATATGTGGTGTCCGTGCTGAGAAGGCCGTAGGAGACACCCTCAGGGGTACAAGTGAGCCAAGGCTCGCAGGTGGGTACGCGGAGAGGGCTGGGGAAGCGCTGCCGCCTGAGGCCTAGAGTATACCAGTGTCCACATCAGGAGAGCCATGCCTTGTACATCACTGTGCCAGGCTGTGCACTCAGGGCTGATGGCGCACTCTGAAACACACCTGGGACAGAGCCTGACTAGATGTTTCTATACACATGTAGTCTGCAAGAAAAAGTAACAGCACACTGGATCCAGGAAAAGAAGCCCTTTCCTCCTGAAAATTTCCCTCCACTGACAAAGCTTACTGTAAAGGACAAATGATAAAAGAGTCTGGCCTACTATCGTAAAGGAAGTCCTGAAGGGCGAAGTTAAAGAGTTGAGAGCAATAAATTGGTAACTGGCTCTTTTGAGCTGCTACCCTCCATGAGAAGAGCATGGCCCAGAGAGTCACTGTTTCCTCAGACTGAGTCTATAATGTGGAGTTTGGCTTACCTGAGCTGTGATCATTGAAATGATAGCCAACTTCAAAACCCATGAGAATAAAATAAATGTTCATCATGGTAAACTGTTGAGTCTTTTGAAGTTATTTGTTATATTAAAAAATTTAACACATCCTGTTTTCCTCATGTCCCTTGTGTCTGTGCCTAAATTATAAGAGGAACTCAACATGTATTCATAAATAGACTGTTATTCAAACTTTGGAGCCATTTTCTGATTGCTCTGAAGGTTTAGCTCAGGTGCTATCTAATGTGCTACAGACTTGAGTCATCATTTTAGGTACACAGCAGAATAGGAACCACACCATGAAGAATTTTACTGGATTTTGAATCTAATCTTTATTAAGAAAAAAACCCCTAAACCCAGGACTGCTTTTCTTAGCTTCTGGAATCCATGAAGTTCCTTCAGTGGCCTAGCTTCATCATCTAAATTGGTACCTTTTTGATGTGGCTTTGGGGGAACAAGGTAAAAACTAATCAGAAAAAGACTACCTTGTATGTGAACTGGCTATAGCTCAAAGAGTGAATTTATGAGTGAAAAGAGAAAATAGATAATCAAAACATAGCCTCTATTTGGGCTGTAACTGTCATAAGTTAATTTTACATTCCAATCTTTTTCTCCTATTTGGGGTCAGAGCACACATCACACCCTCATACATAACTGACTAACAGTGAAGGATTCTGTCCTTTATTGCATTATTATGTTGATATCACTTTCATTACACCACAAAGAACCATCAGCATTAAGACATTCTTTGGTCAACCGAAATTATTTTATAAATATCTTTATTATAGAGATATGAATCCTTTTCAAGGATACCTGATAGAAATGTGGGCATGGTATTTTAAACATGATGGTTGGTTTCACCACAGTTGCTGGCCATCACTATCAGAAGACTGAAGAGTTTGGCTGGGCTTCTCATGATGCCCTTAGTGGTAGAGTTGCCCCCTAACTTGTGACTGGCGCTGTGTTAGAAGCGTTTATCATCATTTCTCTGTCTTGAAATCTCAGCCTCAAAGTTCTGTACCTGGTCTCACTGTAGACTTTGTGCTGCAGCTGCTATTTCTTCTTCCAAGTCGTCACTACTCTGGGTTTTGAGTTGGTCTTTCATAGTGGGTTTCACCCATTTTTTAAACACAATGTTAACCCTTCATTCAACTAATGGCATATATAGTTGTCTATTTTCCTTCCAAAGATGTTCACTAAAATGCTTTCACAATAAAGTCATACATTCTGTTTGTATTATTTTAGGTCCATAACCACTCTATCTTGTAGACTTTCAGCCTCCCCTTTCTCTACTCTTAACACTCATCTAAAGAATCTAAAATTGGTTTCCATTTATATTTGTTTACTCTTTTCCTAGCCTCTTTTTTCTGAGCTGGAATAACTTTTGAGATGTAGCTCTGAACAAACTTTTTCAAAGAATAGGAATGATATGATCACTTACAAATGAAGCCTACAAACAAAATGTACATCTAGAGAGAATTTTGGACAAATTCTCTCCAGCTTTCTCCTTTTGCAGCTGAGGTTTAGAGAATGTGAAGTGACCTACACTAGGTGACTAAGTGATGGCCAATTTGGGACCAAGACCCAAAAACCTTTCTTCTCTCCAAGTTCTCTTTCCACAGAACCAGAAAACGGGAGAGCAGGAAGTCATGTGAGGGATCACTCTATCCAACCATACTATTTTAAAGACAAGAAACCAGTGCCAGGGAAATATGGACATCGATATGACAGTGATATTCTTGGCTTCTGAGAGACATCCCAGAAGGGCCTACTTGCTCCTTGCAATCTCAAAGTAAGAAGTACTTCAGTAAATCTCTAGACCAAGGACTGACTCTGGTGAGACTACTCATTGAGGGCATCTGTAGCGCATACCCTCATGCTTGTTAGGCAGCTGGGCCATCGTCATGAGCAGGCAGAAGGACGAATGTGCTAGAAAATCTTTCCCAACAAGAATATCAACCCATAATATCCTTTCTGAGAAATTAATTCTTCTGGGTACTGAAGGCTTCATTCTCACTTTTGGAATTCCCTATTAAAATGAACATAATCCTAAAGAATCATTTTGAGTCATTTCAGATGTTATTAAGTAATATTTCAAGAGTTTTCTCTGCAAGAAAGGCTCCCTTGATGTGCTTTTGAATTAAAGGAAGGAAACCAGGAGAAAAGATTTCTGAAATAAGATGTTTTTCCTCAAATCAAGTTCCCTAAACCACACTTAGGCCTGAGTTGGATTTAAATTATTGCTGCCTTACAGAGGCAGGAATTCTTAGCAAACACAACCACACTGAACAGTTTCATCAAAATTATCTAAAATGTAGGCAGAATCCCTAGATTTCTCTCCTCAATCTCATTTTGCAATCATTAAAGATCCCACATAGGGAAATGGATACATTGGAGCTGAGGCTTATGTGAAATAATCTAAACACATTCTTGATTTTATTTAGAATCTACATATTTTATCATCAATTCTGATGCACCCCCCACCACCCTATTTGAATATTTCCAAAGTTGAGGTGTTTCTAGTGGTTGGTTGTATCTTACAAGTATTGGCAGCCAGATAGGTGGTCATTATCATGTAGTTATTTATGGCACACCAGCTCCATCACTGTGTTTACACTGTTGTCATTTCAACTGATTTATACACTGTTATTACCACACATGCTGCACTCACTATGCCAGCAAGTTTGGAAAACGCAGCAGTGGCCACAGGACTGGAAAAGGTCTGGTTTCATTCCAATCCCTAAGAAAGGCAATCCCAAAGTGCTCAAACTACCTCACAATTGCACTCATCTCACACGCTAGTAAAGTAATGCTCAAAATTCTCCAAGCCAGGCTTCAGCAATATGTGAACCGAGAACTTCCAGATGTTCAAGCTGGATTTAGAAAAGGCAGAGGAACCAGAGATCAAATTGCCAATATCTGCTGGATCATCGAAAAAGCAAGAGTTCCAGAAAAACATCTATTTCTGCTTTATTGACTACACCAAAGTCTTCAACTGTGTGGATCACAATAAACTGTGGAAAATTCTGAAAGAGATGGGAATACCAGACCACCTGAACTGCCTCTTGAGAAATCTGTATGCAGGTCAGGAAGCAACAGTTAGAACTGGACATGGAACAACAGACTGTTCCAAATAGGAAAAGGAGTACGTCAAGGCTGTATATTGTCACCCTGCTTATTTAACTTATATGCAGAGTACATCATGAGAAATGCTGGGCTGGATGAAGCACAAGCTGGAATCAAGATTGCACGGGAGAGAAATATCAATAACCTCAGATATGCAGATGACACCACCCTTATGGCAGAAAGTGAAGAGGAACTAAAAAGCCTCTTGATGAAGGTGAAAGAGGAGAGTGTCTTAAAGCTCAACATTCAGAAAACTAAGATCATGGCATCTGGTCCCATCACTTCATGGGAAATAGATGGGGAAACAGTGGAAACAGTGTCAGACTTTATTTTTTTGGGCTCCAAAATCACTGCAGATGGTGATTGCAGCCATGAAATTAAAAGACGCTTACTCCTTGGAAGGAAAGTTATGACCAACCTAGATAGCATATTAAAAAGAAATAAATAAATCTCCAATAAAAAGAAAACAAAAGCAGAGACATTACTTTGCCAACAAAGGTCCGTCTGGTCAAGGCTATGGTTTTTCCAGTGGTCATGTATGGATGTGAGAGTTGGACTGTGAAGAAAGCTGAGCGCTGAAAAATTGATGTTTTTGAACTATGGTGTTGGAGAAGACTCTTGAGAGTCCCCTTGGACTGCAAGGAGATGCAACCAGTCCATCCTAAAGGAGATCAGTCCTGGGTGTTCATTGGAAGGACTGATGCTGAAGCTGAAACTCCAATACTTTGGCCACCTCATAAGAAGAGTTGACTCGCTGGAAAAGACCCTGATGTTGGGAGGGATTGGGGGCAGGAGGCGAAGGGGACGACAGAGGATGAGATGGCTGGATGGCATCACCGACTCGATGGGCATGAGTTTGAGTAAACTCCGGGAGTTGGTGATGGACAGGGAGGCCTGGCGTGCTGTGATTCATGGGGTCGCAAAGAGTCGGACATGACTGAGCGACTGAACTGAACTGAACTGATTACCACACATGTTAAACTTAACTGGCATTTAAAATATCTTCCACAGATTATTCTATGATTTGGTACTTAGACATTAAGATATTGCAAATACAGTTTGGCAGAAAAACAGCATTAGGGTGTAAGTCTGATATTAGAAAAAAATAGCTGTAATCGAAAGAGTAATGACAATTCCTCTTTTTTTTTCAATGCGATGACCAAGTGCTTTATGGGATCTAGGAAAGAAAGATAATCATAGGTAGATGAAACACTGTTACATTTTATTATTCACATATTTGCAGAAAACTTTACCTACATCTCCCAAGAAAGACTATACCAACATCAGCATTTGGAGAATTTTTTTCCAAACTGGCAGCTTGAAAGAAAATCTTGAGAATAATAGTGAAGTGTCATTTTAAGAAATGCTGTATTACTAAAGTTCTCAATGGAACTAAGACAAGATCATATGTATTCTATGGTATAATATACATACAAAAACAAAATATGGACATAGAAATTCTGTGTTGAAAACTAACTTAAGAGTTCAACAAAAGATACATGCACCCCAATGTTCACAGCAGCACTATTTACAACAGCCAAGACATGGAAGCAACCTAAATGTCCATCGACAGATGAATGGATAAAGAAGATGTGGTACATATATACAATAGAATATTGCTGCTGCTGCTAAGTTGCTTCAGTCATGTCCGACTCTGTGCGACCCAATAGACAGCAGCCCACCAGGCTCCCCTGTCCCTGGGATTCTCCAGGCAGGAACACTGGAGTGGGTTACCATTGCCTTCTCCATATAGAATATTACTCAGCCATAAAAAGGAATGAAATAATGCCACTTGTGGCAAAATAGATGGATCTAGAGATTACCATATTAAGGGAGGTAAGTCAGACAGAAAAAGAAAAATATCATATGATATTACTTATATGTATGTGGAGTCTAAAAAAAATGATACAAATGAATTTATTTACAAAATAGAAATAGACTCACAGACACTAAAAACAAACTTATGGTTACCAAAAGGGAAGATGGGGGAAGGAGGAATAAATTAGGAGGCTGGGATTAACAGATATACACTACTACATATAAAACAGATAGACAACAAGGACCTATAGCACAGGGAACTATATTCAATATCTTACAAAATAATAGAAAAACTACGAAAAAGTATATATATACACGTTGATACATTCACACACCCACACACACACACACACATATATATATAACTGAATCACTGTGTTGTACACCTGAAACTAATACATTATAAATCTATACATCAATAAAAAAAAAGTTTGACAATTTGAAAAATCTCTATGAATTAAAAGTTTATTTTGTTCATATGTCCCTTTTGATGTATGCATAAGAACAAAGCATTCTTAAAATCTATGTTTAAAATCTAAGTCTAAAAGTTTCTTTTAAAGTTTCAAAGTAATTAAGAAGCACTATGACATAATTTAATTTGAGCCATTTTTTCTTTCTTAGTGTTAAATAAATAACTTATAACTGATGACATCTTGGATTCAGTGGCAAAGCCTGGAAAACTCCAGGTCCCCCAATTGTCAAATACTTTGCATTTTGTCCATTTATAGAATGCACCCAGTGAATAGAAGAGAGTTGATGAACAAAGAAGAGGAGGAACAATAACTGTTACAAAATGTGTCTGGCATGATTTTTAGGTAATAGCAATATCTCTCAGGGAAGGAAGCTGTCCCTTGAGTCTATTTTCAAGTTACTTTGACATTTGCAACTCAAAACTGATCACTTTTTACCCAGTGTCTGAACTTCTGCTAAAAATTATCAGAGGCATGAACTTGAATTATCTTGATTTGCTGGATGGGATAATTATCTATGATGATTTTTTAATCATACCTGTGAAAATTCTACAGGAGGCCAAATACAGTTATGGAGTTAACCTTTTAATAACTTTGGTTGTTGTTAAGCAGCAGGTAATCAGATAAAGTGTGGAGGGCAAAGTCAAATTCACCTTCTCAGGCTGCGATCCACATGCGGCCCCCTCCCCCACAGATGGCTGCCAAGTGCTGAAGATTTGGGTCCTCTTATACTACATCCTACAGGTACTGATTGTAGCACCTACGTGATCATAAATGAGGAAGATAATGTGCAGGCTTCTGCCATGTAAATGACTGATCAGTTAAGACTTTTCACCATAATGGCCTTTCTTCAGTTACACCACCATTAAGACAATTTCTTTCTTTTTTTTTCAGAATTATGACTTTTAAAAAAGCAAAACAATAATAAATGCAAGTCCAGTGCTGCTGCTGCTGTTTAGTCATTCAGTCGTGGCCAACTCTTTTTGACCCCATGGACTGTAGCCCCCAGGCTCCACTGTTCATGGGAATTCTCCAAGCAAGAATACTGGAATGAGTTGTCATGCCCTCCTCCAGGGGATCTTCCCAACCCAGGGATCAAACCCAGGTCTCCCGCATTGCAGGCAGATTCTTTACCAGCTGAGCCACAAGGGAAGCCCAAGAATACTGGAGTGGGTAGCCTATCCCTTCTCCAGGGGATCTTCCTGACCCAGGAATTGAACCGGGGTCTCCTGCATTGCAGGCAGATTCTTTACCAACTGAGCTATCAGGGAAGCCCCCAAAAGTCCATTAGAAGTAAATTTTCAGCATTACAATTTCAGACAAAAATGTGCCCACTAATTTTATTTGGCATTATAGTGCTTATAGTAAGAAAATGTCATTGAGAACAGGTATGAATAAACCTTCATTTTATAACATACAAATGGCATAGTTTAAGTTTCAAGTTGTTTTTGTTACCTTTATGAAGTTGTTTCTGTTATGGAATTGATATATATTTCCACCTGTGAAATTGTCTTTGAGTATCTCGATTGGGATGAAAGGCATTATAATTCTCATTAAAAGAATTAAAGATTTTAAATTTTAATAGCTTTTCATTTGGCAGCAGATCTTTTCAGGGAATTAATGAAGGAAGAGATATATTGATACTTGAAAGTCCTGGATTTAAAGAAGAAATAAAGAAATAACTGGACTTGCCTGGTGGCACGGTAGTAAAAAATTTGCCTGCCGATGCAAAAGACAAGGGTCTGTTCCCTGATCCGGGAAGATCCCATATGCTACAGAGAAACTGCGCCCTTACGCCACAACTACTGAGTCCATGTACCACAATTACTGAAATCTGTGCACCCTAGAGCCCATGCAATGAGAAGCCTGCAAGAGAAGCCAGTGCAATGAGAAGTCTGTGCACCACAACTAGAAAGTAGGCCCTGCTCACTACAACTGGAGAAAAGCCTGTTCAGCAATGAAGACCCAGCAGAAGCCAAAAACAAATTAAAAAATTATTTTTTAAAAAAGAGCTCAAAAAAAAAAAGACAGAAATAACTTTGCTAATGAGTATATGATACAAAGATATTTCCAGCTTTGAAGTTTCTGGAGATTCCTCAAGACAACCATGAAAGACTAGCCCCAGGCTTGGTCTTGTCTTGAAGCCCACAGGCTTAATACCAAAAGGCTCAAGTGGGGAAGGAAGGGTGTGCCAGGTTCACTGGGATGCTCTTCTAGACCATTTTTCTCTTTTGCCATGATTTACACCTAATTCAGTGGTTTGCCTTCTCATCTTTGTATCCCCACTACCTATTTTAGGGTCTTCCATGGAGTCCACACTAAATAAGTGTTCACAGATTTTTTTTAAAGCCAAATTTTCCTTAAGTTTTTAAATTATACTTTTTATGTGTAATTAGTAACTCCCAATTTTTCTGCAGAAGAAAACACTGCCAGCATTTGACATGAGAATTTTAAATCTTCAGCTTTAAACAAATTATGTTCATACTGAAAGGGAGCAGGATAACACAGCTAAATATGCCACTTTTGTTTAAGGATTATCTTGAGCCGGTTGTTTTTAAGAAACTGTGGACACAGGAGAGGCTCTGAAAACCCAGCAAAAGTTATTCTTTTGTAAGAGACATTTACATTCCCCCAGGAAGAGGAAGACGACTAAATCTCTAGAAACTCTTACCAATAGATAAGCCACTGACTTAAATCTGCATAACAACCATAACCTTGTTGACTATGCTTTTCCTGGTAATCTCCCATAAGCATGCTGCACCTCTCCACTCCACACCCCTACTCCCCACCCCCACCCCTGCCATCTTTCTTCTGTCTTTAGCTAACAAAAGAAAGGTTTTGAAGGTGGTGGTGGTTTGGGCCATTTCAGGAGTTACTCAGTTTTCCTGGGTCTCTCCCATGTATACAGGAGGTCTACATGTTATAAAACTTCAGTTTGTTTTTTTCCTGTTAATATATCTTTTATTAAAGGAGGTCTCAGCCAAGAAGCTAGAAGGGGAGAGGCAAAATTATGTTTGCTCCTTGTAATATAAACAAAGGGGAATTTAATTACCTTTATTTGGTAATTTCTGCCCTCCTCCAGTCCTATGCACCCTTCTACCTTGATGTAACTGAGCTTGTACAAAGTCAAGATTGAGAACCTCCAGAATAGAAGTATTCAAAGAAAAGAAGTTATCAATGACACAGGTTAAATCAAAACAGAAAGAAAATTAGTATAAAGACTCATGAGCATCTCTCTGAAGACAAATCTCCATATTTGATCAGTGAAGAGCACATTAACTCATCAGAATATTTCAAAGTTTGCTACCAAAAAAAAGATAATTTTTCATAAAGCAAAAGGAGACAGGTAACACATGAGCATTTACAAAGCACATGCATTTACCGTCATTAAGAGTTTCTAGGGCAGTAAACTGAGCAAGCTGAGGTTGACATGAGACATTTTGAGTAGACAGAGACGTTCAGGTTTGGGATAACATTTTAGAATTTTTACATACCTAAGGTCACAGTCAACTCTAAAACTGTTTAAAGATGTATTTATTCTATAAAATCTGGACCTTCCTATATTAACAATACCACAAAAGAGTAATATTGATATATTTGAAACAAGTGATCTCAAGAGCTGAGTTACTTTATTTTTTTCATTTTTAAAAAAAATCTATTTTATCAAATCATAGGTGATTTACAATGTTGTATACAAAACTGTGTGTTTTTCTAGTGTATAAAAGTGTTTCTGGTGTATAAAAGAGCTATTTTTTTCTTGGTAAGTTTGATTATGTGAAATGTTTAAATACTTTGGATGTAAGTTGCTTTTTTGTTGGCCCCCAGATTTCTAGTTCAGTGATTCTTAACTTGGGGGGAGTGGTTTTGACCTTCAGCGGACACTTGGCAAGATGTGAAAAATGTGTGAAGACATTTTGGTTACCTCAACTGTGAGCGTGAGGAGAGGGTTGCTACTGGCATCCACTGAAAAGAGATCAGGGAATTTATTTTATTCATTGTTTGATCTCTTGGACCTTTGAACATCACCTGATAAATTGTTACCCAGAGGGATCGGGTAGAAAGGGAGGTGGGAGGGGGGATCGGGATGGGGAATACATGTAAATCCATGGCTGATTCATGTCAATGTATGACAAAAACCACTACAATATTGTAAAGTAATTAGCCTCCAACTAATAAAAAAAAAATTATTGTTGTTTAGCCAGCTAAGTTTTGTTGGACTCTTTTGTGACCCCATGGACTGTAGCCTGCTAGGCTCCTCTGTCCATGGGATTCTCCAAGCAAGGATACTGGAGTGGGTTGTCATTTCCTTCTCCAGGGGATCTTCCTGACCCAGAGACCAAATTTGCATATCCTGCATCCTTTACCACCAGGGAAGCCTTGCTTGATACATAGTAGATGCATAATAAGCTCTTGTTGAAAAAGCAAGGAAGCAACTGAATGAATAAATGGATGAATAAAGAATGATACCGTTATTCTCCCCGAGCAATTTTCATTCACTTAGTTTATACTGTGGTGTTGTTAGCCATCAAAGTCTCTGCAAATGGAATTCAAATCTTAGTTTTCCATAATCTTCTCTACTGCACAAGGAAGATGTGAATATTCCCCATGCACGCACACACATACACACACACGCACGTGTGCCCACAGTGACAAACAACATGGATAATTCATTCTATTGGAGGGAAAAACCAATCAAGAGTGTTTGTTTTCACTGTGAATATCACCAGGAACAAGATTGTTGCTGTGCATTTACCGATGAAATGTTTAAGGAGCAGCTATAGGTAATCTTGAGTCTGTGCCTCCAGATTACAGAAATCAACAGTCACTTCAGAAACAGCAACTCGATTTTGTTTGTTTGCTTTAATCTCACACCTGAGCTTTACCTGCTGCACTGTCATTTTAAAATTGTTTCCTTGCCAAGGTCAGCAGTGAAATCACTTGGTGCTGGGATCAAAGCTTAATCACAGGCACAGCTTTCATTGGGGTAGAGGCACGTATGGCTACTGTTGACTCTGCAGGCATCAGCAAAAAGCACTGATCTGGGCATTGGGAGTGTATTAACTATCTAGTGCTGCCTAACAAATTACCCCAAAACCAAGCAGCTTCATAAAACAAATATTTGCTACCCCATAATCTCTGTGAGTCATGGCTTATGGGCATGGCTTAGCTGGGTCTTCTGGCTCAGAGGTTCTCATAGGGTCAAAAACAAAGTCTGGCTGAGACTGAAGTCCTCTCAAGCCTTGATGGCTTCTATTTTTTCTATTTTTAAAATTTATTTTACTTGAAGGTTAATTACAATATTGTGGTGGTTTTTGCCATACATTGACATGAATCAGCCATAGGTGTACATGTGTCCCCCATCCTGAACCCCCCTCCCACCTCCCTCCCCATCCCATCCCTCTGGGTCATCCCAGTGCACCAGCCCTGAGCACCCTGTCTCATGCATCGAACCTGGACTGGCGATCTGTTTCACATATGATAATATACATGTTTCAATGCTATTGATGGCTTCTAAATTCACTCACAGTTGTGGGTTGGACTCAGTTCTCGGTGGACTGTTGGACTAAGGGCCTCAGTTCCTGCATGGCTGTTGATCAGAGGCAGCCCTCATTTCCTTCTCATGGGGGCCTCTCCACGACAGGGCAGTTCACAACATGGCCACTGGCTTCATCAAAGTCAGGGAGCAAGAAGAGCCAGGGAGAGAGTAAAAACAAGATGGAAGCCATAGTCCCTTACAATCTAATCACTGAGGGTGACAGTGCATCACTTTTACCATATTCTACTCATTAGGGGCAAGTCACTAAATCTAGCTGACACTAAAGAAGTCAATCACACAAGGGCATGAATACCAGGTGAGGATCTGAACTATGGCATTCTGCCTGCCCTCTCTCTCCCGACAGGTAAACTGAGCAGTGGATTATCTAAATTCCACTCCATGAGAAGGTTTTAATTTATTTCAGTAATGAAGATTTACGTTTGACTTCAAACTTTCCAATTGAGTTTAGTGAAATTGAAACTTTTGCTAAGTCCCTGTTGACTTCCTAGTTTGGAGTGGAAGTCACAGCAGACAATTCAGCTCAATGATAATATGTTTACTCTGGAACGAGAATGGAGAGCGCCTCACACACATACAAGTCTCCTCTCCAATTAGGAAGCAATGTTTCTACATTTCCCTACTTTTTCTAAAAATATAAGTTCTGGCTTATGATGTAATTTCAATAATATATTATCCTTATAATTAAATGAAGATTCATTGATCTTTTTTTCACCTTTGCTCATTGATATTTTTCTTTTTAAAACCCTTTCAGGGTTCATTTCATCCAGAAAATCTTTTGCAACTTGATTCCTTCGTTTGAGTGATAATTATATGCTTTTAGAGCCCAGAGAGAATTGAGGAAGATGCTTGCCAATGCAGGAGACACACAACAGATGCAGGTCGGGAAGATCCCCTTGAGGAGGAAATGGTTACCCACTCCAGTATTCTTGCCTGGAGAGTCCCACAGACAGAGGAGACTGGCGGGCTACAGTCCAGGGGGTCACAAAGAATTGGACATGACTTAGCGACAGCACACGCACACAAAATGTATATATGCAAAAAAGTGATAGTTCATGTACCTTTGAGACTGTGGACCGAAGTATATGTCCGCTTCAAACTTAGTGTCACATTCCCATTTGATGAAATATTCCCCTTTAGGCAGCCAGATGGTTAATATGAATCCCCCCACTTGTAAGTTTAACACTGTATAGCAGAAATAAGTTTTATTAAAAACTTTAGTAAGCCATTCACTGGTTTGTTTTTTTTTTTTGGCTTGTGGGATCTTAGCTCCCTGACCAGGGACCGAACACCTGGGACCATAGCAGTGAGACCACCGAGTGTCCACTACAGGACCACCAGGGAACCCCCAGTCATTCACCATTTGACCTTGTATAACAGGTTTTACGTTACCCCAGTATCCCACAAGGTCTTCAAATAAAACTTTTTTCAAACACCTCTTGAAAATCTACCATCAAAACAACAAAGGCTATGAATTAAAATAACTTTAAAATCTACTAAAAGTAAGCACATTATAAAATCATACTTACTCATTTCATAGTGAGTGGTAATGACCAATCCAGGGAGGAGCCCTCAATTACTTGACAAGTTCCTTTTGTGACGGTGAGGGATGTTCTGGGGGGTTACTGTGATACAGTGCTTTTTCCTACAAAATTTTCTGCCTTTGGACATTTTGCAAAAAAATGTTTAGCCCAATCTTTTAAAGTCAACAGCTGACAATGTTCATTTTTCTCTCTTGCTGAGCAGTGGCCTTGCTTCTGTGCATTAGATCAGCTATAAGAGGGCTCACTCATTGTGTCCACGGGAGAGTGGGGAGAATTGAGACCTCCTGTGTATGACTGGCTATTCCATCTGGAAAGCCTAGGACGTAGATGTGATTCCCATAGAAGACAACTCACTCTTGAATTTCTGCCCTCCAGCCAATCATGTGTTCTCCAGTCAGACATCTTAAGGAAAAAAGTGCCACAAGTCAGCTGTCAGAAGTCAAAGCAGAATGTATTTCTCAAATTTGTCCCTAGCTAATGAATATTTCATCATTAGACCTTATGTTATTTGCACAAATACCTGAGCTTATTGATTATGTATAGAAACTACTTTGCTTAGTATCACATTTACTCCAAAAGAAGGATTCACATGGTAAACTTCAGCAAACACTCGAAGAGCAGAATTAGCTGCCTTAGTGACAAGAAAATTTACATTTAAAAAAACCTATTTTGAAATTTCATTATGCACGAAGAATTTATCTTGCCTTTAGCCTTTCCTCTATGGAAAACTGAAACTTATTCACAGGCTCATGTTGATACTACAGTTGAGTGTCTAAATATGAGTATTATTGCAATTTATGTCTTAATTCCTTGTTGGCAGTTTAGTCCCTCTAAAGGGCTTCTTGCTACTCCAATAAGATTTTGTTCCAGACTACTCCTCTGACTGCCCCACCCCCCTAGGCAATATGTTTCTTTTGCATTAGTATTAATGTAATGTAAGGGAAAGTGTAGCCAATGATATTGAAGAAACAAGTAAAATACACTTTTTAAAATTTTTGGCTGCGTGTTGCAGTATGTGAGACCTTAGTTCCCCAAACAGGGATTGAACCCACACCCCCTGCAGTGGAAGGCAGAGTCTTAACCACTGGACCACCAGATAAGTCCCAAGTAAAATTTTAAAGACTCTTTTTGCTCCAATTTGGACTTAAGACAGCAGAAACTATTTTTTGAGTTGTGGAACATTAATGATAAAAGGAAAACACACTGCCCTGGGCGAGACTAAGGAAATCCATGTACACGTAAATGTGGACGATCATCAAATCATGCTGCTGCAAACCATACTTTCTGGCCAGGATGCCGTGGGTAGGTTGCCATTTTCTTGTAGGTCTGCCATCTCAATACTGTGGTTACAATTCATAAGAGTGGTTTATAATGTAATTTTTGCCCATTTATATCAGTGAAACCAAGTGACCAGAAAAACCTGAGTTAATTTGAAGGGCTATAATCCAATATTGGAATACTAATGGCATGTAAGAGCTTCTTATCCTTCCAAATGAGGTCATGAT
This sequence comes from Odocoileus virginianus, assembly GCF_023699985.2. Classification (NCBI taxonomy): domain Eukaryota; kingdom Metazoa; phylum Chordata; class Mammalia; order Artiodactyla; family Cervidae; genus Odocoileus; species Odocoileus virginianus. The sequence continues at coordinate 513,970 of NW_027224268.1, forward strand.
ATAACAGAACCAACAGACCATCTTGAAAAGATCCTAAGAACCGGATCTCTAGGCAATGGTTTACAAACAAGACAGCATTCACTCAGGATATTTCCCCCCTCAATTTAAGGAACAAATAAATAATTGTTATTTTGAGGGGCAATGATAACACAAGCATTCTGAGAATTTTTTTTTAAGGGGCTAATTACTCACTACTTGTTTTTTAGTTTTCAAATATGTCTACTGTAATCTTGGCTGTTTTTTAAAGATATTGAAGTATAATATACATTCAATAAAGTGCATTAATCATAAGTGTATGGCTGAATGAATTTTTATGACACCAGTCAAGATATAGAACATTTCCAGAAATCCTGGAAGGCTGTCTTATACATGTTCTCAGTCAACACCTCTCCCCAGAGATAACCAGTATTCTGACAGCTATCAGTAGTAATGATCTTTGCCTATGCATGAAATCCATATGAAAGAATATTAAACAGCATGTACAATTTCGGGTCTGGCTTCCTTTCACTCATCAAGTCTGTGAGAGCCATCCATATCATCATGTGCTCTTGTAGTTCATTCCCTTTTTACAGTTGTGTAGTATTCTACCATATGAATATAACACAATTTTTATATCTTTCTCCTACTGATAGTCATTTGAGTTGTTTGGACTTCTATGAATAAGGATATTATGAATGAATGTGCACATGTCTTTGGAAGACACATGCATTTATTTCTCTTGGTTCTATATCTAGGAGTTGAATTGCTGGCTAATACAATATAGGCATGTTTAGCTTAAGTAAACACTGCAAGTGTTTCAAAATGACTTTGCCAATTTACACTCCCATTGATAATGATATGAAAGTTCAGTTGCTCCACATTCTTGCCACCACTTGGTATTATCAATCTTACTAATTTGGGGCATTCTGCTTTGTGTTTAGCAATATCTCATTGTGGCTTAAATTTGCCTAAAAAAAACTGTGCATGTTTCCATGTGCTAATGGACCATTTGAATATTCTCTTTGTAAAATGCCTCTGTAAATCTTTTGCCCAGTTATAAATTTAGTCACATATCTTTTTTGTATTGATTTGCAGGAGTTCTTTATATATTTTGGATATGAGTCATCTTTTGTATACATAAACTTTCTTCCTAACTTGCCTTTTTATTATTTTAAAGGTGTCTTTTGATAAATAGAAGTTCTTAATTTTACTGAAGTTCAGTTTATCAATCTTTTCTTTTATGGTTGGTATTTTCTGTACTATTTTAAAGCAAAAAGTTGTACCTTCTCTAGTTTCACTCATAAAACATAAAGATTGAAAAATATAAAAATAGAAGCAAAAACAGGTAAGAATTGAATCCACCATTCTTACTGATGTGGACAATCAGAAAACTTTAAAGTGTTATAAAACCCACTAGAACAGCTAAAACTTCAACGACTAACAACATACAATATTGGTGGATGTGAAGCAATTAGAAGTCTCACTGTTGGTTGGAGTGTAAAGTAGTACAATCATTCTGGAAATCTTATTTGTCAATTTCTTATAAAGTTAAATAAACATTCACCCAACCTATGACCCAAAATTTCTGCTTCTAGGCAGAAAGAAATGAAATACTTAAGAGAAATGAAAACATGTCCATAAAAACGTGTTGTACAAAAATGTTTATAATAAATTTATCTGTAATAGACTTCAATTAGAAATAACTCAAATACCCATCAACAAACAAGATAAGCAAATTGTGGCATATTCATACAAGAGAATACTACTGAGAAAAAAATTACTACAAGCAATAACCTGGATGAGTCTTGCAAACATTATAAGTGAAAGAAGACACAAAGAACGCATATTGTATTGCATCATTTTACTTATATAACGTTGCAGAACTTGCAAATTAATGTGGGGTAACAAATCAAAACAAGCTGACAAGTTTAAGTTCTAGCAAATATTTTTCCTGTAGGGAAAACTCTACAGAGGATATGAACAGTGCCAGGAGAAAAACTGTATTGTCGGAAATACAAACCCAAATTCTACCAGCAAACAGCTTCAGTGTCTGTTTCAGGGTATCAATACGGCAACTATTATTATTAGCAGCCCAGGGAACATAAATCAAGTGTCCAGCACAGAGGGCATCTGGAAACTTAAGGCTCAAAGGGGCTACAGGGGAGATAAAGCTGTGGGCAAGGGGTGACAGTCAAGAGGCTGAAGAGGAGACAAAGCTCAAGTTAAGAGAAGGAGGAGGGTCCCCTCTACTAGTCAAAGGACAGGCAAGTTATAAAGGGCTTCCAAAGCCAGAATGCAAACTCTGAGAACTGTCCTAAGCAGTCTTCTGCATTCTCCCTGACCACTTAGGTACAATCAGTGCTATGACACTTACTGATTACTCTAAGTGTGTGCCATCGTGTGACCTTTAAACTGTTGCATTTCAGTTTTTACCTTACATTAATCCTTACTTCTAATTCCTTAATCTGTTTTACTTAGACCACAGGTCTTGGTGCATCATCACCTGGTCTGTTCAAGATATGGCTCCAGATGGAATTATCTCCATGTTATGAGGAAATGAAAAACTAAGGAAAGGAAAACATGGTACCAGTGTTTTCTGTTGCAATGTGGAAAGATCTCTTTTGGAAGACCTAAGGCCCATTGTTAGCATCTTTGAAATACTTTGTCTTTCCCCAAGAGGTCTATGTGCAGGAGAGGTGTGCATGGAGATGCATCCAAAACATGAGACTCAGAAATACCAGCTTAAGGATAAGAAAATGGAGAAAGAATAAAGTGCCCCTAATGGCAGAAGTTGACCTAGAACTGTCAGCTAAGCCTGAGTGTTGCTTGGAGCTGGGCCACGGTGCTCTCCTGGTGAACATGAGCCATCTCACAAACACCAACATCATATAAGCCCATTCTGAAACTACAACAGATCAAGATAAAAACAAGACCACCCTGTGATCACGTCTGAACAGAGACAAAAGCAAGAACAGTGTTCAAATGGCAAAAATGACCTCACCCTAGTCTCCCCTCCTTTGTTGTTCAGTCACTAAGACGTATCCCAACTCTTTGCAATCCCATGGACTGCAGCACGCCAGGCTTCCCTGTCCTTCACCATCTCCCGGAGTTTGCTCAAATTCATGTCCACTGAGTTGATGATGCCATCCAACCATCTCATCCTCTGTCACCCTCTTCTCCTCCTGCCCTCAATCTTTCCCAGCATCAGGGTCTTTTCCAATGAGTCAGCTCTTCACATCAGGTGGCCAAAGTATTGGCTTCAGCTTCAGCATCAGTCCTTCCAATGAATATTCAGGGTTGATTTCCTTTAGGATTGACTGGTTTGATCTCCTTGCAGTCCAAGGGACTCTCAAGAGTCTTCTCCAGCACCACAATTTGAAAGCATCAATTCTTTGGCACTCAGCCTTCTTTATGGTCCAACTCTCACATCCATACATGATTACTGGAAAAACCATAGCTTTGACTAGACAGACCTTTGTTGGCAAAGACCCAGGGATCAAACCTGTGTCTCCTGCATCTCTTGCACTGGCAGGCAGACTCTTTACCACTGTGCCACCTGGGAAGCCCCTTCCCCTCTTTTAGATAAGATTTATTAAAGTACCCCAGGGGTTCCCTGGTGGCTCAGCAGTAAAGAACCCGTGCAATTGCAGGAGACATGGGTTTGATCCTTGGGTCGGGAAGATCCCCTGGAGGAGGAAATGGCTACCCACTCCAGTATTCTTGCCTGGAAAACCCCATGGACAGAGGAGCCTGGAGGGCTACAGTCCATGGGGTCACAAAGAGTGGGACACAACTTAGTGACTAAACAATAACAAAATTAAAGTACCCAATCATAGAATTACTCTCATTTCCTGACAGCACCTAAACTAGAATAAAGCCCTATTTCCTGAAGTTTGTCCCAAGTCACTACTACAAGTCCAAATACTATAATAAATCCTTTTGAACCCCCTCACTGAGATGCTCTATGATTCCCCAACAGGTACCTTCATTCTCGTTATAATAAATCAATAAAAGCAACTTTGACTCTAGGTGTGTTTCTCATGGTCTTTCGCTGGAGGACATTAAGAGAACTACAAAGAAATTGAGTGGAATTGCTAAGACAACATAACCAAGAAAAACTGCACCTTGTGTATAACCTGCATATAGGTCAGTACCAAAAGTCAATTATGTACCCCTTAATGAGACGTCTTGCATCTCAATCATTTTTAACCTGAGCTCTTTGCTACTAGAAGCAGAATAAAACCTGTTTACTTCATATATGGCTTCCCAGGTGGCGCTAGAGGTAAAGAACCTGCTTGCAGTGCAGGAGATATAATGAGATGTGAGTTTGATTTGTGGGTCAGGAAGATCCCCTGGAGGAGGGCCTGGCAACCCACTTCAGTATTCTTGTCTGGAGAATCCCCATGGACAGAGGAGCCTGGCAGGCTACAGCCCAGAGGTTGCAAAGTCAGACATGACTGAAGCGACTTAGCATGCAGCACGCACTTCATATAGAAACCTTGTATAGACTTGTCTCTGTTCTTGATAAAGATGTCCAGGGGAGAAGTATGAGGTACCTACCAATCTTGAGTGGGTCTGAGTGCACAGAAATTCTTGCCAGAAGCTGAGGCTCACAGAAGCTGGAAAAGTACAGGAAGCCCAAGCCTGGGGTGATCATAGGAGAAAGGCAGAGTGACACTGAGTCCTGGAATGCCCCCTGGCGTTTACACCAAAAGAACTGTTATCTGTGACAGAACATTTGCCCCAGTCCAGACATACAATTGTCAATTTCCTGCAGACTCTTGGTGAACAGCTACATGCCCAAGGCAGTTTTACTAAGACCTTGTCCTTTTGACAGGATATTTATACTTAAAGCTACTATGTGGTAGTTAAAAATCAGGTTCTGGAGTCAGAAATGCTCGATTTTAAATCACTTACATACCAGCCCAGGTTGGATGCATGAGACAAGTGCTCGGGGCTGGTGCACTGGGAAGACCCAGAGGGATGGGATGGGGAGGGAGGTGGGAGGGGGGATCGGGATGGGGAATACATGTAAATCCATGGCTGATTCATGTCAATGTATGGCAAAAACCACTACAATATTGTAAAGTAATTAGCCTCCAACTAATAAAAATAAATGGAAAATAAAATTAAATTAAATTAAAAAAAGGAAAAAAAATCACTTACAAATTAATCCTGGGAAAATTCCTTAACATTTTGTGCTTTATCTGAATAACAGACACAATAGTAAGTGAAGCTAGTTTGTGGGGTTTTGTGGATTTAAGGGGCTTGCATAGTGCTTGCCACATGGTAAGCTTCCGATATATGGTAGTCATTGTTTATGCTATTAGTCCGTATTCGGGAACACAATGATGTTGACTATTCCTAATACTTGAATTTTTATTTTTGGAGAGTTTTACAGAGATGTCATGTATACTCACATAGTTATATGTGTACGTGTACACTCAAATACATATGTATCTGTACCATTCATGGACTTTTTCATGGATATTTGTACTTGAATGGGCAAAATACTATCAAATTACAGGGGCCATGTTAGCTCAGGGATGAATATAAACCAGTCAAATGCTAAAAGTAGCTTCGTAAATTTCCAAATCTTAGTGATGATAAATCGTAATTCAATTTTCCCAAATTGTTTCCCTAAGCTTAGGTAGTTTTCTTCCTTCAAGAATTTGACACCCCCTCTTGTCATTTTATACTTTTCGCTAGTTTCTGAACCAGAGTTATCATGATCATCAATACCAGCTCTCCCCAAAAGTACTCTGGTTCACAGGGACACCGAAGAGCCCTTAGTGAAAAATTATTTATCTATTGCTAATGATCACCTCTCCAACGAGGACCTGTTTTAAAGCAGTCCCAATAGACCATAACTCCAAAGTCCAAATGGTGATAATGTTTTTCATTAAAAACAGTTTAGAATGACTATTCATTAGTTTACTGTGCCTTCTCAAAGGGGAGGATCAGAGAAATCACTTAATGCAAGGGAAGTGTGAGGGAAGATTCCAGAGTGGAAAAAGATAGTGACTTTGACCAACTGTGGTTGAAATAGCTTGCATGTGTGAATTTGACAAAAACATATGATCACAGGAATCATATTACTACTTGTAAATCTATACTACTTGTAAATGAGCTCATGTTATGAAACTTTAGACAGGGGCAGTTTTCTCCCAGGAGCTGAGGAAACCTCTAAGTCTCTGCTAAGGCCCCGGGCAAGTGCTGAAGGAACGCCACGCATCCCTCGGGCCTTACCACCTCGTCCACTCCAGCTAACTTCCACCTGCCCGTATCAACACTGCGTTAGGTGGAAGGCCACTCGGCTCATACACAGGATAGGCTGGAATTTCCAGGAAAGAATGCCATCCAGGAACAGCCAACCACTGACAACTGTTAGTGTATAAATACCCCAGCTCCCAGGGCCCTTCGGTTAAATAACCTGGGGAATGGGTTTTACACCATTTCTCCAAGTTTCCCTGTAGGATTAAGCTCTCATTGTTCACAGTGGAAGTTAGCTTGATAATGGCTTTATGCTTTGTCAGCTGCCTTCTCTCTCTTTTCACATTTCCCCACTCTCCTACCAGTGCTATTTGCACCTCCCAAATAAACTACTTACTCTCGCATGCTTTGCTCAGATTCTGCTTTCGGGGGAACCCAAGCAAAGACAGGTTTGGATAAATGGAAGCACTCTTGGAGAAAAGCAAATATTTGGCTTCACGCTGATAGCTGACCGTGTGGTTTCAAAGGAGGAGGATCAGTCATTGGGATGGGGTTAAACTCTTGTGGTACATTCTATTAACCCAACCACTAGTTTGCTGATGAGGGCTCACTTTCCCTGCAGTCACTGGTCCTGGAATCAGCCCACCTGCCGTGTGGGGAGGAGGGGTGTGTGCGTCAGCCAAGACTTAGGCGGCTGCTGCTAAAGCAGAAAATAGTGCAATGTCATCAATCAATGCCTCACACATGCTCTCAGCCGAAGGGCAATTAGTGTTACTGAGGACAAAAACTAATAAAAGGCTATGGATGAACGTGTTATTGAAGAGACTATCAGATCAGCCTGGCTGTAAGAAGTGATCAGAGGCAGTGGGAGTGCTCCTTGCGTGTGCCAGGCAACAGCTAGTGGAAAGCAGCCTTCTGTCTCCAGCTTGGATGGGGTCATACCACTCACTGATGTGAAGATTAGCCATTTTCACTACTTCCACTCTTCTGGATTATCCCCTTAACAGGCTCAGTAAATAGGGCACATCTGCTTCTATGGTTGTGGCCATGTTTTCTTTCCAAAAAGGAAGAAAATGGAATTCCTTCAACGTACTCAGGATATTTTTTGCAAGCTTTTTCCTTTTCTGTCTGGCTTTGGCTCTCTCACATTCTCTGTATTCCTCTCATCCTCTTCCCTCTGGCTCTTTCTCCCTGCAACCCGACCTCATCTCTCTCTCTCTCTGTCTCTTTCCTTCCTCCCCTCCTGCCCCTGTCTACCCTGCTTTTCTTTCTGCTTCCTTCTTTCCATCTCCTGTATTCTTTCTCTATATATGCCCCCTTCCTCTGCTCTAGTCCTTCATTTGGTTCTTGGAATATATTTTCATGTTCTGACATTCTTTAAAGTCGATTAATTTACTGAGTCCTTGATATAGCCGTCAAGGAAAAGCAGTTATGCTTAAAATCTTTCTATGTCATGTGTAGTCAAATAACACAACATAAAATCAGTTAGATTCATTTTTATTCCCTCTTGGGCTTTAAAAATATGACTCCTATAGTTCCCCATCTGGACAGACTGGCTGGCTGCTTCTCTGCCTTTATTGAAGCCCTGCTGTACATGCTAAACATTACTCAGGCAGTGGGGCAGAACAAAGTTCAGCCACCTTTTCAAGACAGGTGCCAAGTGTCATCTCCTCCTGTTTGCCTAGAGGCAGAGGGGAAAGGTAGTAAAAGGGCGAAGGCAGTCATAAAGACCTGCTGTTCACCGCCACCTAGGGCTATGGTTTACTGCCTGCAGTTCATAGGTGGGCCTGTGAGGGGAGCGAGGGTGCAGGCGGTCTTCACACCAGAATGGAGCCAGGCTAATTCTGGCTGGATTTTGAGATGGACTTAATATCGTCTGTCACAAGACTGAGACCCCCCCTGGAACCTCCAAATAACTCCTGGTTTGGTATCATCCATCAATCCAAAGGCAGAAGTACTAAAAACTTGCTGGAAAGCAGCATGAGGAGAGAATTTCCTCTCCAAGTCTCAAAACAATCTTGGAAACTAAAATTCCAAAGAAAGTGAATAAACCTTATGCTAAGACAGACAGCTGAAAAAACCATTGATCAAAACACAAATGCACTCAGAACAAAAAGCTGAAATAAGAAAATAGCTTTAAAAGATTTGCACATAAGTATGCCTAAGATGGGGCTTCCAGTGTAGCTCAGCTGGTAAAGAATTGCCTGCAATGCAGGAGACCCCAGTTCGATTCCTGGGTTGGGAAGTTCCCCTGGAGAAGGGACAGGCTGCCCACTCTAGTGTTCATGGGCTTCCCTGGTGGCTCAGCCAGTAAAGAATCCGCCTGCAGTGCCAGAGACCTGGGTTCGATCCCTGGGTGGGGAAGATCCCCTGGAGAAGGGCATGGCAACCCACTCCAGTATTCTGGCCTGGAGAATCCCCATGGACAGAGGAGCCTGGCAGGCTATGGTCCATGGGGTCACAGAGAGTCAGACACGACTGAGCGACTAAGCACAACACAGCAAAGCACAGCACATGCCTGAGACAGGTTAAAAAATAAATTTTCATAAATTAAATAGGAAACCATAAAACAAAGCAGACTTAAAAGAATAAGAGTCAGGACATACAAAAGAAACCAAATGAAAACCTTAGAATGAAAAATATAATTACTGGGATTAAAAATAGGATAGGATAGTTCCTCAAAAGATAAACTGAAAGCTAGACATATTTGAATAAAGAATTTGTTAACTAGAAAATAGTCAGTCTTAAATAATTCATCCAGAATCTAGCACATAGATTTTGATACCAAATATAAAAGATCAATTATAATGTAGAAAGATTGAGGGAAAAAAAGAAAGGGAAATTGAAGAATATTTAAGGAAATACTGATAAAAACTCGTAACTGAAGAAAGACTTGAACCTTTAGAACAAAGTTCACTTTGAAATTGAGCAGGACAAATAAAATTATACCTATTTTTAGGCACATTGTAGTGGAAATGAACATTAAGGATAAAGAGAAAATATCATAAAAGCTACCAAATAGAAATGACAGGTATAATAGAACAATTAGAGAGTAGGCTCCTCATTAACAACAATACTTGCAAGGATACAATGGAGCAATATATTCAAGCTAGAAATTTATGTGCATGTAAGTTCATATTCAAGAGTGAGGGAAAAATAAAAATATTTTCAGATTTACAAAGGCTGAATTTATGAGTCACAGACCCTTCCTGAAAGAAATTTTAAAGTATATACTTTGAAAGAAGAAAAGTAATCACAGAGAGAATGCTTAAGATGTGTGAAATGACAGTGAACAAGTAAGTTGATAAAACATGTCAGTAATTTAATTAATGACTTAGAAAATAATCATTTTTTGTTAACATGAGTGAAACTAAATCTCAAAACAACAATAAAGTGGTGGTGGGTGTTCAAGGCATAGTTAGAGAAAGTTATCTTCACCTTAGGAAGGAGAATAAGCAAAATTGAGAATTTTTGCTTAGAAAAATTTATACTTAAATATGTTTTTAAAAGTTGATGGGTGACCTCCAAAAAATAAAAAAAGATATGTCCAACTATAAAATAAAAAAAATAAATTTCAATGAGTTAAACTCACCCAATAAAAGATATAGACTATCACACTGGATTAAAATAAAAAACCAAGTCTGCTACCCTTAATTTACAAAAGAAACTCTTAAAATCAAACTACACAAAAAGGTTTAAAATATATGAGAAAAAATAAAATAAAATATATGAGAAATTCATCAGATTAATAGTAATCAAATTAAAATTTGGATAGTGGTAGCAGTTTGTGAAGCAGAATTTAATTAAGAGTATTGTTAGAAATAAAGAGAAATATGTTGTTGTTCAGCTACTAAGTCATGTCTGACTCTTTGCGACCCCATGGACTGCAGAATGCCAGGCCTCCCTGTCCCTCAGTATCTCCTGGAGTTTGCCCAAGTTCGTGTCCACTGAATCAGTGATGCTGTTCAGCCATCTCATCCTCTGACACCCTCTTCTCCTTCTGCCCTCAGTCTTTCCCAGCATCAGGGTCTTTTCCAATGAGTCAGCTGTTCGAATCAGGTGGCCAAAGTATTGGGGCTTCAGCTTCAGCATCAGTCTTTCCAATGAGTATTCAGGGTTGATTTCCTTCAGGATGGACTGGTTAGGTTGTCTTGCTGTCCAAGGGACTCTCAACAGTCTTCTCCAACACCACAGTTCAAAAGCATCAATTCTTTGGTGCTCTGCTTTCTTCATAGTCGAACTCTCACACCTGTACATGACTACTGGAAAGATCATAGCCTTGACTATATGGACCTTTGTCAGCAAAGTGATGTCTTTGCTTTTTAATATGCTGTCTAGGTTTGTCATAGCTTTTCTTCCAAGAAGCAAGCATCTTCTAATTTCATGGCTGCAGTCACTGGGGTTCTTTTTTCTTCCCCTTTTATTTTTTGTGTTGGATTTCTACTATTATTATAATAAAGGAGTACAATAAGGCTGTATATTATCACCCTGCTTATTTAACTTCTATGCAGAGTACATCATGCAAAATGCCAGGCTGGATGAGTTACAAGCTGGAATCAAGATTGCTGGGAGAAATATCAACAACCTCAGATATGCAGATGATACCACTCTAATGGCAGAAAGCAAAGAGGAACTAAAGAGCCTCTTGATGAAGGTGAAAGAAGAGCATGAAAAAGCTGGCTTAAAACTCAGTATTAAAAAAACTAAGATCATGGCATCTGGTCCCATCACTTCATGGCAAATAGAGGGGGAAAACGTGGAAGCAGTGACAGATTTCCTCTTCTTGGGCTCTAAAATCACTGCAGATGGTGACTGCAGCCATGAAATTAGAAGACACCTGCTCCTTGGAAGGAAAGCTATGACAAACCTGGACATGTGTTGAAAAGCAAAGATATCACTTTGCTGACAGAGGTCCATATAGTCAAAGTTGTGATCTTTCCAGCAGTCCTGTAAAGATGTGAGAGTTTGACCATAAAGAAGGCAGAGCTATACACTCCCTTGTATAGAATGTAGATATAACTCTCGCATGAATCCATGATGGTAATTGAATAGGCTTGCTCACTGGAGCTTTGTTTGGGAAAACAAGGAGTTGGAGGCAACCTAGCTGTTCATCAATGTTGAAATGGATAAATAAAATGCATGCTATTCTGGAATTGAAAGCAATTGCACTGTGGAAAGATTTAAAAAACACATTCTCAAGTGAGAAAAAGAAATAGATGAGATCTGTAAGTCAACGCTGTGCTGTGCTTAGTCACTCAGTCGTGTCTGACTCTTTGCAACCCCAAGGACTATAGCCCGCCAGGCTCCCTCTGTCCATGGGGATTCTCCAGGCAAGAATACTGGAGTGGGTTGCCATGCCCGCCTCCAGGGGATCTTCCCAGTCCAGGGATCAAACCCAGGTCTCCCACATTGCAGGCGTATTCTTTACCATTTGAGCCACCAGGGAAGCCCTTATAAGACAATACCATTGTATAAATTTAAAGATACATGGTTTTTAGCTTGCAAAGATGCAAATACATCACAAGAGAGATAACAAACATATTCAAGTGGGCCTGTGAGGGGTGAGAGGGTGCAGCCAGGCTTCACACCAGAATGGAACCAAGAAGTCCACAGGCTAATTCTGACTGGATTTGGGATGTCCCTGGTATCATCCGTCACAAGACTGAGTGGAGATGGAGCCATGGGACTAGTGACAGGTAATGAAGAAAATAAAAATAAAATAAAATAAAACAAGAAAGTGACCACATACCATCCCAAGGTGATAGCATTCTCTGGTTTGGAGAACGAAAGAACTTAGATTTCTGTGTCTGGAATTAAAAGAAAAGGGATTGTGTTTTGTCTGGTTTAGTTATCGCCCTTCATTATCACTGAATTCTTTTATTAGTACTTTTAATTATACATTGTTTTGTCCTGACTTTTTAAGCAAACATTCATGTTAATTGAGGTTAACTTTAATTTTGCCCACTCTTTTTATGTATAACTTACTTTTCCTGTCTTACTAAAGTGTCTTGCGCTTTCATAATGTTGTATTTTAAAATATTTACATCCTGAGATAATAAAAATTCTGTGCCAAAGAACTGTCTTTCGTGCTCAACATAGTCTATGATCACAGGCTACATAGGGGATGACAGAGTTTTAACTTATAACCTATGATAAGCACATTATAATGACAACACACAGCTCATATTGCTGTCTATTAAATGAGTCTTTGGATCCTCACTAATAGAATTGCAGGATATTTGAGTCTGAAGATATTGTTTGATCTAGTTTATTCATTCATTTCACAGAGAAGGAAGCTGAGGTCCAGAGAGGGTAAGTAACCTGCCTGACAACACACAGCTGGAGTTGTAGAGCTAAGACTAGACCTATGCAATGCTCTTTATATTTATCTTCCTTGATCAGGCAGAAGTGCATATACCATGAAGCCAGTGAAGCTTAAGCTTCAGGGTCCCTAACTTGCTGAACCTTTTTCCACATGACTAGCAGTGCCAGGGAAATGTGTTAACAGGGTCACAGGTAAACTTTGCAAAAGCAAGAAGTCTGAAATGTAGTTATCTAAGACCACTGTCTCTTTCCATTCTGACTTCTCCATCACACCTCCCCCTCACGTTAGGGAACACTAGAGTGGCCAAGAACATTGTATATTTGTAAGTTCATATTATTTTTCTTAAAGAGTGCCCCCACAATACCTGGATCCACCCAACTTTCATTTCTATGTTTTTTTTTCCATTTATTTTTATTAGTTGGAGGCTAATTACTTTACAATATTGCAGTGTTTTTTGTCATACATTGACATGAATCAGCAATGGATTTACATGTATTCCCCATCCCGATCCCCCCTCCCACCTCCCTCTCCACCCGATCCCTCTGGGATTCCCAGTGCACCAGCCCCGAGCACTTGTCTCATGCATCCCACCTGGGCTGGTGATCTGTTTCACCCTTGATAATATACATGTTTCGATGCTGTTCTCTCAAAACATCCCACCCTCACCTTCTCCTACAGAGTCCAAAAGTCTGTTCTGTACATCTGTGTCTCTTTTTCTGTTTTGCATATAGGGTTATCGTTACCATCTTTCTAAATTCCATATATATGCGTTAGTATACTGTATTGGTCTTTATCTTTCTGGCTTACTTCACTCTTATAATGGGCTCCAGTTTCATCCATCTCATTAGAACTGATTCAAATGAATCCTTTTTAATGGCTGAGTAATATTCCATGGTGTATATGTATCACAGCTTCCTTACCCATTCGTCTGCTGATGGGCATCTAGGTTGCTTCCATGTCCTGGCTGTTGTAAACAGTGCTGCGATGAACACTGGGGTGCACATGTCTCTTTCAGATCTGGTTTCCTCGGTGTGTATGCCCAGAAGTGGGATTGCTAGGTCATATGGAAGTTCTGTTTCCAGTTTTTTAAGGAATCTCCACACTGTTCTCCATAGTGGCTGTACTAATTTGCATTCCCACCAACAGTGTCAGAGGGTTCCCTTTTCTCCACACCCTCTCCAGCATTTATTGCTTGTAGACTTTTGGATAGCAGCCATCCTGACTGGCGTGTAATAGTACCTCGTTGTGGTTTTGATTTGCATTTCTCTGATAATGAGTGGTGTTGAGCATCTTTTCATGTGTTTGTTAGCCATCTGTATGTCTTCCTTGGAGAAATGTCTGTTTAGTTCTTTGGCCCATTTTTTGATTGGGTCATTTATTTTTCTGGAATTGAGCTGGAGGAGTTGCTTGTATATTTTTGAGATTAATCCTTTGTCTGTTGCTTCGTTTGCTATTATTTTCTCCCATTCTGAGGGCTGTCTTTTCACCTTGCTTATAGTTTCCTTTGTTGTGCAAAAGCTTTTAAGTTTCATTAGGTCCCATTTGTTTATTTTTGCTTTTGTTTCTAAAATTCTGGGAGATGGGTCATAGAGGGTCCTGCTGTGATTTATGTCGGAGAGTGTTTTGCCTATGTTCTCCTCTAGGAGTTTTATAGTTTCTGGTCTTACATTTAGATCTTTAATCCATTTTGAGTTTATTTTTGTGCATGGTGTTAGAAAGTGTTCTAGTTTCATTCTTTTACAAGTGGTTGATCAGTTTTCCCAGCACCACTTGTTAAAGAGGTTGTCTTTTTTCCATTGTATATTCTTGCCTCCTTTGTCGAAGATAAGGTGTCCATAGGTTTGTGGATTTATCTCTGGGCTTTCTATTCTGTTCCATCGATCTATATTTCTGTCTTTGTGCCAATACCATACTGTCTTGATGACTGTGGCTTTGTAGAATAGTCTGAAGTCAGGCAGGTTGATTCCTCCAGTTCCATTCTTCTTTCTCAAGATTGCTTTGGCTATTTGAGGTTTTTTGTATTTCCACCAACTTTCATTTCTAATACCATTAATACCTGTTATTGAGTGTTTATGACCATCCATGAACATCCTACCCAATCCAGGAATTTGGACATCACCAACAACTTAATTCTACCCTGTGTTCTGCTCCTTTCCCATCCTGCCTCCCTCTGATGGAGTCATTGTATTAATTTTGTGTTTATTGTTCCCTTGTCTTTTCCTTTCATTTTGTTTTATGTACTTTATATGCTTTACAATATACAATTATTTTGATTTGCAATGAACTTTGTGACAGGATCTTGTACTTTATCCTTCACTCAGCCTATTGTTGCAAGCAGCTGTGGTTCAATTATTTTCACTTCTGTTTAATGCTCTGTTGTACGAATGTATAAAAATTAGTTTACTCATTCTTTTGTCAATGGCATTTGGGTGGTTTCACATTTTTTGCTGTTTTGAACAGTGCTGCTATAAACATTTTTGTACATATTTGTGGAAAACCACATGCAAGAGATTCCCTGGGGTATACATGTAGGAATAGAAACTCTAGTTCATAGAATTTAAGAATGTTAAAGTTTATGATATAATGTTTTACCATTTTCCAAAGTATTTGGCCAATATATAATGTATGAGAGATGTGTTATACAAGAGATTCATTGTTTTACCTTCTTCTCAACACTTGGTATGGTCAGGCTTCCTACTTTTCACAATCTTATGTGTATAAAGTGGAATCTCCTTGCCGTCTTCCCATTTCTTCAGTTCAGTTTAGTTGCTCAGCTGTGTCCAACTCTTTGTGATCCCATGGACTGCAGCACACCAGGCTTCCCTGTCATCACCAACTCCTGGAGCTTGCTCAAACTCATGTCCATCGAGTTGGTGATGCCATCCAACCATCTCATCCTCTGTCATCCCCTTCTCCTCCTGCCTTCAATCTTTCCCAGCATCAGGGTCTTTTCCAATGAGTCAGTTCTTCACATCAGGTGGCCAAAGTATTGGAGCTTCAGCTTCAGCATCAGTCCTTCCAATGAATATTCAGGACTGATTTCCTTTAGGATTGACTGGTTTGATCTCCTTGCAGTCCAAGGGACTCTCAAGAGTTTTCTCCAACATCACAGTTCAAAAGCATCAATTCTTCGGTGCTCAGCTTTCTTTATAGTCCAACTCTCACATCCATATATGACTACTGGAAAAACTGTAGCTTTGACTAGATGGACCTTTGTTGGCAAAGTAACATCTCTGCTTTTTAATATGCTGTCTACATTGGTCATAACTTTTCTTCTAAGGAGCAAGGGTCTTTTAATTTCATGGCTGTAGTCACCATCTGCAGTGATTTTGGAGCCCAAGAAAATAAAGTCTGTCCCAGTTCTTGATTACTAGTGAAGCTGTGCATCTCTTCACGTCATTTTCAAATCTTACAACAACCTTGTAAGTTAGGGATTATCATCATGACATCATAGAGAAAACCTGACACAGAGAGGTTATACTTAACCTCTCTTAACCTTATACCCATCCAAGGTCACCCAGCTACTAAGTGGTGGTTCAGGGATTCAAACCCAGGTCTGCCTAATCAAAATCTTCATGCTTATCAATCCTATTGTATTAACCACCCCATTTCTTTCCTACAGATTGTGAGGAGTAAGAATCTTGGAGAAGTTGCTGTTCTAGGTCTCGTAAGATTGAGTACCCAACCACTGAAAAGGCTTTCTTTCTCAGAGTCTGAATTAGTAGCCATTGACCCACCAAAGCTAATGTCTGTGCCCTTTCAGTATTAGCATTTATCAGAACAAGTCTTTGTAGGCATGGAATGACCTATTCTATCTAGCCCTTTGGGTTTCTGAGGCAGATATATTATTCTGTTTGCTTGGTGATGGACTTTTAGAATAATACTTAAATCATTCCATAAAGACAGAATGAGGATTAGGAACCAGGAAACATAGCTGAGAAAAAGTTGGCTTTTAATTTTTGCCACGTAAACTATAACTCTGGCAGGAAAGAGGGGATATCGTATTTTATAGAGTTGCCAGTTACAAAGATGTCCGGAATAAGCAATTAACCTACTACAGTTTTTTTGTTTCTTTGTTTTTTTAACCAGGACCTCTTCTGCCCTGAGATCCAGTTACCTCACATAGGCCAAGGAGTGATCTGACTGAGGAGGGTGGTGTTGACTCCAAGTGTTTAATTCCTGGGCTACTGCCAATGAGCCCAGCTCCTGGCCCTCTATGAGATGCCCTGAAAGGGAGCTGTCATGGGACAGCCAATCCTTATCTATGTCCTTGCTTCAGCACATAGGAGTAAAACAAACACATACTTACAAATGCCTAACCTGGGCACTGATTTTTTTTTTTATGTGGACCATTTTAAAAGTCTTTATTGAATTTGTTACAATATTGCTTCTGTTTTATGTTTTGGTTTTTTGGCTGTGAGGCATGTGGGATCTTAGCTCCCAGACCAGGGATCGAACCCACACCCCCTGCATTGGAGGCAAAGTCTTAACCACTAGACTGCCAGGGAAGTCCCTGGGCACTGATTTTTGGAGAGGAAAAAACAACCATAGCAACTTTGAAATTTTAGATGCAAAAAAATCATAGCTTTAAGATGTCTAGCATCTCTTTGGTCCACCTAGCTGATTTCAGCAACAAAACAAGGGATAAAGAATGGGTCCCTTTGCAGGAAGATTATCTATATCTTCACCTTGAAATCTCTAGGTAGGGGTGATCACAGGGTTCTTGTGATCTGGGTCCCATCTACTTCCATATAAATTTTAGAATCACCCAATCATTTTCTTCAAAAGAGGCAGCTGGAATTTTGATAGGGAATGTGTTGAATCTGTAGATCAATTTGGGGAGTGTTGTCATCTTAACAATATTAAATCTTCTAATTCATGAACATGATTATTTCCTTTCATTTAGGTCTTCTTTAAATTATTCAATGATTTTTTAGGGTGCAGCAGGTCTTATATTTCTTTTGTTAAATTTTTTTTTGACAATATTATAAATGAAATTGTTTTCTTAATTTCATTTTTGTATTGTTCATTGCTAGCATATAAAAATACAGTTGATTTTTTATATTGATCTTTTATTCAGCAACCATGCTGAACTTATTTTTTAGTTCTAATAGTTTTTTGTGGATTCCTTAGGATTTTCAATATACAAAATCATGTCATCTACTAATAGAGATAGTTTTACTTCTTTCTTTCTAATCTTTATGCCTTTTATTTATTTTCCTTGCCTAACTGCCCTGGCTGAGACCTCCAGCAAAAGGTAGACTGGAAGTGGGAACAGCAAACCCTAGGATTGTTCCTGATCTTAAGAAGAAATTGTTCAATCTTTCACTATTAAGTATGATATAACTTTCATGTTTTTGTAAATACCCTTCAATAGCTTGAGGAGACTATCTTCTGCTAAGTTTCTGAGCATTTTTATTATGGAAGTATTGGATTTTGTCAAATGCTTCATCAGCATCTATTGAGATGATCATGTGGTTACTGTCCTTCATTCTATTGATGTAATCTATTAAATTGATTTTCACATGTTAAACCAAGCTTTTACCCCTGCAACAGATTACACTTGGTCATGGTATATAATCTTTTTAATATGTTGCTGGAGTTAGTTTACTAGTATTTTGTGGAGATTTTTACATCTATTACATTTGGGCTATTGGCCTGAAGCTTTCTTTTATTCTGATACTATTTGTCTAATACTGGTATCAAAGCCTCATAGAATGAGTTGTGTTCAAACTTCTATTTTGTTAAAAAATTGGTGAAGGACTGGCTTGAATTTTTCTTTAAATGTTTGGTAGTATTCACCAGTGAAAACTGAGCTTGAGATTTTCTTTCTAAAAAGTTTATGACTACTATTTCAATCTATTGTTAGAAGTCTACTAAAATTTTCCATTGCTTCTGGAGTCAGTTTTGGTCATTTGTACCTTTCTAGAATTTGTCCATTTTATCTAGACCATCTAATATGTTGGCATATAATATCTCATGTGAAAGTGTTAGTCACTTAGTTGTGTCTAACTCTTTGCAACCCCATGGACTGTAGCCCTCCAGGCTCCCCTGTCCATGGAATTCTCCAGGCAGGAATACTGAAGTGGGTTGCCATTTCCTTCTCCAGGGGACCAAAGCTGGGTCTCTTGCATTGCAGGCAGATTCTTTACCATCTGAGCCACCAGAAAAGCCCCAAGAATACTGGAGTGAGTAGCCATTCCCTTCTCCAGGGGATCTTCCGTCCACCCAGGGGTTGAATCTGGGTCTCCCACATTGCAGGCAGATTCTTTACTATCTGAGTCACCAGGAAGCCCTATAATATCTCATAGAATTCCCTTATAACCCTTTTTACTCCTGCAAAGTTGGTAATAAAGTCTCCTCTTTGATTCTTGATTTTAGTTGAGTGTTCTTTTCTAGGTCAGTATAGCCAAAAGTTTGTCAATTTTTGTTGATCTTTGCAAATGATCTACATTTGGTTTCATCAATTTTCTTTACTATTTTTCTATTTTGTTTCATTTATTCCTGCTCTAATTTTATTATTTCCTTCCTTCTGCTTGCTTTGGGTTTAGTTTGCTATTCTTTCGCTAATTTCCTAAGATTGAATATTAGGTCATTGAGATCTTCTTTCCTTTCCTCTTGAGTACTACTTTAGCTACACCTCATATGTTTGATATGTATTTTCATTTATTTTCTAATCTCCATTATGATTTTTTTCTTTGACTATTGGTTATTTAGGAGTACACTGTTTAATTTCCACATATTTGTGAATCTCCTAAATTTTCTTCTGCTATTGATTTCTAATTTTTTTCCATTGTGGTTGATGAATACACTTTGTATCACTTCCAATTCTTTTACATGCATGGAAATGAGTTTTTGCAGTCCAGTGTATGGCCTATCTTAAAGGCCTATCTTAAACTTTCCATGTGCACTTGACATGAATGTGTATTTTGCTCTCGTTGGGTAGAGTGTTCTATAAATGTATGATAGATCTAGTTGGTTTACAGTGTTGTTCAAGCCTCTTATGCAAGAGTGATTTTTCAGAGGTCCTTATGCCACCAACTCTGGAAATAATTTTCCACTATAGTTATTTTAACAGAAAATAGCTTTAGGATGATGCTCTCAAACAAAGAATTTTCTTTAGGTTGACAACATCAGTATTAATAAAACAACTTGCTTAGCTTGCATTTGTCAGTTAAAGCTATAATCTTGTCTTTGGTTACTTCTACAAAATGATGTGGTTTGAAAATAACTAGTGAAAAAGTTTTTTTTTCTGGGCAATCTTTCAAACTATACTTAAGTGTATATATATATATATATATATATATACTTAAGTGTATATATATATGACTTAAGAAGTCAAATTATTTTCCTGGTAGTATTTAGTACCAAAGGCTATGATCGAGTCTTTGAAAAAACCATGAAGATAACAAAGTAATAAGAAAACATGAGAGGCTGAATTTAATTGGGATTTTTTTTGTCCAGAGGATATCTGGCAATTTCTGCAGAGATTTTTGTATATTTTCACTGGATGGCACTACCAGTATCTAGTGGGTCAAGGCTAGGGATGCTGCTAAATATCCTATAATGCACAGGACAGGCCCCACAAGAGAAAAAGATTTGGTCTGGCATGCCAATGGTACTAAGACTGAGAAACCTTGCTCACAGATTAAATCCAATTTGTTGAGATCAAAATGGAAGAATTATTTAAATTATGTTACTATAAACATCATATTTTTTTTTCATCATGCACATTTTAAGTGCCTTTTTTGTTTCATGGAGGAAAGGACACCAGAGACATAAGCTAGAATTACATTTTTTAAAGTTAATAGGTGATAAACTTGAAATTCAGGATGTATTACTGAAATCAACATAAGAGATTAGCAGATAAATAGCATTAATGGAAATCACCATTTGATAGGAAGTAATTTAGTTATTTCACACAGAGATTAATCATGGAGAGGTAGCATTTCCTTAAGGACTGAAAGGAACTAGAAAGCTACTCTTTCTCTGCAAAGAGATAAGTACTTATAATACCTTTAATAAAGTAATTTTGTTTTAGGTTTCATAGACTTGGTAAAGGTATTTAGGATTTTCAATTTTTAAAATATATACATATGTATATATATATATTTTTTCCTGGTAGCTATGTACAGCACGTGGGATCTTAGTGCCCCAACCAGGGTTTGAACCCACACTCCCTGCAGTGAAAGTCTGGAATCTTAACCAATGGACCGCCAGGGAAGTCCTCTAGGATTTTAGATATTTTTCCTCTAATAGGTAGCTCTCATTTTCTAGAATCCACTGGTATATATGCTCCATGAGGGCAAAGATTGTTTAGTATTGTATCAGGTATTCTGCTTTCTAGTTCTTTCTTGCGATCTAGAATAGGAGTCAGCAAACCTTTTCTATAAATGGTAAGACACAAGATATCTTCACCTTTGCAGAATATATAATTCACATTACAACTGCCCAGGTAGCGTCTTCAGTTGGTCTTGTAATTGGTTATTGTTTTATTTATATGAAAACTACTGCTGTCTATATTTGATTTTACCACCAGAAATGTACTAAAATTCCAGATCATTTGTAACAGTTTTTTAGTTCATGCTGTTGGGTTTTCTAGCAATAATATATATTATTATATATACAATAAATATATAAAATTATACATATAATTTTATCCATAAGAAATAATAACTTTACCTCATTCTTCCCAATTTTTATGCCTTTTATTTCTCTAGTCTAATTGTTTTGGCTAAAAATTTTAAAATAATAATAACAATGGTAATAAAAACTATCCTTTGTCCTGATTTTAATGAGAAAAGCTTCTACCATTTTCCCATAAATTGTAATAGTGACTTTTTTGTTAAATTCCATCATAGTAAGAAAGTAAATTAATCAATTCCTATTTTATTAAGTTTATTTAAAATCATGAATATATGTTTCATTTATCAAATGCCTTTTGTGATTCTATTAAAAAAGTATTATGTCATTTTCTTTTGATTTGTTAACCTGTCAATCTCCAGCTTACTTAGTCTTTCAAACAGATTTTTACACTCCCACAATTAAAAGGTAGAGTCAAATATCATAATGTTTAAGGACCTAGCTTCCAGCCCTCACTGTCATTTAGTTCCAATCACAGTTCTAGCTGCCAGCTTAAGCAAGATGCCCATGGCCTCTTCCACAGGCTAGAGCCTCGGACAGAGAGTTCCCTGAGAGAGACTCCCAGTGGCCTTTTGTCTTTATTTATCATTCTCTGGAATTACATTCTCTAACATCCACAATCCCAAGGCTATTGCCAGCCTCCCACACTGTCATCCACTCATTTCATGGTGGGAAATGCTTACCCAAGAGTATTTACTCCTACTTGGGCAAGCAGGATATTTGTGGTGTGTTTGTACTGTGTTTCCCATTATTTCTTTCCCCAGCACTTCCAGGCTGGGGTTGGCCACCAGAGAAAGCCCCATGAGATTTAGAAGTTAAGAAGTTAAGCAGCACAGGGCAAGAAAGGAGACACAGACATAAACAACAGACTTTTGCAATGAACATTTACAATAGCTAGGACATGGAAGCACCCTAGATGTCCTTCAGCAGAGGAATGGATCAGGAAGTTGTGGTACATGTACACAATGGAACATTACTCAGCTATAAAAACGAACACATTAAAAAAAATGAACACATTTGAATCTGTTCTAATGAGGTGGATCAAAGAGAGCCTATTGCACAGAGTGAAGTAAGTCAGGAGAAACACAAATACTATATATTAGCACATATATATGGAATTTAGAAAGATGGTAATGACGATCCTATATGCAGGGCAGCAAAAGAGACAGATGTAAAGAACAGACTTTTGGACTCTGTGGGAGAAGGCGAGGGTGGGATGATTTGAGAGAATAGCACTGAAACATGTATATTACCATATGTAAAACAGATGACCAGTGCAAGTTCATGCATGAAGCAGGGCACTCAAACCGGTGCTCTGGGACAACCCGGAGGAATAGGGTGGGAAGGGAGGTGGGGGGTGGGGTGGCGGTTCAAGATGGTGGGACACATGTGTACCTGTCGCTGATTCATGTCGATGTATGGCACAAACTATCACAATATTGTAAAGTAATTATCCTCCAATTGAAATAAATACATAAATTATACATAAAAACAACAACAGACTTTTGGGCACCAGTGGCCAGCCCAGCCCGCGACGGCTCTGCGCATTAGTCAGTCAGAGGGCGGCTGCCCAGAGCGACCACGTGCGGACAGGGGTGTGGGGGAGGAGAGGGATGGGTAGGGCGGGGCGGCGTGGGGGCGGGGCGGCGTGGGGTGGGGGCGGGGCAGGGCGGCGTCGGTTGGTTGAGGGGTGGCTGCCTGCCGGGAGAGAGCCAGTGGCAAGCGAGCCTTTCTCAGCGGAGACGGAAGCGGTTGTGGGGCGACCCTGGTGGCAGAGGCCGGCACAGGAAGCAGAAGCCGCCTGGGATCTTCAGTCATGGAACGGTCCCCCACCGACCAGATGCAGACCGCCGTGTCCGGCTACCTCAAACGCCGGCAGTACTGGGGCAACGATGGCCCACCGAAGAAAATCCGGCGACTGTCACAGAACATCCAGGATATGGCTGCCAGCCTCGCAGTCCAGTCAGAATCTGGTTGTGCCAACACAGTGTCTGTAGCCCCTGGCCAGGCAGAGCCCCAGCAGTATGAAGTACAGTTCGGACGGCTGCGGAATTTTCTCACCGATTCTGACTCCCAGCACAGCCACGAAGTGATGCCTCTCCTCTACCCTCTCTTTGTCTACCTCCATCTCAACCTGGTCCAGAACAGTCCGAAGAGCACAGTGGAAAGCTTTTACAGCCGCTTCCATGGAATGTTTCTGCAGAACGCCAGCCAGAAGGACGTCATCGAGCAGCTCCAGGCCACCCAGACCAGCCAAGACATCATGTCTAACTTCCAGCTGCGGGCCTTCCTGGACAGTAAGTACGTGGTTCGTCTGTCAGAAGACAGCTACAACTACCTTCTCCACTACCTCCATAGTGACAACAACACCGCGCTGTTCAGAGTCCTCACCTGTCACATCCACCTGGACGTGCAGCCTGCCGAGAGGATGGACTCCCAGCTCTACGCCAGCAGCGACCCCTCCAGTGGTGACCCCTCCAGTGGCGACCCCTCCAGTGGCGACCCCTCCAGCGCCGGCCCCTCCAGCGCCGGCCCCTCCAGCGGCCAGGGCAGCGGCCTGGAGTCCACCGACCTGCCCAAGTACATCCTGCAGAAGGAAGAGGAGCTGGACATCCTTCAGGAGACCATCAAGTGCGTCCAGGATGGCCCCCCCTCCCTCATCACCATCTACTCCTACGCCTTCTACAACACTGCGCAGCAGCTGAATACGGCGGAGGCCTCCCCGGACAGCAAGCTGCTCGCCGCGGGCTTTGACAACTCCTGTATAAAACTGTGGAGTCTGACTTCCAAGAAGTTTAAACCCAACCCCCATCAAGTAGACGCGTCCCGCATCGACTTGACTTATGATATCCCCGAGGACGACGATGAGGACAAGGCAGCCAAGGAGCTGAAGGTCCTGCGGGGACACTGCGGGCCAGTGTACGGCACCAGGTTCCTCCCGGACAGCTCTGCGCTGCTCTCCTGCTCTGAAGACACGTCCATCAGGTACTGGGACCTGGGCAGCTTCACCAATACCGTGCGGTACCAGGGCCACGCCTACCCCGTGTGGGACCTGGACATCAGCCCGCACAACCTGTTCTTTGCCAGTGCATCCCGTGACCGCACGGCGAAGCTGTGGTCGTTTGATCGTACGTACCCACTGCGAATCTATGCCGGGCACCTGGCG
The DNA here is from genome assembly GCF_023699985.2 of Odocoileus virginianus. Lineage (NCBI taxonomy): Eukaryota > Metazoa > Chordata > Mammalia > Artiodactyla > Cervidae > Odocoileus > Odocoileus virginianus. The sequence continues at coordinate 538,296 of NW_027224268.1, forward strand.
GATGTGGACTGCGTCAGGTTCCACCCCAATTCAAACTATTTAGCCACGGGCTCGACAGACAAGACGGTGCGGCTGTGGAGCACCCAGCAGGGGAACTTGGTGAGGCTCTTCACCGGCCACCACGGCACCGTGCGCTCCCTGGCCTTTTCCCCCAACGGTAAGTACCTGGTGTCGGCGGGCGAAGACCAGCTGCTGAAGCTGTGGGACCTGGCGTCTGGGACCCTTTACAAAGAGCTACAGGGCCACACGGATGACATCACCAGTGTCACCTTCAACCCGGACAGCAGCCTGATCGCGTCAGCATCCATGGATAACTCAGTGCGTATCTGGGACATCAACAAGCAAAGCAGCACGCCCGCCGATGGCTCGTCCAGTGAGCTCCTAGGCGTTTACACCAGCCAGATGAACACTGTGCTGAATGTGCAGTTCATGACCTGCAACCTCCTGCTGGTGACTGGAATCAGAGAAGAAAAGCAGGAACACTGATTTGTACCTTTGAGGTAACGGCCTGGGCAGTGTGAACGCTTCCAGACAGCAAGTCTTAGGACAGACCGATGGGGTCACTGACTTTAAGACTCCCCGTGTCCCCCCTTGCCCCGCAGATGGCCCGAAGCCACCACCCTCCATTCAGCCCCCAGGTGTGGAAGGACAGGGGGAGGCAGGGTGGTAACGGGGAACAAACGGGGGATCAGAAATCCTGGAGATGCCGCTGTGTCCTCCAGCGGCCCCTTCCTGTCTTTGGTGCCAAGGTGTCCTCGCCTTGCCAGGGCTGCACTTGGCTGGAGGATGTTTGCCAGATGCCCTCGCCAGGAGCAGTGCTGCAGGGGTACTGGGTGGAAGGAACTCCATCCCGGTAGGAATGCAGGGGTGGGATGTAGGAAGGGGGCAGGGTCATCCTGGCAAATGCCTTTCTTTTTTCCCTGATTACAGAGAACCAGGGTGGTTTTTTTTTTTTTTTTTTTTTATGATTACTGTTATAATTATTCTTGAGAAGAAACCTAGCACTGGCAGAGGGGGCCTTTGCTGCTCTCATCTTTCAGGTTTTACTTCTGGCACTGGCTGTGATACTTGGAATTTAGTGGTGCCGGGAAGTCACAGAACTTGGTCGCATAGTGTATTGGGGGAAAGGGAAAATTTCTGGGTGACAGATGGATCACTCTGGATGACATGTTTCAGGAAGGGGGTGGGTGGGTTTGTTTGAGAAAGTCTTGGGCTTTTGCAGCAGGGGTGGGAAAGAAAGATTCTTTTCGTGTCTGCACTTCTATTAACAATTCTGTCTCTTGAAAGGACAGATTGTGGTAAAGAAATGAAAATACTTAGCAGTGAGAAGTCAAAAGATAAAATTAGAAAATGTTGAATTTCCAAATGATTCTGAGGTGTGGCTTTTCCTACATCTTTTCCTCCTGAGATGGTCCCGCCCACTTCTACTTTGCAATAGCAGTTTAATGAATAGTCTGTGAAACAAATCTTAGGTACAAACACATGTATCGAAAACTATGCTCTGAGGATGAAGCGACTTCTAATTTGTGGGAAAAAGATTAAATATTTCTGTTTTCTGAAAATAGTTATTTTGTATTTTGGTTTTTATTAAAATATATTTAGTTTCCAAAAAAGAACAGACTTTTGGACTCTGTGGAGAAGGCAAGGGTGGGATGATTTGAGAGAATAGCATTGAAACATGTATATTACCATATGTAAAATAGATGACCAGTGCAAGTTCGATGCATGAAGCAGGGCACTCAAAGCCAGTGCTCTGGGACAACCCAGAGGGATGGGGTGGGGAGGGAGGTGGGAGGGGGGTTCAGGATGGGGGACACATGTGTACCTGTGGCTGATTCATGTCGATGTATGGCAAAAACCATCACAGTATTATAAAGCAATTATCCTCCAATTTAAATGTTAATCTTTTTAAAAAAGAAGTTAAGCAGCAGCTATTTTAGCTGCTATATTTACAGCCTGCTGTAGAGTGCCAGGAGAGCTGGCACTGACTTGCTGGTCCACCTTGTCAGCCAGGGGCAGTACTCAGTGCTTTGGGTAGCCTTCAGAAGCTGGTTTTGCCATGGCACTGCATCTCCTGATAGCTTCCCTCCTCAGCTTCTCTGGGACAAGCACACACGCAGCGCCATGGCAAAACCAGCTTCTCCTGAAGGCTACCCACAGTACTGGGGCTGGAAGCTGAAAGAGACAGATCCAGCTTCTCATTTGTCTTTGGTCTCATCTATGCCCAGCTCACCTCCAATCGCTGGCCTGGCTAAACTGCCAGCTCAACACTAGATGCAGAGAAAACAGCCTTACATGACCTGCTCCACCATCCCCACAATAAGCCCCATAATAAACCCTCTACATTATGCATGGTGTTTTTACTTCTCTGTTGAACTCTGATTATTCTCCTAGAAGTTATTTCACCCCTTCTCATTAATGACTTCAGCAAGTCTGCTGGTACAATCTTATTTGGTACAGGATCATTGAAACTTTATATATTTTATGTCCTAAGTTACACATAAATTTTAAAATATGACTGAATCAACTTGAAGAATATCTCTTTCTCAAGTGCTAGTGAATTACATTTTTCTGAGGGAAAATGGTCTCCTGAATGGAAGCCACTGAAATTGTTCGTGATGTATACTGACTCAGCAATTCTAATAATCAGATTTCAGTCAAATCACAACATGGGTGTCCTGGGAGACCTTTGGTCAATGTGGAAGTTTTAATTGTTCTGGATTGGACAGAGGAGCTAGGCAGGCTGCGGTCCATGGGGTCACAAAGAGTCAAGACACTACTGAAGTGACTTAGCACACATGCGCTGACTTAACCATTTGATACACAATTAGTGATTTTTCCACTCTTATGGGAAACAGATAGGACTGGAAATTGGGACTTTTTTCTTTTCTACTTAAGCAAGTCACACTGTGTCCATGTTCCTAAAGACAGTTTTACACACTGCAATGACTAAAACATGTACTGCTTAAATATTTCTGTGAACAATTTCTCTCAGCCCAGAGGTGATGCCAACTTGCTATAATGTAATATTTTTGCATTTGGCTGACAATGTATTTTCTGTCACTGACAATTTGAGGAATTCATCCTCTTATGGGAAAAACCTGGGTTCATCAATTCCCAACATGTCTCAAGCTCAGCACTATACACATTTGGAGCCAGATAATTCTTTGTTGGGTGTACTGTTTAGTAACATCCCAGACATCTGCCCACTAGATCCCAGTAGCAGCCCCACCTTGAGTCACCCTAAGTTCTGACAACCAAAACTATCTTCAGACTTTGTTCCATGTGCCCTGGCAGGGAGGGGGGAGGAGGAGAATCACCCCGTCTGATTACCACGAGCATTTTGATTCAGACACACCTGGACATGGGTTAGGGAGAGAAGAAATCTCACAAGTGGAAACCGTAAGTCATGGCAACCACCATATGAATACATTTATCCCTCTGTGTTCAAGAGGGATGGGTTCTAGGACCCTTGAAGATACCAAAATCCATGGATGCTCATCCCTTCTATGAATAGTGTAGTATTTGTAGAATTCGGGCTTCTCTGATGGCTCAGATGGTAAAGCATCTGCCTGCAATGTGGGAGACCTGGGTTTGATCCCTGGGTTGGAAAGATCCCCTGGAGAAGGAAATGGCAGCCCATTCCAGTACTCTTGCCTGGAAAATCCCATGGACGGAGGAGCCTGGTAGGCTACAGTCCATAGGGTCGCAAAGAGTCAGACACGACTGAGCGACTTCATTTCACTTACACACATCCTCTCATATACTTTTTTTTAATTTTAATTTTTAATTAGAGGATAATTACTTTACAATACTGTGATGGTTTCTGCCATACATCAACATGAATTGGCCAGCTATATACTTTAAATCATCTCTAGATTACTCATAATACCTAATGCTATGTAAATACAATGTAAATAGTTGCTGGTGTGTGGCAAATTCCAGTTTTACTTTTCTGGAATTGGTTCTACTTTTTTTTTTTCTGAGTATTTTTGATCTGCAGTTAGTTGATTCTGCAAATGCAGGACCCAGGGATCCAGAGGGCTGAGTGTAATGCTTAACACTGTTTGGGGAAGAGAATAAGAGATTCTCTAGGGACCCCTCTGCAAAGTCAAGGGTATGATCTTCATTACTGCCAAATGATGGACCAGAATGGAGTAGGATACCATCTTGCTTAAGTAGCAGAATATATTAATATATGATTCTCTCTGTGGCTCTGTCTCAGCTTCCCTGGGGAAATAAGTAAATTTGAGCCTGTGCTGTGCTGTGCTTAGTCGTTCAGTTGTGTCTGACTCTTTGCGACCCCATGGACTGTAGCCTGCCAGGCTCCTCTGTCCATGAGATTCTCCAGGCAAGAATACTGGAGTGGGTTGCCATGCCCTCCTCCAACCCATGGATGGAACCCAGGTCTACCTGCATTGCAGGAGGATACTTTGCCATCTGAGTCACCAGGGAAACCCCAAGTTTGAGTCTGAGGGTTGCTAATTATATTCACTGACTTCATGATAGGTATCACAATAGAAAAGTAGTCAGTTGGTCAACTATGTATAAAAAATGAAACTAGGATACTTTCTAACACCATACACAAAAATAAACTCAAAATGGATTAAAGACCTAAATGTAAGACCAGAAACTATAAAACTCTTAGAGGAAAACATAGGCAGAACACTCTCTGACATAAATCACAGCAAGATCCTCTATGACCCACCTCCCAGAGTAATGGAAATAAAAACAAAAATAAACAAATGGGACCTAATTAAACTTAAAAGCTTTTGCACAATGAAGGAAACTATAAGCAAGGTGAAAAGGCAGCCTTCAGAATGGGAGAAAATAATAGCAAATGAAACAACTGACAAAGAATTAATCTCCAAAATATACAAGCAGCTCATGCAGCTCAATACCAGAAAAATGAACAACCCAATCAAAAAGTGGGCAAAAGACCTAAACAGACATTTCTCCAAAGAAGACATAATAAACACATGAAAATATGTTCAACATCACTCATTATTAGAGAAATGCAAATCAAAACTACAATGAGGTATCATCTCACACCAGTCAGAATGGCCATCATCAAAAAGTCTATAAACAATAAATGCTGGAGAGGGTGTAGAGAAAAGGGAACTCTCTTACACTGTTGGTGGGAATGCAAACTGGTACAGCCACTATGGAGAACAGTGTGGAGATTCCTTAAAAAACTGGGAATAGAACTGCCATACAACCCAGCAATCCCACTGCTGGGCATATACCCTGAGGAAACCAGAATTGAAAGAGACACATGTACCCCAATGTTCACTGCAGCACTGTTTACAATAGCTAGGACATGGAAGCAACCTAGATGTCCACTGGCAGATGAATGGATAAGGAAGTTGTGGTACATATACACAATGGAATATTACTCAGCTATAAAAAGGGAACACATTTGAGTCAATTCTAATGAGGTGGATGAACAGAATGAAGTAAATCAGAAAGAGAAAGACAAACACTGTATATTAACAATGATGGCACTGACGATTCTACATACAGGGCAGCAAAGGAGACACAGAGGTAAAGAACAGACTTTTGGACTCAGTGGAGAAGGAGAGGGTGGGATGATTTGAGAGAATAGCATTGAAACATATAGACTACCATATGTAAAAAAGATACCAGTGCGAGATCGACACATGAAGAACACCCAAAGCTGGTGCTCTGGGACAACTTTAGAGGGACAGGGTGAGGAGGGAGGTGGGAAGGGGGTTCAGGATGGGGGGACACATGTATACCTATGGCTGATTCATGTTGATGTATGGCAGAAACCATCACAATACTGTAATTATCCTCCAATTAAAATAAATTAATTTAAAAAATAACCAGTTATACAGTAAATATGCAAAAAATATTACCTCTGGACTTCAGTTTCCAGTAATACAGTAGGCAAAATATTTCAGATTGACCCTCCTACTGAGAAAAATTTAAAATACTGGATTAAAAAAGTTATTAAAAGAGCTGATAGCAGGCAAGAAAGACAGGAAAACATAGGTAATAAGATGGAAACCCAGATTCGTAAGTAGTGCACCAAAGCAGTCTTTGACATTGAGAGTAGTGGTCAAACTGATGTGAACTTGAACTTCAGTGTCACAGTTCTCTGGGGCATGAATACAGGATAAGAAACCAAGGGCCTGCCTAAAATCAGAGTCTACACAAAAGTCCCCATCATAACACTGGGAACCCAAAGGGTTATAGTCTCAAGGAACTGCAATGAAAATTGCTCTCTAAATCTTTGTACTGAGAAGAGAGAAAGGAGATTCCCTCAGGAAGATGTAATAATAAGCTGCCCCTTTGGAGCCTAGACAGCCCAAATTCACATTTCTTATAACACATATGGGTGTTCAACAAAGCCTGAAACCAGTAATTTAGTAGTTTTAGACAGGCTTGATAAGTACCCATAGCTGACAGATGAGAGCAAAAGCCAATTCTCTTTACACTAGGAACTCTACCTCAAATCTCCAAAAATTTCAGCAAATAAATTTTTTTTAAGGAATACAAGCAAAAGGCAAAAGAAATCATGAAAAAGAAGGCAGGAAAGTACAGTACCATGAGTGAGAATTTGTAGAAAAAAATAATTTCAAATAATTTCACAATTTGTATGGAAATACAAAAAACCTCGAATAGCCAAAGTAACCTTGAGAAAGAAGAATGGAACTGGAGGAATCAACCTGCCTGACTTCAGACTATACTACAAAGCCACAGTCATCAAGACAGTATGGTACTGGCACAAAGACAGAAATATAGATCAATGGAACAGAATAGAAAGCCCAGAGATAAATCCACAAACCTGTGGACACCTTATGTTCGACAAAGGAGGCAAGGATATACAATGGAAAAAAGACAACCTCTTTAACAAGTGGTGCTGGGAAAACTGGTCAACCACCTGTAAAAGAATGAAACTAGAACACTTTCTAACACCATACACAAAAATAAACTCAAAATGGATTAAAGATCTAAATGTAAGACCAGAAACTATAAAACTCCTAGAGGAGAACATAGGCAAAACACTCTCCGACATAAATCACAGCAGGATCCTCTATGACCCACATCCCAGAATTTTAGAAACAAAAGCAAAAATAAACAAATGGGACCTAATGAAACTTAAAAGCTTTTGCACAACAAAGGAAACTATAAGCAAGGTGAAAAGACAGCCCTCAGATTGGGAGAAAATAATAGCAAACGAAGCAACAGACAAAGGATTAATCTCAAAAATATACAAGCAACTCCTCCAGCTCAATTCCAGAAAAATAAATGACCCAATCAAAAAATGGGCCAAAGAACTAAACAGACATTTCTCCAAGGAAGACATACAGATGGCTAACAAACACATGAAAAGATGCTCAACACCACTCATTATCAGAGAAATGCAAATCAAAACCACAATGAGGATACCATTACACGCCAGTCAGGATGGCTGCTATCCAAAAGTCTACAAGCAATAAATGCTGGAGAGGGTGTGGAGAAAAGGAACCCTCTTACACTGCTGGTGGGAATGCAAATTAGTACAGCCACTATGGAAAACAGTGTGGAGATTTCTTAAAAAGCTGGAAATAGAACTGCCATATGACCCAGCAATGCCACTTCTGGGCATACACACCAAGGAAACCAGATCTGAAAGAGACACGTGCACCCCAATGTTCATCGCAGCACTGTTTATAATAGCCAGGACATGGAAGCAACCCAGATGCCCATCAGCAGACGAATGGATGAGGAAGCTGTGGTACATATACACCATGGAATATTACTCAGCCATTAAAAAGAATTCATTTGAATCAGTTCAAATGAGATGGATGAAACTGGAGCCCATTATACAGAGCAAAGTAAGCCAGAAAGATAAAGACCATTACAGTATACTAACACATATATATGGACTTTAGAAAGATAGTAACGATAACCCTATCTGCAAAACAGAAAAAGAGACTCAGATGTATAGAACAGACTTGTGGACTCTGGGAGAAGGCGAGGGTGGGATGTTTCAAGAGAACAGCATTGAAACATGTATATTATCTAGGGTGAAACAGATCACCAGCCCAGGTTGGGTGCATGAGACAAGTGCTCAGGCCTGGTGCACTGGGAAGACCCAGAGGGATCAGGTGGAGAGGGAGGTGGGAGGGGGGACCGGGATGGGGAATACATGTAAATCCATGGCTAATTCATTTCAATGTATGACAAAAACCACTGCAATGTTGTAAAGTAATTAGCCTCCAACTAAAAAAAATAAATGGAAAAAAAAAATTAAAAAAAAAAAAAAAGAGTTAGGGATGGAGACTCGTCCAGGGAAAGGGTTCTTAATAGAGGAAGTTTCCAAACACCAGGAAACCCTCTCACTGGTGGGTCTGGGGGAAGTTTTCGAATCTCGGAGGGCAACCTAACTGGGAGGAAAAATAAATAAAACCCACAGATTACATGCCTAAAAGCAACTCCCAGCAGAAAAGTACCCCAGACGCTCACATCCGCCACCAGCAAGTGGGGGCGGAATGGAGAGGAGCAGGCGGCATTGCTTAGGGTAAGGACCGGGCCTGAATGCCCTGAGGGCAATCGGAGGGAGCTAACGTGAGATAGCAACTTAAACTGTGGGATAGCAAGAGAGAGAGAGAAAATTAACCTGCGAAAAGCCCTAACCGAAGACACTGCCGGCCCGTTCGCAGAACAAAGGAAGGACTGAGCGATCCCAGAGAAGAGCTAGCCGGCTGCGGACCGGCCCATCCCCCGCCGGAGGCAGGAGGCAGGGGGGAGGGGAAAGGGGCAAACTCGGCCCCAGAGACGGCATCCCCTACCAAACTGCAAACAGGCTCCCAGTTTCTAACCAAAGACTTCCTGAGATTCTGGATGGTTGACATCCGCCGGGAGGGTCGTGGCTAGAGACCAGCTCCCCAGAACAGACACGAGGCGCACTAGACCGGCGCGTGGAAACTGAGGCTGGGACCGCGGAGGGGAGAAGGCGCACCGCACCCGGGGAGAGTGCGCCTGTCAAGCTCCTGGCTGCCTGAGCTGCTCGGCCGGGGAAGGCACAAAACGCAGGCGCAACCGAGTCCGCGCTTTTGTGGAATACCCGAAAACTGGAACCGCACGCAACGCAGGGCCCGCTCCCTATAGAGCAGCCGGGAGCCTGAGCAGTGTAGACGGGGAAAGCACACACCCGTGAGCGGGGGCAAACCCAGTGTGGCCGGAACACTGCGAGTGCTCCCCACACACGCCAGCGATATCTGTCTGCAGCGCCCCTCCCTCCCCGCAGCAGGACTGAACAAGCGAACCTGAACAAGAGACCACCTCCGCCCGCCTGTGTCAGGGTGGAAATTAGACACTGAAGAGACCGGCAAACAGAAGCCAAATAAACAAAGGGAACCGCTTCAGAAGTGACTGGTGCAACAGATTAAAATCCCTGTAGGTCAACACCGACTACACCGGAAGGGGCCTATAGATATCGAGAAGTGTAAGCTGGAACAAGGAGCTATCTGAAACTGAACCGAACCCACACTGCCTGCAACAGCTCCAGAGAAATTCCTAGATATATTTTTACTATTATTATTTTTTTAATTAAAAAATTTTTTTTTTTTTTTTTTCTTTTTTTTAAAGTCCTCTATTACTCCTCTATTACTCCTTAATTTTCATTTTCATAACCCACTATAACCTTGCAAAAAAAAAAAGACCCTATTTTTAAAGCAAACTTCATATATATTTCTTAAATTTTTTGTGTTTTTGTTTTTAATATTGTATTTTTAAGAGTCTAACCTCTACTCTAGATTTTTAATCTTTGTTTTTCAGTATTTGATATCAATTTTGGACATTTAAGAATCCAATATTCAGTACCCATTTTTACTCAGGAGTGTGATGATTACTCTCTCCCCCTTTTGACTCTCCTTTTTCTCCCCCAGATCACCTCTATTTCCTCCACTCCCCCTTCTCTTCTCAATCCAATTCTGTGAATCTCTGTGGGTGTTCTGGGCTATGGAGAACACTTAGGGAACAGAGAACTGCGTAGATCTGTCTCTCTCCTCTTGAGTCCCCCTTTTTCTCCTCCTGCTCATCTCTATCTCCTCCTCCCTCTCCTCTTCTTCATGTAACTCTGTGAATCTCTCTGGGTGTCCCTCACTGTGGAGAATCTTTTCACCATTAACCTAGAAGTTTTATTATCAGTGCTGTATAGTTGGAGAAGTCTTGAGGCTACTGGAAGAATAAGACTGAAATCCAGAGGCAGGAGACTTAAGCCCCAAACCTGAGAACACCAGAGAACTCCTGACTACAGGGAACATTAAGTAATAAGAGATCATCCAAAAGCCTCCATACCTACACTGAAACCAACCACCACCCAAGAGCCAATAAGTTCCAGAGCAAGACATACCACACAAATTCTCCAGCAACGCAGGAACATAGCCCTGAGCATCAACATATGTGACTTTGGCTGCCCAAAGTCACACCAAACACATAGACCTATCTCAAAACTCACTACTGGACACTCCATTGCACTCCAGAGAGAAGAAATCCAGTTCCATGCACCAGAACACCGATGCAAGCTTCCCTAACCAGGAAACCTTGACAAGCCAATCGTCCAACCCCACCCACTGGGAGAAACCTCCACAATAAAAAGGAACCACAGACCACCAGAATACAGAAAGGCCACTCCAAACAAAAGTAAGGAAAATGTGAAAAAGAGGTTAAAAGATACATAGAATAGCATGAGAAAACTAATCAGAATTATAGATAGCAAAGAGAAAGCAAACAGGCACAGGTGATATCTGAACACACAGTATAATAAAACAAAGTCAAAGGACATAATTCAGTCAACATGAATTCATAATTCATGTTCACAGGGCATGTTCATTCCAGAATATAAATGCAAAATGTCAAATAAAAAACATTTAATTTAATCCAGAAACATAAGACTGCTCTAGTATTTAGAAATCAAACAATAACAAGAAACATGGAAATATGTCAACTCAGTAAATGCAGAAAAAGCATTTGAAAAAAACCCCACACCATTCATCATATATATAAAAAAAAAAACTATTCCAAATCTTTAAGAAACATGAGGGAACTACTTTAACCTGATAAGAGCAATTATTATGTTAAAATATACAAAACTGCTATTTTTGTAAGTCAGAAATGGTCAAATGCCACCAATTTTTATATTTTTCAATCTAATATGAAATGTTGTAACAAACATCATAGTCAATGAGGACATCCTAAAAGCCCTCTCTCTGATGTTCAGATACAAGGTGAGGGGCTCACTCATCACTTTCATTTAATACGCGCTGATGTCTTGGTCAAGGCATTAGGGCATGAAAGAGAAACATAAGGCAAATTGGAATGAAAGAGATCAAGTATCATTATTTAAAGGGGATGTGATTTATGTTTCTAAAAAACAGCTTAAACTATGCACGTATAAACCAAAACCAATAAGAGAGTTTAATAACACTGCATGCTAAGTTACTTCAGTTGTGTCTGACTCTCTGTGATCCTGCCAGGTTCCTTTGTCCATGGGATTCTCCAGGCAAGAATATATATATATATATATACATATATGTATATATATCTATATACACATATATCTCACATATTTTTTTATCAATTAAAAAATAGATTGGGATGGGGAACTTCCCTGGTGGTCCAGTGGTTAAGACTTCCCCTTCTAAAGCAGAGGGTGCAGGTCAGGAAGCTAAGATCCCACATGCCTCATGGCCAAAAAAACCAAAAAACATAAAACAGAAGCAATACTGTAACAAATTCAATAAAGACTTTAAAAATGATCCACATCAAAAAAATCTTAAAAAAAAAAATTTTGAGGGCATGAGAGTCCCATGTATGTGCTTAATCATTCAGTCATGTTTGACTCTTTGTGACCCCATGGACTGTAGCCTGCCAGGCTCCTCTGTCCATGGGGATTCTCTGGGCAAGAATACCAGAGTGGATTGCCATGCCCTTCTGTTCCCATGTATAATACCATTGAAAATATATGTGCCTCTAAATCTAACAACGTGGAATAAATTACAAAGCTTTAGTGAAAATTATTAAAGAAAACAAATTTTGAGAAATATACCATATTCGAAACCCTGATGCTGGGAAAGATTGAGGGCAGGAGGAGAAGGGGACAACAGAGGATGAGATGGTTGGATGGCATCACTGACTCAATGGACATGGGTTTGGGTGGACTCTGGGAGTTGGTGATGGACAGGGAGGCCTGGCATGCTGTGGTTCATGGGGTTGCAAAGAGTCAGACACGACTGAGTGACTGAACTGAACTGAACTGAATGGATTAGAAGCCTCAGCATTGTTGGGGTACAAAGTCTCAAACTGATCTATAGTTAAATTCATAGGAATCAAAACTCTTAATAACTTTGGATATTGACAAGCTGATTCTAAAATTTATGGGGATGGTCCTGCTTAAAGTGACTCAAAACATCACCAGGATGGCATGCTGGCTTGGGATGCCAGTATCTTTTGATACTAATTCTCCCGTGTTGTACTGCAATCTTTTGGTCAGTTTTCTGTTAAAGAAACAACAGCAGTGGAACATAGAACCTTCAGGAAAATCTTATTAAAGAGATTCCAGACCAAGACTGTGACATACCCAACCAATCTACACCTACATATAGACCAACTTCCTCTTGAAAAAAAATCTGAAAACTGGCTGAGCAGCTTGGTGGAGGAGAGGAGGAGAGAGTAGGATACACATTGCCATTAACGCCACCTCTGAGAGGCAACTCTCAGGAGAGAACTCAAATCCAAAGCTTCTCCCTGAGGAGTGAAGGTTTAGTGCTCCACATGGGGCACCCCCAGCTTTTAAGACCTACACCTGACACATGAGCCCCCACCCTCTGCAAAAAATATCTATGTTTAAAACCAGTGGGGCTCACTTCAGGAGACCCAGAGCCATTCAAGGAACAGTTTTTGAAGGTCTGCACTCAGACTCACCGGCCCAAGGTCCATAGCAGAAGCCACCTCCAGGGACGCCGAGACAGTGTGGTAGAGGCTGTATTTTCCGGGAAGGCCTCTGATTCGACACATTCGGGAGCCTACTGGAGTTCTCTTTGAAGGAGACTGACGGGCACCATGGTACTCTGTGCCCTCCTTCCAGGGCCAGGATCTCCCAGGAGGGAGTTTACACCTGTCAAGTACCTGGTTTTACCTTAGGTGCTGGGTTTTCTGTCAGGTGCCCCTGTTCTGACGTCAGGTGCCAGTCTGAGGTAAGTCGCCCGGACTGACGTCAGGCGCCAGGTTTATCTCACTCGCAGGGTTTATCTAAGTCACTCAATTCGAAGTCAATCGCCTAATTTACATCTGGCACACGGTTTTGAAGTCAGACAATGGGTTTACGTCAGGCACCTGACTTTGACGTCAGATGCCCAGTTTATGTTAGGTGCTAGATTTTGATGTCAGGTGCAGCATTTACATAAGTTGCTCAACTTGACATCAGATGCCCAATTTATGTTTGGTGCCAAATTTTGATATCAGATGCCCACTTTACATTATGTGCCCGATTTTGATGTCAAACGCCCGGTTTACATTAAGCACCCGATTTTGACATCAACATTGGATTTACACTAGGCACCTGACTTTGACGTCAGATACCTTGTTTACGTTTCACGCCCGGTATTGAGGTCAGACGCCTGATTTATATAAGACGCCCGGCTTTGATGACGGAGGCCGGGTTTATGTCAGGCGCCAGACTTTGACGTCAGATACCAGGCTTATGTTCCACGCCCAATTTTGACGTCAGACGCCAGATTTACGCTAGGCACCTGACTTTGACATCATACCTCGTTTAAGTTTCGCACCCGGCTTTGACATCAGACGCCAGGTTTACGTCAGGCGCCTGACAGTGACGTCAGGCGCCAGCTTGACGTCAGGCGCCCGACTGTGACGTTGACGCCAGCTTGCCGTCAGGTGCCTGCCTCTGATGTCAGACGCCAGGTTCCCTTCAGATGCCTGCTTTGATGACAGACGCTGGGTTTACATCAGGCGCCGGGCTTTGACGTCAGACGCTGGATTTACATTAGACACCTGACTTTGTTGTCAGATAAGTGGTTTATGTTCCGCGTGTGATTTAGATGTCAGACGCCCAGCTCTCACGTAAACCCAGCATGTGATATCAAAGCCGGGTGCCAGGCTTTGACATCATGAACTCCTTTTACGTTCTGCACCTGATATTGACTTCAGATGCCAGGTTTCGTCAGGCGCCCAGCTATGATGTCAGACGTGGTATTTACAGCAGGCGCCTGTCTTTGACGTCAGACTCCCAGTTTACGTTACGCACCGGGTTTTGATGTTAGACGCCGGGCTTACTGCAGGCTCCTGGCTGTGACATCATGCACTGCATTTGCTTTGCGTAAGTCCAGTTCTTTGACTTCCGGTTCCTGGCTTTGATGTCAGGTGCATGGTTTACATGCCCAGCTTCTGGAGAAGGCAATGGCACCCCACTCCAGTACTCTTGCCTGGAAAATCCCATGGATGGAGGAGCCTGGTAGGCTGCAGTCCATGGGGTCGCTAAGAGTCGGACACGACTGAGTGACTTCACTTTCACTTTTCACTTTCATGCATTGGAGAAGGAAATGGCAACCCACTCCAGCATTCTTGCCTGGAGAATCCCAGGGACGGGGGAGCCTGGTGGGCTGCCATCTATGGGGTCACACAGAGTCGGACACGACTGAAGCGACTTAGCAGCAGCCGGATTTACATCAGGCACCTAACTTTAATATCAGACGCCCAGTTTACGTTCCGAGCCTGATTTTGACGTCAGATGGTGGCTTTACCTCAGCCTCCCAGTTTTGACTCAGACACTAGGTTTATGTCAGTTGCCGGGCAGCTTGACAGCAGGCGCGTCGTTTATGTCAGGTGCCCAGTTTGACAGCAGGTTTCTCAGCTTAGGTCAGGTACCTGGTTTTACGTTAGGCACCAGGTTTACATCAGGTACCTGGTAATAAGTCAGGTGTCAGGGACTTCTCTCCTGTTCAAGTGGTTAAGACACTGGGCTTCCACTGCAGGGAGCACGGGTTAAATCCTTGGTCAGGGAACTAAGATTCTGCACACTGCACACCCCGTACCCCCCCCCCAAAAGTGTCATGGTTTTACATCTGGAACCTGGTTTTAGGTCAGTTGCCCCACTTTTACGTCTGGTGCCCAGAGGGTTTTTGTTTTTGTTTTTTAAGTAAACTTTTATTATTTGCAGTTAATGAGAATATTTAGGTTAAAAAAATAATTTAAAATATACATACATACATACCTATGGTAAAGTTGAACTTATTAGTCACAGCAAGAGATTAACAGCAATAATACTAAAAATAGAACACATAACAATATACTATAATAAAAGCTATGTAAATGTGGTCTACCTCTATTTTATTGTACAAACTTAACGCCTTTCCCACCTTTTAACTAGGCACTTATCACAGACCATGGCCATATCTTTTGCAGTTTGAGGTGTAACAGCAAAACTAGCACAAATTTCTTTTTCTTTACTCACAGTTTCATAGACAGAACATTTGTTCTTAACTAGATCTTAGCAACTTCAGCATATGATTTTTTATTCATTTATTAAGTCAAGAACTTTCACTTTTTCACTTAAAGGAAGAACTTAATTTTCTCTTTGGCATATCATGATTGCTAGCATCACCACTCTTGAGCTTTGGGGCCATTATTAAGTAAAATAAGGGTTCCTTGAACACAAGCACTGTGATGATGTGTAGGACTTATGGGGCTTTCCTGGGACAGGACCCCCCCGCCCCCCAGGTCCTCTCCTTTGGTTCCTCTGAAGTACCTACATAACAGTATATGATGCATGTTTCCTGAGTTGTTTTACAGGTGCTGAAACCACCATTCTACAAGTAGAAGTTAACTACTGGATCATGAGCATGTAGCTGGGAGACCTACTGGAGCCTGGGGACTGATAATATTAACCCCTGTGACATGGCCTTCTTACCTCACCATCAACCTCTCAGAGAATTATGCATGAGCTAATCACAAACCCTGGAACCCCCTCCCTTACCTTGCCTTTAAAAGTGCCCCCTGAAACCCCTCAGGGAGTTCAGGTGTTTTTGAACCTTAGCAGTCCTGGACTGTCTGGTGCCTTATAATAAACACTGAGCTTTCCTTCACCAAAATAATTAATTAATTAAAAACAAAATGTATGTAGGATAGTATAAAGGGTCAAGAAGAAAAAGGAAACTTTTGAAGAAGATTGAGTTGGAGGGATTTACCCTCCCAGATAGCAAGGCTATAAAGCTATAATGACTAGAACAATGTAGCGTTGGCTGAAGGATAAAGAAACAAACCAATAGAGCAGCACAGAGCCCTCAAATACATGAACGTGTGGACTCTTAGTACATAACAAGAGGCACAGATCATTGGGGAGAGGATGAATTTTTCAGTATTTGATACTGAATATGGATAAAATTAAAATGTAATACACTTCTCGCAACTTTCCCAAAGATTCATGCCCATTGAATTAAAGAATATGAAAGACAAAAAACAAGGCTTCAGAAGAATAAATGAGAGAATATTTTATCATGTTAAAGTAGGGCAGGATTTCTTAAACATAAAATAAAAACCACAAAATTTTAAGGAAGGCACTGTCAAATTTGAAAGAAATCCTTAAAGACTTCTTTCAAAATCACCATAAAATTGTGAAAAACAAGTCATTTAGGGTAAGATGATATTTACAAAACATATTAATTGTGTGAGGATTATATCCAGAATATATAAAGAACTCATACAAAAATCAATAAGGAAATAACCCACCTGAAACATAAGTACAGAATTTAAACAGACCTTTCACGAGAGAGAATATCCAAAAGGGCTATGAACATCAGGAAAGGCCACCAACCTCATTAGTAAACAAAGAAAAGCAAACTAAAACCCCAATAAGACATCACTACACATCAAACGAACAAAAAAAAAAAACTGGAAAAATACAAAACACTGGTGAGAAATACAGATCAACATATTCTCTCCTACTGTGGTAAAAATGAATACCACCACTTTGGAAACTAGTGCTAACTAGTAAAGTTAAACTCAAGCATGCCCTATGACCCAGTAATTCCACTACTAGATATGAAACTTAGAAAAACTTGTACAGGTGAACCAGAGGATGTCTACAAAAATATTCACAACACCACTAAAAAACTCAAATATTAACCAAAACAAAGTGGATAGATACATTGTGGTATATCTAGAGGTGATGACTTTCCAGCTGGATCATAGAGAAAGCAATGGAATTTCAGAAAAACATCTGCTTCGTTGACTACGCTAAAGCCTATGATTGTGTGGATCACAACAAACTGTGAAAATTCTTAAAGAGATAGTAATACTGGACCACTTTACTTGCCTCCTGAGAAACCTGTATGCAGGAAAAGATGCAACAGTGAGAACGGACATGGAACAAGGACTTGTTCAAAATTGGGAAAGGAGTATGTCAAGCTGTATGTTGTCACCCTGCTTATTTAACTTATATGCAGAGTACATCATGCGAAATGCTGGGCTGGATGAAGCACAAGCTGGAATCAAGATTTCTGGGAGAAATATCAATAACCTCAGATACTCAGATGACACCACCCTTATGGCAGAAAGCAAAGAAGAATTAAAGAGCCTCTTGATGAGGGTGAAAGAGGAGAGTGGAAAAGCTGGCTTAAAACTCAACACTCAAAAAACTAAGATCGTGGGGCTTCCCTGGTGGTCCAGTGCTTGAGACTCAGAGCTCCCAATGTGTGTGTGTGTGTGTGTGGGGGGGGGGGGGCCTGGGTTCTATCCCTGGTCAGGGAACTAGATCCCACATGCAGCAACTAAAAATCCCATGTGCTGCAACTAAGACCGGGAGCAGCCAAATAAATAAATAAAAATAAGTTAAAAAAAAAAAAAAGCAAAACCAAAGATCGTGGCATCCAGCCCTATCACTTCATGGCAAATAGATGGGGAAAAAATGGAAACAGTGACAGACTTTATTTTCCTGGGCTCCAAAATCACTGAGGACAGTGACTGCAGCCATGAAATTAAAAGATGCTTGCTCCTTGGAAGGAAAGCTATGACAAACCTAGACAGTGTATTAAAAAGCAGAGACATCACTTTGCTGACAAAGGTCTGTATAGTCAAAGCTATGGTTTTTCCAGTAGTCATGTATGGATGTGAGAGTTGGACCATAAAGAAAGCTGAGTGCCGAAGAATTGATGCTTTTGAACTGTGGTGTTGGAGAAGACTCTTGAGAGTCCCTTGGATTGCAAGGAGATCCAACCAGTCAATCCTAAAGGAAATCAGTCCTGAATATTCATTGGAAGGACTGATGCTGAAGCTGAAGCTCCAATACTTTGGCCACCTGATGGGAAGAACTGACTCACTGGAAAAGACCCTGATGCTGGGAAAGATTGAGGGCAGGAGGAGAAGGGGACGACAGAGGATGAGATGGTTGGATGGCATCACCGACTTGATGGACATGAGTTTGAGCAAGCTCCAGGAGTTGGTGATGGACAGGGAAGCCTGGCATGCTGCAGTCCATGGGGTCGCAAAGAGTCGGACACGACTGAGCGACTGAACTGAAGAGCCGACTCATTGGAAAAGACCCTGATGCTGGGAAAGATTGAGGGCAGGAGAAGAGGGTGACAGAGGATGAGATGGTTGGATGGCATCACTGATTCAATGGACATGAACTTGAGCAAACTCCAGGAGACAGTGGAGGACAGAGGAGCCTGGCAAGCCTGGCAATCCTGGCATGCTACAGTCCACTGGGTGGTAAAGAATCGGACAGGAGTTAGCAAGTTAACAATAACAACAAATATTTAGACACTGCACTGGAAAGTGTAGTGTAAGCCCTGACAGTTGGCTTTTGTTTTTGTAATGCAAGGATCTGTCTAAAGCTTCAACAGCCCACTTAAAAGAGGACCATCTTTTTATATTTTTAAATTGGAGTGTAATTGCTTTACAATGTTCCGTTAGTTTCTGCCATACAGCAATGTCAAGCAGCTATATGTATTCATATATCCCCTCCTCCCTCATGAGCCTCCCTCCCACCCACCCATCTCACCCCTCTAGGTCATCACAGAGCACCAAGCTGAGCTCCCTGTGTTACACAGCAGCTTCCCACTGGCTGTCTATTTTACACATGGTGGTGTATCTATGTCAGTGCTACTCTGTTCATCCCACCTTCTCCTTCCCTCCATGTGCACTAGCCTGTTCTCTACATCTGTGTCTCTATTTCTCCCCTGCAAACAGGTTCATCAGTACCATTTTTCTAGATTCCATATATATGTGTGTTATTATGTGTATTTATTTTTCTCTTTCTGACTTACTTCACTCTGTAATGACAGACTCTAGGTTCATCCACATCACTACAAATGACCCAATTTCATTCCTTTTCTATATGGTTGAGTAATATTCCATTGTATATATGTACCACAGCTTCTTTATCCATTCATCTGTCGATGGACATCTAGGTTACTTCCATGCCCTGGCTATTGTAAATAGTGCCGCAGTGAACACTGGGGCACATGTAAACTGATACAGCCACTATGGAGAACAGTATGGAGATTCCTTAAAAAACTAGGAATAAAACTACCATATGACCCAGCAATCCCACTACTGGGCATATACCCTGAGAAAACCACAATTCTAAAAGACATGTGTACCCCAAAGAGGTGGCCAAAGTATTGGAGTTTCAGCTTCAGCATCAGTCTTTTTAGTGAATATTCAGGACTGATTTCCTTTAGGACAGACTGGTTGGATCTCCTTGTGCCAGTCTGTACGAACAGAGTTTAGGTCGAAATGACTAAGGTGGTGAACACAGGCCACAGAAGGAAAAGGACTCCAAGGCTCTCAACCCAAATGCTTTGGAGAAATGTGTAAACATCATCAGACGGCACAGAAAAAATATAAAGCCCAATATGGGTTTCTTCACAGTAAACAATATCCTCTGCCAGTCACCATGGGCTTCCCAGGTGGCATTAGTGGTAAAGAACCTGCCTGCCAATGCAGGAGACATAAGAGATGCAGGTTCGATCCCTGGGTGGGGAAGATCCCCTGGAGGAGGGCATGGCAACCCACTCCAGTATTCTTGCCTGGAGAATCCCATGGACAGAGGATGGTGGGCTACAGTCCACCCAGTCCATCGGGGCACAGAGTCAGATATGACTGGAGTAACTTAGCCACAAGCGCACACCAATGACCACAAGTTGAATATGCATAGGATTCATTAGGGGTCTCCAGTAAAATTCCGGCACAGTAGATGTGAGGCCCAGCATAAGAGTCTGCACTTTCAACTAGCTACCAGTTGAGGGCGCCAGGGCTGGCCCACTGAGCATACTTTAAGTAGCAACATCCTGGACCCCACCCCCCAAGAGTGGACACACCAACAGACTGTTCTAGCAAACAGCACACGGGTGAGTCAGAGCTAGTCTAATCCCTCTGACAGGCTCTGAGGTGGGAGGGACACCCTGAGACACAGCAGGTAGGTGTCAGGGTTGACAAGTGACTTCAGCTCTGGGAAGGGGGCTGTGCTTTTATAAATTCATTTCTATAATACTGAACAGAGTTCAGTCCATATTCAAGAGACATGACTCCTGCTTTTGTGTGTCTTCTTGACAACACATAATCCCATTTCTCTTGTATTAGAAAGCATTGTTTCTCAATATTGAACCCAGTGAACAGGAAGCTTCTCTGCATCTTGTGTTACAGGATATGCCTGTGTGAGTCATCTGTCCTCCAGCAGAAGGGCATGATGAACCTCTCCTCATTCACGTCATCTCTGAGATAATTAGTTTTCATTTTCCCAAAGCCTGATGACTGTGTAGGAACACAAGTCATGACACTTTGCTTTAGCTTCCTCATTTGTGGGATGTGGGGTTGTGTCTGGGCATTCTCTGGGGTATCTTTCAACTCCAATAATCCACGGCTCTAAGAAAATATTAAATTCTCCATACTACAATCTGTGCACGCAATAGAGCTTTCTTTTCTAACATGGTAGGCAGCATGCTTACAAAGACACATTTCAGAGTTTCTAATAGGAAGAAACACCTGGGCTTTGGGTGGAGCTCTGAGCAATTAACATGGACAGATCTGAAATGTCCCATGTAATCCAGGGAAACTAGAGGCACAGGGTCTACTGCAGGCACAAAAGTGAATCGTGACTTTCAGCGATTTAAAGCACTGACACTTTCAGAGAGCACTTACAATTTGACAGGGACTTGTAAGTGCTCTACTTCATGGTGGTTGGGTGCATGGCAGGGGAAATGGTGAGCCTTCCTCCAAGATGGTCCCATGGTTACACATCCCCTGCAGTCTGCAGCCCCCTGGACCTGGGGGTCAATGCGCCCCTCCAGGAACTGGCTGACTATGGTGGGCATGCCTGGTTACCCCTTCTCACCTAGGCTGCAGGGAGCATGGACGGCCCCCACTCACTGCCAGCTGTTTTGTCGTTTCTTTGCTGCTTTCCTGGTCTCTGATGGTTAGGATTATCCCAGAAAACAGAGGCTCTCAAACTTTGGTATTCAAGCCCTAAAGAAAAAAATTTGGAATAACTGTCAAAATTATTAAGGTACATGGTCTCTGGTTCCACGATTCTACATTTAGGATTTTTTTTTTCCCTGAAGTAACATTTGTCCATACATGAAATTATATATGTTTACTGTAACAATGTTCATACAGCAAAATAATGGAAACAACTTCAGTGTTCATCAATGGTAGACTGGACAAATAAGTTAGAAGATACTCTACAGGTATAAGAAAGAAGGAGGAAGAACTTTATATAATGATATGGAAAGATTGCCAAGATATGGTGTGAGGTGAAGTAAGCAAGGGACCAAACAATGCCTATAATATGAAAGTGAAGTGAAAGTGAAAGTTGCTCAGTCGTGTCTGACTCTTTGTGACCCCATGGACTATACAGTCCATGGAATTCTCCAGGCCAGAATACTGGAGTGGGTAGCCTTTCCCTTCTCCAGGGGATCTTCCCAACCCAGGGATCAAACCCAGGTCTCCCGCACTGCAGGTGATTCTTTACCAGCTGAGCCACGAGGGAAGCCCAAATATAATATGCTATGGTTTCTCTAAAATGTAAAATAGTGGTGGGATGCTGGAAAACACATATTTGTATTTATTTTCATATGCTTACATAATGTCCTGGAGTATACACATGTAAGAAACTAATAACAATGGCCACCCTTTGGAGGAAGGTGATGATGGATGCTGACCATGAGGGTAGCGGACTGTGATAGCCTAGTGTCTTCTCACTGAATACCTTTCTGTGCTTTCAATTTTGAATCATGAGACTAGCTTACTTCTTCAAAAGTTAAACATATATATTTTAGACATTTAATGAAACAAAACTCTCATGTTCTAAGGAAGTCCCTAGGGTGTTTTAAAATGCTGATTTTTTAGGCCACATCCTCAGATGTTCCAGAGTCAACAGGAGTTGATTTGGGTGCTTCTGATGTAGATAGTTCTGGAACCAAGGAACTCTGAGGCGTATAGCCACAGACTACATTCATGCAACAGCTATGTTTTTATTGAACACTGCATACATGCATCTGTCCATTTCATAAATTATGCTTTATTATATTAAGAAATAAAACACATTTCTTTTTCTGTGACTTGAGTATTCAGCTTACTACATTGGATGTGACTTAATGTTATACAGGCCAGGTACAATGTAATAGAAGCACTGGGAACATTTCTTGAAAAATAAGAGTACAATCAATGAGCACGCTTCATAGATAGAATTTTACAAGGTCACACAGTTAAGTTTGCACATTTAAAAGGATCTGAATCATTTATATTATTATTGTGAATTTCTTATAAATAATTCATTACTCTTAGGAGTCTAGGCAAAGCCAAGCCATGACATTATTTATACTTGTTCCAAGTTATTTAATACAGTGCATGTTTTTAATGCAATAAATATTTACAGTTAAAAGTAACAAGTACAATTATAATTTACAAAATATGAATCTAATATTTAAAACAAAACAAAATGACATTAAATACGCTTGTGCCAGATATTTTTACAACTCACTGAATTGACCATTTAAACAAATATTATTACCAAAACCCTGTTGACTCAGATGCAAAAAAGTCATGTTTGAACTAGTTAAGCCCAAATTACAGGAAAAAAAATTTTCTTTAAGAAAATCAGTTTAACTTTCTTAATGTTGACAATATCAATAGCTAAAATTGAAGTAAAGTGATGAAAAATTTGGATTCATTACAGGCCCAAATTATATAATGAAGTCTGAACTCTGAAATCCTGGATTATACCAAAATTTTCAAGCTTGTCTGGGAATTAATGAAGTGTTGAATGTGTGAGGTTTTACTGTCCATTAAAATGATCCTTTTAAAAGACCATAAAATTATGTGAGTCCTTCCATGGCACTATATGGCTCTGGGAATGAAATTTAAATTTGAGGGGAAAAGGAAAATAATCTTATCTTCTAGGACATGAGCTGAGAGAGAGCAGAGAGGCAGAGGCATCTGGGATTATAACAGGGCCTTTAAGGCCAGGCACCCAGACACCCAGGTCCACACCTGAGCCCCTGACGTGGTCCCTTAGTCCAGGAGATAGTTTTCTATTCAAGGCTATTCATGTGGCCAGTGTCTCCAGACTTCAGGAAACCATCCACTGTCATGCTTACTCTTTCTTGGGGGAAGTAAGTGGTTCTACCTCTTCCTGGCACCTTTTCCTCAACTAACCCTGATTTGAAGAAGGATGACTGGACTGACTGCTCTCACTGGGGTCCTCTCTGTGAACATGGCCCTTCGCCAAGGTTTTCTCCTCCTCAGTAAGTCACAGAACCAGGGCCACCAACTGCAACTGAGCTAAAGGACTTCCTTGCCCGCTTACTTTGTGCTGCGCTTCAGCTTCTGTCCTTAACTTACGTGCTTATAAACATCTTTGATGCCCGTATTCTTTATTACTTGACATCGTCACTAGTTCAGGCCTTTAGACAAAATGCAGAGTAGGTCTATGAGGTTCCATGAATGAACTTCTCGTGTGAGCTGGATTTAGGGAGCAACACTGAGCAGTTGAATGGATGAGGACATACGAGAGAGGCAGGCTCAGGTTAATGCTCTGTCCTTCAGTTATGCCATGTGGCCTTGGAACCGTGAATCAATCTCCCTGCACCTCGGCTTCATCTTCTGAATGTTCTTCAAGGTGCTGGTGAGGATGAACAGCAATGTGCTCAGCACTGCATGTGACACATCCTTGGGGCCAGGGGAAGTTGGGCCCCTTCCTTCCAGCACTTCTAGAATGGCAGAACTCCATTCAGATGGAGAATGCTGTTCCAAGTAGTATGCCTCTCTTGAGGCAACCAATGATGAAACTAGTCACTCCCTTGTGCCAAGTTAAAGAGACTCACTTGGGCAAGAGACTGTCCTGTAAACTGGGTGGCAATGATCAACTCTGTTCTTTAATAGCACAGAATGGGCCGTGAGAATGAATGAGATCACATTACATCGAACCACATGAAATCACCTTTTTGAACATCAGTGTGGTCCAATAGCCAGTTTCATGCTTCAGCCTCATAGTTCCCTAGGCCTTTTAATCTAATAGTGGACGGTCACTAGTCAATGTCCTTTACAAACTTCCACAGGAAAGGATGTATAGCAGCTCTCTGGCCAGCAGTAAAGGCTTGGATAAGATGAGGCAATGAGTATAAAAGTGCTTTACAGACCATGAACACTAGGTCACTGCAAAGCCTTTTTTGAATTAATTGTGAATATGTGAATATGAATACTTCAACTGAGGAGTTCTGAAACTTTTTAGAAATTTAGATAAATTCCACCGAATTTATGTCAACTTTCACATGAGAAAAGCTTGTTCTCAGTGTGTGATCTGTTGACTGCTGGAGTTAATGCTTAGCCCTCACCTAAAAATGGGTGTCTTTGAAGGCCAAAATCATGGTAAGAGATTGCTTGATATGATGACTGTGTTTGTGTTGGGCCTGTGGGGCGGGGGTTGGTTGTTGAGGTGGGGGCTGAGAGAAATGACCATCTAGATTCAGAATGAAGTAGAGTTCGTTAGGGCTTGGTTTCATTGACTAGCTCACACAAAGTTTGGTCCCAGGGGAGTGACTAATTCCTTTGTTTTCATCTGTTAATCCATTTTATGAAAATTCAGTCAAATATTAGACAAATGTGCCAAATGTGCTTCATTCTGCCCAACAACTCAGGGTTAATTCTAAACTACTCTGTGATGACATCTTCCTGGTGTGGGTGTGAAGGTCACAAATGGCAAGAAAGTTTGTACCACCCCATCTAATCACAACACAGTTTGTACAATTATACCACTCTAATACAGTCAGGTCACCAGGATCATTGTTTCTATCTGGCTCCTGGGAAAAATGATTTAGATACCTTGATTTAGCAGTCCATAGATTGAGGATGTCATTCTTGTAGTCCCCAAACAAAGCTAATCCCTATTATCAAAAGCTACTTGGCACATGAATAGACTCCAAAAGCAATAACTGGCTGCCACTTTGGGCACAAATGAAGACTTTTAACTTAAGTGGGCCCTGTGAATAAGTTCATTTATATCTATTCAACGTATATTTTCATAACAAGCTGAACTTGGTTTGCGTGAAGGAGTCTCTAAACTGTTTATTTATTCAAGGTTTCTCCATCCTTCTGGAGGAAACCAAACTGTGAGGCAAAGCAGGGAAATCCAGGGCTTGTTAATGAGGCAGAAGATCAGGTTCAGTGCGGGAGTGTGAGGGCCGCTAGAAGAGGATTTGGCCATCCACATTTATGGGGAATCATCATGTCAATGACAAGGCGGGGCCTCGTCTGCACAGGGCAGGGAGGACCATCTTGCTCTGGAAAATCCCTGCCTGCAGCAGCCGTTGGTGGGAAGATTGCCTTGTTTATTGCTTAATCTATCACTGTTGAGCTGCCTGCCTCGGGGAGGCTCAATTTAAGATAGATTGAAAGGTAGTGTCTGTCAATTGAATAAACACAGATGGTTTTCCACAGCCAAAATTGATCTTTTTTTCCTCCTTACCAAAGACATAGTGCCAAACGTGATTATCTTTGGAAGCCAGGCGTGAAATGCCTTAGCTCCACCCCCTGCCGCCATGCTTAACCCTGACACAGACGTGATATCACATGGGGGCGTGGGTGTCTCACACTGTGATTTTAGGTTCTGGAGGTAAAATAAAAATTTGACTTCTCTAGAAGGGCCTGGCTAAGTTCATTCCACTGAGAAGGTTAGGGTCAATCAGTTGATTTACAAAATAAGGTGACCAGTCCTAAAAGTCGCTGGCTGGCAAAGACCTCCTTCAAACTTTTCATTCAAGAGTCTCAAAGAGGTGATAAGATTTGTCTAAGGACACATAGCTAGAGCTAGATATCAATCTTCTGTTTATTCAGAAGCTAGAAAGGAGGCCAAAGTCTATGCCTATGATATTAACTGGAGGCATTAAGATAAGTCCTACTCCCAAAACATCTTTGGATGCAGGTAGATCAGAGATGCTTGAACAAGTCATGCTAGGATGTCAGACACTTTAGCAACTAACTAGGTATGGAGTCACTTACACTCAAGAGTTTTGAAGAAAGCTAAGGGTAAAACTGTGAGCAGCAGTTCAAGATAACAGGTGCATGGAGGGTGAAGAACTGTGAACAGGAAGAGTACTCTTCGCACAATGAGGAGATCGAGTAATGTGTTTTCTACTGTCTCTTTCAGCTCTAAGTACAAAATACAACAAGCTAATGGGACGTCATTCATACAAATTATTTCAAGCGATGGAATTGCCTATCTCCTTCCACTCCACTAATGTGAACATGAGTGTAGAATGGCAGTTGAAGGATTTCTCAAGAGGAGTTGTTGCAAAGGTGGCAGAGGTGGGACAAACGCGGGGAGGTGGTTATATAAATGCTTTAGAGACAAACCTAGAGATGATGGGACTCAGAGGATCTTAGCAATAGGTGGAACTGTCTTTTCGTTCTAGAGATTTTAAAAAATGATACTCATATCTATATATATACACATACATATATATGACTAGAGACAGAGCTGGGACATCAAGCTAAAAATCTTGGTTCTTTCAGTTACACTACCTGTCTTCTTTTCAAACGGCCCCATGTAATATGGAGTGCCAGGAAAGCAGGTGTGTACACTATATAAGTGCATGTGGCAAACAGAAGTGCAGAGGTTCATTCCAGCTAACACAATTATAAGTACAGATCTTGACAACAGTCTTGGTCCCAACTCCTAAAGCTGAAACAAAAATCTTATGAAATATGCCATGTGGAAAAGAGAGCTGGCTCTTCTATCTCACCTGGATAGAGAAAAATGGAACTAAAACTGTCTTAGTGTGTGAGGGCTACACATGAGGTCACATTTGCAGAATTTGGATTTATCTGAAAGTGGGTTAACACATTTGCAACCTAGCAGAATTGGCCTATCCTTGAGTAAAGAAAAACTTGATTCAGGGTTTCTAAAGTAAGAGAGTCAAATCCTTTTACTCAGTTGGAAAACAAAAGAGATTTAAATCCAGTATTTTCCTGTACATGGGCTGTTTTATAAATACTCTTCATAAGTAGAAACTTAATGTATATATATCTGTCTTTCAGTCAGTTCTTAAACCTGAGACCCCTACAACTTTCTCACACATACTGAGACTGAAACATATATTACTGACATTGAATTCATTTCCTGCCACAGACTTTACCTAAAGCAGACATTAAATGTAAACATGTTTCTATTTCCACTTCAATATGATCCCTTTCTTCTCACATTCTTCAGCGTAGCAGACAAGGACAGCCAAATAGACGTCAATACAGTTGGCTGAAAACCTATATGCCTAAAATAAATACTTAACTTAATGCATCTTTATAAATTTTTGATGAATAAATAACATAATCAATCCCTCCCACCCCCCAGCCAAAGGATTTCTCTAATATGGTAGAATGGCACCATGGACGATTATAACTGGGTAATAGCAAAAATGACCTGTGTTGAGTTAGAACTGTCACTCCACAGGCCAATGTGCATCTTGATATATGTGTCAGCGTGTTTGGTTGTGTTTTTGCCTTAAAATTATGTGGTGAATGTTTTTCCTATGTCCTCAGCTATGTCTTTTAAAAACAATCAAAACTCGGGGATTTGTTTGAAATTGGCTTCCAGTGTTATCAATTTGGGGACTGTCCTTTATACATTGGACTCTCCAAGGGTTGGCTTTTCACATTACAAGTGTAAAAATAAGTTCCTTGGTTTGTGATTATAAATATTCCTGAAAAATGACTCAAATCACGTTCATAAAGCACTAGCTTCTGCTTAAAGAAATGACAAGGGGAGGTTTTTCAGAAAGCAGTCAATGTACAATTTCTCTGCTCTATAAATCTGGTTGTTCATGTAGTTTCTATGACTTAGTTGAGCACATCTGTATCTCAGGGTTTAATGCTTAAAATAAAGATTTCCTATTTGTTCCCTTTTCTTAAAAAGGGAAAGTTTGTTTTACCTCCGAAGCAGCGTCCACAAGTTGAAATGGAAAATGCAAGCCGTGATAGGCCTTCCAAGTGACCCATTTGGGCCTCTCCCCTACCCACCCAGATCACTCACAAGCCTGCCAAAGGGTCTTCGGAGGGTACAGAAACAACCAGTGACGCGAGGGTTCCTCACCAGCCATAAAGCAAAACCGGGGGGGCAGGGTCAAGGGTGAGTCTAGACGTACCCCTCGTGACAGATGTTTCCGTTGATGAGGCTGAAGGTGGCGGCGGAGGGGTTGGTGCTCTTGAAGGAGGTCATGCAGCTGGTACTTCTGCCGGCGCTGTGAGACCGGCTCATCAGGCCAGACCGGCAACAGAGGAGCTGGGTGTTGAACTGCTTCCGAAAGCTCTTGCTCAGCAGGTAGAGGGCAAAAGGGTTCACGCAGGAGTTGGTGAAGGCCAGAAGGCGGGCGCAGATGCTGGTGACGAAGTGGAGCAGGGAGGTGTCCACCTCGGAGTAGTGGTAGGAGCGGTAGAGGTAGATGACGTGGTTGGGGAGCCAGCAGAAGGCGAAGAGACCCACGAACACCAGCACCGTCTTGGCCAGGCGCTTCCGGGATTCGATCTGAGGGCAGAGTCACACACAGAGGGGCCGAGGGGCGGGGGACGCAGAGACAAGGGTGTGGGCAGAGAAGAAGAGGCGGGAGTGAATTAGGGAAGTGCATGAGCTCACAAGGCCCAGCAGATGAGTTCCACAGGAGGAAAGATGAGGGAAACAGAGGAGAGAAAAGCAACAGAAACAGACAGAAAAAGAAAACAGTCAGACACAGAAAGGAAAATGCCAGGAAGCAGAAATGGATGAGCAGAGTACAGTGAGAGCAGCTCTTGAAACAAAGTTGATTACACGCTTGAGTGGGCGGCACAATGAAATTCTAGTAAGCGCCCTCTTTTTCCTTGGGAGGGCATTGGTGCAGTTATCAGCCATATGACTTCATGTCTTCCTTGGCTCCACAGTTAATAATTTCTTCTTCCCTCTGATGCTTAAACAAGGACCCAACTTTGTTCTTCCCCACTGGCCAGACTAAGATAACTGCCTGTTACCATTTTTTTTTTAATCTCAAGTTATTTCTAGCCTATGTAATATAGGAAGAGTCTCAAACAAAGTGGGCTGAGCATCTCCTTTTGTTCCCAACTCACTTTGCTACGGCAAGAGGAAACATCATTCTCCTTCAAGAATTGGGGATACAAAATGTTCTCCACTGAGAACTCCTTCAAGCAGGGGGAGCCTTTCACTGAGGACTGCTGCTTTCCCCCCATAATTGAGTGGGAAAAAGAGAATTTTAGAGGTGAAGCCTCCAACTAAGTCGGCTACACATTTTAAATGAGGGGAGAGTCTTTCTGTCTTTCCATCATAAATACCGCTTGATCTACATTTGGACTAGAAGGCAAAAATTGCCACAGAGGAGAAAGCCAGAGTCCCTGGTTTCTACCATTTATACCTCAGGATGACATTATGGGGGTGATGGGGGTACTGGGGAAGGCAGGCTAACACAGACGGAGGGCATCCTGCATTCTGGACCACCTGGGGGTAAATATGCTCCTCTGTCATCCTCCAACAGCCTTCTGATATAAGGGTTACTACCCTCCTCATGGGTAAGAAACTCAGAGAGGGTAAATGAGTAGGTCAGGAAGCCTGGATTTGAACTCAAATCAATGTGAGCCCATCTTAATCAAACTACTTCTTTTTCTTCACCCAGCCTCATTTTCCAGCCCTTTCTGCCTTATCACATATGGTGACCCTCTTCCTACCCAAAGAATGTGACTGGAGTTTAAAGCAGTTGCATCCCTCTGAGACACTACATTTTATCTTTTAAAAAACACTAACATGTTTTTCAGATTTTTCCCAGAAACAACCCATACTCCAAAGCTTTCAGGTTCTCAGCACCTCACTAAACCTAGCCTTAAGTAAAAGAACAAGATTCTAAGGGACATCTGAATGCTGAGTCTTCTGCAGCTAGGAATCTCTGTTCACCATCTGGCCACAGATCACTCACCTCTTCTACTGCAGAATCAGGCAGCGGGACCACCTAAATACGGAACTTGTCAGTGGAGTCCTACATATATGCAAGGGATCGAATCCCCAAGGAGGAAATGAATTACTCCTAAGCACCCACCTGCTTCTTGACATGTATATTCCCTTCCACGGGGAGATTGTAGGCACTCTGGATCAGATTTCTGGCGATGAAATAGTAGTAAACAGAGATGATCGACAGCGGGATGATGTAGAAGACCAGGAAGGAAGCCATGGAGTGGATTTTGGGGTGCAGCTCATTAGAGTGTGGGTACGGGGCACAGCTAATGAAGGTCTGGTTGGTGCTTTCCTCATGGAAGGGATGTAGGTCAGAAAACACGGCCTCTGGGATGGCCAGCAGCATGGAGACAATCCAGATCAGTGCGGCTTTGAGGCAGATTTTCAGCAGGGCATGGGAGGCCTGGATATCCATCGGCCGCACGATGGCTTTGTACCTGGGGCAGGAAAGAGGGAAGTTGCTTAATATTAAGTTGCCAGGGTCTGGACTAGGGCAAGGCCAGGGAGGCCCCTGAGGTGTAATACTTTAAGAAAAGTCATCCAAGGGCCGACTCTGAAATAGTGAGCGCCTCCTTAAATGCTGCCCCCAAGCTCGTTGCTCACCTCATCCTAGCCTGGCTCTGAAGGATGTCCCCCTTTCCCCATTCTCTCTTGATTTTAAGAATACTTCTCAGAAAAGCTGAAGCTTCTTTTATTTTCTTAAATCACAGAAATGAATAACAAAGCATGTTTAACAAAGGACACTGGAACAAGAAGGCTGGTTTTTTTATTTTGTTTTTTTGGCAAAGCCTTCATTTTGAGTATTCAAATGCAGTCACTTTACAGTAAATGCAGTAAAGTGAACAGTCTGTAAATGCAGTATTTACAGACACCTCTTTTCTTTCTCAAAGGTTGAAGAACAAATAGTTCGCTGAAAAAGTTACACACAGATGCATCGCTGTAATTATCAAACTAATCTTTCCCCTGCCCTCCTACTCTCTTTCGGCGTCATCTTCTCTTGCAGTATTCAGGTTGAGCTCTGGGAAGCAGACACTGAGATGAAGTCAGGAAGACAAAGAGTTTATTGTTGATGAAGATGTGTGGGGAAAGGGGAGGAGGCAGGACTGGGCAGAGGGAGCTGTCAGACCCTGAGGCAGACCTTACAAGGTGTACACCAGCCAAGGTGACCAACCATCCAAGTTTCCCTGGACATTTCCCAGTTTTAGCACCGGAAGTCCTACATCTTGGCAAATTTCTCAGTCCCAGTCACTATGACAGCTGGTCACCCTGCACCAGCCCAATGGGAAGCTCAGGAGCAAAGATTGCCCAGTGGGGGAGTCCTATCAGTGGAAATGGCCAAGCCCTTGTAGCACCACCCTGCTTGGTTACTGGCTGGGACCACCCAAAAAGAGGGTGATCTCAATTGCTACCTGGTTCTGTCACTGGGCAGGAACTGCCCAAGAAGAGCATGACCATAGCTTGAAAGTTGAAGTGGACCTGGAAGGAGCTGACATCTGGAGGTTGCCAGCTACCCATACAACACCTACCACAGTGAGCCACACATTTATTTTGGGCCCACTTGCCTGAGAACCCACTAAAAGATGAGCCTCTGGTGGGCAAAGACTGGGTCTTTATCAATCTTGGTATCTGTCAAGATCTGCACACAGTGTACAAACATTTGTTCTACTGCACATAAGCTGCTATGGTGTAGAAGTTGACATGAGTTGGAACTATCTAAATGTGTGTCCAATGCTAAAAATGCTGTGTTGACACCGGGTTCTGCCTCTGATATTCTTTTGTATCATGGCCTTCAGTGAAGAGGTATAGTTATTTCCACTTGTTTCCAAGTTGACTAAACCTCCACTGAGTTACCATTCTTGGCTGCATCCTGACCTCTCACTCACTTTCTGCCTCTCTCCAGGGAAGGGGGTGTGAGTTTTGAGTGGTGAGTTTGAGAAAAAGAACCTGGCATGTGCATTGGACTCACAGAGGCCTGTGCTTATCTAGGTGTCCCTGACTAGGTGAATGGCACCTCTAATATAGGCAATCAGAGTGTCTGCAAGTTCCTTATTGCTGTGGACCTAGGTCATAGTCTCCAAACAGCTTTATCAGATGTAGAAGCAATTATTTTTTAATCATCATCTGTCTCATTTTATATCTAGTTCTCTGTTCCCACTTCAGGTAGGGAAGAAAAGGAGACTATTTATCAGATATCCCCAACACTCCAGAACAACACTATTGTCCTGCTTTAGTATACCTGCGTGTGATTTTCCATCCATAATTTGCATTAGTGCACTTAAAACAATTAAAAAAAAATAAACATTTCAAAAGGAGGTTCTATTGTCCTGTGGTGCTTTCTCTAGTCACTAATAATTTCAAACATTTTAATTTCTAGTTTAGAATGAAGGAAAGGAATAGATATTTTTAATGAAAGATATGTGAACATCCTCAGCCAAAGATGTATATAATTAAAGATATCTTAGATAAATCAATCAGAGATAAATGGGCAGTCACAAGTACCATTAACTCTCCAAGGGAAGGTGATCTCCTCATGTATGAAGCAGAAGCCAGAGGGAATGGCTTCCCCTCCTTCCCTCTTGGGAATCTTGCATTCCTAAGTGCAAAATGCCATGAGATATTGAGCCACTATTTCAAATTCACAACTTTTAAAACATGTAAGATAAAACATTTCTCTGATTGCTTTGTCAGAAAAATAATTTGAGTCTAAATCTAAATTAGCCTCTGGATCTATGTACCAGTTTTCAAGAAATGTGGGGATAGAAGAACCAGCTAGATAATGCAGTCAGTCAAATCCTGAAACAGAAAATTCTACAGGAATAATGACCTCATTTTTTACAAAAAATATATGGTATAAAAAAGCAGAGAGAATGGTTACAGACTGACTGATATCAGTAGCGCAATGTGTAGACCCATTTTGCATTATTTAAAATTTTGTTTATTTTTTGGCCATGCTGTGCAGCATGCAGGATCTTAGTTCCCTGACCAGGGATCGAACCCAGGCCCCTGGCAATGAGAATGAGAAGTCCTAACTACTGGACAACCAGGGAAATCCCTTCTTTTGGATTCTGATCCAAAGCAAACAACCATAAAAAGACTTTTTTGAGACTACTGAAGAAAATCAAATATGGATTTAGTACTGGTGATATCAAGGAATTATTTTTAACGTAATGGGCTTAATAGTGGTATTGTGATTCTGTGTTTTAAAAAATACTTTATTAAAAGCACATCCTAAAATGTTTACCAGTGAAATAATATCTATCTAGGGCTTGCTTTAAAATATTCAGATATATTCATGTATCATTTGTATAATTTAAAAATAAGTAAAAATGCATTGCAAACAATTTCGTTATGGAATATTAATAACATTTCAAAGAAATTAAGGAAATTCCATTCACTAAGCTCTTGCCTTCTGCCAGGCAGAGACTAGCATCTACGTGATCTCACTTATGTTTTAGCATGTAGGTGCTATTAGCCCCACTCTACAGTGACAAGCTGAATGAAATGCAGGTGGTTTCAGAAGCGGTGAGGTCAATATTCAATGTAAACCAAGTCTGTTCAGGATACTACAGCTTTTTCAGAAGAATGCTCTGGGTAAATTCTTCCTAGAGATAAACAGATCAGCCATTTCACAAATGTGTATGGAACATACCAAATGTTCCCTGGAAGTCTAATGGTTCTGTAGAGCATGATAGATATATCAGTCTATATCTTCTGGTTTAAACTGCTTTGCCTGGAGCTCCCAGTGAAGGGAGATCCCCAAGGGGTGGTTCTCGTTTAGGAGTGATGGCCGGTTGGCCTAGGGTGGATACTCAATATTGTAAACCAGCCAATAAACTGCCTGGCCAACTACCAGAGACTCTCTCTTTGTCTTAAGCATTTAAACTGAAAAATTGAGAGGATGTAATCAGTCAATCATAGATGCTACAAAGAAAAGGTTATGATGTCAAGGAAGCAATCAGGGCAAGATGAATAACCAAAGTAGGTAGAATGAAAGAAAGAGAATGGCCGGGGCCGGCGAGCCAAAGAGGAGCCGGCCGCGCGGGCCGGGAGGGGACGGCCGCCGGAGCCGCCGAGGCCAAGTGCTGCCTGGTTGGGCCCAGACATGGGATGTCGCGCCTCGGCGGGGAGCACAGAGGAAGCCAGCGCCTCCCCGAGCCGCTGCCGTGACGGCCAGTGAGCGAGCAGCCGGAGGATGTCCACCGCGACGCCGGTCGCCCCCACGGGGATCCCGGCGGCCCCGGGCCCAGTGAACCCGCCCCCGCCGGAGGTCTCCAACCCTGCCAAGCCCGGCCGCAAGACCAACCAGCTGCAGTATATGCAGAACGTGGTGGTAAAGACACTCTGGAAACACCAGTTCGCCTGGCCCTTCTACCAGCCCGTGGACGCCATCAAGCTGAACCTGCCCGATTATCATAAGATAATAAAAAACCCCATGGACATGGGAACCATTAAGAAGAGACTAGAAAATAATTATTATTGGAGCGCGAGTGAATGTATGCAGGACTTCAACACCATGTTTACAAATTGTTACATTTATAACAAGCCCACAGATGACATAGTGCTCATGGCCCAAGCCTTAGAGAAAATTTTTCTGCAGAAAGTGGCTCAGATGCCCCAGGAGGAAGTTGAATTACTGCCCCCTGCTCCAAAGGGCAAAGGCCGGAAGCCAGCTTCGGGAGCACAGAGTGCAGGCTCACAGCAAGTGGCAGCCGTGTCCTCCGTGTGCCCAGCGACCCCCTTCCAGAGCGTCCCCCCCACGGTCTCCCAGACGCCCGTCATCGCCGCCACCCCTGTGCCAACCATCACCGCAAACGTCACGTCAGTCCCTGTCCCCCCGGCCGCCGCCCCGCCTCCCCCCGCCACGCCCATCATCCCTGTGGTCCCTCCCACACCGCCCGTCGTCAAGAAGAAGGGCGTGAAGCGGAAAGCGGACACCACCACGCCCACGACCTCGGCCATCACAGCCAGCCGCAGCGAATCGCCCCCGCCGCTCTCGGACCCCAAGCAGGCCAAGGTGGTGGCGCGGCGGGAGAGTGGGGGCCGCCCCATCAAGCCGCCCAAGAAGGACCTGGAGGATGGTGAGGTGCCCCAGCACGCGGGCAAGAAGGGCCGGCTGTCCGAGCACCTGCGGCACTGCGACAGCATCCTCAAGGAGATGCTCTCCAAGAAGCACGCGGCCTACGCCTGGCCCTTCTACAAGCCGGTGGATGCCGAGGCTCTGGAGCTGCACGACTACCATGACATCATCAAGCACCCGATGGACCTGAGCACCGTCAAGAAGAAGATGGACAGCCGCGAGTACCCAGACGCGCAGGGCTTCGCGGCCGACATCCGGTTGATGTTCTCCAACTGTTACAAATACAACCCCCCGGACCACGAGGTGGTGGCCATGGCCAGGAAGCTGCAGGACGTGTTTGAGATGCGTTTCGCCAAGATGCCGGACGAGCCGGCGGAGGCACCCGCCCTGCCCACGCCTGCGGCCCCTGTGGTCAGCAAGGGCGTGGAGAGCAGCCGCAGCAGCGACGAGAGCTCGTCGGACTCAGGCAGCTCGGACTCAGAGGAGGAGCGCGCCACGCGGCTGGCGGAGCTGCAGGAGCAGCTGAAGGCCGTGCACGAGCAGCTGGCCGCCCTGTCTCAGGCGCCGGTGAACAAGCCAAAGAGGAAGAAGGAGAAGAAGGAGAAGAAGAAGAAGGACAAGGACAAGGACAAGGAGCGGCACAAGGCCAAGGCCGAGGACGAGAAGCGGGCCAAGGCCGCCCCGCCCGCCAAGCAGGCCCCGCAGAAGAAGGCGCCCGCCAAGAAGGCCAACAGCACCACCGTGGCTGGCAGACAGCCGAAGAAGGGCGGCAAGCAGGCGTCGGCCTCCTACGACTCGGAGGAGGAGGAGGAGGGGCTGCCCATGAGCTATGATGAGAAGCGGCAGCTGAGCCTGGACATCAACCGGCTGCCGGGGGAGAAGCTGGGCCGTGTGGTGCACATCATCCAGTCGCGGGAGCCCTCGCTGCGGGACTCCAACCCCGACGAGATCGAGATCGACTTCGAGACCCTGAAGCCCACCACGCTGCGGGAGCTGGAGAGATACGTCAAGTCTTGTTTA
Organism: Odocoileus virginianus; assembly: GCF_023699985.2. Taxonomy (NCBI): domain Eukaryota; kingdom Metazoa; phylum Chordata; class Mammalia; order Artiodactyla; family Cervidae; genus Odocoileus; species Odocoileus virginianus. The sequence continues at coordinate 574,901 of NW_027224268.1, forward strand.
CAGAAAAAGCAAAGGAAGCCATTCTCCACGAGCGGGAAGAAGCAGGCGGCCAAGTCGAAGGAGGAGCTGGCTCAGGAGAAGAAGGAGGAGCTGGAGAGGCGGCTGCAGGATGTCAGCGGGCAGCTGAGCAACAGCAAGAAGCCGGCCAAGAGAGAGAAGTCGGGCTCCGCCACGTCCGGGGGGCCCTCGCGGCTCAGCAGCAGCTCCTCCGAGTCCAGCAGCAGCTCCTCCGAGTCCGGCAGCAGCAGCACCAGCGGGTCCAGCTCCGACAGCAGCGACTCCGAGTGAGCCCGGGGCTCGCGCGGCTCAGGACGCAGCCGGTGGCCGCCGCCCCGCCGGGGCACCACGGTGTTCCCTCTGGTGGTTAATATACTCCTTTCGTTCCATGGTGTGCAGGTTCTCTTTTCACTTCAGTGTTATGGTATCTTCCAGTTCTGGCTTTAATAGGTCAACCGAGATCTTTCTGTGTGTGTCCATTAGACTTTGAGAAGCTGTGAATCGGCATAAGGTCTTTCCTCCATAACTGAACTCAAGTCCCTTGGAGATGCCGGCTTCAGACGCTAACCTGATAACCGTAGGAAAACGTGTGAGGTGTGGTCTGAAGGTGCTTGCAGAACCCCTTTCCTTAAGCCCGACCTGGTCTGTAGCCCCAGCGAGAATGTCTCCCGAGGAAATGTCTCGGACGTGGTACCGCACGGGAAGGCTGTTGGCTTTGCTGACAGGGTTTATCTCCGTCTCCGGGGGCCCTGGGCCCTGACCCTCACGTCGAGGGCAGCTCTTTCTGCAGGGGCTGCGGACAACCAGGCCCACCCCTGCCGTGAGTGAGGGCCAGGGCTGGGCCCCCGCCAGGAGGGGTCCCCGTGGCTCCCAGCCCGAGCTTCTGCGGGCGGGGAGCCGGCGAGGGGGCGTGCAGAGGAGCCCCGTCTTTCTGATCTCCCGTGATGTTGGGAGCTCCCAGGAGGATCACAGAAGCTGCGTGGGCAGCATGAGGGTTCCCAAACACTGAAACTTTTACCTCAACTTTGAAAAAAAAAGAGAAAAGATTAAAAAAAAAAAAAAGGAGACTCTTTTTGTAAGGTTCAGCAATTTTCTACGAAAGGCCAGCCCCGCGTGTGTCCCCAGCCCAGCCGCTGCCACGCACTCCGGAACCATCATCCCAGTCTCGTGTATATATGAATATTTTATTTATTAACATCATTGGTCATTTTTTTTTTAAGAAAGAAAATCAAAACCGCAAAAGAAATGCATTAAAAAAAAAAAAAAGAAACAAAGGAGCAGAGATGCAGGCCTTTTCCGTGGCGTGAGGGGAGCCCAGACCCCGCGGGGCGCGGGCCGCTCGCCCCAGGTGCTACCCGCCTCCTGCCCCCGCGCGGTGCTCAACCTCGTCCACGTGCGCGCCCCGGGGCTGCGGGGTGTCCGTTCTCGTTCTTTCTCGTGTGCGTGTGCGTGTGCGTGCGTGCGTGCGAAATCTGGAGACTCACAGGTCAGAGACGACTTCCGGCTGCAGCACATTCTCATTTTTTTTTTTTTTAAATTTCATTTAGTTCTTTTATATTCACTTCTGGTCTCTCTTAGGACTGTTTTAAAAAGGACTTCGATTTAGGGAACCCCAGTTATATAATATAAACTTTGTAATCTGCGAGAAGAAGAAATGTATAGTAAATCTAAGTCTTGATTTTTAACTTTCTATTGTAAAAAAAAAAAAAAGTAATAATAATATACAGAGTTTAACAGAAAAAAAAAAAGAAAGAGAATGAGGCAGACATAAAAGAAGAAGCTGAGATGATGTTGCCCTAAGTCCTACAGAGGGTCCTTGGTTCCTGGCCCATGAACTACTTTTGAATGTACGAGAGGTGTCCTGTTATAATCTTACAATTCTCCTGTTCCCTTTTCATTTGAGTTGGTTTAAGTGGCCACCATTCACTATCAACAAAAGAGCCTTATCTAGAACAATTAGACATGCTGGTCATTTAAAGCTATCATCAGAGTTTATTTCCAGGATCATTTTGCGTAAGTTATCCCCTGCTTGCTGTCCTCTGAAAGAATGAGCTGTCAACTTTCGATTGTTCTCAAGATACAGACCAGTTCCTAAATCCACCATAACTTTCTTGCCTCCTCCTTTCTTTGTGCTCCATCCCGGAGGCTCCATTCATCTTAAGGCGATCTTTTCAAATTCCAGCTTATAAGTACCATCTTACAGCTTTTGCTGACCAATCGAAACATCAATAATTCCCTTTCCTTCTCCCAACCCGTCTGATTTTACTCTTCTCATTTTATGCTTCCTCTGCATTACTTTCAATTGCTTCTAGCTTTCCATGGGCATGTCTTTTCTACATGATTTTCTCATAAGTTCCTGAGGTCAAAAGCTCATATCTTCTCCTCTTCTTGTCTTCTGTATCATTGAAAATGCCCCAGGTCCCCTCTTCTGCATACCACTTATTTCAAAGTAGAGGCTCAGCAAAGACTTGCTAATCAATTAAGATTAATGATAAGTGACTCGCAGAAGTGTCTTTTATTTTCAACTTCACATAAATAAGTGACAACAGATTCACTTTCACACACCTAGTAAGAATCATTTTTCCACAGACTGACCGATTCACTCCTCTGATAAGAGGGGGCTGAAAACAACTGCTTCCCACTTCTGAAAACATCTGTGCTTCATTTTTCTTATGCAAACACTGGAAAGGTAAAAAATGTCCTCTGCCAGATTATTGTGTCAAAGGGGTTCTTGGCAAGTGGAAGTAGCGGGTTCCCACACCCATGGTTGGAAACTTTTGCTCACAGAAAGGTATGTCTTTTATTCAAACACGGGCAGTTTATTTATGTTTAAGGATCCAGCAGTTCAGCCCTTATGTATTCATAATTACCTACCGAGGTCTGCAGGAATTGTTGAACAACAATATTTTAAAACCTCCATTACAATCCTAATGCATGCTACCTGGAGAGGGCTGAGGTGAAGAGAAAACGAAATGAACTAAAAGGTCTCTAGGGTAACTGACACATTGTCGGCATTTAAATTAGAATCCTAATACCTAATAAGATTTGACAAGGCTATTAAACTTTGGCTTTATTTTCTCCTGAGAATAACACCAAGAACTTTTCTGAAGAAATGTGAGGCAATTATTAGCTGGTTTGTAAAATGACTATAATCCAGAGCAATGGAGTCTTACCTCCGTTGAACTATTACTCTGCAAATACAGAGCTTGCTGCTCCTTGGTGCCCATCCAACCGTTATCTTAAGTATGTAACAGATTACAGTCATCCTTTTCTCTTCTTCTCATTGGACCAAAAAACTCCAGTGCTTCTTTTCACTCGTTTTTAATATACTTCAGTTTCCTCAGGGCTCTACTGTGAATTGGGGAGCAGAGACCTAGTTCCTAATGGTGATTCTAGCCACTAGTTTTATGATCTCAGACAAATCACAGACTCTTGGAACCTCAGTATTCTCATCCCTGGGTCGGGAAGATCCCTTGGAGAAGGAAATGGCAATCCATTCCAGTATTCTTGCCTGGAGAATTCCATGGACAGAGGAGCCTGGTGGGCTATGGTCCATGGGGTCGCAAAGAGTCAGACATGACTGAGCGACTATACTTTCACTTCCACTATTCTCATCCCTGAATAGTATATAACTCCTACAACCTTCAACATAATAACTGATTCAGGCAAAAATGATAAAACCACTGAGGGAGAGGTTTTAGGGGGATGAGATACATAGTCTTAAAGAGCTCCCCACATATTACTACTTAATTACAAAGGGAAAATGTACCTTTATGTAGGGGAGATCTGGGGGTCACTCATCTAATCAAATGGTCAAATCCAGGGTGAACTTCTCCATTAGGTGGAACAGGCATAGGTCTGGGGCCCATGATATTTTTAGAGGCTCAAGAGAATATCTTAATTTCTTTTAAAATCAGAAGAAAAAATTGAATATAATCTATCTTGAATTATGGTTATCTTTGTGACAATACATCTATAAAATAAATTTTTTTATACTTTTTACAGAGAAAGGATCCCATGAAGGTAAGTAAATGTGCAAAGGGCCCAGGAAATTCATAATGTGGCCCTGATCAAACTTACCATCACCAACGGTGGGACAATCTGCTATCCTGTGCCTCCTGATACAACGCTATGGGAAGGGCATGGCATTGCTTACAACTGTTTTTGCTTTAAATTTTTAACCTGAATCTACCATGAAGAAACAATCAGACAAATCCAATTCTGGCATATTCTACTAGATAACTAGCTTGGATTCACCGAAACACTCAGCGTTATTGTTCTAGAAGAATGTAGGGGAGCTACTATTCTACCTTAAAGGAGATGAAAGAGCTATAACAAGTAATGTTTTTCCACAATATATAGAATACATATGTATAAACTTATACAATTCAATGTATATAATACATATGTGTGTGTGCATGTGCACTCAGTTGCGTTCAACTCTTTCAGACCCCAAGGACTATACCCCTCCAAGCTCCTCTGTCCATGGGATTTCCCAGGCAAGAATACTGGAACAGGTTGCCATTTCCTTCTTCAGGGGATCTTCCCAACCCAATTTTATGTGTCAATTATATCGCAGTAAAATAACCTGAAAAAAGGAGATATAATAACCAAATGCAACACATACACCTTGATTTGATCCTGGATTTAGGGGTTGTTGTTGTTCAGTCGCTAAGTCATGTCTGACTCTTTGCAACCCCATGAACTGCAGCACACCAGGCTTCCTGTCCTTCACTATCTCCCTGAGTTTGCTCAAACTCATGTCCATTGAGTCAGTGATGCCATCCAACCATCTCATCCTCTGTTGCCCCTTCTCCTCTTGCCCTCAATCTTTCCCAGCATCAGGGTCTTTTCCAATGAGTCAGCTCTTAAGCTATAAAAGACATTTTGGGGACAATGGAAGAAATTTGATTATGGATTACATATTAGTCAGTATTAAGGAATTATTCTTTGGGATATTACAATTAAGAAATTATTATATATTATATGCTTATTATAATTAAGGAAGTATTCTTCAGGAGTTGGTGATGGACAGGGAAGCCTAGTGTGCTGCAGTCCATGGGGTTGCAAAGAGTCGGACACGACTGAGCAACTGAACTGAACTGAAGGAATTATTGTTAATTTCACTGGGTATGATAACAGCACTGAGGTTATGTAGAAGAGTGTCCTTGTTCTTAGGAAATATACAAACATACTTAGGAGTGAAAGGTCAGAATGTTTGTACCTTACTTTCTAGAGTTCAGCAAAGTAAAACAAAACAAACAAATATATATATATATATATATATACTAAATATATATATATATTATTATATACTTTACATATATATATATGCTGCAAAGAGAGCAAGAACGAAATTTAGGAAATGTTCATTGTGGAATGTGGGTGGGTATTATACAGGAGTTCATAAGCAGATTGGGGAGAAAACTTACACTAAAATATAGTTTTTAAAAGATGAGCTAAGAGTAAAGTAGCAATCTTAAAATAATGTGTTATATATTTTATTAATAGTCCTTTTGTCATTGGAAAGACTTTATTATAATTTTAATGGAGTTGAATGTGGCATATCTAATTAGAGTCTCCACCAGGAATGAAGGAAGCGTCTTCTCTGTTATGTTCATATTGTTCTCTTGGACTTGCGGTTTTAGTATCATCTACAATCTATTGGATTTTGTTTTGCTCCGCTTTGTTTTGGCAGTCTTATTTTTAAGCTACACGCTCATTTAGGGAGGTTAAATAAAACTAGGTCATGCACAAGCAGATATCAGTCTGCAGTTCCTCACCATTATCTGCAAAGTGCCGGGAAGAGTCAAGTTGCTATAGAGACTTGTACACAGTGGGCACCCACTTCTGCTGCCTCAGCTGCACATGACAAGGGATCCTCTGATGTGAATTCAGTGACAGGGTGAGCTATTAACTTTTAATTCATCCTTATTTAAATAAAAATAAGAGTAGAAGTGAACTCCACTGTGGGGTCTAATGTCCCCAAACACATTTTCCAGAAGCTTTAGCTAAGGTTTCAGGAGATTTTCTGAGGTCTTAATAAGCTAAGATTTTCTAAGTCTGCAGTGAAGATTATCTTGTCCCTGGAAGAAGTGAGCTTTAAACTCAGACCAAGACAGAGGATCAAGATCCATGCGACAAAGTATAATCACAATTTTTCTTTTTCTCATTTTCTTCCAAGAGATCAAGACACAGATCGTGGATCCACGCAGGACCACCTCTGAGTAAAATCCTGAAGTTACTTCTCTGTCAATCAAAATTTCCCCTCCACTGTGTTCACCCACTGTAGAAGGCTACTGTCTGCCTGACATCAAGCCCTGCTTTGAGGAAGGGAGTGTACATCAGTCATTCTCTCTTTAGTATGGGCTGAAGTCAGTGAGATAACCTCCCTGCATGTAGAGTTCTACCTCTGATTATGGAAGGAAAGCTCTGTTTCCCAATAAAGGTATTTTTGTTTATTCCTCCAGCAGATGGAAGAGATATCTGGGGTGCAAGGGCTGCAGGTATTTAGACTTCTACAGATTCACTTCCTTCAAAGGCTTACTCGGGGCAACTACCACGTGGGGCAACTACCACATGGGGATTTCTTTTTAGTAACAGACTGCAGAGGAACAAGACCATTTTGTACCTGGTTTTCAGTTAGATCAATTTTGTTAAAAACGATAATAATAGCTAAAATTTGTTAGAGATTTCCTATGGATCGGGTAAAGTATGCTATGAGCTTTGTTTAAAATGTTGCTTTTTATCTTCACAGCAGTTCTATGTGGCAGGTACTAACATTATTGCTCTCTTACAGATGAGAGAACTGACATGAAGTAAGTTTTCCGAGGCTATCAGTGCTAAGCACTGGATACAAGATTGGAGCCCATGCAGCTTGTCCCCTAAGCCTCTACCACCAGGCCCTACTGCTTCCTATAATGATGGTCCTGTGATTAACCACACAATGGAGGTTTTCAAGTGTGGGGAAGGAAAAATCATTTTCCCTCTACCCTTCTAGGTTCTTGACTAAGACCTCCTGTAATAAAAGACAGCTTAACGAGACAAAAACAAAGAAGTTTAACAACATGTATACCTCTTTGGGGGCTTCCCAGGTGGTGCAGTGGTAAAGAATCTGCCTGCCAATGCAGGAGATGCAAGAGATGCGGGTTCGATCCCTGGGTCGGGAAGATCCCCTGGAGGAGGAAATGGCAACCCACTGCAGTATTCTTGCCTGGGAAATCCCATGGACAGAGGAGCCTGGTAGGCTACTGTTCATGAGGTCGCAAAGAGTCGGACATGACTGAGCAACTGAGCATGCATATCTCCTTGACAACATGGGAGAGACCCAAGAAAACTGAGTAACTCCCTGAAAAGGCCCAAGCAATCACCTTAAATACCATCTCCACCTAAAGACAAAAAGACGTGGATAGGGGAGCCAGCTATAGGAGGTTATCAGGCAGAGCACAGTAAATAAGAATAAGCTCATTATACAGATTTAAATCCATACCTTCTACATTGATAAATTTCTAGAGATTCAGAGTCATCCTCCTTTTCCTGGTACCAAGAGAAAGATCCCCTTAGAATGGAGATTTCCCTCATAAATGTAAATATCTCCTATAACAGGGTAACTTCTACTCAGTTTTTTAGAGCTTCTCCTATATGTGCTATTTCTTTAAAAAAAAAAAAGTCTAAAATTATTTTTATGCCAATAAGGCACATTTTGGGGCAAATTTTGCTCCCCTTCACTGGTACTGGAACTAAGGAAGAAACCTGAAAAAAGATCAGGGTCTCTGTTCCCTCCCTGCCTGCTGCAGCCATGGGGAAAATAGTGTCGTTCTAGACAGACACAAATTTCTTATTCTTCATCTTCAAGTCTGCTATACCTAACTGCCTGCATTTTCACCCTTATATGCATACCCTGAAGTTCTCCATGGCCTGAGGCCAGAGTGAGGCCTGGACTCTTCATATATTGAGAGTCCTCATGGCCTAAAGAGGTCAACCTAGTGAGACACTGGAGCAGAGGTGAAAAGGCATCAGGGAAGGACTAAGAACCAAAGGCTGGAAGGAGGCAACAGAAAGAGCCACGGACATGGGGATGGTTTCAGAAGTGCAGGGTTCTGAGGAATGTAGAAGCTGAGGTATAAAACTGGAAGAGACGCAAGTGACTATTGGACATCTGATGGTGTTTTGGCAGAAAGAGTTGAGCAACTATAGACCTCTGGGCCCCAAAACGAGTTTCAGCGGGATGATCTAATTCCAAAGCTAGGTGCTAATCCTTTAAGGGAGCCCACTGGAAGGGGTATAAACAGGATGAAACATTACAGTTGCCAGTGGGTATGTTTAAAATGACAAAGGAAAGCAGTAACCCAGTTAAGTTTCAGTAGGTTTGCAAACATCCTGGCACAAGTTGTTCGAAGGCCATTCCTCAAAAATGTTATGGAGAGAGGAACATATATTTATAACTTGTAAGACTTTTTTCAGCAATTTATGAGCCAAAAAGTTTGAAGAACGTTTATAAGTCCCATCTGTAAATTATTCTTAGACATGGCCTGCATTTACTCTACTGTGTGGCATAGAAGATACACAGAGAATTCAGAAAAAAAATCACAAAGACAGAAAAAAAAATCACCCATGCTCTATGGTGGAGAGTATAATAGGCTCTGGGTCATAAATAGTCTGTATAAATTGTCATTGATCCCCAAACAGATCCTGAGACAAGGATTTGGGTTCATGCAGTTTATTTGGGAGGGGCTCCCAGGTAGCATGGGGATGGGGTGGGAAAGTGGCACAAGGAGGGGATGAAAGGCAATGAAGGGTACCGCTCGAGGCAACTGAAGCACAGGCCGGCTGGGGACCCCTGAGAGACGATGGTGAGCACATTCCAGAACTTGCCACCAAGGTGTGAGGAGGTTGGGGTGTTCACCCCTCGACTCCTGTCCATCTTTGGTAGAGAACTGTCCTGCAGTATTAATTTGGGGACACTCTGGCCCGCCCCAAATCTTACCTTGGACAGGATCACCCTCTGTCAGAGAAACACAGGAAGCCCAGATCTGTAAGTGACCTCTAGGGACCACTAACAGCATTCACTATGTTAATTTTTTCCCTGATCCAGTCAAATTAAATATATATACAAAAAATGAAACAATTTCAGTTTTTAAGTATATTTCAAATTATTGAGAATAAAAATAGAATTTCTAAGTTTCTAAATTATCTCAATAAAATACATTATCATTTTATTTCTTCTTCAAATAAGAAACATTAAAGCTCAAAAATACCATCATGGCATATGAGTCATTGTGTATAATTATAAAAATATGAGTACTATATTTAAATAACCTTTTGTGAGAGGTTTTATACAGGGGGAAATGGTGGCCAACTTTGTAGATTAATCTTTTAATTTTTATTCAACCCAAACTTATTAGCCCTGTGTGCATGGTACACTCCCAACACTTTTCAAGTGACTATCCACTAGAATATCAATCAGTTGCAATTTCAACCACATCCTCTCAGCTCCCTTATGAACATGAACAACAATCATGCTAATGGTACACTCACTTTTTTGACTGGGAATTCTAACATTTCATAAAGAAGTCAACACGTTATTTCATTTCACTCTCACAAAAATTACAAGTCTTATGAAATATGAAAAGTAAATATCCTATCCCCTTTTAGCAGATCAGAAAACTGAGGCCTGTAATTTGCCCAAAGTCACACAGTTGACCATTAGGAAAATCAGGGCCCAAATTCAGACATCTCTTCAACCAAATTCAGTGCTTTTGAATTTATCCTTACTATAAATTGGGGCCTTCCCTGATAGCTCAGTTGGTAAAGAATCTGCCTGCAATGCAGGAGACCCTGGTTCGATTCCTGGGTTGGGAAGATCCGCTGGAGAAGGGACAGGCTACCCACTCCAGTATTCTTGGGCTTCCCTTGTGGCTCAGCTGGTAAAGAATCTGCCTGCAATGTGGGAGACCTGAGTTCGATCCCTGGGTTGGGAAGATCCCCTGGAGAAGGGAAAGGCTACCCACTCCAGTATTCTGGCCTAGAGAATTCCATGGACTATATAGTCCATGGGGTCACAAAGAATTGGACATGACTGAGTGACTTTCACTTTACTATAAATAGTGCTCTATTAAATGTGAACCTCCAAAACATAATAAATGAAAGGAAGGAAGGAAGAGGGAGGGAGGGCAAAAGAGTTTGCAAGTTTGTCACCGTGAAATTTGGGGGGTATCATAAAAACCAATTGGAGATTTGCTTTGACTCGACAAAGATAATGTCAAGGAAGGTGGTCTAGAGGCAGTTAGCTCATTTGAACATTTTTCATTTAAAAATTTAATATAAAAGCATTAACAGTTCATTGTAGACACTTAGTCAGAGAATTCTTTAAAAAAAGGAAGAAAATCATCCATAAGTCTTACACGTGATTTTTTTTTTTCTTCCATTTATTTTTATTTGTTGGAGGCTAATTACTTTACAACATTGCAGTGGTTTTTGTCATACATTGAAATGAATTAGCCATGGATTTACATGTATTCCCCATCCCGGTCCCCCCTCCCACCTCCCTCTGCACCCCATCCCTCTGGGTCTTCCCAGTGCACCAGGCCTGAGCACTTGTCTCATGCATCCAACCTGGGCTGGTGATTTGTTTCACCCTAGATATACATGTTTCGATGCTGTTTTCTTGAAACATCCCGCCCTCGCCTTCTCCCACAGAGTCCACAAGTCTGTTCTATACATCTGAGTCTCTTTTTCTTTTTTTGCATATAAGGTTATCGTTACCATCTTTCTAAATTCCATATATATGTGTTAGTATACTGTAATGGTCTTTATCTTTCTGGCTTACTTCGCTCTGTATAATGGGTTTTGATACATTTCTTTCCAATTTTCCTTTGTCTTTTGTACAGAGCATACAATTTTGCATCTTTCATTAGGGTCTAACAGCCTTGAGATGCCCAGGATCCCTCTAGCCAGCAAGTGGCACTTTGCAGATGCCAGCTGGCCTCTTTGGGCACCATGTCTGTTTAGCTTTGAGGAGCCCTGGGGGTCACCAGAGTACAGTGCTCCAGCTTTCACAGATCCCTCCTAGGGCTAGCTCCAGTGGAACACATCCCATATAAATGAAGCAAAGCATCCTGACTCCTCAAGCACTAGCACTTTTAATAGTCAAAAGCGTATCTTAAGCATCTACTTTTGCACAGTCCTGTACTAGGTACAGATCAGGTGAAGAGAAGCACAAGCCCTGGACACTCAGTGACATTTTCTCTCACTCCTGGAAATTAAAAAGGCTCATACACCCTGGATCACAGGACTATGAGCTTTCTAAGGGTTGGGTCTATGTCTTGTTCATTTTATGCCTATTTTATTTATTGAACAAATATATAATTAAAACTTGAAATCTTGAACTGTGCACCCAATTTGTCTGGCCTGTACTGTCTTACTTTCAGATAAGGAAATGGGTTCACGATGCTCAAAATAACACACTCCTCCGCTGCCATGCTCCCAGCCAAATCCCCCTCTAAAGCTCACTTATCCCCAAACCACTCTGGAAACCATCTTATTAGGCTTTTGCCAAGATATCTATTATGACCCAAACACTTCCTATTTTTCTAACCATTTCAAGCCCAGAAGAATCTCTGGGGGTACTGAACACAATTTCCCTTTGTAACAATTTTAAGGTGACTTGCTTACATGAGGCAATCATGAGAAGACCTTAGAAGAAGCAGTGCCGAGCATGATGGTGGAATATTAGGAGGAAGTGGTGAGAGGCACAGTGTATGTTTCTATCTTTACTTTCCCCAAAGGAAGGCTCTGCCCCCATGCCCACTTCCCATGGGAGCTGGAACTGGCTAAGCCTGGATTTAAAACTCTCCTTTTCTTCCTTTAAATAACTTTTAGCATCACAGAGGACTCAGGACTTGCTGGAAAAGACACATGGCTTAAAGATGTTGGCTTGATGCTCAATTTTTTGATGATCCAAAAGCTACTGTGTCTGACATGACAGTGCCTCATAAAGTAAAACATCACACAGCTGTATGATCTGTCTGTATGCTATCCCCTAGGAAATCTATCCTGGCTAACTGGACAAGGGTCATGGATTCCCCAAGGTCCTACTCCATTTAAATTGAAAACTCTCTGCTAAATGACCGCTTCAGCAAGCATGTATATGTCTCTGTATCAGGAACAGAAAACTAAGGTCGACTGGCCAAACCTGGCTTTCTGCCTATTTCATATGGCCAACAAGCTAAGAATGGTTTTGACATTTTAAATGGTTAGAGAAAAAAAATCTAAAGAAAAAGAATACTTCATGACATGTGAAAAATACATCAAATTCCCATTTCAGTGTCCATAAATAAGGTTGTACTGAAATTCAACCATGACCATTTGCTGACATCATGTCTACGGCTGCTTTTGCATCATAAAAGTGGAGGTGAGTGGTTGCAACAGGGCCCTCATGGTCCACAAAGGCGAAAATATCCACTACACAACTCTTTACAGAAAGTTTCCTGGCCCCTGGCCTGTGTGCATTGCACGTGTGACCAGGGCTCACGTTTCTGTTGCTCTCTGCCTGTCCACATCAGAGCTGTTGGTTCCTTCTTTAGACGGAGGAAAGCCCATCTTCCATTACACGCAGCACTGAATGTTAAGCTTTATTAATTTGTGATAATGAAGATGACAGGCCACTAACCTCTGCCACTAGTCTTCCAGTGTTAAAAACTCATGGCTCAAGATGCTTAGTCAGTTTAGCAGCATATTTAAATACTAATTTAGTATCTCAGGCTCTCCTTGGCACTATGGATATAAACGTCCCTGGCCACTAAGGATTTAAAATTTGCTTGAGGGAGTGAGATATGTCCAGGGGAGGCCCTTGTAGAACAAGAGAATGGTACTCACATGTGTACTCCCCTTCATGGAACACTCAGAACAGACGATGCTAGGTCAGTATACAAAGTGTTGTCACCATGGCACAGACATAAGAGAACATGTTTGATTAAAGTGAAAGTCGCTCAGTCGTGTCCGACTCTTTGCGACCCCATGGACTATAGCCTGCCAGGCTCCTCTGTCCATGGAATTCTCCAGGCAAGACTACTGGAGTGGGTAGCCATTCCCTTCTCCAGGGAATCTTCCCAACACAGGGATCAAACCCAGGTCTCCCGCATAGAGGGGGATTCTTTACCATCTGGGTCACCAAACCTGCTTTAAATATAACTATGGAATAGAAAGAATCTGCCTGCAGTGCAGGAGACCTGGGTTCGATTCCTGGGTCGGGAAGATCCCCTGGAGAAGGAAATGGCAACCCACCACTCCAGTATTCCTGCCTGGAGAATCCCATGGACAGAGGAGCCTGGCAGGCTATAGTCATGGGGTCGCAAGAGTCAGACATGACTGAGTGGCTAAGCACACACACACATATGGAATATCAAACTTAGGTGTCCTAAAGTTGCATTTCCTGAACTTAAAGAGGAAACTGGTGCCCACTAGTTTCCACAGCTGGTTAGCTGAGAACCAAGACTAGAACATCCGTCTCTGGATCCCCAAGTCCCTTGTATTTGTCTACAGCACTTTGGATTTACAGACTTTTTAAAGCATAAGTGAAGAATGCTTAAAACTAAATATTGACTACATTTATCTTCATCCTGTAGTATATGTATGTATTCCTGAAGCCATCATTTTAACATTCAATTTCACCTCTGTTGACAATCTAGGAAAGAAAAGATGCCAAATTCTGAATTTTCTGCTCTTCTGTGATGTTTCTCAGAGAAGGAAATGGCACCCCACTCCAGTACTCTTGCCTTTTCAGTTCAGTTCAGTTCAGTTCAGTCGCTCAGTCATGTCCAACTCTTTGCGACCCCATGAATCACAGCACGCCAGGCCTCCCTGTCCATCACAAACTCCTGGAGTTTACTCAAACTCATGCCCATCGAGTCGGTGATGCCATCCAGCCATCTCATCCTCTGTCGTCCCCTTCTCCTCCTGCCTTCAATCCCTCCCAGCATCACAGTCTTTTCCAACGAGTCAACTTTTCGCACGAGGTGGCCAAAGTATTGGAGTTTCAGCTTCAGCATCAGTCCTCCAATGAACACCCAGGACTTATCTCCTTTAGGATGGACTGGTTGGATCTCCTTGCAGTCCAAGGGACTCGCAAGAGTCTTCTCCAACACCACAGTTCAAAAGCATCAATTTTTCTGCGCTCAGCTTTCTTCACACTCCAACTCTCACAATTTTGTTTTTAAATAATGTCTTATTCTTCTAAAATTATGTTTATAAAGTATTTCTCATAACAGAGGCCTGACCCTGGTATGAAACAGCCTGACAATAAAAACAAGCACCACTAAAGAGAAAAAAAAAACTTCAAAAAACTTAAAGTTGACCTGTAATTATTCTATTTATATGTAGACAGTATAGAAATAAGTGAGTCACATGAATGTATTATCTATTGCCACAGTAAATTCTTCTCACAATGGAAATAAATTTCTTTATGTGCTGCATTTCACATTTCCCCCCTATTTCTTTACTATGTAACCTTTAGCTTTCACCACTGGCCAATCGGTCTGAGTACAATACAAAAAAAAGTAATAAACTTTAAAGAAGTATATCTTAGCAACACTTTGGTGCTGTCCTTCCCATGAAATTTCAGCTGTTATTAATCACTGCATATATACATGTTGGCTCTAGCTTCTGCCATTGGCGCTAAGAGACCTGGCCTAGTTGAAAGATCCCAGAGGCTTTGATGTTCCTATAATACTTGGCAGTGTCCCCTGCTGAGGGCCTCAGTTGAGATTCCCAACTTATTAACTTTGAGGTTAGCCAGAGCTCATTTCTCTGAATCTAAGTTGCTGATATAATATGAGGCTCTGAATGCTGATCCCATAGGTCTGACTTGGTAGTTCTGGACTCCTCTTTAGAGGAGCTGGAATGTGGACAGCTTGGTGGGGAGCACATCAGGTCTTTAAGAGAGAGAGTATAGGATTTTCCATTTCTGATAATGGCAATCTAGCTTGTTGCTGACCAACTCTCCAGAATGAAAAACTAGAAAATCACTTTGAAAACACCTGAGAAATACCAAGACAGTAAGGATTTGAGGGACCAGAGTCCTGGAGAGAAGGGAGGTACAAAGAGATGAAGTTGTTATTCAGCATCATTTTTCAATTGACCAAATTTCAAACAGCAGCAGAGAAACTGAAAGCTAAGAAGAGCTTCTAGCAGTTTCAGGATGAAGGGGAATAATAAATGGAGTTCAGGGCCCACCAAGGAAGAGAAGTTGAAGTAAATACCCCAGGTTTATAGTTGAGATGTTCAAAGAGGTACATTCTAGTAGTAGGGGTGAATCAGAAATGGACCAGTTCTCACAAAGATCGAAACCCAACCTCCAATCTGTTCAATCCCTGATTGGGTCAGACACACCGCCACCTTCTACCTGCTCACAAGAAGCAAAAGCTCATCCTTTCTGGAAGATAATACCATCCAGAGTCCCAAATTATCTACACTTCTTCATATACAAAATCAGGTAGTGAAACAAAAATTGCCTCGTATACCAGAAGAGAAAACAAAATGGTCAAAAAACAAGAGGATATATAATAGAGATAGACTTATAGAGGTTCCACAAGTTAGAGTTACCAAAGAGGCATCTTACAATATATTGGGATGAATTCAAGAAATTATGTGATGAGATGGAATAACATGGAAATTCTACAACTGCAAAAATACAGTAACTGAAATTGAGAATTAAATGAAAGCTTCAGAAGCAGACTAGACACAGTTGAAGAGAGAATTTGTGAGCTGAAAATGGCCAGACTGAAGTACAGTGAGAAAAAAGGAGGGAAAATACAGAAAAGGTAATAGAAATATATAGGTGAAATGGTGAAATGAAATTGTGTTTTAAATTGTTCCCAATCACAGAGGCCTGAGCCAAGTATGAAACTGTTTGCCTCAGTAAAACCAAAAACAACCAAAAGGAGAAAAAAATCATGAGGAAGTTTTAAGTAAACCTGCAGTTATTCTATTTATATGTAGATAGCACACAGAAGGAGAGAAAAGAGAGAACGTGGCAGAAATAATCTTTGAAGTTGTCATAGCTGAGAACTTTCCAAATGTGACTGAAATCATTAAGTCACAGATGTAAGGAAAAAAGCTATGAATCTCAAGAAGGAAGAATGCAAAGAAAACCATACCTAAGCGCACCATGGTAATGCTGTCGAAAACCAGAGATAAAGAGAAACATCTTAAAATGAGTCAGAGAGAAAAAAACCAACAATTTTAAGTTATTTTAAAATGAATGAAACTGACATCTGAATTCACAGTGGAAGTCAGGACAATGAATGGCAACTTCTAAGTGGGAAAGATAAGAATGGCCAGCCTAGAATTTTATGCCCAGTGACAACATCCTCTTCCAATTACATTAAATAAAGACATTTTTGGACAAATGAAACCATAAAATGTATACCCATTAGACTTACACTAAGTGAAATACTGAAGGATATTCTTTGGGCAGAAGTGAAATAATCTAAGATGATGTCACAGAGATGCAGTGAGGAATGGTGAATCCAGGAATAAGTTTAAAGGCAAACATGTGAGCAAATATAAAAACAATTAACACAATGTCTGTGCGTTTTAAAATATGGAGAGAATTTAAATATAGAATAATAATACTGCCCTCCCCCCAAAAAAAACAAAGACAGGAGGGAATTAGAATGAAGTTAAAGTGAAGCAGGAAAGTTCTAATTTATAGTAAATTTAAATAATTCAAGGATACATGTTGTAAACACAAGGGTAACTGTTAAAAGAACATTGAGTTTGTATAATTTACAAACTCATGGCAGGGGTGGGGGAAAGGATAGAATGATTTATATGTTTAATTAATTTAAAAGAAGGAAAGAAGGGAGAGAAAAAGGATTATGAAACAGGTGAAACCAACAAAAACCAAATAATAAAATGGTAGATCTAAACCCAAACATATCAGCAAATCGATGCTACCAGACTGTCTGACTTTATAGGGCAGAAATCTATAGCCAAGTTACAAATAGCAAAGACATTTCTGTTTAGTCACTCATATTATGCATACCCACAAAAATCAACATTGATGAAAGTAACTTAACATCCATAATGCAAAGACATCCATGGCAAATAGGTTAATGGCATCATCAAATAAATGAGTATTTAAGATTATGCAAGGCACAAAACAACTTGAAAAGCTGTGAAATTTTACAGCCCTTATAGGAAAGAAACTCGACAGTGGCTTTCTTTGATAATCTTAAATATTTGATAATAATCCTAAACACTTATATGACATTACCGGTAAAGACTTATGGAGCTAAAACTTTTCTCAGTTCAGTTCAGTTGCTCAGTCGTGTCCGACTCTTTGCGACCCCATGAATCGCAGCACGCCAGGCCTCCCTGTCCATCACCAGCTCCCGAAGTTTACTCAAACTCATGCCCATCGAGTCGGTGATGCCATCCAGTCATCTCATCCTCTGTCATCCCCTTCTCCTCCTGCCCCCAATCCCTCCCAGCATCAGGGTCTTTTCCAATGAGTCAACTCTTTGCATGAGGTAGCCAAAGTATTGGAGTTTCAGCTTCAACATCAGTCCTTCCAATGAACACCCAGGACTAATCTCCTTTAGGATGGACTGGTTGGATCTCCTTGCAGTCCAAGGGACTCTCAAGAGTCTTCTCCAACACCACAGTTCAAAAGCATCAATTTTTCTGCGCTCAGCTTTCTTCACAGTCCAACTCTCACATCCATACATGACCACTGAAAAAACCATAGCCTTGACTAGATGGACCTTTGTTGGCAAAGTAATGTCTCTGCTTTTTAATATGCTATCTAGGTTGGTCATAACTTTCCTTCCAAAGAGTAAGCGTCTTTTAATTTCATGGCTGCAATCACCATCTGCAGTGATTTTGGAGCCCAAGAAAATAAAGTCTGCCACTGTTTCCACTGTTTCCCCATCTATTTCCCATGAAGTGATGGGACCAGATGCCATGATCTTAGTTTTCTGAATGTTGAGCTTTAAGCCAACCTTTTCACTCTCTTCTTTCACTTTCATCAAGAGGCTTTTTAGTTCCTCTTCACTTTCTGCCATAAGGGTGGTGTCATCTGCATATCTGAGGTTATTGATATTTCTCCCAGCAATCTTGATTCCAGCTTGTGCTTCATCCAGCCCAGCATTTCTCATGATGTACTCTGCATATAAGTTAAATAAGCAGGGTGACAATATACAGCTTTGACGTACTCCTTTTCCTATTTGGAACCAGTCTGTTGTTCCATGTCCAGTTCTAACTTTTGCTTCCTGACCTGCATACAGATTTCTCAAGAGGCAGGTCAGGTGGTCTGATATTCCCATCTCTTTCAGAGTTTTCCACAGTTTATTGTGATCCACACAGTCAAAGGCTTTGACATAGTCAATAAAGCAGAAATAGATGTTTTTCTGGAACTCTCTTGCTTTTTCGATGATCCAACAGATGTTGGCAATTTGATCTCTGGTTCCTCTGCCTTTTCTAAATCCAGCTTGAACATCTGGAAGTTCACGGTTCACGTATTGCTGAAGCCTGGCTTGGAGAATTTTGAGCATTACTTTGCTAGCTTGTGAGATGAGTGCAATTGTGCAGTAGTTTGAGCATTCTTTGGCATTGCCTTTCTTTGGGATTGGAGTGAAAACTGACCTTTTCCAGTCCTGTGGACACTGCTGAGTTTTCCAAATTTGCTGGCATATTGAGTGCAGCACTTTCACAGCATCATCTTTCAGGATTTGAAACAGCTCAGCTGGGGGCGGCGCGCGGTGCCCGGCTCCCTGCGGGCCCGGCGGGGCGGTGGGCTCGGCTGCCAGCTGCGCACTGGGTGGGGTGTGGCCGGCCGGCGGCGGGGAGTGCTCGGCGCCGACATGTGTGGGGCGGTGAGCGCGGGGCCCCGCGGGCTGGGGTCGCCGCCGCGGCGAGGCGCCCTCCGCACCAAGCCCAGGGCTGGCCGAGGTCGGAGCGCGGGGACCCCGGTCGCCTTCGCCCGCCCCGCCCGGGGAAGGCCGCGCTCAAGAAGTGGCCCCACGTCTAAGGGCCGGCGAGGAGCGGTGACCATGGCACCTGAGGACAGAGCTCTGCCTTCCAGGGACACGGCCGCCCTCCGGGAGAGGAGGCCCAAGCAGGAGGCGGCCGGGACAGGAATTGAACTGCGAGCCACGTCCCAGACCCCGCTGACGTTCGGCGACGTGGCAGTGGAGTTCTCCGGGGAGGAGTGGGCCCGGCTGGACTCGGCCCAGAGGAGCCTGCACCGGAGCGTGATGCTGGAGAACTACAGGAACCTGGCCTCGCTGGGACTTTGCATGTCTAAGCCCGAGATGATCTCGTCGTTGGAACAGAGGAAGGAGCCCTGGGCTGTGAAGAGAAAGTCAACCAGAGGCAGGTGCCCAGACTCGCAGACTGCGCTGAAGACCCAGGAGTTGCCTTCAGAGAAGAACTTCAGTGAAGAGGCGCTGTCCCAGGAGGTGCACACGGAGAGACCCGCGGAGCGCGCCATCCTCGGGGAAGGCTGGGCTTACGCCGCTGTGTGTGAGGGGGCGCCTGGCATGGTGGCCATCACAGATGTGGCCTCAGACGTCTCGCAGCAGCCAGACCCCGCTGCGGAGAGTTTCTGTAGGAGCGTGGTGTGGCAGCACCGCCATCCGGGGACAGGAGGCCAGCAGTCTATACAGGAGACCCAGGAGTTACTTCAAAAGCACAGTTGCTTTGCTGAAGTGGTGACGGACAGAACTTTAGACACTAATGTCGAGCGTTCCACGCTCAGCGGAAGCTGGGACGCTGAGGGTCTGTTTGAACGGAAACTGGCAGGTCAGGAGACGCGGCTCGGGCGGGAGGCAGTCGCTTGCCACAAAACCCTCTCTGAGGGGAGAGATTGTCCGTATCACAGACCAGGAAGGTGGTTCCACCTGGACGTCTCAGAAGAGCGGGTCCACCACCGTGACTCGGTTAAGAAAGCTTTGCCACCAAACTCAGTGCTGATAAAACATGCAGGAATCTACACAGGGAAAAAACTCTTCAAATGTCATGAATGCAAGAAAACTTTCACACAGAGCTCGTCCCTCACCGTCCACCAGAGGATCCACACGGGCGAGAAGCCGTACAAGTGTAAGGAGTGCGGCAAGGCCTTCAGCGACGGCTCATCCTTCGCCCGCCACCAGCGGTGCCACTCGGGCAAGAAGCCCTACGAGTGCCTGGACTGCGGGAAGGCCTTCATCCAGAACACGTCGCTCGTCCGCCACTGGAGGTACTACCACACCGGGGAAAAGCCCTTCGACTGCCTGGACTGCGGGAAAGCCTTCAGCGACCACATCGGGCTGAACCAGCACCGGCGGATCCACACCGGCGAGAAGCCCTACGCCTGCGAGGTGTGCCGCAAGGCCTTCAGCCACCACGCCTCCCTCACCCAGCACCAGCGCGTGCACTCGGGGGAGAAGCCCTTCCAGTGCAAGGAGTGCGGGAAGGCCTTCAGGCAGAACATCCACCTGGCCAGCCACCTGCGGATCCACACCGGGGAGAAGCCCTTCGAGTGCGCGGACTGCGGCAAGGCCTTCAGCATCAGCTCGCAGCTGGCCACCCACCAGCGGATCCACACGGGGGAGAA
This sequence comes from Odocoileus virginianus, assembly GCF_023699985.2. Lineage (NCBI taxonomy): Eukaryota > Metazoa > Chordata > Mammalia > Artiodactyla > Cervidae > Odocoileus > Odocoileus virginianus. Next base: position 595,494 of record NW_027224268.1, read on the forward strand.
GCCCTACGCCTGCAAGGTGTGCAGCAAGGCCTTCACGCAGAAGGCGCACCTGGCGCAGCATCAGAAGACCCACACGGGGGAGAAGCCCTATGAGTGCAAGGAGTGCGGCAAGGCCTTCAGCCAGACCACGCACCTGGTCCAGCACCAGCGCGTCCACACCGGGGAGAAGCCCTACAAGTGCCTGCAGTGTGGGAAGGCCTTCGGCGACAACTCGTCCTGCACTCAGCACCAGAGGCTTCACACGGGCCAGCGGCCCTACGGCTGCACGGAGTGTGGGAAGGCCTTCAAGACCAAGTCGTCCCTCATCTGCCACCGCAGGAGCCACACCGGCGAGAAGCCCTACGAGTGCGGCGCCTGCGGCAAGGCCTTCAGCCACCGGCAGTCCCTGAGCGTGCACCAGAGGATCCACTCCGGGAAGAAGCCCTACGAGTGCAAGGAGTGCCGGAAGACCTTCATCCAGATCGGCCACCTCAACCAGCACAAGAGGGTGCACTCGGGGGAGAGGCCGCGCGGCCCCAGGAGGAGCCGCAGAGCCTTCCGGCAGGGCTCGCACTGTGCGCACGCGCGGACGCTCCCGGGAGAGGCGCCCGCGCAGCCCGCGCCCGCGGCGAGCCCCGCGGGCCTCGCGCCCACGTTCCTCTGGAGCCCGCCCTCACTGCCGTCCCTGCCGTCCTGAGAGGCCGCGCCTCGAGCCCCGTGCCCCTCTTTGCTGAGGACTGTCCCGTTCCTGCCCTGTTTCCTCCTCAGGTTGCCAGTTGAAGTGAGCGCGGAACCCGTTTACGCCTCACGTAAAGACCGGGGATGCGATCCTTCCGGTCGGTGAATGTGTAAGGTGTGTGTAGCGCGAGGAGTGGTCCGTACTAAGGGTGCAGTGATGTTAGCTCTTTAGGGAACGTTATTTTTGGACACGGAAAAGTTACCACTGGCAGCTGAGGAAAAACGATGCACAGAAGGAAGCCAAGAGAAGCCGGCTTTTAGATCAGGAAAGGGCGATTCCCGATAGTGAGGCTTTTCCGGTTTTGGTTTTAAACTCAGTTCCATAATGTTGAGTTAGTATTGGGGCTTGTCACTTATCTGCCTGTGTGAGGTGCTGTGACGTTGGTAAGAGAATTGCTTTACATTCAGCAGGACTTGATCATTTAAATTCGCCAGGGCTTATGGGTGAATTCCATTCAACTCAAGGAACCACTAACCTTCAGGCAAATTGATCTGGACCATGTGACTCACCGCCCAAGTTTCACTGACTGTTCGAACAGCCCATGGCCTAATTTTTAAAAATCAGTTTAACGGAGGAACAAGTGAAGAGAATAATAGCTTATGACAACATGAAAGTTACGTGAAATTTAAATTTCAGAGTCCGTAAATACAGCCTGACTGGCCCACAGCCGTGGCTCACCGCATGGTACCTACTGCCTGGGGCAGCTGTCAGGCCACAGCAGCAGAGCTGAGAAGCTGCGGCAGAGACGCTGTCGTCCGCAAAACCTCAAGTGTTTACTTAATATCCTCGTGCGGCAGAAGCTCGCCAACTCCCGCTCCATGCAGAGAAAAAAACCACACAAAAGGTTCTAATTATTTCCCTGAGAATAATAGAACTCTCCCATCAAAAACAAGAAAAACTCTAAACCAATTTATGAATAGAGGTGAAAGGACATTATTAAAGCATCAAACAATAGTAAATATGAGGAAATAATGTCCACAAAAGGAGAAATACAATATTTTTCTAGATGAAGTAATACCATTAAAATGTAAAATACCATTCACAACAGACTCCCAGTAGGATGTTTGCTCTGATAATTTCAGTGGAAAACACAGAAATGTGATTTGTCAAACATAGCAGGACATTTTTAAAATGTTTTGGTTTATAATCAGATTGGCTTCCCTGGGTGTAAAGAATCCACCTGCCAGTGCAAGATACAGGTTCAAACCCTGAGTGGGAAAGATCCCCTGGAGAAGGAAATGGCAACCTGCTCCAGTATCCTTGCCTGGAGAATCCCACGGACAGAGGAGCCTGGCTGCTACAGTCCATGGGGTCCCAAAGAGTCAGATGCAAGTTAGTGACTAAACAACAACCTATAATTAAGATTAGGTTTTCATCATTGGGGAAATGATGTTTTAACAATCAGTTATCCACTCTCCAAAAAAACATACCTAGACCTTACAAAGAAATATGAGACAATTGTATTTAGCAGCTCTAATTATGAAATAAATGGCAACCCAGTCCAGTATTCTTGCCTGGAGAATCCCATGGACAGAGGAGCCTGGCAGGCTATAGTCCATGGGGTCACAAGAGTTGGACACAACTAAATCAACTTTGGCATGGCAGAAGGTGCCAAAAAGATGTAATAGACAACTGGCAGAAAATAACAATGTGTACGAATAAATGTGTCATTTAAGAACAGAGTGCTGTGACACATACAAAGCAGGGAAATAGGTGGTGCATGCCAACAGATGCGTCATGCTCGAAGAACTCGAATAAAGAACACATGTTGGGTTCTTAACCCCATTGGTCAGAAAATTACAGATTTAATACAAATCTTGGCTCTCAGATGGGTTAAAATCTTACCTGGTTAATATGCCATACCTTTATCAGTGTGGAAAACAGGAGGCTGGTCATCATTACCCATGTCAATGTGTCTGCTCTGGTTCGGGGTGGCAATGTGGCATGACCTGTCCGCTTTATAAACATGAGTTCCTTTTGAAACAGTAACTCTAGATCTAGGAGTTTCATCCCACTGGAATAAATATATAAGTATAAAAAAAAAAAAGAAATAGCTCAGCTGGAATTCCATCACTTCCACTAGCTTTGTTTATAGTGATGCTTTCTAAGGCCCACTTGACTTCACATTCCAGGATGTCTGGCTCTAGGTGAGTGATCACACCATTGTGATTATCTGGGTCATGAAGATCTTTTTTGTACAGTTCTTTTGTGTATTCTTGCCACCTTTTCTTAATATCTTCTGCTTCTGTTAGGTCCATACCATTTCTGTCCTTTATCAAACCCATCTTTGCATGAAATGTTCCCTTGGTATCTCTAATTTTCTTGAAGAGATCTCTAGTCTTTCCCATTCTGTTGTTTTCCTCTATTTCTTTGCACTGATCACTGAGGAAGGCTTTCTTTTTTTTTTTTTTTTCATGTATTTTTATTAGTTGGAGGCTAATTACTTTACAATATTGTAGTGGTTTTTGTCATACATTGACATGAATCAGCCATGGATTTACATGTATTCCCCATCCCGATCCCCCCTCCCACCTCCCTCTCGACCCGATCCCTTTGGCTCTTCCCAGTGCACCAGGTCCGAGCACTTGTCTCATGCCATCCAACCTGGGCTGGTGATCTGTTTCACCCTAGATAATATACATGTTTCGATGCTGTTCTCTTGAAACATCCCACCCTCGCCTTCTCCCACAGAGTCCAAAAGTCTGTTCTATACATCTGTGTCTCTTTTTCTGTTTTGCATATAGGGTTATCATTACCATCTTTCTAAATTCCATATATATGTGTTAGTATACTGTAATGGTCTTTGAGGAAGGCTTTCTTATCTCTCCTTGCTATTCTTTGAAACTCTGCATTCAAATAGGTATATCTTTCCTTTTCTCCTTTGCTTTTCGCTTCTCTTCTTTTCACAGCTATTTGTAAGGCTTCCTCAGACAACCATTTTGCCTTTTTGCATTTCTTTTCCATGGGGATGGTCTTGATCCCTATCTCCTGTACAATGTCACAAACCTCCGTCCATAGTTCATCAGGCACTCTGTCTACCAGGTCTAGTCCCTTCAATCTATTTCTCACTTCCACTGTATAGTCATAAGGGATCTTATTTAGGTCATACGTGAATGGTCTACTATTGAAGAAGCATTTCTAGCCTCTCATTAATAAGTCAGTTTGAATCAACCATGCTAGAAGACCAAAGTATCTTTCTAATATCTCTATGGAAAAACATATCACCCAACAGGCACATGAAGGATGCTCAACATTGCTAATCATCAGGGAAATGCAAATCAAAACCACAATGAGATATCACCTCACACCTGTCAGAATGACTATCATCAAAAAGAACACAAATAACAAATATTGGTGAGGATATGGAGGAAAGGGAACCCTTCTACACTGTTGGTGAGAATGTAAATTGATGCAGCCACTGTGAGAACCGTATGAAGGTTTCTTGAAAAGCTAAAAATAGAACTATCATATGAACCAGCAGTTCCACTCCTGGGTATATATCCAAACAAACAAAAAAACAAAAAAACTAATTTTAAAGGACACACGCATCCCAATGTTAGTAGCTGTTTTATTTATAATTGCCAAGATATGGCAGTATCCCAAGTGTCCATCAAAGGATGGATGAATAAAGAAGATATGTTTTTTTCTGAATAGATGCCCAGAAGTGGGATTGCAGGGTCATATGGTAGCTCTATTTTCAGTTTTTTAAGGAATCTTCATACTGTTCTCCATAGTGGCTATACCAATTTACATTCCCACCAACAGTGTAGGAGGTTCCCTTCTCTCCAC